>NC_064633.1:92647762-93847762 GCF_023864275.1 Schistocerca cancellata | reverse complement strand
AATTCGGCTGTTATGGTTTCGTCGTATATTGCTCACGAAGGCTATATGACTATGGCTAATCTGAGCTATGTTAGAACAGTGAGGTCGATTCCAACATACATGTCGTGTTGTTTCTTAAAAAACAGATCCAAGACCCAGTTCGTACAGAAACTCTCTTGCTCATTAAGTAACCGATGCAACTGACAAATTCGATGAGTATGTATTTCAAACTGCTCCAAAATATCTAAGCGACGAATTTGGGAGGAGACGTGCAAATCTTCTGGCCCATCATCTGTAGACAACACTGTTTTTTTTTTTTCGATTTTAAATGTTGTCGCAGAGCCCAAGGGCCACTGGGATATTAATGCTTCCCATATCTAGCAATGAAACCCCTCCCCATGTTATCTGTATAGAAAATATCGCAATCACCATATTGTATCTTATGGGCATGGGCCTACTGAAAATAGTTCTTGGTTTCTGTCCTTCGTCCTTCCTTAATCTAGACTGTAAATTGCCTCTGTTAATTGACATTAGCCATTTATAAAACTTTCGAAATTTGTCATAGTATGGACCATTGTACGTCACACAAACAAATCAACCATTTCTATCCTCTTGGTTGCTGTTTTGAATTTCTTCTTCTGTACAAAATAAAGTAATGTACTAATACTTTGACCTTTATACCTACTTGCTACACCATCTTGAACAATCGTATGTTGCCTCCTAACTTACATCTAAGGTCAAAGTTCTATTTATCATTGAGTGAAAAGATACCCATTTGTAGTAGTTCTGTTCACATGAATCTTCCTAAATTACAACATAGGTGCAAGTAGGTTTACGAAATAGTCCGAAAAAAGAGATTATTTTCTTTCCTAGTAATAGAGAGATCCAAGTATTTTAGTGAATATTTCATGTCCACTTCAAAAATAAATTTAATGCTATGGTGTCCAGAGTTGATGTAGTCAAAAAATCAGATATGTCCTCATCATATTCTTCTTACCATAATAATATTTCGGTGATATAAGGTGATATGATTTAATTTTTGATTCCATCACTGAATGGGATTAAAGAATGTACATTCCAAGTGAGTAACAAAAATATCCGTCAGGGTACCAGCAAATGAATTACCCATAGCTAAACCATTTGCCTGTGAGTGGAATTCGTCATTCAAGGGAAAGGCACTGAAAGACAAAGACAGTTGTAGTAACTCAGTTAATTTTAAAATCTCACCATGGAAAAGGCAACAAGTATTCTATAATTATAGGAAGAGTTTGATTAATTGGTATACATGAGTAACAGATGACAATATCCAGTGAAGCTGAACAGGTACGACCTGTACATGAAGGGTTCTAATTTGTTCCATTAGTTAATTGGAGCTATATATACAAATCGTCCTGAGAAACGTAAACTTTTTTTTACTTTTTCTTTAAAAAGTCTATTAGTTCATGATTAGGACTGGTACAGTTATTAGAAATCATCGTAATACACAATAATTCCTTATGTAACTCCCTTGAGGTTCAAGATCTGGCATTTTTGGATTCTTCACAGTAACACTTTTCGTATCAACAGCAATTTGAAATAAGAAGCTACAGTTTTTGAAAAATACCTTCAGGTCATTGTCAAACTTTTTCACCAGATCTCTACTACTGCTGTGGCTTTGAAGAAATTTTTAGTTTTTGTTATGTAATCTGTGTCAGAAAGAAGAACCACAGAATTAAGTTTATACGATTTCGTGACAATAATATGCTCGTCATAGAGCTCTTATTAAGCTACTTTAAAATGTCATTGCTTTCTATAGGTAAGAGAAGACTAGAATAGGGCCAGTGGCGTACTTAGGTGTTCTGTGCAGGAAAGTTGTCAGCGCTTGCCGTATGGTAAGACCGAAACAAATGGTGAGTTAACTTTATATGTTACACAACCAGTGAGAGAGCAGCAGGTAGACGACGTGTTCCGAAGGAATACATTCGGAAGAAAGGGTGAAGCATCGCTATAGACAAGGATTACAGATTTAATTGCTGCTTGTTTAAGTTGTAGCCACTGAAACTGTGTTGGTCGGTGCAAACCAAAGACTACGTCATATCCCACAATATATTCAAAAAGGCAGTGAAATATTTCTCTGGTTCGTGTTGCTACGCAATCGGTATGCGTCAGCACATAGAGTAATTGGATCAATGTTTCTTAATTGGAGTAGATAGGTGGAACACTGTCTTTTAATTAAATCATGGGAGAAGGTAGGATGACCAGTGTTTATTAATATATCGAAAGTGCTAGTCTGTTATGAATGAACATTGATCCTCCTACTTTCTCCAATGATTTTATTAAAAAACATGGATCAACTTACTCAGTGTGCTTTAGAAGATCAATTGCTTAGTCACTTCACCACCAAATCTCAAACATTTTCGTGTCTCTACAATGAACCCACGAGACATGCAGCAACGGACCACGTCGCCGCTCAGAGCTAAATCATTTAAATCAGTCCACGTTATAGCCCTTGCTACCATAATTACAAAATATTTCTCTCGAAACTCACTAATACACTAAAAACAGCAAACAAGACATTGATTTCAATTACCCCGCTAGGAATACATGGCCTCCTTTCTCGCCTCTCATTAGTTACGTCAAAGAATCAGCGCACTGGCTACGCGAAACAGACATGTTGCCAACCTATGAGCAGTAGATAAGCAGCATCGTGACTGCCACTGGTCCTGATTCATACTTTAGCCCTGTCTATAGTATTCTTGGGTAAAATGCTGAAACTGCCCCACCCGACACTACCGTAACTTTTCTTAATTAGCATTTTGAAAGTTAAGCATACTTACACATTGGTTTAACCTCTGCAATTGTATTCTTTACAAGCTGTTCATTCATACGAGGAGGGAGGTTGTGCGCGAGAACTTTATTGAAGGTATTTCCTTCATCTGGCGAAATATAACATTTTAAAGAGTAACTGCACAAACTGCAGAATTATGAACACTTGAACAGTGGTGAGCACCATATATGTATATAGTAATCACACAATCTGGACAATTCAAGTTCCAGTGCAAAAAAAAAAAAAAATCGTCTTTCTCATATTCTGTAGCATAAGATAACATATAATTAACCACACAGTAGTCTCCCTGAGGACTTAACCACACTAAAGAACATTGAAGATGGAACGCTTTTTGAATCATAATGACGTTTATGCTGTATCACGTATCTCACTTCTGATAACTGCCACTTGACACCCATGTATCATCTTCCGAAATTTTGCTGAACGAATTTTACATTTAATTTTTGCACGTTTAGCTGTAACACCGTGAGATAAACACTTCCTTTCGAGATACCCTTTCATGAAGGCCTTCGTAGTCTTCAGCCTAGAAAGATACAACCACATCACCTCATTCATAGCCCTAAGACGCACCAGCTATATTACTTGATGGAGAAATATATATATGGGAGAGGCAGGTGACCTTTCAGACTGACACAACTTAGAAATGTGGAAAGGTCTTGATCACACGCTTTTTAATCAAGCATTACACATTTCCAAATTTCATCACCAGTCATAAGCTACAGGATAAGGCGTAATAAGGAATTTACGATAGCAGCAAGGCACATACTAACGTAAGTCTGCATGTTACTGATTCATACACAAAATTTTCAGTTCGTATCTTAATTACATTTAAGTCAAACTTTAGTAAAAGGCTCACCAAAATGTGCACATAGATTGAATATAATACAGATTTCATCACATACACATGACAGTGCTGTTATCTACTTAAAGTGAACTAGTGCCAAACTGATTGTGACAATTAAGGCGTCTAAGAAGTAAACGAAGGCCAATAGGTGGCGCTAGCATTGGCCATAGAAATGAAGTCGATGGGAAACTCTGCGAAGAGACCATGTAGAGCGACATAGTACATGTCAGAACATCGTGAAGAACTGAACAGAGATATATTAATACTCTTATGAAGAGAAGAAACTCATGGTGACTTTAGATAAAATTTACAAAGCATTAAATTTGCATCATAAGGTATCAATAGTTAATAATTGTTCCATCCCTAATTATAAACATAACAGATGTTTTCTACATGTACTCATTTATATCAATTACTGACACTCTTGGTATATTTAAAAAGAACTTATTGGCTACAATATGCTTTCCTGTGGTGATGTTGACAAATTAAATGAGTTAACAGAAATGTCTTTGTCTTTCAGTGCCTTTATCTTTAACAAATATCCTACTAACCATCAAAAGTCTTAGCTATTCGTAATTCACTTGCTTCTACCATGGCAGAGATGTTTGTCACTCATTTGAAATGCACATATTTAGTTTTTTGTACGACCTCATATACAATGGTAAGGAGGGATGGGCTACAGAATGGTGTGGCAACTGTTGTTGTCGAAAAGCTGGACAGGACCAGAAATGATTAGCATAAGAGACAACACAACATAATATTTACTTAACTCATATTTGTCCAAGTGTACAAACACTCCTTACAGATAATGCAGCAAAGAATAGAGTCCATCTTTCAATGTCAACAATTAAGAGATTCTCTGAACCAAACATAAATGATGGTGTCAGAGCCATGACTAGATGCTGTCTGTGTAGCACCACATAGCGAAGAGGCTCCAAGTGCAAGTGGGTTATCTGGCTGCCACTGGCAGTCCCATATTGCCGTGGCAGAGGGTGCTTGTTGTATTGAGCCACTTGAGATGTGGCTTGGCTTACTCAATCCGTTGGATCACCAGATATGCATGACCGATGTTGGTGTCTGATGGAAACATGCAATTCTGTTGCCAACTTGGATGCACATGGGATGGTATCGATACATGATACCGCATCCCTCCCCCAAAAACCTCCTCACTGTCATTGTGTTGTGTAGATGAACCAAAGACTAAATACTAAAGTTCATTATGAAATAAGTCACATCTGTCTTACTACATTTGAGAGCAGCTGCAGACAACACTTGGAACGGAGACACAGACAGTAATGTGTCCTCATTGATGGAGCCTCAACCTGGAAGCAAAGTTTACAGAGACAAGTATGGCTCTGAGCACTATGGGGCTCAACTGCTGTGGTCATAAGTCCCCTAGAACTTAGAACTACTTAAACCTAACTAACCTAAGGACATCACACACATCCATGCCCGAGGCAGGATTCGAACCTGCGACCGTAGTGGTCGTGCGGTTCCAGACTGTAGCGCCTTTAACCGCTCGGCCACTCTGGCCGGCAGAGAGAAGTATGCTCAGCCACATGTTGTTCAGGGGGCACTGTTTTATTCAGAATATCTACCTGCCCATGGATCATATGTTCCAGGGCAATGCTTCGAACCACCACTACAATGAAACAGACTGTTTCATCACCATTACCGGCGTAAAACTACTCCACTTCACTTAGCTCATCCATCACTGCTTAGTAGCAAGCCTCCTCCGTGCTGCCTTTGTACCCAGAATGGTTACTTGACCATCATCAAACTACAGCTGCTGTGAACTGGAATCAAAATGCACACTGCTCCATCATGTGCAGCGGCAGTGGAATCAGGGAACTGACTACTTTGCACAGCAGTACCATGCCTGCTGCGAGCTGCTGATGCAACCTGAGAGACACATCAGATGCACAAGGCTCTTCTTTTTATCAACCAAGGTTGAGAATCTGAGAACCAACGACTTTTCAGCTTTCTTTTGAGATCTGCTGATGAAACTAGAGAACAGGAGGGTCTCCAACTTGGCAGCAACAGCTATGCTACGTCTGCTGGAAATATGAGCGCAACGAATGGAGCTCATTTTTAAGATCCTGTGTACACATCAGTTTACGTATTGGATGATTGGAGTTTTACTGTATACAGAGTGGCTAGCGAGGCAGCCTGGATGAAACTAGCAATCAGTCATTTATGCTTTGATCGTTGATTCATGATGTCACCAAAATTATTTATCCTAGTCTCCAAAAAAAGCACGGAATGTACGTTAAATGCTTACCTGAAGCCACAGCCGAAGACTTCCATTTTCCGTGCAACAGTTGCACTCAGCACGAAATGCCTAGCGTACTGTGCCTGACATGTGATGTCTGACGCCTGATTCCTGATACCTGACTCTCGACAGCTGTTGTCTAACACAGTAGTTAAATATTAAAACTGTAAGACGAAGACAGATGCTTGCAGGCTGCTTGTTATATATATGTAAACAGCCAGAATACGACGCTGCGGTCGGCAACGCCTATATAAGACAACCAATGTCTGGCGCAGTTGTTAGATCGATAACTACTGCGACAACGGCAGGTTATCAAGATTTAAGTGAGTCTGAATGTGGTGTTACAGTTGTGGCACGAGCCATGGGACACAGCATCTCCGAGGTACCGATGAAGTGGGGATTTTCCCGTACGACTATTTCACGAGTGCACTGCGAATATCAGGAATCCGGTAAAACATCAAATCCCCGACATCGCTGCGATTGCAAAGCAATTCTGCAAGAACGGGGCCAACGATGACTGAAGAGAATCGTACAGCGTAATAGAAGTGCAACCCTTCCGCAACTTGCTGCAGATTTAAATTCTGGGCCATCAACAAGTGTCAGCTTGCGAACCATTCTTTTGGAGCCGAAGGTACACTCGTATACCCTTGATGACTGCACGCCGCCAAGCTTTACCTCTCCCCTGGGTCCGTCAACACCGACACTGGACTCTTTATGACTGAAAACATGTTGTCTCGTCAGAATATTCTAGTTCCAAATTGTATCCAGCAGATGGATCCGTATGGGTACTGAGATAACCTCATGAATCCATGGACCCTGCATGTCAGCGGGGAATTGTTCAAGCTGGTGGAGGCTCTGTAATAGTGTGGGGCGTGTGCAGTTGGAGCGGTATGGGACCACTTTTGCATCTACATACTACTCTGCCAGGTGACATGAACGTAAGCATCATGTCTGATCACCTGCATCCATTCATATCCATTGTGCATTCCGACGGACTTTGTGAACTTCCAGCAGAATATTGTGACACCCCACAGCTCTAGAATTGCTACAGAGTAGCTCCAGGAACACTCTTCTGAGTTTAAACACTTCCGCTGGCCACGAAGCTCCCAAGACATGAACATTATTGAGCATATCTGGGAATGCCTTACAACGTGCTGTTCAGAAGAAATCTCCACCACTCATACTCTAACGGATCTATAAACAGCCTTGCACGATTCATGGTGTCAGTTCGTTGCAACACTACTTCAGACATTAGTCAAGACCATGCCACGTTGTGTTGCGGCACTTCTCCGTGCTCAAGGGGAGCCTAAATGATATTTGGCAGGTGTTCCAGTTTCTTTGGACCTTCAGTGTATATCCATATAAATTTCAGGACACATTCCTCACAAGTAGATGGAGCAATTATGTTATATAAACAAGGGTCTGGAAACACTTTGTTTTCATGTTAAACTAATTTCTTCCAATCCATTAATAATGCGAAACACACATGAACAGAATGTACCAGCATACCACATGCCACTCTTTCTCACAGGAGACTCTCAATATGCCCTCCATGGGCATTGATACATGCATCAACCTGCCGTCATAGTGAATCTCACATGTGCTGATCTATACCTGGAATACTGTATATGGTTTTGCAGCCTTTCATTATATGGGCACAGAAACTCTGAACATCTTGTACTGGGGTTCCATACACAAGAGCTTTCAAAGGCCACCAAAAATAAAAGTCCAGTGGGTTCAGTCTGGAGAGTTTGGAGGAGGCCTATCCATCTGTCACTGAATCTGTTATTTAGAAGTCAATGGACATTAACATTAAAACGAGGAGGTGCTTCATCATCTACGAAGTACATGTTTCGCCATGTAACTGTCTTCAGTTAAAATGAACACTCCATATATATTTCTAATTTGTTTATCTCAGAGGGAGACAGCCAATGATACCACACTGGACCTGCCATCCAATCCTATATGAGATGCGACAATAAAGTAATGACACTGATGTGAAAAAAAATTTTGCTTACCGTTTTAGCCAAGTTTGGTGTCGTCCCCTTCAAAGTAGTTCCCTTCTGATTGCACACACTTTTTCTAGCGCTTATGCCATTGATGGTAAGATTTCTGGAACTCATCTTCTGTAATATCCTCCAAGTCCCTCGTCACAGCGTTTTGGACATCTTGTGTTCTTTCAAAATGGTGTCCCTTGACCGCCGTTTTGACTCTTGGAAATAGAACAAATGTCGCATGGAGCGATATGTGTTGAATAAGGTGGCTGTAGTAGTACTGAAATCTGCTTTGGGGTTAAAAATTGCTGTACTGACAGAACAGTATGGGATGGTGCATTATCATGATGCAGAATCCTATTATCAGGAATGTTGGCACGAACCCGAAGAACTCTTTTATGAAATATTTCTAAAACTTCTTTGCAGTGATATTGGTTAACGATTTGTCCAGGAGGCACCCACTCTTTATGAACAATTCCCTTGGAATCAAAGAAGCACACAAGCATGCATGGTCGTCCCACTGCAGTCTTGAACACCCGTTCTGCCTTCACGAAACATTTTATGCCAACGAAAAACTTGAGCTCTTAACATAACCTCCTCTGCAAAAGCTTTCTGAAGCTTATCGTAAGTTGTCGTCGCATTTTCACCCAATGCGATAGAAAATGGCATACCTTTGCGGAATCTTATGCAGTTCCATTTTGGTCACGAGAGACACAAAGACGTGTTAACTTATTACAGCACAACTCACGACTGAGCAATTGCCTTGATGTGCCACTTTAACTAGAAGCAGCTTATAGTACAAGGTCAAAGATACTGTGCCTACAGAAGCCTGCAGGGTTGCCACATCTTGCAAAGAAAATCAGTCTCATTACTTTATCGTCGCACCTCGTACGTGGATGATGCGGGGGGGGGGGGGGGGAGGGGGCAACTTTGAAATGATCAGTGGGAACCCCAGTTTTTTTATTGCGGATTGAGGTTCAACGGAAAATCTATATACGTTTTGCCTGAAACATTTTCTTCGTTCCGCCACAGATGGCGCCGTATTCACAGGAATAGATACGGATACACAATCGTGATTTATGACATGCTACTCAATGGTCGTTGAGTATCCAATGACATGTGGGACCGTACCTCCATGCTGTGAAGGTATGACAGGCGAGTATTTCATAACTCATAGTCGGAAACCAATTTGCAATGTTGTATTACTCCAACAAAGTGAACAGGGGACTGCTCGACACACCACTGTGACCATGTATTGCGTATCATAATAGGCAGTGCACTGCGTCTGGATCTGATATAACATGCACATGTAGAACAGACAGCGGTTCCAAACATGAGAACACTTGTGTGGTGTTTATAGTCTACAAACCTACCTATCATTTCGAGAGCAGACGTGCTAGTGGACGATGAACGTTGGAACCGCAGAAGAAAAAAATTAAATGCTCCTGATTTGTGGAGGATGTAGAAGAAATGTTGAAGCTGCTGTTCCTTGTATGCCAATCGTTTCCCAGAGAAAACTGGCTCTCGTTCGTTCTTTTATGAGGTTATGAACGCCCTTATGGTGGCATAAAACTGGCAAAAGGAAACGAAGTAAACGTGTTACAGGATAACCTTATGAAGTTGCTGTAGTAGTGCCAGTGCACCAAACCCACTGGTAAGCGCCCAACAATTACACCACGATTCTGGTATGTCTGTAGGTAATGTTGTCACAATACTGCATCGTCATAAGCGTCATCCCGACCGTGTATCACATCATCAGGAACTTCATCAGCGCCAGTTTCCATAACCAGTTTGTGTTTTGTGAATGGGCACATCAACAAATGCAAACGATCCCCATTTTCTTTGCATCTTTCTTTCATATTTCTGATGATTCTACATTCAAAAATCATGGTAACATAATCGGCATAAAGTTCATTACTGGAGTGCAGACGATACAGAATGGTTATGGCAAGTTTGCCATCAACGTCCTTGGTGATTTCATGTTTGGTGTGCCATCATGGGGAAGAAACTCATTGGTCCGTATTTTATCGGCGGCGTGTTGAATTTACGCAAATATCGAATGTTTTTGGAACAGGAACTACCGGTACTATTGCAGGACGTCACCCAGGACGTTCGACAACGTATGTGGTTTCAACACGACAGTTACCCAGCACATTACACAAACTGAAGCATGGCAGGTATTAGACCGTGTTTACACTGGTCGGTGGATCGGCAGAGGTACTCCTATTAAATGACCCACTGGGTCACCGGATTTGACGTCGACGCATTTCTTTCTGTGGGGATACGTAAAAGATAAGGTGTACCAGTAAGGGCCAATAGGCTGTGAAGACTTGGTCGACAACATCAGAATCGCCTGTGCTGATATTCCCGCAGCTATGCTTCTGTTATGAGCACTGTCCCTTGAAGAGCGGATCTCTAAGTGAATTTAAGTTGGCGGTAATATGTTTGAACACTTACTCTAATTAGAAAAGTAGAGTAGCGTTCGCATCGAGCCATGGTCACATTGGCATGCTGAGTAGTCCCCTGTTTGTTATGTCGGAGGAATACAACATTCTGAATGGGATTTCCAATTATGAGTTATGAAACACTAGCCTGTCCCCAGCATGGAGGTTTGGTCCCAAGTGCTACTGGATATTCAAGGACTGTTGAGTAGCATGTCGTAAATTATTATGTTGCACTCATTTCTATTCCTCCGATTAATGCGCCATCTGTGACGAAACGAAGAAAATGCTTCAGACAAAACACGTGCGGATTTTGCTGTAGAATCGTTATCCACAATAAAAAATGAAGGTTTCATTGAAGACTGCAGAGTTGCTCCCCACCATCCCCTCATGGGGTGGGGTCGAGGGTCGAGTGTGATATCATTGGACGTCCCCTTTAACACAAATAAATTGGAATTATAACTTCTTTTGATTCGATGTGTAGTTTTCTAGAAATTTTAAAGTCTTTAGTTAAAATGATCATTTTGTATAAGATAACAACTATGAATAATACGTACTGCATCTAAGGCGACAGTCGTCTACACAAAGATGCTGCAATAGTTAGTCCTTTTGGAAATGTAATGAGTTGACTTTAGCGAAGATTATCACGCACTAGTGGTCTGCACAGCGGATTATGAGTTTGTTCAGAATAGTACTCCAAAGGTACACGGCTGAAAGTGAAACTGTGACGTTGTGTTAATAGAAAGTAGTAAGGCAACCTCTCAACCTGGTACGCAGCTACAACACGTTACCAGTGGTGCAGCAATATATGTGTAATGGATAAAATGTTACTCCAGGAAGGCAGAAGCACCTAGTAAATTTTAAGTTAATAATCACGTGGTCTGTAGTTTTTAGTATATAAATATGGTGGTCCATTGATAGTGACTGGGCCAAATATCTCACGAGATAAGCATCAAACGAAAAAACTACAAAGAACGAAACTCGTCTAGCTTGAAGGTGGAAACCAGATGGCGCTATGGTTGGCCCGCTAGATGAAGCTGCCATAGGTAAAACGGATGTCAACAGCGTTTTTTTAAACAGGAACCCCCATTTTTGTTATATATTCGTGTAGTACGTAAAGAAATTTGAATGTTTTAGTCGGACCACTTTTTTCGCTTTGTGATAGATGGCGCTGTAATAGTCACAAACGTACAAGTACGTGGTATAACGTAACATTCCGCCAGTGCGGACGGTATTTCCTTCGTGAGACATTACCCGTGTTAAAATGGACCGTTTACCAATTGCGGAAAAGGTCGATATCGCCCAACGAGCGTGTGCTATTTATGCTGCTCGGTATCCTGGACGACATGATCCAAATGTCGGGACCGTTCGCCGAATAGTTACGTTATTTAAGGAAACAGGAAGTGTTCAGCCACATGTGAAACGTCAACCATGATCTGGAACAAATGATGATGCCCAAGTAGGTAGCCGTTTGAGCTGCTGTCGCGGCTAGTCCGCAAATCAGTAGCAAACAAATTACGCGAGAATCGGGAATCTCAAAAACGTCGGTGTTGAGAATGGTACATCAACATCAATTGCACCCCTACCATATTTCTATGCACCAGGAATTGCATGGCGACGACTTTGAACGTCGTGTGCAGTTGTGTCACTGGGCACAAGAGAAATTACGGAACGATGACAGATTTTTTACACGCGTTCTATTTAGCGACGAAACGTCATTTACCAACAGCGGTAACGTAAACCGGTATTATATGCACTATTGGGCAACGGAAAATCCACGATGACTGCGACAAGTGGAACATCAGTGCCCTTGGCAGGTTAATGTATGGTGCGGCATTATGGGAGGAAGGATAATTGGCCGCATTTTATCGATGGCAATCTAAATGGTGCAATGTATGCTGATTTCCTACGTAATGTTCTACTGATGTTACTACAAGATGCTTCACTGCATGACAGAATGGCGAATGTCCGGCACATAGCTCTCGTGCGGTTGAAGCGGTATTGATTAGTATATTTCATGACAGGTGGATTGGTCGTCGAAGCACCATACCATGGCCCGCACGTTCACCGGATCTGACGTCTCCGGATTTCTTTCTGTGGGGAAAGGATATTTGCTACCGTGATTCACCGACAACGCCTGACAACATCCGTCAGCGCATTGTCAAAGCATGTGTGAACATTACGGAAGGCGAACTACTCGCTGTTGAGAGGAATGTCGTTACACGTATTACCAAATGCATTGAGGTTGACGGATATCATTTTGACCATTTATTGCATTCATGTGGTATTTACAGGTAATCACGCAGTAACAGCATGCGTTCTCAGAAGTGATAAGTTCACAAAGGTACAAGTATCACATTGGAACAACCGAAAGAAAATGTTCAAACGTACCTATGTTCTGTATTTTTATTCAAAAAACCGACCTGTTACCAACTGCTCGTCTAAAATTGTGAGCCATATGTTTGTGACTATTACAGCGCCATCTGTTACAAAGCGTAAAAAGTGGTCCAACTGAAACATTCATATTTGTTTAAGTAGTACACGAAAATGTAATAAAAATGAGGGTTCCTATTTAAAAAAATCGCAGTTGATATCCGTTTGACCTATGGCAGCGCCATCTAGCATTGTGTAGCAGCTACACAATGAAATAAACAACTTACACCCAAAAATAAATTTCACATTAGAAACAGAAACAACTACACACTACATTTTCCAAATCTCACATTACATGAAACGAACAAGACACACAACTTCACAGTATTCAGGAAACTGACAGCCACAAGCACCACCACTCACAACCTATCGAACCACCCACTGACACCTAAGCAAGCAAACTACTGATTCATTTTCCACAGATTAAACAGAACACCCATGAACAAACAGAACTACACACAACAAATAAACAAAATAAATGAAATAGCAGTAGAAAATGGTTATGATACCCATATGTTCGACAAATTAGATAAAAAAACATATAAACAGTAAAAACATGAACATACCACACACACACCAGTCCTCATCCAACACAGAAGAACACAAAACACAAGACCCAATAAAGCAACAACACACACACACAGAACGAAATGGTACATACTCAACTAAAATAACAAGATTGTTCACAGTACGGGCAACATATTAAAGAAACATGGACTACAAATAGGATACAGCACAGGGAACACAACACAGAAAAAGATCAGAACACAAGAAACACCCACAAATAAATTTAACGAATCAGGAGTAAATGAACTCACATGGAACACTTGCCAGTCAGTGTACATACGGTAGACGACTTCAAAACCAGATGTTCAGAACATCTCGTAGATTTAAAAAGCAACAGCTACCATAGCACATTTTCTGACGACCCAATAGCCCACAATAACTATCCAGCTGCAATAGAAACAGACTTAAGAGTACCAAAACTCAACCACAACCTATACAGCAAACTGACCATTGAGGAAAACTTCCATATACAGAAGGCAATAGCAGAAGGAAAACGGTCGTAAATGGTACACTACACTCTGCATGGGCACACTATTTAACACATTAAAGGAACTTAACCAGAAAGACAACACAAACAGCTAAAAAGTCTACACTCATACACACACGCACACACACGCACACACACACACACACACACACACGCACACACACACAAAATGTAAACAAAATTCAAATTGCGCGCCAAACTCGCTGGTGAACAAATGAACACTGACTGGGCTGCAACACACGACAACCACAATTAAAGTGTGTTTTGGTGAAGTGCAAAGTGCTCTTACTTCCTTATTTTGTGAAAATACGTGTTATGTTTACGTGTGCTTCACAACACCTCACCATGATGCTGAGAATAGGCTTGTCACACAAAAACGTTAGTTAAGTTATATGTGCGCGCAAAATATCGCGACAAATTAAATAACAGTTAGAGCATAAAATGATAGGTTAGCTCCCAACAAATTTTCTCATCAACATCGGTTGCTTGCAGATGACAAGCTACCTGTAATAAATAATGCACAAGTGATCCTGAAAAACCATGCAAACCAATTGTGAAGGTACTAACAAAAAGAAACGAATTTTGTTTGAACTAAATATCTACATAAATTTGTAATCATTAAGTAAAATGTTCACACTACAGATTAAATAAAACAGAAACCCACTGACGATGGCACAGAGGTGCTGAAACATGTTTGGGAACTTGGAAAAAACGGTGTTTTGCATAACTGGCGGACCTTGCAAAAACGGTAAACACAAGGAGCTGCAAATCCGAATGATGAATATAGCGTATTCATATTTCACAATATCGAAGTGGAAAATCAGGGGGGGATCCGCAGATATTTCTACTTTGGTAGCCACAAGCAAATTTCATTTGAGCCAGACGTACTCAAAGATGTCATAGCAGCGGCCAGGATAATGTCGACCTTTCAGACAGGACAATTTAAATTCAAGTATATTTTTCAAGCAGATTTAGAAACTGACACGTTATTCAGTGAATTCGTTACCACATGTGAGGACTGCTGGAATAACTCTCAGTATGGCTTTCAGCTTATAGCTAAAACAAGGAAATTTATGATGTTAGATACAGACGAAAATTTAGGGTGATTCTGCATGAAAGGCAGTGTATGAAAAGGTAATTGTATTAGTATGATGTAGATTTTAAACACATTGCTACTGCTGCTGCCTCTGACGACGTCTCTGCCGTTAGTGGAGGGAGTGTCACAGCACTCATCGACAAAAATATATTGTTGTATAAAGATACGTTGCAGACAGATGCCTGCAACTATGTCTCGAGCGTTAGAAACTGCATTGCATCTACTACTCCATTGATCACGTGATCATTAACTTGAAATTCCCTAGGTGATTCTGTCTACCTGTGAGTGAGATCGGATGCTTTGCTTCTCTGCCCACATTACACCTATGTTGGTTATAACGTGCTGTACCAGCATGCCAGGATGTGGTGTTGCCTTAGTATCCACCATTAACAGAACATAGATTCCAGCGGGTGATCTGGTTGCTTGACGCCAGTCCAGTCAACGGTCGCATGAGGCCCACTGTATACGATGTCCGGCGCACGCCATATGATGCCTGGCGCCTGACGGATAACGATTAACGTCTTATGCATAACGCCTGACGCCTAACGCTTGATAGATGACGCCCAACGCCCAACACCTCACAGCCCTGTCAGAAATTGACACATATACACGCATGATAGTTGAGCTAAGAACTTACAATTAGAGATCAGAAATACCGGCATCTTTGATCTTTAGAGTGTAAAAGCACGTTTCTGTGGTAGTGGAAATTATTATCATGTTTTCTTCCAATATGCTAAACATCGCTCAGCTTTTAGGGACGAAGAAGAGACCAACTGACGAATGCTTTGGTATGTGGCTACTGCTACAGAACGTGAACAGTCTTCTTACTGATATTCATAGTATAAATTATACAATTACAGCAAACATAGCAGGGAGAATTCAAGACTTGCGGCATGAGAAGTCACACTTAATCAGCCAAAGGTCTGGTCAAAAAAGGTGGAGGAGCAAACAGAGGTTCTGGTGTGAACTTGGGGTGGGAAAGTGCACATAAAGGTGAAAGAATCAACAATGATAAATGGCATGCAGAAGGCAATGGCAACCATTGCATTCAGGATGCATAATGCGTACCCACAGTACATGTCCCCTGTAATCTAAAAAAACCTCATGATAATCTCTCCATTGACAAAGAATTCCGATCTAGTCCCACGTTGGGACCTCTGGGAGGGGATTGCGAAATAGGAGGTGAACGTGGGAAAAAGACTGAATAACTGACAAAACGTTCTACAAGCCTAGACGTGGGATGTCAGAAGGTTGAACGTGATATGGATGCGAGAAAATCTAAAAAGGGAAATTGTAAGGCTTACTCTAGGTATGGATGGGTCAGTGAAGTAAATGAATAGAAGACAAGAATTTAAGATCAGGCGAGTATAGGGTAATATCAACAGCAGCAGAAAATGGCAAAACACGGGTAGAACTCGTCGTGAATGGAAAGCTAGGGCAGAGAATGAGTTACTGTGAAAAGTTCACTCGTGGAGTTGCTCACATCAGAATCGAAAGCAAACCAACACCGACAACAATAGTTCAGGTGTACACGACGACATCCTACGCCGAAGACGAAGAGACAGAGGAGGTATGCAAGAATATGGAATTCAGTATGTAAAGGGAGGTGAAAATATAATAGTCATGGGGGATTGGAATGCCGTTGTGCGGGAAGGAATAGAAGAAAGGGAGAGTATCGGCGTGTACTACACTCCTGGAAATTGAAATAAGAACACCATGAATTCATTGTCCCAGGAAGGGGAAACTTTATTGACACATTCCTGGGGTCAGATACATCACATGATCACACTGACAGAACCACAGGCACATAGACACAGGCAACAGAGCATGCACAATGTCGGCACTAGTACAGTGTATATCCACCTTTCGCAGCAATGCAGGCTGCTATTCTCCCATGGAGACGATCGTAGAGATGCTGGATGTAGTCCTGTGGAACGGCTTGCCATGCCATTTCCACCTGGCGCCTCAGTTGGACCAGCGTTCGTGCTGGACGTGCAGACCGCGTAAGACGCTTCATCCAGTCCCAAACATGCTCAATGGGGGACAGATCCGGAGACCTTGCTGGCCAGGGTAGTTGACTTACACCTTTTAGAGCACGTTGGGTGGTACGGGATACATGCGGACGTGCAATGTCCTGTTGGAACAGCAAGTTCCCTTGCCGGTCTAGGAATGGTAGAACGATGGGTTCGATGGCGGTTTGGATGTACCGTGCACTATTCAGTGTCCCCTCGACGATCACCAGTGGTGTACGGCCAGTGTAGGAGATCGCTCCCCACACCATGATGCCGGGTGTTGGCCCTGTGTGCCTCGGTCGTATGCAGTCCTGATTGTGGCGCTCACCTGCACGGCGCCAAACACGCATACGACCATCATTGGCACCAAGGCAGAAGCGACTCTCATCGCTGAAGACGACACGTCTCCATTCGTCCCTCCATTCACGCCTGTCGCGACACCACTGGAGGCGGGCTGCACGATGTTGGGGCGTGAGCGGAAGACGGCCTAACGGTGTGCGGAACCGTAGCCCAGCTTCATGGAGACGGTTGCGAATGGTCCTCGCCGATACCCCAGGAGCAACAGTGTCCCTAATTTGCTGGGAAGTGGCGGTGCGGTCCCCTACGGCACTGCGTAGGATCCTACGGTCTTGGCGTGCATCCGTGCGTCGCTGCGGTCCGGTCCCAGGTCGACGGGCACGTGCACCTTCCGCCGAACACTGGCGACAACATCGATGTACTGTGGAGACCTCACGCCCCACGTGTTGAGCAATTCGGCGGTACGTCCACCCGGCCTCCCGCATGTCCACTATACGCCCTCGCTCAAAGTCCGTCAACTGCACATACGGTTCACGTCCACGCTGTCGCGGCATGCTACCAGTGTTAAAGACTGCGATGGAGCTCCGTATGCCACGGCAAACTGGCTGACACTGACGGCGGCGGTGCACAAATGCTGCGCAGCTAGCGCCATTCGACGGCCAACACCGCGGTTCCTGGTGTGTCCGCTGTGCCGTGCGTGTGATCATTGCTTGTACAGCCCTCTCGCAGTGTCCGGAGCAAGTATGGTGGGTCTGACACACCGGTGTCAATGTGTTCTTTTTTCCATTTCCAGGAGTGTAGAAACAAGTGAGGAGAAAGACTAATTGAGTTTTGCCATATTTGAATGGTCGCCTGCTTCTACCATGTTTCTATTTCTCCATCAAGTCACGGGCTGTTTCTATCGCCCTGGATGCTGACTGTCGCACTTGGACGATTTCTCTCTAGATGATGTGATCCGGAAGTGTGGGTTCGTAGTCTTCGTGAAACTTCGCTGTACGCCTCCAGTGTAGAGTGGTGGGTTCAACTGGTAACGCCAAGGCTCCGACAAACGTTGATACGATTCTGCGCTGGCATAGTGCGGGAATTTTGGAGGACGCAAAAATGTTACTACTCTCTCTTTCGTGACCTTCATGAAAGTGCTCACCAGGCTCCTCTATAGACTGCAGACGTCAGGAGTGTAAAGATGCACTTGTTACGGTTGAATAAGCGTGAAATGGAAGGGTCAATGAGGCGATCCGGAGCACGTTCATTGGTAGTAGGTTAATTGACTTTTCTATATTCATACGATTCGACATCAGTCTCGCCGTCGAAAAAGTGTATCACGTCTCTGAAGACCGAGGACGGCGGAGGTCTGACAACACAGAAGCATGTATTGCATGCCCTACATCAGTTCTGTGTAGTCATTATAATGTATAAATGTAAGGAGAATAGATGCTGAATGATGAATGCATGCAGCTTGCCGCTAACTTTGTGTAATGTCTTGTCTGTATAGACGTGTATTTGTTGCCTTTAAGATCCCTTCACTTTCACACATAAATCTATACAGTAAAGTAAGGGCCTCCCGTTTTGTCTTTAGGCTGATCCGTGATAAGACAGGCCAAAAGTTAGACTAATGGAGGATTATTAGTACTTTCTCTAATTTTTCATTCGCTCTCTCTCTCTCTCTCTCCTTTATCTATGTACAGTTTTTGATATAATATTTCATTACGTGAAATCAGCAAAATAGAATCTCTGGTGGAGCCCTTCGTCTTAGTGTTCAGCGGCTGGCTTGCTGTAAGATATCTTTACATTTATTATTATTGTTAAGCGCTGCATTCAGTTGGGAAAATCCATCGTTTGAACAATTCGTTCCTTTGACGAAAGATTTCGAATTCCAGATGTGTACGAAGCCTTTTTGGACGATTTAACAAAGACTCGGTGATTGCAGGCTCTCTTCGACACAGCTGAAACTTCCCCACTAATTACAGGGCCAACGCGATCATCAATGATTCAGACAAAAAACTCATTCGTTCATTCACTCCAGAATAAAAGGGGTCACAAACCTTATTTATGAAGGAAAATGTATATTCAATCCATCTCCATTACATGTCCCGATCTCTGTTGGTTCCAAGTCTTAATTATTTTCCGTTTACAGTCTCTCTTCAAACAACCCGCTAGTGGCACAAATGTCAATAGCTCGCTTTAGCGAGAAGAAAAGCAAATATGTCTCTTTTAGAAACCCGTCAATCTTTCAACAGATACTTCCGAAGCTGTCCTAGTTACCAGTCTCTAACAACCATGGAGAATACATACATGTATCTCTGTTATTTCAAAGAATAAACGTACTAGAAAATACTTTGGCGTCGGCGAGCTGTTGGCGCATATATTACTAGACAATCAGATCAGATACTTTTCCTAAGTGAATGAATGCGGATGGTTTGACTGACAATGATTAGTTGGTGCGTGGTACAGGGTAATTTTCCGTGGGGAGATTACAGCATGTATGAAGTATCCGTTCCTCTCGATATGTCGTCCGATTTGTTTGTTCGAGATCTGGATCGTAGATTTACACCTGCTCATAATGCTGGGTTTTTAGATGCTTTTCAACATGACGATGTCTGTGGTCTTATTCTCATGTCGCCTTCTGGTAAGTCCCCTGGTTTGGATGGTCTGCCAAAGCAGTTTTATGTGCGTTTTTGGCCTTTGTTAGGTACTACTTTCACTTTGATTTCAAAGATATTTTGTGCCCGACTCTTCTGAAGTTGGCAAAATTGTGTTAGTTCCTGACAGTTCTGATCAGGCAGGAACCGCTAAAGTTCGCTCATTTACCTTAGTTTTGACTATGAGAAAGTGGCATAGGCGTTGAATAGTACACTGTTTGCGTTGTTGGAGACAGTTCTTGCTGACCATGAACGTTGTCTATTTGTTTGGGGACTGTATAAAATTAATCTCTCATTGTAGGTTAAGCCAAGTGAAACGGATTTTGTCATTTAATGAAAGGTTTACACTATGGAATTGTCAAGAGAAAATGTCCCTCACACATAACTATGGCAAATGGCTGAGTTTCATACACAATAAAAAAAGTGGCAGAGGTGTACTGTCTACCAGAAAATAACAAAAGGAACTCAACTGCTGCACATTTATTACACAAGAATCTACAAACATTGACAAAAACTAAACACATCGAACATAAATGTTCAAAAATCTCACGGAGCACATGAAGCAATAACGTTCTTAGTTACACATAATGAGTCACCCACATGATGTAGGGTAGATAACGTGTCACCTCCAGAGATCGCGACACAATCACGTTTGATCAATGTGGCAGAATTAATTGCCTTACCCGTGATACAGGGAGACTTGCTATTCACACCTGCACAGGAACTAATATGTGCACTTGTCAAAGTAACAAGCTAGACATGGCAACACAAGATTAACTATAATCAGAATTCAATCCCGAATCACGAAAGAGCTGAATTGAAGGCAATAAGAATTACGAATATTTCTTTAAGCATCATTTAACGTTATCGTGACGGCTGGCGTCTGGATCGTACGAGCGCCGACAGCTCAAAATTCTCCCCAAGAAACAATATTCCCATTGCCTTAGTCCTACCATTTACGCACAGAAAAGTCTCTTCCCTTTCTCTCTGTTAGCAATGAGGTGATCTTCGTCAGCAAGTCAGGAAGTCAACCTTGTCTGCCTAAACTGTAGTTTATTCAATCGAGCCAATCCCTGCGATTCTTACGTCACATAAAAATGAGTGTTTCACAGTGTCAGTACGTCGACTGGTGTCTCACGTATCCAGAGGCCCAAAACTGCGGGCTTAGTACATTTGAGCACAAGAAAGCGTTCCTTTCCACACCACTCCCCAGTTGTACTATATTTGTACAAGGGGTTTGCAACGTATAAGATCATGTCTATGTTCGTCCACGAAGTTAGACGCTTCGGGCGACACTACAAAAGGCTTTCTGTGGACTTTGGATCCACACCACTCCATCAGGAGGCCTTCTACGAAGTGGCTCTAAAGGGGGCGGCTGACTCTTACTGTCCCTGCACCTTCCAGAATGACTTCAACATTGTTTCAGTTCAACAGGAAAAGCAAATCCAAATCGAGATTAAATGAAGAGTAAAGTCATATTAGTCAGTCATCGACATCGCTAGTACTAATGTTTATCATATTCCTTGGCATCAATGAAATGTTCTGAACAAGTGGGCTCTTCGTCATGAATTTGGTTACGTTACGTGACTCTTTTCGGAAAAACGGTCAGATAACACCATGATTACATTTTGGGTTTTCAAGGTGATGCTATTATTTTTTGTTTGTAAGTGGCATTTTAAAATTTCTGTTTTTTTTTGTTTTTTTGCCCCTACACATATTTTTGCTTCCCGTCCTGACTATGACTAAACTACATTGTATCTTGACTATTCAATAAAAACGCAAATTCCGAGTACATATTCATACTCAACTTTGTTCTTCCAAATTCATTTATTTCTTCCTTTCAAACACCTTAGTTATCTTCTAGTGAAAGAAAGTACAATGTGACAAAACTAAACGCAAGACGTAACAGCATGTAATTAACTCATTTTTAGTAACTTCTGTTACATTTAATATAGTATATAAACATCATAATCAAAACTTATAACTTGTGGAGGTTTATTCTAGGGGATTTTACGGGTTAATACATTAAATCTAAAAAGGAGTACAAACGTCTCAAAAATGAGATCGACAGGAAGTGCAAAATGGCTAAGCAGGGATGGCTAGAGGACAAATGTAAGGATGTAGAGGCTTATCTCACTAGGGGTAAGATAGATACTGCCTACAGGAAAATTAAAGAGACCTTTGGAGATAAGAGAACCACTTGTATGAACATCAAGAGCTCAGATGGAAACCCAGTTCCAAGCAAAGAAGGGAAAGCAGAAAGGTGGAAGGAGTATATACAGGGTCTATACAAGGGCGATATACTTGAGGACAATATTATGGAAATGGAAGAGGATGTAGATGAAGATGAAATGGGAGATACGATACTGCGTGAAGAGTTTGACAGAGCACTGAAAGACCTGAGTCGAAACAAGGCCCCCGGAGTAGACAACATTCCATTGGAACTACTGACGGCCTTGGGAGAGCCAGTCCTGACAAAACTCTACCATCTGGTCAGCAAGATATATGAGACAGGTGAAATACCCTCAGACTTCAAGAAGAATATAATAATTCCAATCCCAAAGAAAGCAGGTGTTGACAGATGTGAAAATTACCGAACAATCAGTTTAATAAGCCACAGCTGCAAAATACTAACACGAATTCTTTACAGACGAATGGGAAAACTAGTAGAAGCCAACCTCGGGGAAGATCAGTTTGGATTCCTTAGAAATACTGGAATACGTGAGGCAATACTGACCTTACGACTTATCTTAGAAGAAAGATTAAGGAAAGGCAAACCTACGTTTCTAGCATTTGTAGACTTAGAGAAAGCTTTTGACAATGTTGACTGGAATACTCTCTTTCAAATTCTGAAGGTGGCAGGGGTAAAATACAGGGAGCGAAAGGCTATTTACAATTTGTACAGAAACCAGATGACTGTTATAAGAGTCGAGGGACATGAAAGGGAAGCAGCGGTGGGGAAGGGAGTAAGACAGGGTTGTAGCCTCTCCCCGATGTTATTCAATCTGTATATTGAGCAAGCAGTAAAGGAAACAAAAGAAAATTTCGGAGTAGGTATTAAAATCCATGGAGAAGAAATAAAAACTTTGAGGTTTGCCGATGACATTGTAATTCTGTCAGAGACAGCAAAGGACTTGGAAGAGCAGTTGAATGGAATGGATGGTATCTTGAAGGGAGGATATAAGATGAACATCAACAAGAGCAAAACGAGGATAATGGAATGTAGTGGAATTAAGTCGGGTGATGCTGAGGGAATTAGATTAGGAAATGAGACACTTGTAGTAGTAAAGGAGTTTTGCTATTTGGGGATCAAAATAACTGATGATGGTCGAAGTAGAGAGGATATAAAATGTAGACTGGCAATGGCAAGGAAAGCGTTTCTGAAGAAGAGAAATTTATTAACATCGAGTATAGATTTAAGTGTCAGGAAGTCATTTCTGAAAGTATTTGTATGGAGTGTAGCCATGTATGGAAGTGAAACATGGACGGTAAATAGTTTGGACAAGAAGAGAATAGAAGCTTTCGAAATGTGGTGCTACAGAAGAATGCTGAAGATTAGATGGGTAGATCACATAACTAATGAGGAAGTATTGAATAGGATTGGGGAGAAGAGAAGTTTGTGGCACAACTTGACCAGAAGAAGGGATCGGTTGGTGGGACATGTTCTGAGGCATCAAGGGATCACCAATTTAGTATTGGAGGGCAGCGTGGAGGGTAAAAATCGTAGGGGGAGACCAAGAGATGAATACACTAAGCAGATTCTGAAGGATGTAGGTTGCAGTAGGTACTGGGAGATGAAGAAGCTTGCACAGGATAGAGTAGCATGGAGAGCTGCATCAAACCAGTCTCAGGACTGAAGACCACAACAACAACAACAACACATTAAATCTTCAGTAGGTGTTTCGTAAATAGATTTTCTACATCTGTTTCAAAATTTTTCACAATATTTTAAGAGAAAAATACATTGAGTACTTGGGTTGACTTATGAAAAGTATTTTTAAGTTTTTTCTACCAACAACAGCTGTTTTTCATTTTTATTCTGCGTTTTGAGTTCTAATGAATCATATGTTTTAACAAACACATTGTCTATGAATGATTTCCATATGTGTTACACCTAGTACACTGTGTCCTCCTGAAACAATGTTTTCTATACGTCACAGGTGTAGGCTATGTAATGTGACTTAAATTACATGTTACAACGTGAAGTGTGATCTTCCTTTGCATTTGATATAAATGTTACCAGACCTGTTAAATATTTGCTGCATTAAATATAGAACCTGTGCGTGTAGAATTCTTTCTCTTTTTAGAATATACTTCATGTTATTCAAAGTTCTGATTGGCTGCATTTCTTTGAAATAGCTTGTGTCAGTTTGATGCTTATGGTTTTGTGCACTATATAGCGTTTTGTGCCCTCTGTACAGCACTGAATGGCCACTGCACTAGTAGATTGGGTAAAAAGATGTTGTTAGCATCCTGTCGCTTTCTATGCGGTGTCTAATGCACCTCTGATTTGCACATGTGAACTACCTGTAGCAGAGAAATCTGTCAGTATTTTACTTCGATTATTTAAATGCCCAACAGTAACTATGATTATGAGACAAAGCCAACAATCACTAGTTCCAAAAACGAGCAATGTCCAGTTGCGTGTTGGAGATTAAATGAATTACCCTTGGCTGGGCAGAAAGTAGTATGTGGGGTGAATTTAAACTTATACAATAAATTGTAAATTTTATATTACAGCCATTTCTGTTTGATACTACACTTATTTTGATTTTAGGTACTTCAAGCAACTGTTTGTTATCGCAAGATAGAAATACGTTGTGAATCGCGAAGAAAATTGGCGTAAAACTTAAACTTTAACGCACAGCCAAACAAATGATTACAGTTTCACAAAATTTAAATGACCTTTATCAAGAGAATGAGCTTCAGAAATTGACCAAGTCAATAATTCGTTGGTCCACCTCTGGTCCTTACGCAAGACGTTATTCAGCTCGGCACTGATTAACAGATTTTATCAATGTCCTCCTGGGGTATTTCGTGCCAAATTCTGGTCAATTGTCGTGTTCGATCGTCGAAACCGCGAGCTGGCTGCAGGCTCTCCTACATAATGCTCCAAACGTTCTAGGGAAGAGATCCGGCAATCTTGTTGGCAAAGGTAGGGTGCGGCAAGCCCGAAGACAAGCAGTAGCAACTCCCACCATTTGCTTGTGGGAATTATCTCGCTGAAATGTAAATCCAGGATGGCTTGCCATCTACGTATCACTGTGCAGTAAGAGTGCCCAGATGACAATCAAAGAGATTGTGCTGTGAAAAGAAATGACTTCTGGTTATCGGATTGTATGATGTGGGTCAGTCACGTCTTCAGACGCATATTCGGCTGGGAATCTAATTCACTGCAGTAGAATTTTCAGTGATGAATCCCTCTTCGAAATGAGATACGTTGATTGGCGGACGCGACCATAAAGAGTGATGATCCGGGGTGCCACTTCTTCTCGTAGCAGGTCCACTTTGGTTGTCATCCGCGGCACCTTTACAGAACGGCGGCACCTCAACGATATTCTGTCCCGTTTCGTTGTCTTTCATGGCAAGCTATCCTGGGCTAATAGCTCAGCAAGATGAGGTCCCCCTGCATTATTACTGATCTTAGTACAAGCCAGACCTTACTTTTTCCATCAAGGCCGCCGGACCTCTCTCCATTTGAAAACTTTTGGAGCATTGTGACAGGGCCCTCCAGCTGCTTCGAGATTTTCGCTACCTAACGCGCCAGTTGGACAGAATTTGTCACCATCTCACTCAGTACAAACAACAGCACTATCAATCGATGCCACGCCGAGTAACTGCTTACATAAGGGCCAACGTTCTCAATTTGTAAAGATCTTTCTCTTCCACGAATCATCGAATCATTTCTGAAACTGTAATCATCTGTTTGTCTTTACATGTACATTACATCTACCAAATCGGTCCGATTCGGACAATTATTGCCTGGTGCGACGTGTTTCTCTTTCTTAACTTTTTCATATATTTTTTTTATTTCGATGTTCATACAGAATGTATAATTGTTGACGTGCATTAACAGACATGTGTTGTAAGAATTCAGACCTGTCATAATAATACGAGGCTCACTCCAAAAGAAACGCACACTTTTTTTTAAATCCATCTTTTATTCTACATGTTTGAAAGTTTTACAGTGTTCCTTTAGGAACAATATTTTCATTTCTTCACATACTTTCCATCTCTCTCAACTGCCTTACCCCATCTTGGAACCAGCGCCTGTACATCCGCACGGTAAAATTCTGGACCAACCTGTTGGAGCCACTGTTTGGCAGCGTGGACAAGGGAGTCATCATCTTCAAACTTTGTTCCACGAAGAGAGTCTTTCAGTTTCCCAAACAGATGATACTCACATGGAGCCAGGTCAGGACTGTAAGGCGGGTGTTTCAGTGTTGTCCATCCGAGTTTTGTGATCGCTTCCATGGTTTTTTGACTGACGTGTGGCCGTGCATTGTCGTGCAACAGCAAAACATCCTGCTTTTGCCGATGTGTGTCGTCACATATGCATCAGAATTTATGGTGGTTCCACTTGGCATGATGTCCACAAGCAAGAATCATTCGGAATCGAAAACCACCGTAGCCGTAACTTTTCCAGCAGAAGGTATGCTTTTGTATTTTTTTTTCTTGGGTGAATTTGCATGATGCCACTCCATTGATTGCCTCTTCGTCTCTGGTGAAAAATGATGGAGCCATGTTTCATCACCGGCCACAATTCTTCCAAGAAATTCATCTCCACCATTCTCGTACCGCTCCAAAAGTTTGCTGCATACCGTTTTCCTTGTTTCTATGTGAGCCACTGTCAACATTCTGGGAACCCACCTGGCACAAACCTTTTTTAACGCCAGCACTTTCAGTATTCTGCAAACACTTCCTTCCCCTATCCCCGACGTAGTGTAGCGTGACAATTCGTTCACTGTGATGCGTCTGTCAGCAGTCACCAATTTGTCAACTCTCTGCACGTTGTCTGGAGTGTGTGCAGTGCGAGGCCTGCCGCTACGATGACAATCCTCAATACTGCCGTGCCTGGTTTCGTCACGTAACCTGCTTGCCATCCACTCACTGTACTGCGATCGACAGCAGCATCTCCGTACACCTTTGTCAAACTCTTTTCGATGTTTCCCACTGTCTGGTTTTCACAGCACAGGAATTCTATATCAGCACGTTGCTTCTGACGAACGTCAAGTGTAGCAGCCATCTTGAAGACATGCTGTGACGGCGCCAATCACCGGCACAGGTTGAACTAAGTTTGAAAACTAGCGGGAAGGAAATTTACACACTGTAAAACTTTCACACATGCATAATGAAAACTGTATTTTTACAGAAATAGTGTGCATATCTTTTGGAGTGACCCTTGTATACAGTATATTACTGTATTTGCCGATTCCGCTATCGGTATGTAGAACATAAAATGTGCCAGGAATAAAAATTGTTTGTAAAACTGACAAGTGCCTGTGCAAAACAAGAAATACGTTATCTCAATATGCAGTTTTAATCTGAAGTATCTGCTAGCTGATTGTTGCAGTATTTTATGTTCAGAATAACTACCTTTTAAACTCGGTAGTTCTGGTGACGTAATACAGTTAATAATCATCTTAACGAATGTGAACACCGATTTACTGTATGGTGCTCTTTAGTCTGATGATTGATAAATGGATTTGTTTTTGTATGACCGAGCTGATGTGTTGGCAGATGTGCCAACACCTTGTAGTTAGAGGAGGCCGAAATGCACGCTATAATCTAACGCAGACTGGCGTGTGGTCTGGAACAGGATACGTAATGAATGCTATAAAGAAAAGTACGTAGCTGCTGGAATACTTAACTTTAATCCATCATTTGTATACAGCATTCTTGATGATACAAGTGAGACTCTCTCTAGAAATGGTTAATGGCGCCTTGCTAGGTCGTAGCCATGGACTTAGCTGAAGGCTATTCTGTCTCTCGGCAAATGAGAGAAAGGCATCGTCAGTGTAGTCGCTAGCAAGTCGTCCGTACAACTGGGGCGAGTGCTAGTACGTCTCTCTAGACTTGCCGTGTGGTGGCGCTCGGTCTGCAATTACTGACAGTGGCGACACGCGGGTCCGATATGTACTAATGGACCGCGGCCGATTTAAAGCTACCACCTAGCAAGTGTGGTGTCTGGCGGTGACACCACACGAGCAACATAAATGGCAGAGGACTGTTGAAAGCTGAATCCAGAGATGTCACCTCAGATATTTCCTGCCTCGTGACGACCGTAGCGCCGTCTCTAGAGTCGACTCTGTGGTGTTCACGAATATCACTGAGCTGCTGTTAAATTGGCGAAGGCTGTTTCGCGGATTTCAAAAATATTCGCCAAAGCCGAAAATAAAATATTGCCGAGACTCTGGCGTGTTTTTCTGTAGCAGAATACGCTGTAAAATGAACTTACATTTGTTTCGAAAGTTGCAGAACGGGAAATGTTGGATTAATGTTATGAATATGGAGTTTTCACATTCAGCAATGCTTGACTGTTTGCTACGGTTTTCAATATTAATTATCGTGACCTTGCCCCTCGAACTATTAAAACACTGTTTGAGACAAAACTGTTTAAAGTTCGTTGCGCAGAACGCAGTCAGTCCACTTCCAGTCGGAATGGTTTAGAACCATAAAATCCATTATTTCTCTTTCGGCCCACAGTGATCACCTAAATTATTAATTTTGCTACATGAGTAAGGTATGATGTGAATGTACTCTCGTAACCTGATTGATGCGGATTACATAAAGTCTGATGACACTTCGCTATCTTCTTCCTTCCGTCGTGCTATGCCAGGGATCTTAAAATCTTCTTGCTTGACTCTATTCTTCCTTCTCCTGTTGTCACCTGCTCTCGCGCTTCCTCTTCTCTGTTGATTTATTGACTCGATTTTCCTCATACAGTATAACAGATAGTAGTAATGGTAATGCAGCAATCGCCTTCTTGAACGTTCCACGTTGTATTCGCTTTTCCACATAAATAACGACTTTTTCAGTCTCGAAATTACTGATTTTATCTCCTTCGGAACTCCTCCTCATTCCAAGTTCTTTTCTACACAATTTAACGAAACTTTGTCCGACTTTTACCCCACCCAAGTCGGAGCGTGTCCAGTCCTCTAACGCTCATCACTTTTCTCTCCTTCCTTTCTTCGCTCGTAAATAATTAATAGAGAAATTACATCCCACCGGGCCGAGCTTGTAGAAGTACAAAGACAAAGAAAAATTACATTGAGATAATATTGCAATGTAAATAACACCGTCAACATACATAACAATTTTTCGTTTCATTTTCATACATAAGATTACCAATTGACTCAATAAGGTTAGAATAAAGGAAGAAAGATACGAATAATTTCATTTTGCTTCCTAAAGGATATTGAGTGGACGAAATAGTGATACGTGATACCAAAGAGTGATCAACGTTTGTCCGTCACACAGGCCTCCCAGAATTTAAGAACTATTTGTTGTTATTTAGCATTTCCTATAGCTACGTAATTACATATACGATATTCCAGAATGAAGGTAGGAGACGAGAAACTGGAAGAAGTACGTCTTTGGGGACGGGCCATAAGTCATACTTGAACAGCTCATTTGGGTGAGCACTTGTCCGCGAAAGGCAAAGGTCTCTAGTAGGAATCTCTGTCCGCCACACAGTTTTAATCTGACAGAAAGTTGATACATGAGATTTTTTTACAGATCTCTAGTCCGATCTACAGACGCAAACGTATTCACTCCCTCTCTTCCATTTCTGTCGTCTGTTTAATCCGTGGCCCATGTCCACTTCATAATGAGCTGCCTGCTGCCTATATTTACAAACATTGCGCGGCGAGGCAACTATCAATCTTCCTCACGTCTCGCGCAGTATCCACGTGCCGCGTAGGACCACGTCCACCTGTTTACAAACAAGTCTCTGCAGTAGCTGCCGGTACAACAGCGCATAGATCAGTCGTTCCTAACCATGGCGTAATTACCTCCTGATGGGTAAAACGAAATTTTCTAAGGGGTGAAAAGGAGGTTTCGTTATAGTTCGAGTCTCGAAATGCTACTATTTTCAAAAGATTTTTATTGTTATCATCACTATTTTGTGAAACTGTGATACTGATTACATAAAGTAGCAATAATTACATTTTTTATTTTAATTTCAAATACTAGCATTAACACATGAGACAATGTGGTGGTCACAGCTTGTGAAACAAATGTATAAAGAACATCTTCCTTGTTCCTCACATAGTCCAGTTTCTATACATATACTTTGTATCATCCGTCTGTGACAGTAGAACCGATACATATATGGTTAAATACCACATGAAAATTCCTTGTTCGAGTTGGCTGTATTTCCCACAATGGACCAGCAACTGCTTCATTATTCACTTCACTACAGTGAACGATCTAATTAAAATCACAACACAGCAATATTTATATATTATCTTCTACCTTGCATAGCGGCAGTGGTCAGATGAAAAGTACTGGCAGCTTGAAGTCTCCCGATTTCTACCATTTCAGTGGTAAGGAGGACCAGGAATCTAGTGCATAACCAGCAGTGGGTTTAATATGTACACTCTGAGTTGATCGATTTTAAAATAGTGTTGCAGGGTTTGAGTGAAGCAAGTTCCACTAGAGGGACAAGTGGTGCAGATAAATCACGTTTTTTAATAATTATCTACCATCAACGTGTATTATTAGCTTCGTTTTCTGAGACGACGTTGTAGGTAACACTCGCGATGCACTGAGAATTACTTCATCTTTCTGTAAATATAAATAAATTGTTGGTAGAATCAAGCGAAACGAATGGGCTCATTAACTTATTATTTCGGGGTTTAAAAAGACACCTATGAAAACCAGATATCATTTCTCTCCCGTTATTTAAGAAATAAAAGCCTTGAAAGAAAATTATTTTTTATTGTAAAGTTTAGTTATGCGCTAACGTTGTTGTTCGTTTGGGGTGGGGAGAGGGGGCGGGGGATTACTAGCCAATATCTGATCGCACTCAGGGATAACAGTCTCCGAAAAAATGGGAACCACTGGTGTTAACAATGGACTGTTCCTCTTCAACAATGAAAATTTGCTCCAATAATAATCACTCTTCTGCGTCGGTGGCTGACTTTCATAAATGCAATGTACACACTTAAGTACACTTAACTTTAATATTGTACGTAAACGTAGAAAAAGGCTTAACATAACATAATGTAGGCTATACCCACAACATAGCAAAATTACCTTATTTAAATAAAACCTTCAGATATACTGTCCTCCCATAGTAAATGGGCCTTTTTGATTGACCTTTCTTGCTTATTAGTTAACCCGTTTCATTGGGCGATTTTTCGCTCGTTCTGTAGCTATATGCAGTGGCACATTTTCCTTCGTGTGAGCAATATCTTCTGCTTCTCTTTCTCCTGTTTGGTTTCGCTCAATCACCAGAGAATTCATGTGCTTTCTATAAGTGCTCTATCTCTGACAACACTAAAGTTGAATTCGCCAACTTGGAGTAACACATGAGATTTTCGCTGAAGTATCTCTTGTCTCTTCTTCCCTTCCGACATACTGTACGTATATAAACCTTCGTTCCTGCGAAAGTATACGTTTACTACCTACGTTTTCTGCTGCGTCTGACTTCTGCACTGCAACGGTTCCTTCATCACTCTGCCTTCCAATAAATAGCACGTTTACTGGATCTTGTTTCTTCTGAAAGGTAAGCTAGATCACAAAATTCTCTATTAATACTGATCTCTCCACTGCGAACTCCATGGCTTCACCTTCCTCTTCCCCTTCGCCTTCGTCATTTTCTTCCTCTTCCTTGACTGCTTCTTTCTCTTCATCTTCCACTATCATTGCATCTACTAGTGCGTTCCTCTGACTCCTTCTACTGCATTCGTCTTTCCATGACAATAGATAAGAACATCAGTTTCATCAGCTTCTCCATCTTTTGCAACATTACTACCTCTAGCCTTTTCGACAACTACCCCATCTCATTTCTCCATTCTCAGCTCATCTCTTCTTCTTTTTTCGCTCTGCGCACACAAGTTCCTGTTTCGGATGCTGTACACCTTTGCAGCTGCACGCTCGCACGCACACGGGAGAGAAGCCGTACCAGTGCGCCGAGTGCGGGAAGTCGTTCAGCCAGCTGCGCAACTACAAGTACCACGTGTCGGTGCACGCGGGCACGCACGAGTTCGCCGCGGCGTGCCCCGAGTGCGGCAAGGTGTTCAACAACCGCGGCTACCTCAGCACGCACATGAAGATCCACCGCAACCGCAAGGAGTACGCCTGCGCCGACTGCGGCCGGCGCTTCAACCAGCGGGTCGCCTACACCACGCACGTCCGCATACACACGGGCGAGCGGCCATACGTCTGCACGGTCTGCGACAAGACCTTCACGCGCTCCATACTACTCAAGCAGCACATGCGTACGCACACCGGCGAGAAGCCCTTCACCTGTGAGGTATGTTTTCGGGAACATGATTTACTTCCAATTTTTCTCTTTTCGTGAACCTTTCCAAACCAGATCTATTGCTGGCGCCTAGATTCCACCTCAAAGAATATGGTACACAAGGAGTTAAGAACAAAGTTGACATTATGCACAGACAGATGGCACACAACATTTCCTGTCTAGGTTACCTTAGCGATTGTGCCTTCAGGAAGGACATCAGACCTCCAAGTTATACAATAAAAACATAATTTTTCAAATTCTGAAAGAGTGGGCACTGTACTAGATGGGAAAACAAGAGAAGAGTTTACCTTTTAAAACAATTTAGATAGATTTCTATGCATTTTGCTGTATTTCTTGTTAAGTTGATTAATGAGCATGTAAGTCACTGAAAAAATATACAATCTATAAAGTGGCTTTCAGTGTAAAAATATAGATGTAGGTTTCTTGCGCTAAATATTGATAACTTCTTTGCAACAAAATTTGTTTGAGTAAGATACTGGGATGACATATGGGAGAGGTACTCAAATCTTAGTCCTATCATCGTGGTTTTTAGTTTTCACCATTCTCCTAAAATCACTTCAGTGGATTCTGGAATGGATGGTGAAAGGACATCACTATTCCAGAAAGAGATTTTCATTCTTCAGCGGAGTGTGCGCTGATATGAAATTTCCTTGCGGATTAAAACAGTAAAAATATAGATGTAGGTTTGTTGCGCTAAATATTTATAACTTCTTTGCAACAAAATTTGTTTGAGTAAGATACTGGGATGACATATGGGAGAGGTACTTAAATCTTAGTCCTATCATCGTGGTTTTTAGTTTTCACCATTCTCCTAAAATCACTTCAGTGGATTCTGGAATGGATGGTGAAAGGACATCACTATTCCAGAAAGAGATTTTCATTCTTCAGCGGAGTGTGCGCTGATATGAAATTTCCTTGCGGATTAAAACAGTGGCGGCCCTAGACTCGAAATAGGGACCTTTGCCTTTCGCGGGCAAGTGCAAGATCTCTAACATCACTCTTACTTTCCACTTCTATAATTCATGAACTGAAATACCTCATGTGCTGTAACCTTATTCCGTTATCATGTAAGTTCGTGATACAAAGCTGGAATGTTTTTCCAATTCATTACATTTCAGCTAGAAATCAATACGTACTGGTGATGAACTTCAGCAGCTGTATTGCCTTTCACGATTTTAAGTCGGATCTCAGTGCGCACCTCAGCACCAACACTTGGAACACATATTTAAACTTAATACTTTTAAAAGAAATTAGATTGATTTCTATACATTTTGCTATATTTCTTGTTATGTGAATTATCTAGGATGTAAATCACTCTAAAAATTTACAAACTGTGAGGGGCTTTCAGAATATAGATGTAAATGCAGATTTTATAGCGCTAAATATTTTTATTTTTAACTTTTTTCTGCGATGAAATTTGTTTTCATAAGAGATAGGTGTGATATATGGGGGAGGTATTCACATCTCAAAACTAACATCGTGGTTTAAGTTTTCATTGATCTCCATAAATTGCTTCAGTGAATTCTGGAATGGTTGCTGAAACAACATCGCTATTACTTTCCACTTTCATCCTTCTTGAACTGAAATACCGCATGGACTATAACCTTATTCCCTGTTTATTTAAGCACCTAGTAATTACTGATGTCGATACATTTGATAAACATGTTCCCCGTTTATGTTGAGAAGCTACTACTAGTATATGATAAATGAGTTCCAGTTTTCACCTTAAAGATTATGTCGGTTTCGTTGGGCTACACACAGTTCCCACACAAATACTGTTGTACAGTAAACCGATTCAGTTGATCAAAAATTTAATGTCTCCGTCCTCTTCTGCTCCGTAACTGTAAGGTTTCGGTCCACCATTGGTTGATGTCGGTTGAAACAGTTCTTCAGTGTAGCCGGTAAACTAACTAGTGGATTTATTTTATGCTTTCAGTATTTTAAGTTCCTGATACGAAGTTGGAATGTTTTTCCATTTCATTACTTTTAGCTGTAAACTGGAAAGTACTGATGAATTTCAGCGAATGTATCGCCTTTCACGGTTAGGATCTCAGTGCGAAGCTCACATTTCTCCGTTATTATTCTTAGCAAAACCACTTGCTGCAGCGAGAATCTCAGTACCTCACGCAGACAACAGACAGAGCGCCATTTCTGCATTCGTCCTTTTCTTTCCATTTTTAAAATAAAAAAGTGAGATAAAATAGTTCCGTTCAGTTACGCTATACCTCAGCCTTTAGAATCGGAATGTCCCTCCATTACTCTGTGCTTCCAGAGTTGTGAAACGTTGCACAGAATCGTCAAGAATACATTAAGCAGTTGTCCTACATTGGAAAATCCCAGTGCTCTAAGAGAATCTTCCAGTCTTTGGGCATTTCATATTATGCAGATCCTAAATCTACGAATTTAAATATTTAAAGACAAACGTCATACTTAGAATCTGCATGCAACCATCCCAGTTTATAGCAGGCAAACACTGACCATAGCTATGCATAACCCCTCCCGAACATAACTCAGTAGCATGAAAGAATGCATTTAATATTTTTATGTTCCAGAAAGTAGTAGACTGAGTTTATATATGTGACAGTAGATTGTTAGGTGAAATAATTTTTGAAAAGCATTGGCAGATTTGGGACACAGTAAGTATTTACATATCTCAAATGTGTGAAACTTCCTGGTAGATTAAAACTGTGTGCTGGACCGAGACTCGATCTCGGGACCTTTGCCTTTCGCGATCAAGTGCTCTACCGTCTGAGCTACCCGTCCTCACAGCTTTACTTCCGCAAGTACCTCGTCTTCTACCTTCCAAACTTTGCAGAAGCTCTCCTGCGAACCTTGCAGAACTAGCACTCCTGAAAGAAAGGATATTGTGAAGACATGGCTTAGCCACAGCCTGGGGGATGTTTCCAGAATGAGATTTTCACTCTGAAGCGGAGTGTGCACTGATATGAAACTTCCTGGCAGATTAAAACTGTGTGCCGGACCAAGACTCGAAATCGGTACCTTTGCCTTTCGCGGGCAAGTGCTCTACCGTCTACCAGGTAAAGCACTGTCCCGCGAAAGGCAAAGGTCCCGAGTTCGAGTCTCGGTCCGGCACACAGTTTTAATCTACGAGGAAGTTTCATATTAGCGCACACTCTGCTGCAGAGTGAAAAATCTCATTCTGATCTCAAATATGCACCCTCCTCAGATATAGCTTCCTTGTTTGAAACAATTAATGAACCAGTCTCCTTCGAAATGAGACAATTTTCTGCATCCTCTGCATTTTTGTGAATACATTATTGCTGTTTACAACCACCTAAAATGCCTAAAAGAAGCATATACAACCACCATTTTTGCAGAAATCTTTTTTCGTGTCTCCACGATGATTTCACACAAAAAAGAAAATTAACTATCCGTGGGTAATTCTAACGCATTTGTCTTAATTCATTGCGCTGGCGCTGTAATGATGTGTTGAAATTCTAAGTGCAAAATACGTAGGTTCGATCACATACGTGAATGAAGGCCACACTATGTTGCCTCAAATACTTCTAGTAGCATCACATCGTTTCAGTACTCTACCTATATCGTTTTCTTCCTTTTTCTAAGTGCGCCTTTAAATCATAGGACATGTAGATTCATTGTCTGTGCTACTGTGGTGCAAGGCTGTCCATTACGCGATATATTATGATGCTTGTTATTGTAGTTGTGGTCTTCAGTTCGAAAACTCGTTTGAGGCAGCTCTCCATGCTACTCTGTCCTGTGGAAGCCTCGTCATCTCCGAATAACTACTGCAACCTACATCTTTCTCTATTTGCTTACTGTATTCATCTCTTGGTCTCCCTCCAGGATTTTTACCCCCCACACTGCCCTCAAACACTAAACTGGTGATCCCTTGACATCTCAGAACGTGTCCTATCAACCGATCCCTTCTTTTGCTCAAGTTGTGTCACAAATTTCTTGTCTCCCCAGTTCCCTTCAGTACTTCCTCATGAGTTAGGTGGTGCACCCATCTAATCTTCAGCATTGTTTAGTTGCACCACATTTCGAAAGATTCTGCTATTTTCTCATCTAAACTATCTATCGTCCATGTTTCACTTCCGTATGTGACTACAGTCTCGACAAATACCTTCAGAAAAAATTTCCAAAGACTTATATCTATATTCGATGTCAACAGATTTCTCTTCTTCAGAAATGCCTTGCTTGCCACAACCAATCCACATTTTATATCCTGTGTACCTCGGCAACCATCATTTTGTTGCAGAAATAGTAAATGTCGTCCACTATTTTAAGTGTCTCGTTTCCTAATCTGATTTCCTTAACATCACCTGATTTAATTCGGCTACATTACGTTATCCTTCTTTTGCTTTTCTTGATGTTCGTGTTATATTCTCTTTTCAAAACACTGCCTATTTCGTTCAACTGCCCTTTCAAGTCCATTGCTGTTTCTGACAGAATCACAATGAATTATGCAAACCTCAAAGTTTTTGTTTCTTCTACCTGAACCTTCATTCCTCCTCCAAATTGTTCTTTGGTTTCCTTTTTGCCCGCTCAGTGTATAGATTCAATAACGTCGGGGATAGGCTACAATCCTGTCGCACTCCCTTCCCAACCACTGCTATCCTTTCATGCTCCTTGACCCTTGTAACTGCCGTCTGTTTATGTACAGGTAGTAAACAGCCTTTCGGCCCTGTATTTAACCCTTCTGCCTTCAGAATTTCAGAGTATTTCAGTCAAAAGCTTTCTCTAAGTCTACAAATGCTATAAATGTAGATTTGCTTTGTCTTAACCAATCCTATAAGGTAAGTCGTAGGATCAGTATTGCCTCACGTATTTCTACACTTCTCCTGAATCCAAAATGATCTTCCCCGAGGTCTGCTTCCACCAGTTTTTCGATTCTTCTGTAAAAAATTTGTGTTAGTATCTTGCAACCATTATTTATTAGACTGATAGTTCGTTAATTTTCGTGCCTCTCAGCAGCTTCTTTCATTGGAATTTGGATTACCACATTCTTCTTGAAGTCTGAGGGTATCTCGCCTGTCTCACACATCTGGAGAGTTTTGTCATGTCTTGCTCTTCAAAGCCTAACCGTTGTTCTGACGGAATAGCGTCTGTTCCCAGGGCCTTGTTGTGACTTACACCTTACAGCACTCTGTCAAACTCCCTTGTATACACCCTCTATATACTCCTTCCACCTTTCCCTTTATTGCTTGGGACTGGCTTACGATCTAAGCTCTTGATATGCATACAGGTGTTTCTCTTTTCCCCAAACGCCCAATCAATTTTCCTGTAGGAAGTACGTATTTTACCTCTTGAGAAATGTGGATCTAAATCCTTACATTTGTCCTTTAGCCATTCCTGCTTAGCAGTTTTGCACTTCCAGTCAATATCATTTCTTAGACGTTTGTATTCCATTTCACCTTTTTCATTTGCTGCATTTTTAAATTTTCTCCTTTCTTTAGTTAAATTCAATACATCTGTTGTGTTATACTAAGATTCGTACTAGGCCTTGACTTTTAACATATCTGATCCTCTGCTGCCTTCACTATTTCATCTCTTAACGGTACCCGTTCGTGTTCTACTTCATTCCTTTCCCCTGTTCTAGTCAGTTGCGGCCTCTTGCTCCCTCTGAAGCTCTCAACGACCCCTGGTTCTTTCAACTTATCCAGGTCCCATATCCTTAAATTCCTACATTTTTCGCATTTCCTCAGTTTTAATCAATAGTTCACAACCAATAAAATTTTGCTCAGAGTCCAAAGCTGCCCCTGAAAATGTCTTGCAACTGAAAATGTAGTTCTTAAATCTGTGTCTAAACAGTATACAATTAATCTGGAACCTTCCGGTGTCTTTAGGTCTCTTCCACGTATACAACCTTCTTTTATGATTCTCAAACCAAGTGTTAGCGATGATTAAATTATGTCCTGTAGAAAACTCTATCAGGCGACTTCCTCTTTCATTCCTTTCCCCCAGTCCATATTCACCTTCTGCTTTTCGTTCTCTTCTTCTTTCTACTATAGAATTCCAGTACCCCATGACTATTAAATATTCGTCTCCTTCAACCATCTGAATAATTTCTTTTACCTCATCACACATTCCTTCAATTTCTTCATTATATGCGGAGCTATTTGCATGTAATCTTGTTCTACGATAGTAGGTGTGGACTTCGTGTCTATATTGGCTACGATAAAACGTTCACTATGGTTATTTTCGTATTCATTATTAAACCCACACCTGCACTACCCGTATTTGACTTTGTATTTATAACCCTATACTGACTTGACCAGAAGTCCTGTTGCTCTTGCCACCAAACCTCACTAACCCCACTGTATCTAACTCCAACCTATCTACTTCCCTTTCTAAATGTTCAAACCTACCTACCATATTAAAGGATCGAACATTCTCCATTCCAATCCGCAGAATGACAGTTTTGTTTCTCCTGAGGACGACATCCTTCTAAGTAGTCACCAGCCAGAGATCTAATTGGTGGACTATTTACCATCGGAATACTTTGCCCAAGAGGACGCCATCATCATTTAACTATACAGTAGACCTGCATGACTTCGCGAAAAATTATGGTTCCAGTTTCCCCTTGCTTTCAGCCGTTCGCAGTACCAGCACAGTAAGGCTATTTTCGTTGCTGTTACAAAACTAATCAGTCAATCATCCAGACTGTTGTCCCTGTAACTCCTGAAAAGGCTGCTGCCCCTATTCAGGAACCACACGTTTGTCTGACCTGTCAAGAGGGACCCACCTTTATGGTTGTACCTAAGGTATGGCTATCTACAGGGTGTTTCAAAAATGACCGGTATATTTGAAACGGCAATAAAAACTAAACGAGCAGCGATAGCAATACACCGTTTGTTGCAATATGCTTGGGACAACAGTACATTTTCAGGCGGACAAACTTTCGAAATTACAGTAGCGTGTGCTGTTCACAACGTGCAAGAGTGCTGTAGACAACATGGTTTAATCCTTAGAACAGAGGATTTTTCTGGTGTTGGAATTCCACCGCCTAGAACACAGTGTTGTTGCAACAAGACGAAGTTTTCAACGGAGGTTTAATGTAACCAAAGGACCGAAAAGCGATACAATAAAGGATCTGTTTGAACAATTTCAACGGACTGGGAACGTGACGGATGAACGTGCTTGAAAAGTAGGGCGACCGCGTACGGCAACCACAGAGGGCAATGCGCAGCTAGTGCAGCAGGTGATCCAACAGCGGCCTCGGGTTTCCGTTCGCCGTGTTGCAGCTGCGGTCCAAATGACGCCAACGTCCACGTATCGTCTCATGCGCCAGAGTTTACACCTCTATCCATACAAAATTCAAACGCGGAAAACCCTCAGCGCCACTACCATTGCTGCACGAGAGACATTCGCTAACGATATAGTGCACAGGATTGATGACGGCGATATGCATGTGGGCAGCATTTGGTTTACTGACGAAGCTTATTTTTACCTGGACGGCTTCGTCAATAAACAGAACTGGCGCATATTGGGAACCGAAAAGCCCCATGTTGCAGTCCCATCGTCCCTGCATCCTCAAAAAGTACTGGTCTGGGCCGCCATTTCTTCCAAAGGAATCATTGGCCCATTTTTCAGATCCGAAACGATTACTGCATCACGCTATCTGGACATTCTTCGTGAATTTGTGGCGGTGCAAACTGCCTTAGACGACACTGCGAACACCTCGTGGTTTATGCAAGATGGTGTCCGGCCACATCGCACGGCCGACGTCTTTAATTTCCTGAATGAATATTTCGATGATCGTGTGATTGCTTTGGGCTATCCGAAACATACAGGAGGCGGCGTGGATTGGCCTCCCTATTCGCCAGACATGAACCCCTGTGACTTCTTTCTGTGGGGACACTTGAAAGACCAGGTGTACCGCCAGAATCCAGAAACAATTGAACAGCTGAAGCAGTACATCTCATCTGCATGTGAAGCCATTCCGCCAGACACGTTGTCAAAGGTTTCGGGTAATTTCATTCAGAGACTACGCCATATTATTCCTACGCATGGTGGATATGTGGAAAATATCGTACTATAGAGTTTCCCAGACCACAGCGCCATCTGTTGTTGAAAATTGTAACTACTGTAATTTCGAAAGTTTGTCTGCCTGAAAATGTACTGTTGTCCCAAGCATATTGCAACAAACGGTGTATTTCTATCGCTGCTCGTTTAGTTTTTATTGCCGTTTCAAATATACCGGTCATTTTTGAAACACCCTGTAAATAACTGTGTCACTCAAACCACCCCGCCGATGGCAAGTTCTATGGTTCCTGGGGGTGGGTTATGATGCCTAGGACAGCTGATTAAAATGGAAAATGAAACAGGAAATGAACTTAATGTCCTGATAAATCATTTGTTTGCTTTCAAACTTTGACAGAAACTGGCTGCCTGTGACGTCTATAAATGCTGTAGCTATTTCATTTAGTCGATACCTGTACAACATGCAACATAACCTCATGGCTTATTCTCATACTGCCACAAGGAATCATCGATGCTTGTGAGAAACACTGCGATGTGAAATGTATCTTCCTCCTGATGATGGACTTTTAATTGTAGTAATATAACATAGCTAACGAACTAAATACTTAGTGACTCTCGTAGTATTATATGTTCCGTCTATACACTGTTGACCACAAATGTGAGAAGCTGTAAAGTTCTTTTGAAGGAAGCCTCATCTTTCGCGCGATTATAGTAAATACTTAGATGTAACAAACGCTGCTCTAGGATGATGTGCTTCTCAAGCGTTTTTGAGAAGTCGACGTTCGAAGTTTTAATAGCCCTTCAGAAAGTACAGGAGAGCATCGACTGTTGACCAGCGGAGCTACGGCGGTCAGTTATGGAGGGAGACTGGAAGCCTGCCCGTACTGCGTTCGAATTTAATTTTTATCCTAGTCGTCTGTCAACGAATCATATCGCTACAACGAGCCATATTTATTCAGAAAGGAACATCAGTATAATCGATCACCATTGTGGTTCATTGGTAGTGAGGTGCAGACAAGAAATGATAATGGATCACTAATTTATCGATACTTTCATGTGCTGCCGCAATGTAAGCATACCGAGCTATAGCTGTCGAAAAAAGTACCTGGTATTTATAATAAGAGCCTCAGTGTGCTGATAAGGATATAAGGAACACAGGAGAAAGATTGTAACACGATGATTACCATTATTATCACTGTTCCTTTCCAGAGAAACATGATTCGTTGTTGTGATACGAGTATTTGATGGAAGATTAGAAAAAAAAGAAACGGAAATGACGTGGCTGGAATGCAGTACAGGAAGGCCTGTAGTCTGCCACCTTGGCCTGTTCTGTTGTGCCTCTGCATGGCGGTTTGTACCCTCTTGTGATATTTAATGAGATCATGATACTTGGGACGTTGACTTTTCGAAACGCTTGAGAAGTGCATAATTACTACAGCATCTAAGTATTCACTAAAGTGTTGTGGAAGGAGAGCAAAATCGCTGGCCCATTGTGTGTTGGCCTCAGGTGTGAATGAATCTGGAGCACGAGCTGAGAGCTGTTTGTTGTTGCTGGCGTAGGTGTGTGGGAAGCAGTTCGCGGACCGCAGCAACATGATGCTCCATCTGCGCCTGCACTCTGGCATCAGGCCGTACAGCTGCGGCGAGTGCGGCAAGGCGTTCACCAAGAAGCACCACCTCAAGGCGCACATGTCCTGCCACACGGGGCTGCGGCCACACGCCTGCGACCGCTGCGGCGCGCGCTTCAGCCAGGCCAGCAACATGCGCACGCACCGCAGCAGGTGCACCGCGATGGGGCCTCCCCGCGGGGGTGGAGGCGACGAGGGGGGCGGGGGTGGCGAGCCCGCGGTCAGAGCGGCGGTCACCAGCGTCATCATGCGCGTGTCCGGCGAGCTGGTGCAGCACGTGCTGCAGCGCACCGACGACGTAGCCGCCGCCAGCGGCCGAAACGTCACGCTCGCTGGTGACTCCGCTTCGTCACTCGGGGCTCCGTGAGCCATCCACACAGCATAATGCGAGAAGGCTCCTCTCTCGCATTAAAATCTCTCACGTTCTGCCTGAGTCGCCACGAGCCAATATACCCAGGCAATGCCAGTTACTAAATGTAAGAGACGATTATGTAGCAGCATCCACATTAAAGACTGTTATCGTATTTTATTTTTGTTCGCCAACGATGCTTGTGATCTAATACTGGTCTTTCATGGTTCCCGATAGTTTTGAGAGCGACTCAGTCGTAATTTTATGCTTCTTTACCTAATTCATGCCAGCCCCTGTGACCGAGCGGTTCTAGGCGCTTCAGTGCGGAACCGCGCTGCTGCTACGGTCGCAGGTTCGAATCCTGCTTCGGGCGTAGGTGTGTGTGATGTCCTTAGGATAGTTAGGTTTAAGTAGTTCTAACTCTAGGGGACTGCGTGATGTTAAGTCCCATAGTGCTTAGAGCCATTTTTTGAACCTAATTCATGGTTAAGATTGCACTATTCAGTTTTATTATTTTACTCCACACTATTAAATTTCCATCATTTAATGTGCCCTGAAAACTCTAGCAAATAAATTTAGATATGTATGTTGTTTAAATAGGTGTACACTTGTTGTCACTAGTTAGCAAGAGCATCAAAGTTAATTTCATCCTATGCCAAATTGCCGCTTCATCACATCCAGTTTATTTTGACAGAATATTTCATACTGAGGAGACAAACTGTAGAGAATAGTGATGGGATATAAATGACAAAGGTTTCTGTCAAAATGCTGTGTATGCATCTCTTAGACATTTTAGGTAGGTGTTCAATGGTTATTTATTTTACTAACCAGAGCCCATGAAAACAGATTACACGAAACTGTGATGCTTTCCATTGTTATACCCTTCATAGATTTTGCGTAAAGGCAGTTTCATCTTGAGAAATTCTTTGCCCATTTTGTCTTACGTCTTACTACAGTTTTAGTACGTTTGTTTTCCTTTGCATCAAAATAGCAGATCGAAGCAAACAAATGCTCGTTCTTCTACGCTTTACAGTAGCATGGTGAAGTGACTCCTTTATTACCCAACACAGCTCAACGTATCTTTAGGTGTTCAGCATAGAGCTCTTTGAACACTGCATTATTTCTTCTCTATGAACACTGTTAGAATCTTAGCAGAATTCTTGTCAGTCTTTCACGTATGTAAATTTCAATAAGAGTGGTATCTACCGCCTGACATTCAGTACTGTGACATCTGTGAAAATATGTTTACACATTTCCACATTCACTATGTAATTAATTATAAATATTGATCCAACACAGTACCATAGGGAACAGATTTGGTGAAATGAGCGCCATTGTGATACATTTTTCGAACTGGCACTCCCAACGTCTTCGATAATAACGAATATGCTTTAGAAAATGCAGTATTCAGGTTAAGATTTTGGTAGAAAGGTCTGCCTCCACCGTTTCTGTCTGATGCCTCTCCATTTAACAGTGTTCTGGTGTTGCTAATTGCACTCATCCGTTTGATTCACCACGTTTCAGATTCTTCTTCTCCAGGTTTTCTGCTAATCACCTCTCTATCAAACGAGGATGTCCTTATAGGGGAATGGATTAGATATCTGTTCCTCCCCTCCAAGTTAATATGCAACTGCAGCAATTTTAAATTGTTTCAAGGACAACCCTCCGTTCCCTTCAGTCTACTTTGCTTCACTCTTTTTGCAAATTCTTGCCACTTAAATGGCACAATCCCTTCACTCATTCGAGTCTTCAGTTCTGCTTTACTGGTGCTTGTGCTAATCTCTGCTACTACCTTTTTTCAGTGGAGATTGGTTTCTTTCTGTGGTTTTACCAAACGCACATCATAACCAGTCTCTTTAATAACTAAAAAGCGAGTTTATTTCAGACGAAACTGCTCCCATGCCTTCAGAAGTTTCATCTAGTGTGCACTTTATCGTTGTTTGATATCACAACGTATTTTAAGAAGTTTCTAGTAGATGGATGTACTTAATTGCATGTGATCTAAAGTAATGATGTGAATAGGAAGACGTGCACAGAACTAAAGATAATTTGTATGGTCCATATGTGTGATTGAGAATTGCTCCATTTATGTTATGGCATCAACATACAGATCCAAGGACAAGATAATCTCTAAAATCAACGAGGCAAGAGACTACCAGTCATTAAATCTGTACTGTGTAAGACACGGTCATTTTTAGATTGATGCAATATGATAAATATCAGCTTGTTGTGGAACTAATTTTATTTTCCTGAAATCTCATCATTCGTATCATAGAATGATATCCATCTCGTCTTTATCTATCTGCAACGATAATGTTAAGAGTCTATTGTATCACCATATTGATGGTCATACAAGATCCACCACGCTGAGTCAAGTCAGATATTTGTTTATTAGTCCAGTTCTTCCTATGGCGACCCACCAGCCAACCCAAGTAAATGATTTTCTTAAATTTTCCTGTAACTGTGACTCAGTAATCTTCATTAATGTCACGTGGAATTACATAACGTGCTATTACACATTATCATTTCTTTTACTCACCTATTAGGGATTCATGTTAGAATAGTAATCTATATTTAAATAATACGTGCTAAAATTTACTTTGTGCTAATGATGACCCAGAGCATATATTCCATATTCGAAATTTCATGTTATAAGTACATTTCGAGCAAATTATTTGGGATTCCTCATTTCTTATATTCAGTTTCTGTATAGGAACGTAGTATTTCATGATTCATTAATGTCTTATTAAAACTAATATTTCCTGATATATATTTATATCCCACTTACTTCATGCTTTTCTAGCACCGTGAAAATAACCAAAGTCTTAAGTATCGGAAGCTGTAACCGATTTTCAGTTCTTATGTCTATTGAAAGTACCTACACCCAAAGTTTCAGGGCACATTTTATGCTATTTGGAAACGAAGGCCTAAAATAACGTTGGCAGTAATGGGTGTTAGCTCCCATTCTTTTTCAGCTTCTTTCTGGTTACTCGAGTTGATCAACAATTCTTTGCCCCGAACTTTTTGTTGTTATCACTTCCATTTGGCATACTTGTACATATCTAGCTGATTTTCCTCATCCTTAACAGAGAACGATCCATAGATTTTCATTTACTCTAACTCTTTTAAAACAGAGCACAAAACAGAAATATTCTAAAATTATGTCATGCAACCAATGAAAATTTACTTTCATCTTTGGTTCACCATTGCTGTGTACTGTGTATAGCGCATACAGAACAGTAATACCCACACGCGGATGTACCAAAAAGTACATTGTTGTCAACGAAATGTGAACCCCAACACTGCTGGGCAAATGAGACTCTGATGGTCTGTTTTTCAGCAGTAGACACTGTAGTCGGTAGTGACAAAGTATACTTTTGTATGCTGTAATTTTTGTACGAGCTTTCTCTACTTTATGTAAAGCTTACAGCTTATAGTAGGTCACGTATAGAGTAACTACGTGCACCTATGCTTTCATAAGGTAGTACATAATCGTCCTTTAATGTCATAATCCCCAACAAATCCGATTGTCTTTCAGTAATTCGATAATAGATCGATACGCGTAATATATTCACGCCATTCTATCTCCAACCTCATAAAACTTATTTTGGTACTAAACATCATTTTTTAAATGTTCTTAATGTGGATGCTACTGCCGAATCGTAATATAATTTCTGCCCATGTATGATGAACTATATTCTCTTATAGAGTAGATCAGATTGATTTTATGCTGTGACAGGAAACTGCATAGACAGCTGTTTATGAGAACACTTCAGAAAAGTGGCTAGCCACAAGTAATGATGTTTTTATAAGATAAACTAGATACCGATTACCTGGTTTTGGTAAGATTTGTGAATGGACCCCGAGTTTGAAACTGAGGGGCACTACAAACAGATGACTTCATTCTCGTCCGGACAAAATATCTAAGTACCGGTGCAGGTAGTAGCTTATGGATTCTATACTATGGAAGCATGTGCCCGCGTAACGTTAGCGAATAATAACGACAGGAAATAGCGTAGTAATAAAATTGCTAAACATCGCATAGTTCTTGCAGATAAAGTAAAGAAATACTTTTTACGCGACATGAAAAGTTTCTTCACATCCGCGACCATGTCCTGACAGTGACCCGACTTCTTGCTGAGACCCGATCACCAGAACAAAGACAGGTGGGGGAATGGTGAAGCTGTCTCAGACAAAGCCTGCTGTATCGCACCTCAAGACTGCCTTCGCAACATCAAGCAGAACTTGCCGATACCCAAAGCGTATTCACACAGCTTTGGACACGACGGTATCATGGTTATGATCTGCTTTCTTTGCTCATTTTACTAGTTCTACCTTCCTACCTTAAATATTTTTGCTAATTACTATTGCCAGTGGTAGTAAGCACGGCAAAAGTATTCACCGCCATTCCTTGTATGTCCGAAAGTTGTAACACCTAATGTACACACACAAACGTTCTTCTCCATCTTTCAGTCGTCTACCCCTCATCATGAGCTCGATCTTATATCTTGAGGAATGCTTTGACAGCGCAGGAACGTTAATTTCAATGCGTGCTTACTAGATACCACGACAGACAAGCAACAGCTAAACAGTTTTTTCCAGATGTATCTCTGTGAATGGTTTTATTTGATTTTGAAGAATAAATCCCCTATGTTTTCTACCTGTGCTTACTAAGTTCCTCTTTACTCAACTGGATGAGTTGATCCCGCCACATCTTCAGACAGGCGTGTATATATGGTCACTTTGAAGCTGATGTAGGTAACGGACAGTTTTGCATATTCCTCCTTTCTTGTTAACAGCTCTTGGGGTGAGTTGGTTATGATGGTATTTACAACTTCGAAAAATGGAATCTTCGAGGAACTGTCACATTTTACTGTTCTTGTGAACTGAAAAATGCTGAAAGGAAGTGTGGATAATGAGCTTAAGGTTGCAAGTTTTCGTTGCACTACCTTTCGTAAATCATCTCAAATGGAAACTGGAAAGGAACTTCATTTACTTTGAAGTTAACTTGGCTTTCAGATATTTTATTGAGTTTTCTGAGACACCAGTTTTACTGTTTCCTTTCTTATCTGCTTCAGAGAACTTGATCAATAATCTCTGTTATATATGCCTGCCTGCCTTGGTGATCCCTACATGTGGTTCAAATGGCTCTGAGCACTATGGGACTTAACTTCTGAGGTCATCAGTCCCCTAGAACTTAGAACTAAGTGAACCTAACTAACCTAAGGACATCACACACACACCTATGCCCGAGCCAGCATTCGAACCTGCGACCGTAGCGGTCGCGCGGTTCCAGATTGTAGCGCCTAGAACCGCTCGGCCACCCCGGCCTACCCCTACATATGGTGCTGGGCCCATTCACAGATGTTGTAATCAACATTAAATTTCTTTGTCTCTGCATGAGTTTTGGAAGCTTTGTGAGGCGGAAGATATACAAAAGAAAAACTTTTTACTTATCTTCGTTTATACGTCTTGTTGTTGGCTGTAAGTCTTGCGTCTAGAGGTACATTCTTCGTCTGATATTTTGGCTTACAGTGTTCCAGATGACTAAATAACTGATGAAGTACTATCTGTTGCTATGATTTTCTTTTATTTTCTCTCATTCTTCTATATCATACTGACTTCACAATCTTGATTTTCATACAACCATCAATTACATTGTTGTAGACAAAATTAAAAAACAAGTGCATTTACATCAGAGGCATGCCCACTACTCCTTTACATTCTTCGGTACTCACAATATTCCAAAGAGCTTACAAATGAAAAGAGCTTACAAACTTTCTTGACAAAAGAAGAATCACCACCAAGGTAAAACATTATTTTGTAAATGAATCCAGAAATAAATTTAGTAATTAGCGTTAGATTGTGCAATTATTAATATGAATTTTAAGTACACCAGAAACTTCGTAATTTCAAATATTTCGAAAAGAATAATAATTTCAACTGTACATACAGACTGTAACAAATTAATTTCTTTTTATAGATTTTAGTCTGAAATATAATACATGGTATACAAAATCATATGAAGTCCATTTTGTTAAACAGCTGATATAATGTTTACCTATACAAGAATCAGTACTATACATGGTATCCGTTATTTCTATAAAAAATGCTTGGTTGGAGCATGGTGTCCCATTACAATATCTAATGAGAGTCCATGGAAGACTGATCTATATGACAATGGAAGTACTCCATAAAATTTTGTCTTAGATTGTGCTGTTTCTTCTTCATTTGGTGCTTCGACCGTTTATTTTTCTTTTCCCTTAGGACCACACTGTGAGACTGCTTTCTGAATATTAGTCTCCCAGCAATTTTTTGTGTTATTTTAAAAAACTGGTTTTCTAACTTGATTTCTGTCTTATTGCGCGCTCCACAGTAGACGTAAAACCAGCTTAACGCTACAAACACCTTGCCATCAAACATTTTACCTACTAAAGTCACCACATCCGTGAACAGAAGGAGCTGTAAAACAGCACAGAATGTTTACAGTTTGCTTTGGGTGATTGAACAAAGAAATGAACTATGTGTATAGAGACTGTTGTGTTAAAACGACGACCACCAAATAGACTATAGAGTAGCTTATAAGTTCTTACGTTACGGTGTAGATGAAAAGTGCCATCCACGGCTACATACATAAAGCTTGGATTGTGCAAAACTGAGGACCAAGACTTACAGTGTTATTGTATATACATTTGCATAATTGTAACACGATACTTGGAAACCACAGTTCTGTTGTTACAGCTTCCACATGGAGCTAACGTGAGTGATTCCGTCCGAGATACAGAATTACAAATAAAGAATAGATTTTCGATAATGCTTTCGTACCAGTTCTTATGTCGTATCCTTGTTAAAGGAGGTACTTTTCCGAACTGTTTTCTGAAGTTTCTGGTGGATGTGATCTTAGCTATTGGAATAAAATCGCTGCCTTATGTTTCCCAGTATTTAAAAGGGTAACTATTGTATCTTGTTCTACGGCTCCCTGTTCGACAGCCCATGTAAATGATGATTTCTTAGATGATATATGTATTGTGAATAAACAAGAATATTAAGATGATTTACATTTATCCAGATATTTGTAAGTCAAGTTTCATATTTTATGGTTTTAATCTCATGTTCACTGGAATTAACCTCTTGAATTGTTTGTACTGGTCGCAGAAGGGATCCAAACAGTTCCTTGCTTATTTTACTACACATTGATGTCAAAATGTAAGAAAAAGGTCAAAACGTAAAGTATATATTGCTTTTCAACTTGTTTCACTGCTGATAAACGGAAAATTCGTGGTTTATTCATATAGGCATTGCGTATGAGTGTGGACCACTGATCTGCGAGTAGTACACTACTACTGATTTACCATGAAGACTTGAAACACCATATCAATATGAGACAGATAATCATGAAATCCAAAAGCTCTTTTCATTTTTAGATTTCGGTGATCTAGCTACCTGAGTTAAAATATGAGACATATTGGTATGAACACATACCCAGTTCCTATTTTGCTTGCCTGTGTTAATGCTCACATTGTTGCACAAGTCAATTTCTAGTTTTTATTGACAATTTGTGTGAAAGAGCCCATTTTACTTACTTTTATGTGATTTTTACCAATGTTTTCAATAAATGAGTTGCAAAACATAATTTTCTTTATTTCACCGTTTACGTTACGTTGCCTTAAGTTACTATGCTACAGGTATCCAGATACTGTAGTATCGGACATGTCTTACGAAAGGCCTAATAGCAATCAGAAATGGTTAAAAATTAAAAATTCGTAGTTTAGAATCAAATACTAATAGCGAAGAGAGTTGGTGATTCATGGTTTGAGTGTGTTTATATAAATCATCAGTGTGTGAGTTAGATAAGTATTTGGAAGTTTAATATCAGAAAGCGTTAACGAGTCATGTAAGCACCTAGTTCTCTCACTGTAACTTTTCCAATGACGAAAATATTACTTAAATCGAAAACTTTGACTTTTTTCATGGGTGGAGACTATTCTATGTCACCTGATTAAAGCAGTGAGTAAGAATCCTTCATTTGTAAGTTACTACATAGGTTCTTAATAATTAGCAGTTTATGAGAATAGGATTTGAACCAACTGACTCTTAACATATAACGATGCGGAAATCTCAATAGAAGTCTCCAGAATGAGATTTTCACTCTGCAGCGGAGTGTGCGCTGACCTGAAACTTCCAGGCAGATTAAAACTATGTGCCGGACCGAGACTCGAACTCGGGACCTTTGCCTTTCACGGGCAAATGCTCTACCAACTGAGCTATCCAACCCGACTCACACCCCGTCCTCACCTCGTCTTGGAAGGTAGGAGACGAGGTACTGGCAGAAGTAAGGGTGTGAGGAGGGGGCATGAGTCGTGCTTGGGTAGCTCAGTTGGTAGAGCACTTGCCCGTGAAAGGCAAAGGTACCGAGTTCGAGTCTCGGTCCGGCACACAATTTTAATCTTCCAGGCAGTTTCTCAATAGAAGTGTTGGACATTCTGAAGCACTAATTGGAGTGACACGAACTTGGAACATGGTCAAGGATTAGTACAGCTATATTTGGGAGCAAAATTATAATACTGACATTTTGATTGCTCAGATACTAACAGTGCTACGACAATAGTTCAACGAAATCACTGATTCGTCCAATTTCATAAGAAACAGAATGAATTATAAGCAGTGCAGTTAGAACCTTGCAATTTATTCTCTGAATGAACGCTCAGCATTTACTTGAAATAGTTGCTATAATTTGAGAGTGCACTCTAGCTTGCTTTAAACAGACAATTATAGATACTTGATTGCAGTGCACGTGAATGGAATCAGTTGTCGAGGACACAGCACGAATTACACTACAGTGAACAAAATTAAAGTACACTGTCGGAACTTCGGTAATAGCTCTAAAAAAAGTCCTCCCCGTTTGCAGTTCTTTAGCAAGAGGGGGTGGGGAGGAAGTCGGCGCAGCTGAAGATGCGGTCGGCGCCAAATACTAGCTCCATGGGGGCGACAAAACTTGCTACTTTCTGGGGCACGAGCTGTAAAAATATTTTTTTTCTTTTTCATCATTCAGTACTGTAACTTCTGGGACTGAGTTGGCTACTGGAGATCTCATGGATGAACTGGGACAGTCCCCGTTGCATGGGTGCATTTTACTCCTACAGCAGCCTGCAAAGGAAACAGCTATTTTGTTTTATTGTCTACAAGTCTGGAATGGTGCAATCGGAGTCAGTGTCGGTGTTATTATCTCGCCTTGAACCGGCAGTATAATGTGTTGTCATTCTTAAACCGGCAGCATAATGTGTTGTCATTCTGTTGTTATTGTGCACGACTGGACGCGAGTGAGAGTTTTCTTCCTGTTGCACAAGTTCGAATACAATACTTACTAATTTGTACGTATGTGAATGAAATTATTTATGAATGTTGTTTGTGCATAATGTTTTCTTCTGTTACTCGTAGGGAAGGTAACAAGAGGTTTCTTTTTTCGTGATGCGATACGCCTAGAAATTCTTTCGCAACTAGTTTGATGATGAGGATGGAACTGTGAGATGTTTCACTGTGCTTAAAAATGATAAGATTTTAAACAGTGAATACGAAACTTGCTCCCATTTCTAGCAAAGGGCCGAAGGCCCCATAGCTGGGAGCAATGGGAGGGGGGTTGTGGTGTTTCCCGCTCTAGACCTCTGGGAAAGAAGAAATGTAATGTACCCAGGTGTTTTTTTTCTTTCAATAAAATAATTTAAAAGGCGACATTTCAAGTTTTTTTAACAGGGTCGGAACTGAAATTTTTTTATGGACTGTTATCTGTCACCTGCCCCAAGAAACTATCGTATATGCCCTCTGGACGCCTAGTGTTGAAACGGTCTCAGTCAATAATAGTCCCTATTTTTCTGATCTGGACAGAAAATCAACAATAAAACAGCCGTTTGCAGTGTGACGGAAGAACTACTTATAATAGACACGCGTTTGCAAATCTGTAAGCTGAAAGTTATATACAGAAATTGTGAAATAAAGTGGAACAGCAGAGTTGCGAGCATACATACAGGAATATGCGGAGTCTCTTAAGAGTAGTGCTACGCAGGAAACAAAAGCCAGAGTTTCAAGTTCCAATTGTTCTCTTCCAAAATATGTGGAGGAAGGAACAGAGCTAATTTTTAAAGTCATTAAACATATATCTTACAGGCAGAAATTTAGATACATATTAGAATCAAGAATATACCTTTCTTGTATTTGTCAAACTATTGGCTGGCGAAAGATGTAGCTGATTCGAATGTAGATTTAGGTTATATGATAAAAATAAAACTTGACGTCATTAATGAAACAAAAACAAAGGAGTTGAAATCTAAGTGTATATATACGTGGGAGAGGTAATAAAAGTTCATGCATAAAAGTTGCTCACTATCCTACCAAAAGCCATATTTTTGAGTATCTACATGTACATCTTTCGAATGGTTGGGGAGGGGAGGGGGGAGGGGATAGGGACAGGATTGTGTGACCTTGAAAAGTAGTTGAAACTAGGTAGCTGGAAACTCAGTGACCCCCTTACTGTAACTACACGAATACCTGTGAATTTAGTCACATATATCGAGGTAATTGTGGGATGGCTGCAGATGTGGTTTGAGTGGGCGCAGAGCAAGGAAGCTGATCGAGACGGGTGGAGTGGGGGGGAGGGGATAGGGGAGGGATTGTGTGACCTTGAAAAGTAGTTGAAACTAGGTAGCTGGAAACTCAGTGATCCCCTTACTGTAACTACATGAATACCTGTGAATTTAGTCACATATATCGAGGTAATTGTGGGATGGCTGCAGATGTGGTTTGAGTGGGCGCAAAGCAAGGAAGCTGATCGAGACGGGTGGAGGGGGGGGGGAGGGGATAGGGGAGGGATTGTGTGACCTTGAAAAGTAGTTGAAACTAGGTAGCTGGAAACTCAGTGATCCCCTTACTGTAACTACATGAATACCTGTGAATTTAGTCACACATATCGAGGTAATTGTGGGATGGCTGCAGATGTGGTTTGAGTGGGCGCAGAGCAAGGAAGCTGATCGAGACGGGTGGAGGGGGGGGGGAGGGGATAGGGGAGGGATTGTGTGACCTTGAAAAGTAGTTGAAACTAGGTAGCTGGAAACTCAGTGATCCCCTTACTGTAACTACATGAATACCTGTGAATTTAGTCACACATATCGAGGTAATTGTGGGATGGCTGCAGATGTGGTTTGAGTGGGCGCAGAGCAAGGAAGCTGATCGAGACGGGTGTAGGGGGGGGGAGGGGATAGGGGAGGGATTGTGTGACCTTGAAAAGTAGTTGAAACTAGGTAGCTGGAAACTCAGTGATCCCCTTACTGTAACTACATGAATACCTGTGAATTTAGTCACACATATCGAGGTAATTGTGGGATGGCTGCAGATGTGGTTTGAGTGAGCGCAGAGCAAGGAAGGTGATCGAGACGGGTGGGGGGGGGGGGAGGGGATAGGGGAGGGATTGTGTGACCTTGAAAAGTAGTTGAAACTAGGTAGCTGGAAACTCAGTGATCCCCTTACTGTAACTACATGAATACCTGAGAATTTAGTCACATATATCGAGGTAATTGTGGGATGGCTGCAGATGTGGTTTGAGTGGGCGCAGAGCAAGGAAGCTGATCGAGACGGGTGGAGGGGGGGGAGGGGATAGGGGAGGGATTGTGTGACCTTGAAAAGTAGTTGAAACTAGGTAGCTGGAAACTCAGTGATCCCCTTACTGTAACTACATGAATACCTGTGAATTTAGTCACACATATCGAAGTAATTGTGGGATGGCTGCAGATGTGGTTTGAGTGGGCGCAGAGCAAGGAAGCTGACCGAGACGGGTGTAGGGGGGGGGAGGGGATAGGGGAGGGATTGTGTGACCTTGAAAAGTAGGGGAAACTAGGTAGCTGGAAACTCAGTGATCCCCTTACTGTAACTACATGAATACCTGTGAATTTAGTCACACATATCGAGGTAATTGTGGGATGGCTGCAGATGTGGTTTGAGAGGGCGCAGAGCAAGGAAGCTGATCGAGACGGGTGGAGGGGGGGGGAGGGGATAGGGGAGGGATTGTGTGACCTTGAAAAGTAGTTGAAACTAGGTAGGTGGAAACTCAGTGATCCCCTTACTGTAACTACATGAATACCTGTGAATTTAGTCACACATATCGAGGTAATTGTGGGATGGCTGCAGATGTGGTTTGAGTGGGCGCAGAGCAAGGAAGCTGATCGAGACGGGTGGAGGGGGGGGGGAGGGGATAGGGGAGGGATTGTGTGACCTTGAAAAGTAGTTGAAACTAGGTAGCTGGAAACTCAGTGATCCCCTTACTGTAACTACAAGAATACCTGTGATTTTAGTCACACATATCGAGGTAATTGTGGGATGGCTGCAGATGTGGTTTGAGTGGGCGCAGAGCAAGGAAGCTGATCGAGACGGGTGGAGGGGGGGGAGAAGATAGGGGAGGGATTGTGTGACCTTGAAAAGTAGGGGAAACTAGGTAGCTGGAAACTCAGTGATGCCCTTACTGTAACTACATGAATACCTGTGAATTTAGTCACACATATCGAGGTAATTGTGGGATGGCTGCAGATGTGGTTTGAGTGGGCACAGAGCAAGGAAGCTGATCGAGACGGGTGGAGGGGGGGGGGAGGGGATAGGGGAGGGATTGTGTGACCTTGAAAAGTAGTTGAAACTAGGTAGCTGGAAACTCAGTGATCCCCTTACTGTAACTACATGAATACCTGTGAATTTAGTCACACATATCGAGGTAATTGTGGGATGGCTGCAGATGTGGTTTGAGTGGGCGCAGAGCAAGGAAGCTGATCGAGACGGGTGGAGGGGGGGGAGGGGATAGGGGAGGGATTGTGTGACCTTGAAAAGTAGTTGAAACTAGGTAGCTGGAAACTCAGTGATCCCCTTACTGTAACTACATGAATACCTGTGAATTTAGTCACACATATCGAGGTAATTGTGGGATGGCTGCAGATGTGGTTTGAGTGGGTGCAGAGCAAGGAAGCTGATCGAGACGGGTGGAGGGGGGGGGAGGGGATAGGGGAGGGATTGTGTGACCTTGAAAAGTAGTTGAAACTAGGTAGCTGGAAACTCAGTGATCCCCTTACTGTAACTACATGAATACCTGTGAATTTAGTCACACATATCGAGGTAATTGTGGGATGGCTGCAGATGTGGTTTGAGTGGGCGCAGAGCAAGGAAGCTGATCGAGACGGGTGGAGGGGGGGGGAGGGGATAGGGGAGGGATTGTGTGACCTTGAAAAGTAGTTGAAACTAGGTAGCTGGAAACTCAGTGATCCCCTTACTGTAACTACATGAATACCTGTGAATTTAGTCACACATATCGAGGTAATTGTGGGATGGCTGCAGATGTGGTTTGAGTGGGCGCAGAGCAAGGAAGCTGATCGAGACGGGTGGAGGGGGGGAGGGGATAGGGGAGGGATTGTGTGACCTTGAAAAGTAGTTGAAACTAGGTAGCTGGAAACTCAGTGATCCCCTTATTGTAACTACATGAATACCTGTGAATTTAGTCACATATATCGAGGTAATTGTGGGATGGCTGCAGATGTGGTTTGAGTGGGCGCAGAGCAAGGAAGCTGATCGAGACGGGTGGAGGGGGGGGGAGGGGATAGGGGAGGGATTGTGTGACCTTGAAAAGTAGTTGAAACTAGGTAGCTGGAAACTCAGTGATCCCCTTACTGTAACTACATGAATACCTGTGAATTTAGTCACACATATCGAGGTAATTGTGGGATGGCTGCAGATGTGGTTTGAGTGGGCGCAGAGCAAGGAAGCTGATCGAGACGGGTGGAGGGGGGGGGGAGGGGATAGGGGAGGGATTGTGTGACCTTGAAAAGCAGTTGAAACTAGGTAGCTGGAAACTCAGTGATCCCCTTACTGTAACTACATGAATACCTGTGAATTTAGTCACATATATCGAGGTAATTGTGGGATGGCTGCATATGTGGTTTGAGTGGGCGCAGAGCAAGGAAGCTGATCGAGACGGGTGGAGGGGGGGGGAGGGGATAGGGGAGGGATTGTGTGACCTTGAAAAGTAGTTGAAACTAGGTAGCTGGAAACTCAGTGATCCCCTTACTGTAACTACATGAATACCTGTGAATTTAGTCACATATATCGAGGTAATTGTGGGATGGCTGCAGATGTGGTTTGAGTGGGCGCAGAGCAAGGAAGCTGATCGAGATGGGTGGAGACGGGGGAGGGGATAGGGAAGGGATTGTGTGACCTTGAAAAGTAGTTGAAACTAGGTAGCTGGAAACTCAGTGATCCCCTTACTGTAACTACATGAATACCTGTGAATTTAGTCGCACATATCGAGGTAATTGTGGGATGGCTGCAGATGTGGTTTGAGAGGGCGCAGAGCAAGGAAGCTGATCAAGACGGGTGGAGACGGGGGACGGGATAGGGAAGGGATTGTGTGACCTTGAAAAGTAGTTGAAACTAGGTAGCTGGAAACTCAGTGATCCCCTTACTGTAACTACATGAATACCTGTGAATTTAGTCACATATATCGAGGTAATTGTGGGATGGCTGCAGATGTGGTTTGAGTGGGCGCAAAGCAAGGAAGCTGATCGAGATGGGTGGAGGGGGGGGAGGGGATAGGGAAGGGATTGTGTGACCTTGAAAAGTAGTTGAAACTAGGTAGCTGGAAACTCAGTGACCCCCTTACTGTAACTACATGAATACCTGTGAATTTAGTCACATATATCGAGGTAATTGTGGGATGGCTGCAGATGTGGTTTGAGTGGGCGCAGAGCAGGGAAGCTGATCGAGACGGGTGGAGGGGGGGGGAGGGGATAGGGGAGGGATTGTGTGACCTTGAAAAGTAGTTGAAAGTAGGTAGCTGGAAACTCAGTGACCCCCTTACTGTAACTACATGAATACCTGTGAATTTAGTCACACATATCGAGGTAATTGTGGGATGGCTGCAAATGTGGTTTGAGAGGGCGCAGAGCAAGGAAGCTGATCAAGACGGGTGGAGGCGAGTGGCCGTGAGTGTGACGCCACGTAAGGAGGCCACAGGTTCGCAGCAGTCCAGCGCGGGGGTGCGCAACAGCTCGCAGCAGTCAGAACTGGCGACGCAGTCATCTGTGTGTCAGTCACGTGACGGCAGTGGCGGCAGTGTCTGCGTGAACTGATTATTCACGCCAAAGTTTGCAATGGAGCAACAAAGATTCATGTGCATGGCACGTAGCCCATTGCTGTTAAGTAAAAATACAGTTGTTCTTACTACACAACGTGATAATGACAACCATATACACACAACAAAAATTTTTTTGCATCACCCCGGTTCCCAGAACTCCTGAAGATAGACGTTGACTGTGGATATTGTATCACAAACACAGTCCCTTTCACTGTTCATAGATGTCACTAAACCCGCCCAAAGATGCAAACAACCATGCATGCAAAAAAATTGTGGTAAGTTCTATGGGACCAAACTGATGACGTCATCGGTCCCTAAGCTTACACACTGCTTAATCCAACTTAGCTAAGGACAACATACACACGTCCATGCGCGAGGCGCGAGGGGTGACTCGAACCTGCAACGGGGGAAGCCGCGCGAACCGTGACAACATGCCTCAAACAGCACAGCTACCACGTGCGGCCCCAATCATGCATAATCAGCGCCTGTTAGACGGAAGGGGTCCGACAGTCGATCAAATCCAGTCATTCCACCAGGAAGGAGGTACACGACCCGTGTTTAGTTCAATCACACCTAGACGCTCAATACCGCAGATCGATCGCGTCCGCATTGTTACTTTGTGCCAGGAAGGGCTCTCAACAAGGGAAGTGTCAAGGCGTCTCGGAATGAACCTAAGAGATGTTGTTCGGACATGGAGGGGATACACAGAGATAGGAACTGTCGATGACATGCTTCGCTCAGGCCGCCCAAGGCCTACTACTGCTGTGGATAACTGTTGCCTACGGATTATGGCTCAGAGGAGCCAGTTGGCCTATCGAAAGAAACTTGTCTACTGCACATGACATAATAGGGGAAGCGGAGGAAAATCTGATGTCTCATAACGATGTCATTGATGATGAAATAGTGCCTTACTTTGCAACAGAAGTGGTGGTGGCTACATACTACAAAGTACTGCTCTGTTGCATGTGTTTACTTGCAGTACACCGCTGAGAATAGCCATCTCTTATGTGGGAATGTCCTATGTGGATTCATCTCTCCACGAGCCATAGACATTGCCAAGGCGGAGTGGTTTGTCTTCTCTAGATTCAGACACAGCAGGTGCTACCATGCCAGAGGGGTATCTGTAGAGAAGCCAGACAAACATATAACTTCTGAAAAGGAGCAGCAGCATTTCAGTAAAAGCAGGTTAGCTGGTCTGGATGACTGATTCATCTAACCTTGCAACTGAGCTAATATCCATTGATAACGCGAATGGCTGAAAGCAAGGCGAAACAACAGTCGTTATATTTCCCATGGACATGCAGCTACTCTGTTCGGTTTATTGATGATGACATCCTCCCAGGGGGAATTTTCTGGGGCTGAAATACATCCATCTGGATTTCCGACGGAAATCATAGATGATAACGTTTTCATAAGGAAGAAGCTAGTATTGTATGAATCGAAGTGTGGAATGTTAGACCTCTGTAGGAAGTTGAAAGACTCTAGAAAGAGAGACGGAGAAGTTGAAACTAGATGTTGCGAGAATTAGTGAAATATGGAGGCAAAAAGAACATGGTTATCACCACAAAATCAAATAGAGTTAATGAAATACGATGCCTAATAACAGAAAAGAAAATGAGAGTGCAGGTAGGCTACGATGAATAGTACAGTGTTCGAATTATGGCATCCAAGATAGACACGTAGGTAACACCAAACAAGTAGTTGAAGTTTACATGTCCACTAGGTCCGGATATTATGAAGACAATGAAAGAATTTATAATTAGATAATTTTCTTTCAAAAGGGGAGAAATTTTTAACTGTGATAGGACACTAATACTCGATAGAAAGAAAAGGAAGAGAAGGGAGAATATTAGGTTAATATGGAGGGGGAGAGATGGATGATACTGTAAATTGCATGGTAGAATATACAATGAAAACATTTTTTTTAATTTTTGTTTAAAAATGATGAAAGGAGGTTTTACGTATAGAAAAGACCTGGATAGACGGACGGCATCGAATTGATTACATAATAATAAGATAGAAATTTCGAAACAGATTATAAATTGCAATACATGTCCATTTCAGATGTGGACTCTGACCATAATTTATTGGTTATGAACTGCAGACTAAAATTGAAGAAATTATAAGAAAGTAGGTTATGAAAGAGTTGGGACCTGGGTAAGTTGAAACAACAAGAGGTTAATGAGAGTTCCAGACTGGGTATTAAGTAACGGTTGACTGAAATACTGGTAAGGAACATAGAGAAGACGAATGGGTAGTCTTGAGAGATGAAACAGTGAAGACACCAGAGGATTAAAAAAATAAACGTCTGTAGAAATTATCATATAACCTCTGATACATGGAATCTAATTTTCTGAAGGTATTTCTCCGTAATTATGTCCTGTATGGAACTGACACACAGACGATAAATAGTTCAGACAGAAAGAGAGTGTGTGCTGATATGAAACTTCCTGGCAGATTAAAACTGTGTGCAGGAGAGCTTCAGTAAAGTTTGGAAGGTAGGAGACGAGGTACTGGCAGAAGTAAGGCTGTGAGGACGAGGCTTCGGTCGTGTTTGGGTAGCTCAGTTGGTAGAGCACTTGCCCGCGGAAGGCAAAAGTCCCGAGTTCGAGTCTCGGTCCGGCATACAGTTTTAATCTGCCAGGAAGTTTCAGCAAAAATTATGTCTGTTGTTATTTTGCCCGGCCGATGTGGCCGAGAGGTTCTAGGTGCTACAGTCTGGAACCGCATGGTCGCTACGGTCGCAGGTTCGAATCCTGCCTCGGGCATGGATGTGTGTGATGTCCTTAGGTTAGTTTGGTTTAAGCAGTTCTAAGTTCTACGAGACTGATGACCTCAGACGTTAAGTCCCATAGTGCTCAGAGCCATTTTTGTTGTTGTTATTCTATGAACATTAAATCCATCCTGTTTTTCCGCGAATTGTGGTTCAATTATGGTTGTCAAAAGAGCTCAGTGAATTTCTCCATGAAGTCAGTGGAACTGGTCTTATATTTGGTAGGGGCAGAACTCGAACCCAAATTCTACCTTTCTAGATTATTTTTCCCAGATTTCACAAAATAGCTTAAGGAGATGCTGGGCTGATGCCCTCAAAACCGATCACAATTGAGTTTCTTCCCCATTCCTGGCCAATCGGATGTAGTTTTTATTAAATGCAGCTAATATTTACATGGAGTACTCTCGTTTTTAGCAGAGGTGGTAAACGCTTACACACTCTGCTTGCATCTCTCTTGGTATTCATTATGATGTCTGAAACAAGACACCATCTGCCCATAACAGAGCAAAAAGCTGCCTAACAGAAAATTGTTTCCACTCCCAGGAATAAAATTGACGAAGTGCTCCAGAAGTTGTAAACGCTCAGAATAACAATCTTGTGAACGCAGGATCAGACAAAAAAGGAACTGGTAAAGAATAAACAAGCCTGTACAAAAGAAGGTGATTAGGCGCAACCAAAAGCGAGCTATTCTGTACAAATAAGTGGCATCCTCAAGCTCAAAAGCAAACTGCAAGCATGCAAGCACAAATAAAAACTAACAATGACGAAGTGCAGGTTGCAATGTTGAACCACTTAAACACACTTTCCAGAGAGCAAGAGACAAAAACTGTGGGACAGCTAACGAACAGCCAGCAGGTCATGCGAACCGATATGGCCAGCTGGTTAAAGAGAAAGGAAGTTCACATTGGTCAAACGTTAAGTTTTCCCATTGGAAGTAGACTCGTAATTCACGTATTCATACGGTCCTACGTAATTTTATGCCAGAATCAGGCCAGCGTATCAGAGACATTATTTCAATACAATTAAAAAAGACAGAGAGGGAGTACAAGTCAGAGTGCACCCCATTTCTGCTGAGTTAAATCCTATCAAGAAAACTGTGTCCAAAGAACTGAAAGAATACCAGCAGGCTGTAGTTGCATAAGTTACGACAACAATGAAGTAAACAGAGAAAATAAACCAAGCTATTGAGAATGACAGCTCTTCAGGAACTTCAGAGAGGAAAGCTCATACTTCTGCCATAATTTCTGCAATGAGCTCTTGCTTCCCTCTGACGAGTGCTGTGCTAAGCATGTCAGCCAACTAACGTTCCCACAGATGTTATTTACAACGTAGAAACTGCTCTGCTTGCGACTGACTTGCTTGAAGAAAGTGCACTCATTTTCAGAAAAAACAGAACACCTTGAACGAATAGAGATAGGACGTTCATATTTACAGGACGTGTACGTTGGTATGTTCTGCATAAATGGTTAGGAGCTGAATTATTTCGGCCAGTGGGTTCAAGGTCAACATCTATATCACGGTGCAACGCCACCTACAGGTAAAACGTGCCTGTGGCTCTCGTTGTCGCTACAAGTCGAAGATAATCCATCAGTGCGACTTTAGCAGACGTGCAGGATGCCTCGCGAAACGTGCCGTCAAATCGATGAGTCTGAAAGAGGATGCATTATTGCCATGAGAGAATATGATGAACCCATCGGGGAAATTGCTGCTCGTGTGGGACCAAGTATTCCGGCATTGGCACGGGTATATGCATAGCGATTCACGGAAGGTCTAGAACACGACAAGATGGGTCAGGTGGCACCATCCACACCACCCCCCCTGAGAACATCAACATCTCATCCGAAAAGCATTTCAGAACAGATCTTTGTCCTTCTCGGCTCTGGCGTAACACTGTAACAGTGTAACATATCTTCCACTATCAGGATTGACAGTCAGTGGCCGTTTATTACGGTACGGGTTACGTGCGCGTCGTCCACTTCTCCGCCTATCTTTGACGAATGTGCAGAAACATGCTAGTCGGCAATGGTGTACGGAACGACGTAACTGGGGACAGGAATGGCATCAGATAGTGTTTCCGGACGAGTCCAGGTTCCGTTTGCTTGAAAATGATGGCCGCATTTTGGTTCGTCTCAGACAGAAGGAGCGGCATCACACTGACTGCATTCTCACAGAACATACAGGGCCAAATTTTTGGCAATTTGTGGTAAGGACTATGGGACCAAACTGCTGAGGTCATCGGTCCCTAGGCTTACACTAATTAATCTAACTTAACTTACGGTATGGACAACACACTCACACCCATGCCCGAGGGAGGACTCGAACCTACGACGGGGATAGCAGCGCGAAACAAGACGCCCAAGACCGCGTGGCTATCCCATGCGGCATGCAGTGCCAACTCAAGGCCTTACTGTGTGGTTTGCTATTGGATACAACCACAAATCACAGTTGATACCTGTCCAGGACAATGCTACAAGTATGACCTACGTGAATGACATCCTGCGAGCCACAGCCATATCCTTTCTGCACAACACCCTACAACCCTGCTACCTCTCCGGCTAATTAGGCTTTTCTATATGACCGTGTACCTGATGTCCCTAATCTGTGGGGAAAAGGCATCTACTCCGAAGAATAATGCAAAACCGAGAGAAGCAGATGAAGTTATAACCGAATCGCCACTGCTCAGTATTTTAGCAATGACGGTCAGAAACAAAGTTCGGTTAACTTTTGTAATTACTTTTGTCATTAACAGTAGTTAGTGAAAAATTTGAATGAAAGGTTTTGAAATTATGTTATTCATGAAATATTCAACGGTCGCAAGTTTCGTACCGGAAGAAGAATAATTAAAGTGGAACCGAACATTATACTCGTAAGCAATCTTACGTAAGAAAATTATTGGCGTCATGACGTAGGAACAGTATCTAACACACACTTTCAAGTACTTCACACCACACGTACCACAGTGGTCAGGTAACACTGAACAACAAATTTGAAGTGAATGGGTGTAAATTGCATGATTTTGAATGAGTTATCTATATTTCGGTATAAAATGATACAAAATCATCATATTCATAAATATTTAATTGTAGTCTTTTTAAAAAAAGTAATCTACATTTTTGTATAAATATCTCAGTAACTAAATAGGCATTCATGTTCCAAGTTCCAGCATAACAAATTTTAAGTTAATAATTACTTGAATTATATTATGTATTATGCGTTAATAAATTTCAGTGCCATTCTGGAAGTACAAAAGTAAAATGTTAAGAAAAAATGAAGATAATATTAAATGAATGAAAATACTTTGTAAGTCTACTTTGTACCTGAACTATGTAAAGCACAAAAGAAAATACGTCAATTAACTGTTCCCAGATGTGTATAAGGGATTACAAATGTTAAATATCCATATGTAAAGTATATACAATTACATAATTTGTTCAGAGATAAATTCAGAAGATGACCGTTTACGCTTGGATTGACGTTTATACACGTACTCGGGAACATCCCTTATGACAGTCCAGCAGTAATCTGCTAAAATAGTAGCGCTCCAGTATCCGGCAACCCTTTTCTCAAATGTGGCAATATCTTGATGAAATCGCTCCCCTTGCTCATCACTTACTGCACCACAATCTTTGGTGCATCTACTACGTTATAACGAACATGTGAACACGGTGGATGGATTGTGCCGTGAGCGCAACACCGGTAATGATCAAGCAAAAAACGGTGTGCAAGCGATAGTTCGCGCTACAGTAAAAATTTACTTGTAATCGTGTAATATTTTTTCCTTATCTACGTAATTCTGTAGCTCTCAGTTCGTTCGAGCAATCAATCATTCATGATAGGAAACACAGTCATAGCTCAGTCACTCAAAAATTATTCTGAAATTTTACTTGTTAGAATGAAATCAGGCGATGATTCTTCTTCTCTGCAGGCTCGTGCTTTGCGGCAGTCTGCTAATCTGTACAAGTAAAATGCCTCGTAATTTTGGGAGCGTTGTATAATCAGTCGGGAAACTTCAGATCAAGCGGATATTTGGCTTTGGTGAAGTTTAACCTTCCGAAGAAGTAATGGAGCTCTTGGATTATTAAATGCAGGTTCGTATCCAGTCTTTCGGAAGTCCCTTCTGATTAACAACTACGCAATATATCGATAAATATCATTAATTCCCAAATGTCACATACACACCTTTTTTTTGAAGGAGCAATATATATATATATATATATATATATATATATATATATATATATATATATATTTCCTTTTTAATCGTACAGTTCGTATCAGTTATCTTCTGTGATAAATCTCAATAATCAAATTACAGTTCTTCCAAACCAAACTCATGCTAATCGGCACGAAGACAATCTCGGAAGCTCCCTTTCTCTTTTTTCTTTTTTCTAACAACCACCAGAGAGAGTACTACAAAGAATAATTATGCGCTCATGGCATAGCTATTGTATGAAACTACACTCCTGGAAATGGAAAAAAGAACACATTGACACCGGTGTCTCAGACCCACCATACTTGCTCCGGACACTGCGAGAGGGCTGTACAAGCAATGATCACACGCACGGCACAGCGGACACACCAGGCACCGCGGTGTTGGCCGTCGAATGGCGCTAGCTACGCTGCATTTGTGCACCGCCGCCGTCAGTGTCAGCCAGTTTGCCGTAGCATACGGAGCTCCATCGCAGTCTTTAACACTGGTAGCATGCCGCGACAGGGTGAACGTGAACCGTATGTGCAGTTGACGGACTTTGAGCGAGGGCGTATAGTGGGCATGCGGGAGGCCGGGTGTACGTACCGCCGAATTGCTCAACACGTGGGGCGTGAGGTCTCCACAGTACATCGATGTTGTCGCCAGTGGTCGGCGGAAGGTGCACGTGCCCGTCGACCTGGGACCGGACCGCAGCGACGCACGGATGCACGCCAAGACCGTAGGATCCTACGCAGTGCCGTAGGGGACCGCACCGCCACTTCCCAGCAAATTAGGGACACTGTTGCTCCTGGGGTATCGGCGAGGACCATTTGCAACCGTCTCCATGAAGCTGGGCTACGGTCCCGCACACCGTTAGGCCGTCTTCCGCTCACGCGCCAACATCGTGCAGCCCGCCTCCAGTGGTGTCGCGACAGGCGTGAATGGAGGGACGAATGGAGACGTGTCGTCTTCAGCGATGAGAGTCGCTTCTGCCTTGGTGCCAATGATGGTCGTATGCGTGTTTGGCGCCGTGCAGGTGAGCGCCACAATCAGGACTGCATACGACCGAGGCACACACGGCCAACACCCGGCATCATGGTGTGGGGAGCGATCTCCTACACTGGCCGTACACCACTGGTGATCGTCGAGGGAACACTGAATAGTGCACGGTACATCCAAACCGTCATCGAACCCATCGTTCTACCATTCCTAGACTGGCAAGGGAACCTGCTGTTCCAACAGGAGAATGCACGTCCGCATGTATCCTGTGCCACCCAACGTGCTCTAGAAGGTGTAAGTCAACTACCCTGGCCAGCAAGATGTCCGGATCTGTCCCCCATTGGGCATGTTTGGGACTGGATGAAGCGTCGTCTCACGCGGTCTGCACGTCCAGCACGAACGCTGGTCCAACTGAGGCGCCAGGTGGAAATGGCATGGCAAGCCGTTCCACAGGACTACATCCAGCATCTCTACGATCGTCTCCATGGGAGAATAGCAGCCTGCATTGCTGCGAAAGGTGGATATACACTGTACTAGTGCCGACATTGTGCATGCTCTGTTGCCTGTGTCTATGAGCCTGTGGTTCTGTCAGTGTGATCATGTGATGTATCTGACCCCAGGAATGTGTCAGTAAAGTTTCCCCTTCCTGGGACAATGAATTCACGGTGTTCTTATTTCAATTTCCAGGAGTGTATTTTGCGCATGGATTCTGCGAATATGAAGATAGAAAATTAGTAAACGTCATTCAAGGGTAGAATTGTATCAGAATAATTCATCGAATATAAAGAGATATTACAATCGGCATTTTGAACTCGGGTAAGGAGCCAAGTGCCATATCAGCCGTATTATTTAACAACTTAAAAAGAGCGTTAAAAAGTGCATACATTAAGAGTTCGTTGATTTAAGACCCTCGGAACTATTAGCTCAAGACCCAAGCCAATAAAAACTTCAGGCCCTATTGGAAAACAGGCTCAGGTCATTCATCGTTGTCGTCCATTTAACAACTAAATATGTTGCAGGAATTGATTTCTTGGCCATCCTCTCCACGCGAGAAGGTTGTTAATTGAAGACATAATGTCTGTAAATGAGTCCGCAGTGGCACTTTATTTTCACAAGTTCGTATTGATCACACAGATTTATTACACTTTATTACCGGTTTCGGCATACTGCTATCCTCAGATCTGTTACAAAGATAAATATTGTGTAAGCGACAGGTTCAGTAAGTTAACGCTAAATCTCTACACACCTAAGATATAAAATTATGAAATGTTTATAGCCACGTATAGAAGCCATACATACGATTAAAATATTCTGATGTAAATCATCGTCAAGTTAAACATGTGAGAACATGGTACGTTGGAGATTTTCTCCGCTCGTGGACTGGCGTTGTGTTGTCCTCATTAACATTTCATCCTCATCACCGGCACGCAAGTCGCCCAGTGTGGCGTCCACTGAAATAAAGACAAGCACTCGGCGGCCGAACTTCCCCGAATGGGGCCTCCTGGCCAGAATGCCATACGATCATTTCATTTTTTGGTATCCTCATAATACTCTAATCGAATAATGCTCTATGTGTAATTTATTTATTTTAGTCATGGCAACAATGTATATTTTTATCCATCACATAGTATTCCCTTGGGCCTGACAATCCTTCTGACACTTAAAATCCGTCTTGATTGCAAAAAAAAAATTTTTTTTATTAGTCATATGACCGGTTTCGGTTCATTCAGAACCATCTTCAGATCTGTAAAAATAATTATACTGATTTACTATTTCACGGAAGCAAATGTTTTTCATCCTATCTAATCAACATCAAGAAGGATGAAAAACATTTGCTTCCGTGAAATAGTAAATTAGTATAATTATTTTTACAGATCTGAAGATGGTTCTGAATGAACCGAAACCAGTCATATGAATAAAAAAAAATTTTTTTTTGCAATCAAGACGGATTTTAAGTAACATTATAAAATCACTGATTGCTGTTATCCCATAAGACATTATGTCTGTTTTTGCAAAATCCTTCTGACAAGCTTTTTATAAAAAAAATAACATAATTAGACAATGGACATACATTGCAAAAGTTAAAATTATGGTTTTACTTCATATTATTATTATTTTTATGCGCTGCAAAAATAGTAGTTGTCTTTTTTTCCCCTTTGACAGTTAAGTTTATTTTCAGTCTGACTCCCATATTTAAGTTTTACAGTAATTCACACAATATTTGAATAAAGCATAAGGGTTCTTGCCATAACGTTATATATGGCAAATCCGTCTGCAGCAAATCAGACTTGTTTGGCGTAAAGATGAACATTAACTACATATTACCACCAGGAACATTCATGGCTTTTCTTGATTTGTTCATGTTTGTTCTATAGCAAACTTAATGTTATCATTGTGAAAGGCACATATTAGCCTATGACACTGACTCATTTACTACATAACTATTTTCATAACAAAGAAGAAGACTGAGTAGCAGTAGAAGACATTATGTGAAAATAAATAGGTAAGTCAGAAGAAAACATACAGTATGGAAACAGAAGCCATTGAAATAACACTGCAAAAGCATTAGGGCCCTGGGTTTTCCAATCAAATGCCACGCAACGGTCATGTAACCCACTGAGCATACTACTGTTGGAATGTCTATAATTCACATTCCTCATTTCATTTGTTTCAAATTTTGTCACTGACTCATTAATTGACTCTAGTTATATCACATCGCAATTGAATATTTCTACTACACGTTGTTTGTAATAACAAATTTTATTCTCCCTCTTTTTTTTTGCAACTTTGTACCTCAACATATTACTAATAACAGTGGAAACAAATATACTTTCCCACAATCAAGTTTCTAAGCTTGTCAAACATTCCTAAACGTAAAAATTTTCATGATCATCTGCCATAAAAGCAGTCGTAATACCACTGTAGATTGTCATCATAAATTCACAGCTACAAACATTTTATGTACACAGTATTGCCTTTAGTTCAACTCTGCTTTTGATGATTATCTTTCCTCTATTAAGTTTGTAAACATACTTCTAGGATTCGCTACAGTTTATTGCACATGAGTTTACAGACGATAAAATGTTCACACAGGTTTCCTGTATGAAAGGAAGGTTACTGTCTGACAGAACTGTACTGTCTGAAATTTCATTAACTTTTGTCACAGACGAGGTCTTGGATGACAAAACTGGTTCTACACATGTCTCCTTTACAAAACGAATACTGAGTCTGCTTCAATTGTTTGCTTTTCTTTGACAAGAAATTAAATTTTAGCGTAGGTGTTTTTTATAATATTGCTTAATGCAGTTTTTATTTCTCTTGACTGTTCCACAATTTCTTTATAACTGGAATAAATTGTACTTTCAAAGACTCCAGTTGGAATTAACTGAATTTTCTAACTTCCTCACTTTAAAGAGTCCGAGATGGAATTGACTGTCGATTTTAGCTCTTTCGTTTTGCCAAATACTTCCTTTACGAAAACTTTTTCTTCTTCGCTTTTCGACATTTTGATTTCGTAAATATGCACTCGAAATAGAAAAATGTTACTTTTGAGGTTGTAGTTATATTTTTTCTTCCTTCGTCCCATTATTTTATATCGATCTTCCATTATAATTGTTATTTATAGATTTGCCTATTCGTGGAGGCAATTCACGTAATTCAAGTCTGGATACAGTACTTTCGTTGTCTCTTAACTGAATGTCAAAACTGTGTGCAACAGACGATCTTGTTCTGAGCCTACAGTCCTAATGGAACCCCATCCCGCCTATAGGTGAAAAATGGCTAAATAACTGATGAAATAAAGTTGACATAGAATTCAGTCGGAAATTTCCAGGGAGAGATCTGATTATAACTAATTGCAAGTCAGTAAACCTAGAACAATTTTTGCTAAGATTGTCAATTGTAAAATGGTTGTTCGATGCCATAGTTGCTTTTGTTGTCATAGCTTGTTCTCCTAAACAATCAACAGGATACGATGTCACGAGAGATTTTCTGGGACTGTATGTTAATCTTCCTCTTAGACTCTGTATTTAAGCTTAATTCCTTCATTCAATAAATACATCAATAATGTCAAATATCTGAGTTCTCAGAATGGATGTATTTTAGGTATGAAATGTAATTTCTTTTGCATGTGACACCAAATAAAGTAACTCTGCTATATAATCCCCACTTTTAAAAGAACCACAAGACAGTTTCTTCTCACCTCACGGAACATTAACAATATATTGCACAATGGTACATTGGAGGTGAGTTATGTTTTAACTTCATCACAACACATAACCAACTATTACAGCTCAAAGCAAGGTACACATAAACCAGAGAAACATGTACATCGACAGTTCACAGAGTATGATTTAAATCGATCTTTAATCATGGATAGTATTAACGCTGAATAATTAGGTACATTTTCTTAAGTTTGAAAGTAAGATAATTTTTGAAAAGAAAATCAGAATAAAAGGTAATAAATAACATGCAAATAAAATATAGGTCTCCAGACAAGGATATTGAACAAAAATTTCACATCGAAAAAATATGCATTGCCAAAGCTACAAAACAGAACATGAGTAGATGATGTGTGTCTGACTGTGGCTGCATTGCCTTCTCCAGGATTATATCGACGTAATCTAATTATAGAATTTAAACTGGATTTTTATCCACATGAAGCATATTGCCGCATTTTCTACATTGTCTCCTGGACTGACTGGCCAGCCATAATAAAAGTAATTTAGAGGCCAAAATACAAACTTAGCTGCTGTTTACAGGCATATCCAAAATAAGGAAGAATTAAAGGTCTGTATCTTTTCCAAGATTTAAAAACATATCACATATGATATGTAAGCTTAAAGAGATCATACGCGTACATTGTTTAGAATTTTAGGTACACTTTTAGGTGTCATTTTTATAACATGTATCGAAAAACATTTTTCTACAAAATAAATATGTGTAAATGTAGCATTTTTCGATTTTATGTGCGTACTTGCTTCGCAAGTACACTTAATTGATATTAATTGACAATTCCAGTCAGGTGCACCTATTCCTGTGTCCAGATCCCACAGACGGTCATCTTGGGATATGCTTTACCTTATGGCCTGGCCAGACAGAATCCGGCCTGCCGCTGAGACGGACGGCACAGCGGGAGGCCGGGCCAGTCAGCGGCCCGGGGCGCCACACAGGCGACGGCCGGCCGGCCGCAGCGGCTCTTGATGCGTCAGCTGTGTTACACTGTGGAAAGGACCGAAACCCATTATTAAGCTTGCATGCGTCGCGCGATGGTCTTGGCGTTAGACGATTTGGAAGCTTCACGCTGGATCTTTGTGCGAGTTCCTTTTTATTTTTTTTATTATTGTTTTTTAAGTGCAGAAATGAGTAGCTCGCACACTAGCGATACGAAATGGCACCAAGAAGAGGAGATGTTGGGTGCACAATATTAATAGCAAGAGAGAAAGCTTAGGAGAATACCATCGTCTGTGTATTGATCTAGAGTCTAACGAAGATAGGTTCTTCAAATATTTTCGTATGCCGCGAGAATGTTTCCGGTCTAAGGCGCTGCAGTCATGGACTGTGCAGCTGGTCCCGGCGGAGGTTCGAGTCCTCCCTCTGGCATGAGTGTGTGTGCTTGTCCTTAGGATCATTTAGGTTAAGTAGTGTGTAAGCATTTGTTTGAGGTAAGTTTTACCATTTGTGGCCTCTTTGTGCTTCAAACAGAAGTCGTATAATGTATTGCATTTCAGTTTTTCTGTATCATATGAAAGGTTTGGCGGAAGAAAGTGCTATCCCACAATATAGTTACGAGTGGAGTGAAATTTATCTGGGGTGTTTACGAATACAGCAAACGATAGTAACATCTACTTCCGTATGTCCCGCTAGAGAGAACTTTCTACTTAATAGATTGTTTTGTTTCATTGTATTCATAACATTGTCATTGAATTTAAACAAACATATCTTTGGTCGTTAACTTATCTATTCGTTCTATCGGCATAATTTATTTTAATCTTTTCCAGATACTTGACTACAGGCGACAATCACCAAACCATAGCTTTTTCTCTTCGGTTAGGACTTTCAACAGTCTCAGAAATTGTGAAACAAGTGTGCCAGGCAATATGGACTGTTCTACAACCCAAGTATTTACCTACTCCTACAACAGAGGTGTGGAAGAAATATGAAGAAGGATTTCTAGAACTTTGGGGGTTTCCGAACTACCTTGGAAGCATAGATGGAAAAGATGGTTAAAATGCCCGAAGGATAGTGGATCCCAGTTCTTCTGTTACAAACAATTCTTTTCGCTGCTTCTCCTGGCGATCGTTGATCCATACTAAGAGTTTACTGTGGTGTCACTGCCAGACACCACACTTGCTAGGTGGTAGCATTTAAATCGGCCGCGGTCCGTTAGTATACGTCGGACCCGCGTGTCGCCACTATCAGTCATTGCAGACCGAGCGCGGCCACACGGCAGGTCTAGAGTGACTCCCTAGCACTCGTCCCAGTTGTACAGCCGACTTTGCTAGCGATGGTTCACTGTCTACATACGTTCTCATTTACAGAGACGACAGTTTAGCATAGCCTTCAGCTACGTCATTTGCTACGAGCTAGCCAAGCGCCATATTCAGTTACTAGAATGTATTCTGAACAGATAATATTGTGAATCATGTACCGTCAAGAGTGACGTTCATTATTAATGGATTAAAGTTAAGTATCAAACTAATTACGTCCGCTTTCTGAATTCTAATTCCAAGTCATGTTCCAGACCTCACGTCAGTATAGTTCTTCCCTCCTCATACCAGCCTGCGTGAGCTAAAACGCGTGCATTTCGGCCTCCTCTCATAACACGGTGTTGGCTCTTTAGCCAATACAACATTTACAATAGTTGATATTGCAAATTATGGACGTCACAGTGACAACACTATTCCTGAGAATTCACCTTTCTATCAAGAGTATATCGAGGGCAAAAGTATTCTACCTCCAAATCAGGATCGCGTGTATAATACAAAAAGTTGTATTGTCTCACCTCCTCTATAAGTCTTTCTGTGTCCATGGTGCATGCACTACGAGCTGCAAGACAAAAACCACCTCACGCCGCTGCTTGCAGTGTGACCACAGAGCAGTTGAGTGCGCCAACAGAGGCAGGCAGCCGCTCTGGCTAGCGGCGAATCTGTAATCTGCGCCAACCCGGCGGCGGCCGGTGCGTCAGAGCCGCACTCTGTGTGACCGCCGCCATACAATAACGAGCGACTGAACAGTGCGGCCTGCCGGCTGCGGTTCAAGGCCACAGGCCGGACGGCCAGGCCGCATTCTGTCTGGCCAGGGCTTTAGGCAGATGCCGCATCGAACTGATATATTGGACAGACGAAAGTGTCGTGAAACGTTTTGCGATTCATAAAGTGTGTGTTGTGGGATACTGTTGTCAGCAGTCTATGGTGATGTGGGATTGGTGATTCTTTATAGATTTAATGTAAATACACTCCTGGAAATTGAAATAAGAACACCGTGAATTCATTGTCTCAGGAAGGGGAAACTTTATTGACACATTCCTGGGGTCAGATACATCACATTATCACACTGACAGAACCACAGGCACATAGACACAGGCAACAGAGCATGCACAATGTCGGCACTAGTACAGTGTATACCCACCTTTCGCAGCAATGCAGGCTGCTATTCTCCCATGGAGACGATGGTAGAGACGCTGGATGTAGTCCTGTGGAACGGCTTGCCATGCCATTTCCACCTGGCGCCTCAGTTGGACCAGCGTTCGTGCTGGACGTGCAGACCGCGTGAGACGACGCTTCATCCAGTCCCAAACATGCTCAATGGGGGACAGATCCGGAGATCTTGCTGGCCAGGGTAGTTGACTTACACCTTCTAGAGCACGTTGGGTGGCACGGGATACATGCGGACGTGCATTGTCCTGTTGGAACAGCAAGTTCCCTTGCCGGTCTAGGAATGGTAGAACGATGGGTTCGCTGACCGTTTGGATGTACCGTGCACTATTCAGTGTCCCCTCGACGATCACCAGTGGTGTACGGCCAGTGTAGGAGATCGCTCCCCACACCATGATGCCGGGTGTTGGCCCTGTGTGCCTTGGTCGTATGCAGTCCTGATTGTGGCGCTCACCTGCACGGCGCCAAACACGCATACGACCATCATTGGAACCAAGGCAGAAGCGACTCTCATCGCTGAAGACGACACGTCTCCATTCGTCCCTTCATTCACGCCTGTCGCGACACCACTGGAGGCGGGCTGCACGATGTTGGGGCGTGAGCGGAACACGGCCTAACGGTGTGCGGGACCGTAGCCCAGCTTCATGGAGACGGTTGCGAATGGTCCTCGCCGATACCCCAGGAGCAACAGTGTCCATAATTTGTTGGGAAGTGGCGGTGCGGTCCCCTACGGCACTGCGTAGGATCCTACGGTCTTGGCGTGCATCCGTGCGTCGCTGCGGTCCGGTCCCAGGTCGACGGGCACGTGCACCTTCCGCCGACCACTGGCGACAACATCGATGTACTGTGGAGACCTCACGCCCCACGTGTTGAGCAATTCGGCGGTACGTCCACCCGGCCTCCCGCATGCCCACTATACGCCCTCGCTCAAAGTCCGTCAACTGCACATACGGTTCACGTCCACGCTGTCGCGGCATGCTACCAGTGTTAAAGACTGCGATGGAGCTCCGTATGCCACGGCAAACTGGCTGACACTGACGGCGGCGGTGCACAAATGCTGCGCAGCTAGCGCCATTCGACGGCCAACACCGCGGTTCCTGGTGTGTCCGCTGTGCCGTGCGTGTGATCATTGCTTGTACAGCCCTCTCGCAGTGTCCGGAGCAAGTATGGTGGGTCTGACACACCGGTGTCAATGTGCTCTTTTTTCCATTTCCAGGAGTGTAGATTTAATGTAAATATAATGCAAACAAAACAGAGGTGGGCAACTCATTAGATTAAGAGTCAGTGCATTAAGAAATGTGAATAAAAGTTGCTACCTTTTAGTCAAAGGTAATTACATCATAAAATGTTATTCGGTGCAATAGATTTTTCATCCGTTGTCAGAGATTAATTGAGCATATACACGATATGCGACACGAAGTTGGGGTATTTTAGTAACGTAGGCGGCGTGTTGTGAGATATTGTTTCAAATAAACGGTGAACAGTGATGCTACCAGTGGCAAATGTTGCTGTAGCCCTGTGCCAAGCGCCACACTCACGTTGCCATACTTACCCTCAGACACTGCCACGACCGTGTAGATGTGTGCAGTGCTTAATTTGTGGTATACATGATGCATGGCACCTGCTACCGATGTATAACCTTTTTTTTAATTGTATGTAAATATTTGTAATTTAAATGCTTTCTTTTAATAAGTAAGGACATTGCTCCTCTGTACATTTACATTTAGGTAGAGGGCTGTTGACGTTTCATTGTATTTATCTATGTCTTACTGTGAAACTTATAAGCTCTGGGAAAAAGCCAATGGAATTGTTATTTGCATCGACTAGCAACGATATAGCAGTGCTTGTGCGTTGTAAAATCTTTGGGTAGGGAGTTGTTGGGCAGAGCGCGCGGTGAGAGGGAGGGACGGGTTCCAGCGCTTGTAGTGTTCCGAAGTGTGGTGTTAACGCTTTCGCAGTAGAGAGTACCATTTTCGGCAGCATCATGTACGCGCGTCGGCCAGATGTCTAGAGCAGGAGTACGGACAGTGGATGGGCGGAAGAGACTGTATTAATTACGATTGCCCGTTCCTATAAATAGCCGTGGCTCCACATTATGATACCGTCTTCAACAACAGCAGCAGTTCCAGCAACACTGTTTCGTCGCCGCCTCCGAGTTTCGTCGTATGCACAGCACTGAAGTAAGACTGTTCATTGGTAGAAAGTGTTAACGGCTAATCCAGCAGCACAACTGAATGTGATTTGATTGATAAGATTTATTTAAATACTAATCAGTTAAACTTAAGGCGATTTTGCCCTCATTGTCCCCAGACATTGTTACCAAGCTGGATCCTTGCTCCTCTTTTTTCCCAATATGCTGAGTGTCATAAGAAACAAATTGAATAGTTATAGCCAGTTTATTAATGAATAATTTTTCTTTTAAGAATTTTAGCCTCAGTCTACTTTCAGCTAACTGTTGTACCACAGAGGCTTCAGTGAATGATTAAAGTAAAGCAATTTCATTTTTCAAGTTTCAGAATCAATTACTGAAAAAAATCCAAATCTAAAGAAACGCACAAATAAAGAGTGTGGAAGTTTTATTTACTTTACATATAGCTTGGAGCACATGGCTGTTTGGTTTGGTACGTATTCTAGTATTTTATTCTGTTCAAGCCAGTAAAAAAGGCTCAGTTGTTCAGACAATAATACGAAATCCAATTCGCAAAATACGTAACTGCAAAGTAAAAAGTGCTTGCTTTTTTTTCTAAATTCCTTTTATGACATTTTGCTGAGGTCACGGAAAGTCATTGCACATGTAACGAAGTTCACTACTAACAACAGTTTAATTGCATATTTTCAAATCATTACTCGATTGCCTTTTTCAAAATTTAATGCCTAACATAACATAAGAGTGACTTCTCAGTTTTCTTTATCATTATATACTCACTTAAAATTAGTGTAAAAAAAAACACCATTATCTTGTACAGGATTTTGGATGTAAATTGCCCTAGTGGGCTGGCGACCGTTAATTACTTCCTTTTCGCTCATTAATGTAACTTTTGGATTCATGATCAGTGGTACCCCTTTCTGTCCAGTGTTGTTCGTGAATGAATGCACAAAATAACTTTCATTTTCCAAATTATAGCCCTGTTCGATTTAATTAGTTATATTTTTAGTAGACTCTCCATCAGAAGGGTGGGTTGTACACTTTCCTCCTACTTATCGGTATCACTTCTTCGGGAAAGATAGCCTTATACATTTAGAAAAAATCCATTAGGCTTACACGCGATACACGGTCACATTTTATATCGCAAGCAGGATAGGCCGGTTTGTAAGAGGGAGGTTACAGGTCTTCTGCTCAAACTGAATAGATTGTCGTGAAGATTTAAACCACAGCATTCAGGCAGTGCCGACGCTCTATTAGTGTGGTAGGCACTCAACGTACCCAGTGCGTACGTTACACTTACTGGACGATGGTTGGAGACACAACATCATTGTTATAGCTAGTCTGCGAAAACCAGTTCGTAAAAGTTGGCCGCTGGTGGAATCGCGTACACAATTGGAGTTAACCACATCAGCGACAGTTAAGGATTGAAGGTGGTGTACTGAAGCACCGAATGGTAACCGTATAATAAATAACATCGTAAGGGTAGCTGTAGGTATTCCATTTCATTACATACTATACCTGTGACGTCGCAACAAACGCCAGCACAGTGTAGCGAGGAATACTGAAATTACGTGGAAGCCCTGGCTACTGTTGTGGACAAGTGACGGTGCCCTGAGCCCACACATTTAAATGCAGCGCATATACATTCGCGCAGATATGAACCTTGTTACAGTGCTGGAACGTTTAATTGCACCCAGAGTGTGCTTGAATAATGATTTTAATCAAATAAAGACCCTGATAACGAAGGAAACCAATTTCCATCCTAAATATCGTGACTTGAAGAAGAGGCACCAATCAACACAACTCTTTCTGTATTTAAATGTATAGTAATGTTCTTTTCATTATACTCCTCGTACATCTGTGCAAGGCTAGGACTGTACAGTGTGTTTCGGGAGGAATGGCAAATATTTTAGGACGTGATAATATGGAAGAATTGCAGTACAGAATGCCATATAACATGTCACTAATTTTTATTGAGCACAGAGATACATCTAAGTTCAATGCTTTTCGTTTCGTTTGTTGGCACAGCGGTTGCTATGGGCGTATTTATCTAAGGTCAGCAATAATGTGTTGATGTTGACGTTGTGAAGTTGTGCTTTAGTTTACATTGAAGTTTTCATTGTGATCTGTTGGCCAAGTTTATTGCGCTGTAGCATGTAAACACGCCACATGTATTTACACATGCTGAGTATGTCGATATGGTATTTGGCTATGGGTTTTGTAATGCAAACGCTGCTGCTGCTTGCAGAGAATACGGCATACGATTTCCTAACCGCATACTACCAGATTCAGGAGTGTTTACTAGTGTGTTCAATACTCTGCATCACACTGGTACGGTGCCCAGCAGACATATTGCATCTGAACGTGTAAATGAAGAGAATGTGGATCAAGTAGAAGACATTATTCAGACGGCAGAATGTAGTCCTTCAACAAGCGCACGTAGAATTTCTGCACGTATCGGTGTTCCACATACAAAAATATGGTAGACATTACGTATGCAGTGGTTCCATCCGTACCATTTACAACTCATTCAACACCTTCGAGCAGGAGATGAAGCAAGACTACTAGAATTTTGTCATCGGATAGTTCAAAATCGCCAGGTAAGCCCATGTTTGCCCTTCACCGATGAAGCCACTTTCACTGGTGATGGCATGAATAACACTCGTAATTTACCTCAATAGTCGGAAGAAAACCCGCGTACTATTGTCGAGACATATTTTCAAGAACGCTTTTCTGCAAATGTGTGCTGTGGTTCGATAGTCAGTAAGCTGACTGGGACTACTGTGTTCCTACGTCGTCTTACATGACCCCATTACCTACACTTTCTTCAAAATGAGCTTGCAGCATTATTGTAAGAATGTGTGTGTTCGTCCAGCACGACGGGGCTCCTGCACGTTGTAGTCGTCAGGTGACACATCATCTAAACCTAACATTCCCGGGAAGATGGATCGGTAGATGTGGGTACATTTCTTGGCCACCAAGATCCCTGGACCAAACCCATTTGAATTTCTGCCTTTAGGGTGGATGAAAGGCGAAGTCTACAAAGAAAAAGCAACCAGGGGAGCCGATTTTATCGTTCGAATTATGAGTAGTGCAGCCCTCGTAAAAGAACTCAAAAATGACCTCAGAAGAGCTACACGTGGTGTTATCAAGGGAAGTCAACAGTGCATTGAAGTTGCCGGTGGAATTTTTGAAAATAATCTTTGAACGTCGTCATTTGCTTTTGCTTTATGTTCTTTGGTTTACATACAAATAGCTGTATCACTTTACGCACTAAAAATTGGACACATGTTTATGGAATTTTTATTGCACTTCGTCTATACAACCACCTCCTAAAATATTAACTATTCCCCCTGAAACACTCTGAATTATTATCAGACTCTTTTCAGCTGAAATATTCTACTTTTTTGTACGAACATTTTTCTGTTTCATCACTCTCACACTCTGTTTCACAACGCCCAGTCCTCGTCTGGCCGTGGACAATCACCACCACACACATAGCTGACGACATTGCTGCCACATTATTGTATTTCCACTCAACAACAAACACTGTCTGCGAAAAGCACGTGAAACTTGTATACTAAATGAAAGAAGAGGACACAAGTATAATTCTGTAGGGAAACTGGGGGTGCTTTCTTCCCCAGGTAGTGCTGTCATCATCAAAATATTGTAACCTCAAAGCCACCTCGCTTAGAAACATTGTATAAGACGATTTTTGTTTTCCTGCGTCACTTGCATTTTTGTAGTATGCTTTCTTCATTACCCATTTCAAACATTTGTCTCCTTAATTTTATTCATGATTCTAATACACGATATTCTTCCTCAATCTTTTGGCTACAAAACCCTATTTTCAACATAATTCCTGCTTAATCCGACAGACTTACGCTACCATACTGGAGGGGCTTGTATGATACCACTCTACAGGTCGGCGTTGGAGTCAACGCTGCATCAATAACCTACCCATCATCCATGTAATGTTTCCCATGAAGAGCAACCTTCTTTGGACCAAACACATGGATATCGGAAGGTGAGAGATTTGGGCTGTAAGGGAGCGGGGGACCCAGTGGAAACACATGCCAACTGGTGGACAAGTCTTTCGACACTACCAACAGAGACGTCCAGTTGCGCAGTGAGGTGTTTGACTGTAATACGATGATCACCTCGAATGAGAGTGCCCGCACAATTCAATACAGCAGCAGTCAAAACTGTTTGCGGCAGGACGGCACGTGACCTTGTTGCGATGATGCCAGACGCCCCGTACAACGACTTACCGTTCTTTTGTTCACTTCCAAGCAAGCACTTATGAATAACTGCTATGGTCTGGTTTTCCGCCAAAAGAAACTCAACGACAGCTCTATGCTTGAAACACACCTCCGTTACAGACGCCATTTTGAAGGCTACATATAGCACCACAACAATTAGGATCTTGATGGAACTACAGAAACTGAAGCGCAAATATTCCACGACATCTTACAACAAATTTCGCATTTTTTGGACTGAAATACATCTTTCACTGCGTATTGAACGCTTTTGTATAATTAGTGCGTTATCCTAATGAAAGCAATGAGAGTTTTGAAATGGCCAAACAGCAGCTGATTGTGAAAATAGAAAGGCTTCACACTGGTTGGGATAAGGGGGTGATGGTAGTAAAAAAGACGTGGTCTATGATTGCAGTGAAGTTAGATAAAAACTGAAGGAAATTCACAAACAAATTTACATTACACCTAAGGTAGAATTTGAGTCAACGACTGAGTGCCATACTCAGTTGGAGTCTAAATAAATCGAAATTGAGGCTTGGTATGAACAGGAAAAACTGGAACATGAAACTGAAAATTATCTAACGTGTGAAACTTATACAGTCAAAGGTATTGATTATTATAGTCTCTGCCGGAGAGGGCCCAGTAACATTCAAATAATATTTTGAGAGAATATTTCCAAAGCAGTGGGATGAGAAGTTAAAGATTTTTTGCGTCATCAGCAGGTTATGTGAACACGATCACTATGCATAACATACAACCAGTTTTAAGGGGATATATAAATCAAAATTGCTGGAACAGTGAATAAAATAATGAGGAGAGGATTATCTGAAAGCTGTAATTTCTGCAGTATTGGCTTCAAAAGATGTGAAGTGTTGTTTCACGCACACGAAGAAAAGAAATCTGCGTTCGGCGATCTATTTAAATGATAAGATCCAATTTCAGTTGTAACGATTAAGTGATCAGTATCAGTATGAGGAGTTATAGTTGGCGCTTTGAAAGTAGACGTCAGTGCCAGTGTCAGGTGCTGGATCAGTTAGACTCTTCAGGAGATAAGAACCTAAATTTAGAAGTTTTATGCAACAGACAAAATGCCCTGCGAAGATGATAGCAGTTACTGCTGCGAAGATTTAACATGACACTGGCGCAAGTAGATGTTCAATGGGGGAAGGAAGAGTCATAGTGTGAAGTATGCAGGATCCTCGTAATCACTAATACAGTCCACCTAGAAGAGGAAGATGTACATTTGATAGAGGCAGTGGACGAGGAAATTTTGAAGGAGAATAAAGAGATTACCGTAAGCTTGATTGTGGAAATTATGAAGAGGGTACTTTACCTCAACGAAACTCAAAGGTCGTTCTGATAAGCTCTGTTCATAAACTGTAAGTACAGATGGAGCAAGGTCATTTTCTTGAGATATCATACCACTGATAGTATTAAAGTGGGACTTTTGGAGGAGCATCACAGAGAAGTTTCCGGTACATTTCAGCCTACAAATGGTACGTGGACATTTTGTTTTGTTTTAAGATAAGTAGGAAGATACAAGAACTACTGATGCAGCATATAAGAATAGTCACAGCATGTGGACCTCACGTAAGCTAATAAGGAGACAAGTTCTATTAGATTTCAAGATAAAGTGTGCTCTTAATGCTATGGTATTGTCAGGTTTGACAGTACAGATAATTCTCGGCATGAACTGGTTAACCAGTGATTAAATTAAAATAGAATTTCCCACTGCTGGGCTAAATATAAATCGGAACGCGATAAAGGGTGCCCTGAAAGAGTATCAAGCCTGTTCGGAATAAAACAAAGGGGTAAAAGAAAATATACTAAGGAAATAGTTCTTGTGAAATGCATAAGAAAAACAACTGGATTTGGTGACTGAAGTTCGATGTAGAGTTGGTGGGATACACACTGAGATGATACATCAAAGGACTGTACAAAGGGAAGAGTTGAGTCTTATAGAGTCAGAAGACTTAAAAGCCACATTATGGAAATTCTGTGAGGATTATTCACCAGAATAATACTCGGTGAAAAATTATGAACTTAAGTTTATGCTCCATGCTGCTTCTAGTATATGATCATATTCTATACCAGTCACTAAAAGACAACTGATAATTAAATGAAAACCATGACTGAATGGGGGAATACAACGATGGTCCAAAGTAAGTATTCAGGTCCGATTGTGGTGGTTGGGAAGGAAAGGTAGATCAGCGCGACCTACACTAGGAGTTAACAAAATCATAGTGCCACAAAGATATCGATCAGAGGAGCTACAGGGACTGTACAGAACTTTAATAATACAGGAATAATACCCACCACGTATTTAACAGCTAGCTTTGATGAGTGCAGGAAATACACAGTCTTTATCTACGGTGGGAAAAGTGGAGGAGCGAGGATATCAATTCAAGGTATTACCACGTGGCTTTAAAATGTAAAATGCATCCTTCATTTCCATATAAGACAAACCATTACATATAAATTTACAGCTGAAGAAAATATACTGGCGGCTACAAAAAGGTTGCATCAATACTACCAAATAGCGGAAGAAATCTTAGTGGCATTTATGGAAAAGAGTATTAGACTAAATCTGAAAAATACCTGAGTTTGGGAAATAGGAAATTCGATTTATAGGACGCATTACTTCTGCTTTTGGAATAATACTAAATCCTGAGGATACAGAAGTTACTTAGAAATTGTCTAAACCCAAGTACAGAAAGCAAATAAATGAGTTTCTCGGTCTCTGGAGATTTTATACCAGACTTCTGAGTTATCAGATATTGAGTTCAAAAGCGTTGTTGGATGTAACTAAGGAGCATGTGGTTTGGGTATTGACCAGTGAACGCAAGAAACAATTTAAGGAAGTTAAAGAGATTTAATTCTGAACAATCACGTTGTTACACAATGAGCAATAAGAGTTTTTGTTTAGGGACTGACGCAATTCTGTTTGAGATCGTAGTACAAGAAAGAAAAACAATCAGCTTCTTTAGCAGAATCCTAAATAGAGGCCAAGCAGATACTCTGCGACAGAAAAAGAAGCTTTGGCCATAGTATTAGCTTTCCAGAATTTAGATATTATCTTATGGGTAGAAATATGTATATATACAACAATGACAGAGCGTCTGCCTTCTAGTCAGACTGCAGGCTAAAACGATGTAGGGGAATGACAAAATAGGAATACACTTTCCATGTTTCCTATATAGCGTGGTCACAATATAATATTGCAGCTGCTTTATCTGCTTTGGCAAAGAGTTTAAATGACATTAGTGTTATTGACACAAAACCTCAAGAAATCAGATATTTTGTACATAAAACGAGTAAAGTCAGAAAAACTTCAGCAAGATAGTTAAAATAATGTGTAGAGAGCAAAATGCAGACGAAATGCTGTAGATGGTGAATGAATGATGGGAGGACTAAACTGGAGTGGAACTGAGGAAATTTAATTTAGTAAACAATAGCATTTTGTATCGAAGGAGTGATCCTGACTCTAGTGATTAGAAGTTAAGCTGGACAGAAAATGTGATAGAGAACGTAATTTCACATGTACATTTAAGCTATGGACCCTTTGGGACAAAGGAGTTTACTGAAAATCACAGGAAATGTAGTATACATTACAATATGGAGAAAAGGGTTAGGAAATTGTTGGAAATAGGCAATAAGTGGCAGAAAATCAAGGTCTTAAATTAATATCCAGAAGAAGAAATTTACAGTTTCACAAAGTTAGATCAAAAGTCGAGATTATATATATACTATTATCTGAGAAAATCAAAACTGAACATGTAATTAGCTGTAGGCAAGCAGTTACACATCATAAATGATAATGACTCTCATTTCCACTCTAATATTTGGAAGAAAATATTGTGTCACCGTTCTTCTACTCCTTTCGAAAAAATATGAGATAATTAAATAAGCCATGTAGAATCTACTGTTCTAAAAAGCAGTCCAGCTGGTTCCATGGATTTATACAAGACTTCGAGGAGGAAATAAATGAATTACCCAAATCAACTACAAGGATGTCCCTACTAGAAATATTAATGGGAAAGAAACCAGCACAGCTAATGACAGAATTACTATACTTCCTTTCAGCTCCAGATCTCACAATCTATCAAGAAAGGAGCGTGGCACTATTAAGAATTCAAAACAAGGCAAACATACAACATTAAGGAGCCATAGAGAGAGCAGATACGTGACTTTAATTCATCTGATTTAGTGCTAGTTAAGACTAGACGCAAATACTCCAAACTAAATGCAAATCTAAAACAAAAATACATTAAGATACATGAAGGACCCTATGAATTAGCCTATATTGCTAGCCCTTGTGAATGAGAGCTTGCTCCACTGGATCGAACCAAAGTAGATGGATTAAGACATTTTTGGCTTAAAAAGAAATTGCAGTGATCACAGTAAAACAACAGGGAGTTTGTATTTTAGAAACAATGGAACTGAGAACTATAAAAGTCCTGACTTATTTATGGTATTCCTTCTATTTCATTTCATATATCACCAGACAAGCTTCTACTATGCTAATAAATCTTTTTAAGCATAAAGATAATCAAACACTAACTATCTCTAAAAAAACAAACCTCGATTGAGACACAAGAGGATATAGTGGAAAGAACGAATAGTCATAAAGTAAGAGATAACGCAATGTACTACTTAAAAGGTGCTGATAGATGAGTAACTGTAAAGTTACATGGTTGCACAGACTGTACCACAACAACATACAATGTGCTTTACCATGTTGTCTGTGAGACAATAACCAAAAATCATTTAATATTATGCAGACTTAATATATTCCAAAGTTGTCTGCTGGCACAGAAGTAAATGTGATAGGCAATATAGTTGAGGGGTATGAGTTAAAGGTCAACAATAGGTAAGTGAATAACTTTATGAAAATAAAATTGATACTTGTGTTAATAAAGTTAAGAAACTAAGTTATTGGTAAAAATAACAGACTCACCATGCCTTATAAATAACAAACATACCATTATCTTGTTTATCGTAAGTACGGAATATAGAGTAGTAAATTATTACTATGAAGAACAACGTACTGGACATTCAGTAGGTCAATAGTTCACAGGAGGTGCTGAAACTGTTCGCCATAAACTTCTATATACAACTCAACATGTTTCAACATGTTTCTGAAAACTTTTTCCAATTCATTTGGAGTGATTTCCACAGTCGCATTCCGAATGTTTGTTTTCCGCTCTTCAGTTGTATGCGGTTATTACTGTAAGCTTCGCCCTTTATATTGCACCCCAAATAAAAATCACAGGGAGACAGATCGGGAGATCTGGGAGGCCATAAACCTTCAGAAACCCTATATTTTTGTCCGAAAGCTGGATGATATTGAAAACCGTAAAGCATGCGCCGTAACGCCATCTTGCTGTTAAACTCATACTGCGGTTCTTCCTCGGTTAGCTGCACTGTGAACGGTTTCTACAATTTCGTTTCATATAACTGAGAGATAACGATGTTGTTCAAGATAATGAGACCTACAATCCGTTGGCCTTAAACTGCAAGCCAAATTCCTACTTTTAAATCATGCAGAGGCACCTCAGCAGGTTCCCTAAGATATCTGTTGGGCAATAGCGTGTGTTTTGAGGGTTTACGTACCCACTAAGGGGAAACCATGTTTGGCGCGAGTTGAAATAAAGTTACCGATCCAGATAACCATCAACGACAAGAGTGAGTAACTTTTTGCAATAGTGTTGTCATTGTCCATAACACGAAGGTTTTAATGCTTGCGTCACTCATGCTCGCACATGTATCACCTTCATCACATTCGTTTGATGTTTAATTGGGAGGACAGACGTCTAGTAGATTTCCATGGACTTCTTACTATGGCCTCATGAACACGATCGGTATTATCTGGTGAACAAACTTCCCTTACACGTTACGTTTGGCGTTAGCGAGTGAACCTGTCGCTCTACATGTAATGATCACTTTCTGCACAGCAGCTGTCTCTGGATATTTTGTCGTCAACCTTTCATTTTCATGCTTTAAAAGATTTACATTCAAAAACAGTTTCAATGGTAAACACTCTTTGTTCGACTGATAAAGGCATTCTGCATTCTGCATAACTCTGTTCATAACAACCTTCAAACTGAATACTGAAAACGCAGTACTGATCACTGAATCGCTGCTCGACTTAAGGTGACATCACCCGATCCCGCTCAATCACTGCCCTAGCGTTAAGAAATAGCAACACTCAGCGTCAAATATCACGTTCAGTATAAGAAATGGGCTTCTTTTGTCATGGCCACCGCGTAGTAAGTAAGTTGAAGCATACAGTTCATATCATTAAAGGATGTGGTATAAATTATTTAAGAGAGTACTGAATAATGTAGGCGAATGGTAATGGGCACATGTTTAAAAGTAATTTATTGGGTCGGTAACCAGCAAAGGCACCCCTATCTAATAAAAAAAATATTGAGTAAGAGAAGTAATTACTTCATAAGTTATATGAATAAGTTAAGTAGTAAGCAATACATAACCCTGTAAGTACTTCTCTTATTAAAACACAATGCATAAAGATAGGAAGCTATAATGATGAGAATCCTTATCATCATTACTTGACAGTAATTATAATACCATAAAATTATGAAAGTATGGTATTTTAACGCAGACATAAGACGTGGCGGAAAGAACCCAATGTAACATGAAAATAGATTGTCACTTTCGTGTTGACAAACAACATTGTGAGACAGCCATACTCAACATGAACTAAATTAAGTACAATCTTCAAAACAGGTCGTAAATCATTGCATTGTATGTCATAAAACAGTGTAGTCACTGAGTACCAAATGTTGGCAGTGCAAACAAATCTTTTTGTCAGAGGATAACACGTTTGTATTCAACTGGAAGCATATATGCTAATAAGTAAATATCACAGCAATGAATGCAATGTGTTGCACCAGTTGCAATAAGAAATTTTATAACATTGATTTTTAACACATAAATGTAAATTGGTAGTGGGTATTGACCAAACTCTCTGGTTTTGAGAGAGGAGAGGAAGGAAGGGAGTTTTGTTAGTGAGATTAGCATGTACACAACCAGTGACATAAGAAAAGCGAATGCGAAATCAGCGGGCACGAACAAACACGCCGAGACGACACTCACAAAGAATACATAGATAGGAGACACAGGCTGATTCCCAAACAAGATGAAAGTACAACACATAGTCTTAACAACAGGTAAATTTTATGATGTCTAAGAACTATGTCAAGGGTAGTAACATAGCATTTGAATATTTGATGAATGCGCTTTTGTCTTATAGGATTACAATGTGATCAATTGTTTCTCAGTAATAATGTTTGTGACATGTAATACGCTGTAATGATTTAGCTAATTTAGAGAGAGGGAGAGAGATTTGGAAGAGCTGAAACACTGAAATGTGACAGCATTATACAGGGAAAAATCTTATGATGCCAATAGCACCATGCCCTTCCCTGGCATTGTGCAACAGCCGCCTGTCATCATAAATAATGTTCATGTGGAATGTGAATCTTGTCAAAGTGTCGAAAAATCGGAACAGATTTTTGTGATTGTTATTTATGTAGTCAATGAATAGTTATATGTAAGGATGCCAAGCAGAGTGAGAGAAGTGATAATGGTTAACATGGGCGGCAATCAGCGAATAAACGGAGGTGGACGATTGCAATTAACAATATCAGAGATTTAATAATAAGATAATATATCACTATACAGTGACTTAATTTTTAATGTTTCAACTTCGAGGAGAATTCTTAAGAAAAGTGCAGAAAAGAAATCACTATATCACTTTAAATATGATGCTGGCAACAATCAGAGCAAAATATCACTTAAATAACCTTGATTGAAAATTTTCCCATAGGCGAATGTATAATATTCAGACAAGAGAGAAGTAGCAGTTACCATTTTCAAAGAGAGCCAGACCTAAGGCTGACGCATTTTGTAAGATAAGTGATTTGAAATGAAGGAAAGTTCATAATGGAGCTTCTGGCTCAGTTCATGATTGTTTTTCAAATTTGATATTGTGTTTGACAATTTCTTATTTAGGAAAAAAATTAAGGAGAAACGTGTAACACTTGCATAAAACTGACATTGAAAGATAATAATATGGAAGAATGTTTCAGAAGACCTACTGTATAGACAAAGGACAGCAGTGGCGTTTTGGTAACGAGTTCACGGCATCATAACCCACCTGGGAACAGCGTCCTCATTTAATACAGGCTGAACAAAGCACGATAATGTGAGACAACTCTTTTCCTGGACTGTGATTGGTTGAAACGGTCGAGACTGAAGGAATTCTTGTGGTGGCAGAAGGAACTGGGTGGCCGTCACTACCGAGTGCGGCCACGGATGTAAAAATGGGTTCACAGTTTTGAGGCGTGTCAGAAAGACGTTGTCTTGAGCCAGAACTGAGTGCACCCACAGCTGCCGTACAGTTCATGTTCTGGGTGGAAACCTATTCGCTGCCTTGAATGTGTATTATCAATCCTAGTGTTTGAGAAGGTGATTGAGCTCATTAAGAAGCGCCAGGTGTCGTTCATAGCGTAATGATGCTGAAAGAGTTAAGTCACTGTATATTTATATTGTGAACAGTGCTTACCTTTCTGAACTTCCACGTTAAAACTTATCTTGAACGTTGTTATTCAAGACCTGATTGTAAACTGTATTCGAAATGATTGAATGCTCACGAGTGTCCAGTACTCATTTCTAATTCTGTAACAGCACATGTGCAACGTTAGCAGAGGTGCACCAAGATGTACATTACTCAATAAAAAGGCATGCTCTGGAAGAAAAATATGTGGGCGACTTTTTCGCACGCTCGTCACAGTTGCAGCACCAGTTCATAAACTTAGCCAAGACGAAACAGTATCTTGTGCAGCAGGAAGGATATCTGCAGCAGACGTGGGGTGACGTCTAAATAGAGACACCACGAGGATGACTGATGTGACAAAATTCCAGCTGCAACCCTCACGTGTACAGTCAATCTGTTACAACCAGCAGCTGGGGCACTGGTCATTCAGAGTGGCAGTGTCGTAGTAAGCCAGGCTATCGATTCGACCCACTATAGCCAGGGTCGCCAATGACGCAGTAAAACACGGGACGATACTCTCAGAATAAAATTATACGAGTCCTTTGCTGAGCACAATTTCTTAAAAACATGTAATAAAGAAATTTCGTAGGGTCCCATCTCCTATATGACAATGCATATGTTGCCTGGTGTTACCCAGTCATTCGACGACTGTTAAATTCAAACTGAAATTCTCTAAAAGCACTCCTTCAAACAACTCACAAACATCTTCGCCACCATCAAATGCTCCTATTTACTACTCTATAGCTAGAAAAAGAATTTTTGACAGTGTTAAAAGAACAGAATGTATAACAAACCTCATCTTCACTACACGAGCAAGGAGAGGAAACCCAGTATGGCAGTGCAAGAAATACTTAGTCCAAAATTTAGTTTATTATTCAACTATTTTCCACTGAATCAATGCAAATTTATCCAACTTTCTTCCCATAAGTAGATTCCAGACCGATTCTGAATTGTCTTTTGCGTCATGAATTGCATTTTCATTGAACTAATAACGTTAACGAACCACACTTCTCTTTGTATATGGGAAGAACGTGTACCAAAGTTGATGAAGAAAGATTACACAACTGAAGTACGATGCAGAACATTTTTCTCTGTTTATGTTAGAATCTTCATTGGATTTAAAATGTTTGCAAATTTAAAATGTGTTTGTAAGTCGGAGTAAAAGTGGAACAGATTCCTGCGAAATGTCTTGGCAGGCATGTACAGGGCTATTACAAATGATTGAAGCGATTTCATAAATTCACTGTAGCTCCATTCATTGAAATATGGTCACGACACACTACAGATACGTAGAAAAACTCATAAAGTTTTGTTCGGCTGAAGCCGCACCTTTGGTTTCTGCCGCCAGAGCGCTCGAGAGCGCAGTGAGACAAAATGGCGACAGGAGCCGAGAAAGCATATATCGTGCTTGAAATGCACTCACATCAGTCAGTCATAACAGTGCAACGACACTTCAGGACGAAGTTCAACAAAGATCCACCAACTGCTAACTCCATTTGGCGATGATATGCGCAGTTTAAAGCTTCTGGATGCCTCTGTAAGGGGAAATCAACGGGTCGGCCTGCAGTGAGCGAAGAAACGGTTGAACGCGTGCGGGCAAGTTTCACGCGTAGCCCGCGGAAGTCGACGAATAAAGCAAGCAGGGAGCTAAACGTACCACAGCCGACGGTTTGGAAAATCTTACGGAAAAGGCTAAAGCAGAAGCCTTACCGTTTACAATTGCTAGAAGCCCTGACACCCGATGACAAAGTCAAACGCTTTGAATTTTCGGCGCGGTTGCAACAGCTCATGGAAGAGGATGCGTTCAGTGCGAAACTTGTTTTCAGTGATGAAGCAACATTTTTTCTTAATGGTGAAGTGAACAGACACAATGTGCGAATCTGGACGGTAGAGAATCCTCACGCATTCGTGCAGCAAATTCGCAGTTCACCAAAAGTTAACGTATTTTGTGCAATCTCACGGTTTAAAGTTTACGGCCCCTTTTTCTTCTGCGAAAAAAACGTTACAGGACACGTGTATCTGGACATGCTGGAAAATTGGCTCATGCCACAACTGGAGATCGACAGCGCCGACTTCATCTTTCAACAGGATGGTGCTCCACCGCACTTCCATCATGATGTTCGGCATTTCTTAAACAGGAGATTGGAAAACCGATGGATCGATCGTGGTGGAGATCATGATCAGCAATTCATGTCATGGCCTCCACGCTCTCCCAACTTAACCCCATGCGTTTTCTTTCTGTGGGGTAATGTGAAAGCTTGTGTTTAAATCTCCTCTACCAAGAAACGTGCCAGAACTGCGAGCTCGCATCAACGATGCTTTCGAACTCATTGATGGGGACATGCTGCGCCGAGTGTGGGAGGAACTTAATTATCGGGTTGATGCCTGCCGAATCACTAAAGGGGCACATATCGAACATTTGTGAATGCCTAAAAAAACTTTTTGAGTTTTTGTATGTGTGTACAAAGCATTGTGAAAATATCTCAAACAATAAAGTTATTGTAGAGCTGTGAAATCGCTTCAATCATTTGTAATAACCCTGTATGTGTGTACAGGAAGAGACATCCAGGTAGCCAGTGCGTTTACTGCAGATAACACTCTGGACAAAGCTGGAAGCAAGTTATCTCTCGATGGTCGGCCATAGTGCCAGCATGTGGCTGCCACTCATCAAAACATTAAGAAAGCCGAGGATTAAGGTCATGTTGATGATAGGAAATATCCAATTACGACTGTTGACTATTAGATGGTAGTTAAGGCGATCGCAGTTATTCGAGAAAGATAGTGAAGCAGGTCATGTACAACCAGATCCGAGAGGAAAAAGACGCTTCTTGTGAGTACAAAGAGAGACCTATGGGCGGTTTGAAATGAAATGATCGTGTGGCATTTATTGGCCGGGAAATCCCCTTCGGGGTTCGGCCGCCGTATTGCAAGTCAGTTTAGTTCTTGCCACTTCATCGACTTGCGTGTCAATGATGATGAAAATTATTATGGAGGACGTACAACACCCAGTCCCGTGATAGGAGTAGAACCCGGGCCCCTTGCGCGGTAGGCGGCAACGCTACCGTTGTGTTACGGAGGCGGACGCTACGAGCAGTGTAAAATCAGTAACAGAGTACTGAGCAGTGAAGTAGAGCAGCAGAGTGGTGGAATGGTGGAGTATCGAAGGAGGAGGAACCAGCAACTTTGGTTGCCAGCAGCCCCAACTGACGAGCAGTGCGACTTCGTCCAGAAGAAGATAGCATTACTCAGCTGGAACAGGTGCATCTGGTAGATGAGTTGCAATTTTACATATGTCTTATTTCAGTAAATATTGTTAAACAGACAGCCTATCTGTGTCGCAAATAGTGAATTTCATTTAGTATTAGGGATACGTAGTTGCATTGGATGTCTCCAGCGAATTGGGCCAAGAGGCCTTTGATTTAATGTTTTGGCAATGTGGCCACTGATTCAGTAGGGGACCGAACAAGTGCCAACGATTGCATTGTCTCTGAGCTAGAAACTTCAAATAATGCCCGTATTATACAGTGAAGTTGCATCATTAAAAAATTGCAGCGGAATATAGGACGATCTGCAGCGGATAGGCACTTGGTGCAGGGAGTGGCAACTGCCCGTTAACATAGACAAATGTAATGTATTGCGAATACATAGAAAGAAGGATCCTTTATTGTATGATTCTATGATAGCGGAACAAACACTGGTAGCAGTTACTTCTGTAAAATATCTGGGAGTGTACGTGCGGAACGATTTGAAGTGGAATCATCATATAAAATTAATTGTTGGTAAGGCGGGTACCAGGTTGAGAGTCCTTAGAAAATGTAGTCCACCAACAAAGAAGGTGGCTTACAAAACACTCGTTCGACCTATACTTGAGTATTGCTCATCAGTGTGGGATCCCTACCAGATCGGATTGACGGAGGAGATAGAGAAGATCCAAAGAAGAGCGGCACTTTTCGTCACAGGGTTATTTGGTAAGCGTGATATCGTTACGGAGATGTTTAGCAAACTCAAGTGGCAGACTCTGCAAGAGAGGCGCTCTGCATCGCGGTATAGCTTGCTCGCCAGGTTTCGAGAGGGTGCGTTTCTGGATGAGGTATCGAATATATTGCTTCCCCCCTACTTATACCTCCCGAGGAGATCACGAATGTAAAATTAGAGAGATTCGAGCGCGCACGGAGGCTTTCCGGCAGTCGTTCTTCCCGCGAACCATACGCGACTGGAACAGGAAACGGAGGTAATGACAGTGGCACGTAAAGTGCCCTCCGCCACACAGCATTGGGTGGCTTGCGGAGTATAAATGTAGAAGTAGATGTAGATGTAACAGTGACTAGGACAGGAAGATTGGTGTGTCGTCTCTCCTGACAGTAGGAAGTCCACGTGTAGTAGGTGACAGTGGTTTCGACAGTAAATCAAGAGTTTCTAACGTATATAGGTAAAAGGATTTATTGATCTGACATTTCACTTATAAATGTGTCAAGTGATAAATATACGTGTTGAACAAGTTAAGACATTTTGCTGTTTTCGCAGATCTGCATCTCTGTCATCCTCTGTTCCCAGCACCAACCGTAAACAGGAAAGTATCTTCTAATCTCTCGTGTCTCAGATAATTAGAAGAAACAAACCCAACCATATTGTCGTTAGCAATTTGATTGCACCATGCAGTCCACAGTGATTTAGAGGGTCGAAAGATGGAGTGATTAAGTTAGTTGAAGGTAGGAGTTTTGCAGTAATACAGTTGGTTAAAATTTGAAGGGTTGTTGGGAGCCAGAAGTCGTATATGAGCTACATTCGGTTGCGCACTTCAGTGCTACGATACCATGGCATAATTGGGTCGGCGGAGCGCCCAGTTCGGCAGCACGAAGGAGAGCGCTGTGTCAATAGTCAGCTCACTGCACAGTAGAAGACGTGATCAGAAGCAGCTCGCCGTACGCCAGAGTGTCGACATTGGGTCAGTTACACCAGCCGAGCAACACCAGAATATTCCACCGACCTACTGGGGAAGAAGAACACCAGACATCAGCCGCAGAAAGTCGTATTTAAGGACCAGCAGCCAGCTAGTAAACCTCGTCCATCGTGGGGTGTTGGAGTGACACAGGCCCTTTGTCACATAGCGCCGCCACCAGGTCGAGTCATCACTGCCACCGCAATAGTTGTGCATGTAGTCGCCTAGGAGGCGCCAGAGTGACGCCTTCAACGGGCAGCCGCCTCTCATGGGAGTCATCGCTTGCCGTGCGTAGTGGTAACGCACCGTTATCATCGTCCTGGGACGCGGCCGCCACTGACGCCGTGACCGGGGTAGGAACCGCGGACCCTGGTCTACCGAAGCCAGACAGCCGCCGCCGGGGATGTCCTCTGAGACAGGGCACTGTCCTTTCCCGCTGCCACGTCCACCAGCCGCCAGCACAACAGAGGCTCGTGGCGTGTCCTAAGTCCCTGCAAGGTCGGAGTGCCGCTCTAGAGGCAGCGGATTCGAATTAAGGGGAGACAGAAGGCAATTTTTATCCCTGTTCTGCCAATGATATTTTACCCTTTGAATAGGTACACTTTTCAAAAGAACTATAAGTGATAAAACTATAAAATTTTACAAGTAAAATGGTTTTGATAAAAAAATTTATTCTTTCACTAGTAAAATTTAACTTTTTTGTACATTAATTATTACAAAACAGTTTATGATTGTTTGGTGGTTCTCAATTTATTTGTAATAACTTATTACGATCTGCAGTAGAAAGTGACCTAATTTCATGTTTCTAACCCCAATAGTTCGTCAAATAATGGTACCTGAAAGTAAAAAAATATAGTTTTGAGAAAAATCCATTTTAAGTTTAATATTGCCATTCTAGTGTAGTTATTGATGAGAGTTACTTACCACTAATATTTTCCTGCACCATACTGAGCGTCATCTGAATCATACTGATCTTTTCTTCTCTTGGTCCCTCTTCTTTTCTGTCTGGCTTCTTTTGTGCATTTTAAATTAGCAATATCTGCTTTGCGGATTCTCTCTTTATCTATTTGTACCAAGGATTTTGCAGTATTTCCACTAGGTTTTATGCCCAATAATTCCAAAACATCCAGTTTTCTAATGACACCATCACTGAAGCATAAAATAGCAACATAAACACCAAAATTTGAGGGCCGTAAGCTGAACAAATACAGTTTTTTGGTAATAGGTTCCAAATGACAGAATTCACACATTAATTTAAATTTTGAGTTTCCCATTGAAGACATTTCTTCAACAATGTATCTTTGCAAAGGTCTCTAAATATGGGTGTACTTTCATTCATTGCTGATGCAGGTAAAAAGTGTTTGTGGTCATATCTGGCACTTCTCCTGTACTTGCGCCAAGTGTCAGGATCATTTGGGCAAAGACCGTGCACTGGATTTTCTTTTGTGGAAAGCTTATGGAAAAAGACAGCCCATACAGCTTTTTTCATGTTTTCTAAATTCCCTGCATTTCTTCTTATGGCCAAGCGCTAATAATTCTGTAATCTATCTATATCAACATTTGTCAGGCGACCTTTACCACCTTTCTTACTATCTTCCAATACTATTTTTGACTTTTCTTTAAATAATCTTCTCAACCTGGACTCCATTCTCTTCTGCACATGCCCAATGCACTCTAATTTAGGAATCGTGATATTAGGACCATAGGGTTGTTCCGCACATACCCGGTCATAAGCCTTGTGTCACCGTCCCCAGATTGCACAGAGGGTCAGAAAAACCATCGTATCTCACGAAAAAAAATTGTCGTATTTATATAAAACAAAAACAGCAAAGACCAGGCATTTCAAATATGCTAAAATCTAAAAATCGAATTTTTGAAGCACATTTGCCTTCCACCTCCTCTTACGCCAGCGCAGCAGCGGGCGTGCGTGTGAACGTCGGCCAATCACCTCCGTCGCCTCCAAGAATATTACGAGTGGAAGAAAACCTCGCCCAAAAGGCCTACAACCAGTGTATATACAGTTGACAATAAATGTCGTTATTCTGTCGTCAGGAGCCACCCGTGTACTCTCCTTCACCATCCTCTTCCTCACGCCTAACACAGAACCCTCGTTCGAATCTGGCGACGGGCAAAGGAGTCCCTTGTCGGTTAACGTGGCCCTCTTACACTGACATCAGATGTGGCCGTCAACACTAACATATCGATTGCTTGGTGCCGAGATGCGACAAATGATGCCATAACTACTAAACCCGACAGATGTACCTAAGATCTCTACACTTCCCAGAAGCGGTTTAGAGAACAGAGGGACACATGAATTTAGCCCTGCTTTTCATTATGAGTCTACTGACTTCGAAATCGCATCACTTTATTTAGAACGAAATAAATCAATAAGGGGACCTGAACCATCTGACAAGACGCTCTGTGACCACAATGGCACTGAAACGGAGGACGACTCAGGAAAGACCGAAATACCAAAAGTCTTTATTCCTAAATTGTTTCACAGAGGAAGATCGCAGTGTAGTACCTCCTTTAAATCTCTGCACGAATGAAAGAATGGCTGATATTCAAATGAGTCTTCATGGGATAGAAAAACACCTGAAATAGTTGAACAGAGGGAAGGCCAACAAAATGGTTCAAATGGCTCTGAGCACAGCGTGACTTAACTTCTGAGGTCATCAGTCCCCTAGAACTTAGAACTACTTAAACCTAACTAACCTAAGGACATCACACACATCCATGCCCGAGGCAGGATTCGAACCTGCGACCGTAGCGGTAGCACAGGGAAGGCCACAATATGGAGTATGTGCAGTGTACTGTAGGTCTCTTGAGGTCCGTAATGATCCTGAAGATTCGAAGAAAAATATTGGTTATTCCCGTTTATAAGAAGGGTGATCGAAGAGACGCACAAAACCAGAGACCGATTCTCTGACATCGGTCGGTTGTAGAATTTTGGAAAATGCTCGCGTATTATTTCTGAAGGCCGGAAATGTCGTCAGTAGGTATCGACATGGGTTTCGCGAACAGTGACTGTGTAAAACCCAGCTCGCTCTATTCGTCCACCGGACCCGGAAGTCTACAGACACTGGCGCCCAAGTAGATGCTGTGTTTCTTCACTTCCGCAGGGAATTCGCGATAATGCCGTAGTGCTGTCTAATGAACAAAATACGAGCCCACAGAATAGCAGACCAGATGTGTGATTCGACGTACATGTTTCTAGCAAACAGAACACAACAGAGAGAAAGCTTTAGACGAAAAAATTACTTCTGGCGTATCACAAGAGAATGTATTACACGCAGATACTTTAGCTTTCACAGTATGAATAAGTGCCACGGTAAACAACATAGAAAGTTACATGAGGCCCTTCGCTGATAAAACTGTTGTTTACAGAGAAGTTACAATGCTGTTGTCGCAGTTCCTGCAAGAGTCAACAAATACGAGTATATTGCTTCCTCCTATGAATGAATGTCTCTCGAAAAGACTATGAAGATAAAATTGGAGAGATTCTAGCCCACACGAAGCTTTACGGCAATCTATACTATGTGATCAAAAGTATCCGGACATCCGGCTGCAAATGACTTACAAGTTCGTGACGCCCTCCATCGGTGACGCTAAAATTCAATATGGTGTTGGCCCACCCTTAGCCTTGATGACAACTTCCACTCTAGCAGGCATACGTTCAATCACGTGCTGGAAGGTTTCTTTGGGAATAGCATCCCATTCTTCACGGAGTGCTGTACTGAGGAGAGGTATCGATGTCGGTCGGTGAGGGCTGGCACGAAGTCGCCGTTCCAAAACATCCTAATGGAGGTCTAAAGAATTCAGGTCAGGACCCTGTGCAGAAAAGCCCATTACAGTAATGTTATTGTTGTACAACCACTCCGCCAAAGATCGTGCATTATGAACAGCTGCTCGATCGTGTTGAAAGATGCAATCGACATCCCCGAATTGCTCTTCAACAATGGGAAACAAGACGGTGCTTAAAAAATCAACGTAGGCGTGTGCTGTGATAACGCCAAGCAAAACAACAAAGGGTGCAAGTCCCCTCCGTGAAATACACGACCGCACCATTCCATCACACCTCCGAATTTTACTGGTGGCAATACACACGCTGTGGGATGACGTTCACCGGGCATTCGCCGTACCCACACGTGATTCGTCATTCCACTCAGCGTTTTTCCACTGTTCAATCGTCCAATGTTTACGCACCTTACACCAAGCGAGGCATCGTTAGGCATTTACCGGCGTGATGTGTGGCTTATGAGCAGCCGCTCGACCACGTAATCCAAGTTTTCTCACCACCCGCCTATCTGTCATAGTACTTGCAGTGGATCCTGATGCAGTTCGGAATTCCTGTGTGATGCTCTGCCTATTATACAACATTAAGACCCTCTTCAACTGTCGGCGGTCTCTGTCAGTCAACAGACGAGGTCGGTCTGTACACTTTTGGGCTGTACGTGTCCCTTCATTTTTCCACTTCAGTGTCACACAAGAAACAGTGAAACTAGAGATGTTTAGGAGTGTGGAAACCTCGCGTACAGGCGTGTGACACAAGTGACACCCCATCACCTGACCACGTTCGAAGTCCGTGAGTTCCGCGGAGCGTCCCCATTCTGCTGTCTCACGATGCACGATGTCTGATGACTACTGAGGTCGCTGATATGGAGTAGCTGGCAGTAGGTGGCAGTACAATGCACCTAATACGAAAAACGTGTTTCATTGAGTGTCCGGATACTTTTGATCACATAGTGTAGCTACTGTCTCAGAAGGCAGGATTTTATGGACAATTGATTTGTCAGCTGGTTACAATATATGGTAAATGCTTAAATCTGAATAGTGGTTATACAGAGAAGTAAAGTAAATTGTTAATTACATCGTAAGCCAACTTAGATCCTGGTGGTTCGCGGAACATTATTTTGACTCTGCAAAGGAAATCAATATCCCTCTTACTGGGCGTTTCTTGAGAGACGCAGAGAAGTACACTGGTTTCGACATTGAGGAAATTTTCATGGCAGCAGCGTCTTTCCTCTGCGCATCCAACAATCCTCACAGCTGGGTTGTTATACGAGAGCTACGTTTAGCTAATTAGGGCGAGAAAAATTCCACTAGGCAGCCTGCTTCCCATCGTGTGCCACCGCACCACTTAACTTGAGCTGAGACAAAGTCGGCACTGCAGACAGCAAAAACTTGATAGCTTCATTCGCGCTGAAAGGAAATCGGAGCAGCCAAATCGCAGCTATGCGCTTCCTAAAGGCCGCGAGCGGACCTAATTTGAATCAGCTGCCTCCTAATCAGTCATGAACCAAGCTTTCGACACATTTGGCGATGGCAGTCGAGACCTCTACGGCATCAGTGCAAAAAAAAAGTAGAATTTACATATGGGCAAAGATCGACGGTTCTCGCTGATGCGTGCCGAGGCGCTCAGCCTGATAGCAGTCGCCTTCACATCGAGCGGTGGGGGAAAAGCTTTTAAGCAAGAGGCGTTGTTCGGGACCGGACGTGCATAAATCTGATCGCCAGGGTGGTATGAACAACGCCCCTCTCCAGTAGCCGACCCGAAGAGGACGTTGAACTAGACAAACCATTTCTGCTGTTCAAGACGAGTAGACTACGTACTCTGGCATTACTTGAGTTAACGAAAGGCTGGGATTAAACAGTTGCAGAAATTAAATAAGAGATCTTCACCTATCTTCACAATTCACATACATACTGGTGTGTCTATTTCACGAACTGTTAAAGATAACGGAGAGAAGTTTGCTGAAAATTACGGTACAGAGCTTGAAAAGAAATTTTGTTCCATGGATAATACTATTAATTCTTTTTCAACCAAGAAGCTGTTTTAACTATTGAGTTCTGTACTGAATCGATAAACTTTGTAAACGGTATTTAGTCGTCAGGGGGTCATCAATCAGAATGATTGCCTTCTTTGTAGCTTTTTTTTTACAACGATATGAACAGCGGTATGACTTTTTTAAATGGCACCCTGTATTTTTATCTGGTAATTCATTTCCTCTCCTAAAGACCTATTTAAAAACGTATCACAGTGTACCATTCGCTGAAACACAACGTTATTAATTAAGCGCTCTCAGCGGGGTAATGGAACACATCCACGTGCTGATGTTGATAGAGGGCAAATATAAACATAAGTAGAATGCACACCAATTATTCCGTCAAATATCATCAGCTGAAGAGTTGTGTGAGTAGAATGTACACCAACGAAGAGAAGGTACAATTGCTACTCATCTATGGGGAATGTGGGTTAGCAGAACATTAACTGCAATGCTGTTTTCTTATGTGCGGGTGCATTTAATACAGTAGTAGTTGTCGTTGTTGAAGGTAAGCGAAATGCTACGCACGCAGCGGAACTGTACAGAGAGCGATATCCTGACAAGAACCGACCTTCCCGACGGGTGTCTTCTCATCTTGCTGCGACGCTTCAGGAAACAGGAAGTTTCAACCCATGACAACGCAATCGTCGTTGCACTCGCACAGACGAAGCTGCCGAAGTTACGGTTCTCGCTCCATTGCTATGAATCCACATGTGAGCACACGACAGATTGGCATTCCTAAACCCAGTGTACATCGTATTCTAACACGTCACCGGATCCATCCTTACTATGTACACCTACATCAAGAATTGCATGGGAATGATTTCCATAATCGTGTACAGTTCTGTCAGTGGGCACAGCAGCAAATTCTCCCCAACCCGAAATTCTTCTCCAATGTTCTATTTACCGATGAATGTTCCGTCTCAAACAAAGGACAGGAAATACAAGGAACATGCGTTATTGGCCCAACGACAACCCACGATGGCTTAGGCAGGTGATACATCAGCGGCAATGGAGAGTTAACGTCTGGTGTGGGATGCTTGGTACTACAATTACTGGCCCTTACTTCATTAATGGTTGTCTAAACGGCACAGCGTATACCATCTTCCGTAGACGAATTCTTCCTTCTCTTCTGGATGAAGTGCCACTAAGAACCAGAATGCTTACGTGGTATTAACACGATAGATGTCCAGAACATAATGCCTTGCGGGCACGTCGTGTTCTGAAGCGTAGGTATCCTGACATGAATTGGCCGAGAAGTAACAGTTTCTTGGCGTGCTAGGTCTCCTGATTTAAATCCTCTGGACTTTTTTCTTTGGGGACCCATTAAAGACGTTGGCTATTGCGATATTTCAAGAACTCCAGAGGAATTGCGACATTGCAACAACTCCAGAGGTCATGCGGGAACGTATTGTCCTGGGCAACGGTACAGGTGAGTCAAATTCAATTTTGTGTTATTTTTTTACTTTGTTTTCATTTGTTTTCTGACAACACCAGCAAGTGGACGAAAAATGGTTCAAATGGCTCTGAGCACTATGAGACTTAACATCGTAGGTCATCAGTCCCTGAGACTTTGAACTACTTAAACCTAACTAACCTAAGGACATCACACACATCCACGCCCGAGGCAGGAGTCGAACCTGCGACCGTAACAGCCGCGTGCTTCCGGACTGAAGCGCCTAGAACCGCTCGACCACAGGGGCTGGCCAAGTGGACGAGCTTGTGATCCCGGGTGCAAAGTCAGTGTTGTGTTATGTAAGTAATAAAGTTGTGTTTCAGTGACTGGTACACTGTGATACATTTTTGAATAGGTCTTTAGGATAGGAAATTAATTACCGAATAAAAAATACAGGGTGCCATTTAAAAAAGTCATACCGCTTTGGAAAAGACAAACTACAACGAAGGCAATCGTGCTGATTGATCTCCCCCTGACGCCCAAAGAACATTTGCTTGAAACATTTTGTAGTTTGCATCTGCACAAACAGTTATTTAGCGTGGTTCAGATAAATGGGACACCCTGTATGTATGCGAGGGTTGGAAATTTATTAGTGACAAATAATTATTTACAACTCTTACAAAATAGATACTTTTTCAAAGTTTTACTGACTTTCAAAGTAGACACCAGCACTGTGTGTAACCCGTCGCCAGCGATGTGGAAGTCGTAGGATAGTCTTAGCAGTGCCAGCTGTGTTGGCAGCTCGAGCGGCGCAGTCTATTTCCCGGCGAATTTGTAGCAGTTCTGAAGCGAATGCCGTGAAGTGTTTCCTTCAGTTCAGAAATCGAATCAGGGGAGTGCAGGAGATGGTATAACACTTAGCAGTCCCATCAGTCAAACAAATCAGTAACAGCTTGCACTGCACATGGTGGACCATTGTCCTGCAAAATGATGCTCGGTATCCTGCAAAAAGTGTCATCACTTCTGTCTCTATGCTGTTCATTTTTGGAACACAAACTACGACTAACTCAGATACAGAAGTGATGACACTTTCTTCAGGACATGACCATCATTTTGCAGCACAATACTCAAGCACATACAGTGCAAGCTGTTACTGATTAGTTTGACTGATGGGGCTGCTAAGTGCTATACACCTACTGCACTCCCTGACTTAAGCCCTCGTGAGTTCAACTCGATTTCTAAAGTGAAGGAAACACTTCAAGACATTAGCTTCAGAACTGCTACAAATTCGTCAGGCAATAGACTGTGCCACTTGAACTGTCAACACAACTGGCACTACTAAGAGTATCCTATGATTTCCACATCACTGGCAACAGCTTATACACAATGCTGGTGACTACTTTGAAGGTCAGTAAAACTTTCAAAGACATATCTGTTTTGTACGAGTTGTAAATAAATAGCTGCCACTACTAAAGTGCCAACCCTTGTGTATATTGTAGCTGTCACTGCCAATGTAGATGGTGGCATGTGGTGGAGGAACGGAGGTCATGGATGGAAACAGTCAGGATGCGTCGTATTAAAACTCAGCTGTGATCTTCAAGTGTTTTCTTATTCCCAGCTACAGTGCCGTGTTTGTCTCTGTCTGCGTCACAGGGTCCCGCAATGGCGAGGACGCTACCTCGCTGCGTGCAAAACGGCTTGGTGTGGAAGGGCTACCTTAGCAACCCATGCAACACACTATGGCATGAAGGCCATGTACAGCCGCAGCGTTTTGACGACATCAGGAAATGCCGGCAGCCGACTCAGTGGCCTTTATCCCCGTAGCGTCAGTGCCACTCGCTGGGAGCCACAGGGTGGCCAACTGTGGGCTTCTACGCTGTCGTGATTAAGATCACGGGCGGCAACAAGCGCCTGCGATCTGACAGCCAAATCTGTTGCCCTCGCCTCAGAGTGCCTCTGGCGTGTGTTGGGAGCCAACAAGACTGCCTGCGGTAGCAAGGCATCGAGTGGCCGGTCGCTGCCTGCCTATGGACCCCGCATTGCCTTCAGAGGGTCGAATCAGTGACCCGCCGTGGACTGGAATATTGGCGCCCCATCTCCTGCTGCGTGTAGCTGGCGGTGTGACACGCTCCACCACCCAGGAGGGTTGCCACACCTTAATCCCCCTCGTTAGAAAACTGGCACCTATTTATATAATTGGCTGTGAGCCTCTGTTTTTCTAACGCACCACTCCGAGTCATGTACTCATAGCACCTAGGTTGGGCCAGTGGACCCTTTCTGCCTGAAACTTGAGCCATGCAAATTGCTGCATTTACTCTTCTCAGCGGTTCTACGGCCTTGTGGCCTCCATTCTACTTTGCAACCGCTGGTAAGCGTAACTTACTGTCATGAGGCCCGTGCCTGGCTGTCACTTGTGTGCTCAGAAAAACTGCATCGAATCTAACTTTTCTGTACCTTAAATGGTGGTGCCACAACATTATTCACCCCTACGGAAAGACCAGGTACCCGGGTCGACCTCTAACTACTCGTAAACTTGTTTGGGTTGGCATGTGCTTATGACATATTTACTACTACTATTAGAAAATTTAGATTTGGTCTAGTCACCTTAAAACACATGACATGAGAGAAAACGTAAAAATTCCTTACTGGATGACCACCCCACTTAACGCTTCATCAACACCTTACCTACCCGTCTTACGCCCTCGGTATCCAATCCACTGTGATGTGGACTACCGTCGGTTCACTCTTGGAATTGGCTCTCCGCCTCATCAGAATGAAAACAACACACAACAAAGTTAAAGTTATGGCACTTGGCACCGAGGTGCTCAAAACGATCGTCATTTGTCGTTGCCTTTCCTATATTGAGCGACATTCTGCACAAGCAGTTCGGCTGATATGCACCCCTCTTGCTCTGAAGTGGAGTGGTCTATGGATGTCAACAGACCAGACTCCAGAGTTTGAGTTAACAAGGTCAGATTCTGCCTTGGATAAAACTCTAAAGTGGCTTCTAGTCATTGCAGCTGTGGCTGTGTAACATTCATTTGCGTGACTCCTGAAATTGATGCTGGTAGATGAAAGGTTGGTCCTATTATGTTACATCCAGTTCCATTGATTAAAATTCCGCTCCCCTCGAGATCTGTACGTTTCGCTTCTGTAAATACTCCCTGCTCAAAACAACTTGCTACTACTATCAAATTTTCGTCGGCGGAGAAGGTCCAATGCATCCCGACCCGTTGCAAGCTCAATTTTGGCTCCACAATGTCCCTTCTTTCCTCATGACTAAAAATAACTGTACCATCCATGTGTCGGGATTGGTGCTTATCATCCTGGCAGCTCTGTAATTCCTCTCTTGTTATCTCAGCGTACCGTCTGTTAACTGCCGAGATCAGTAATACCTCCTCAGTTTTTACTTCTACAAACTTGCTCAACGCTCCCCACTTCACTGGATACGGGTGGACCGTGTAACATTGAAACCTCGCGTTTTTCCCCATAACAGGGAATTGGACCAAAATAAACACTCGTGGTCGGTTGTTACCTCTACTGTTGCAACATGGTAGAAAAATGGCAAATTTTGCTCGCTAGGCTTCATACTTAAATATAATCCCGACGGTAGTTCCTTCTGCGCCTTGCGCAACCGGCGTAAATATTTGTCCGGCTGTAGCAAGTCGGTACTTATCTGGCCTCGTAATGCATGATACAGCGCTTCTCGCAGATTCGTTATCACTCCTTGTACATCCCACACGCTGTCAGCTACCCCCTGCAAAGTCTAGTTAACACCACCTGGCTATCTATGACTTCCAGGGACCCCTGTAAGGTTCCCATGTTATGATTTATTACACCTCCCCACACCTTAGAGTATTCTACTACCTGCCCAGCTAATGAGCGGAGTAACAATGTTATTCAGGACTTCCCCCTTCCAATGTCCCTATCTGGGTTGCGTTCCAAGCTTCCAACGCTCTACTCTCCTCTGCAAGTTGCCTTTATATCATTTTCGTCCGCAGTTCCAAAGACTGTTTTCAAAACTTTCCCCCCTGCGTTCAGCCACCCTCGTTTCCGTCTTACCCGTGGCACCGCTTCCTTCATCCATCCTACCTGCTTCCGTAGCGTCTCATACGCCTCATGAAATTTCTTATAGTCCCTGGATACTTCCTTCAGCATTTCCTTTCCTTCTGCACATTGCCCAAGCTCTTCAAACACTTCCTCAAGCCTCCTTCTTCATTCCGCATTTCGCATACGTTCCACACCAACCTTAATGCCCACTGGTGACTTGACACCACCACATCATTCTGTCTCGAGTACAGTACACCTCCATCCATGTGCTGCACCCGCAAGGCATCCACCCCGATGATGAAGAGATGAATTACCGCCAACACTCTCCTTCCTTCCTCTTCAAAAAGACTGCTGTCGCCAGCAGGCTCACAATACTCGAAAACATATACAACATATGAAAATATAATGCCTAATTAATCTATGCAAACCCAAGGATACATAACAAGAAAACAAAGAACTACAAATACTCTACTACTTTCTGGATCGCAAAGCATACGGTACATCATGCTGTTCTCTATCTTCTTGGTATTCCCTGCCCTTAAAACCTCTCTCCACTCTCTCTTTCTTCCTCTTCCCTTCCTGTGACAAACCTCAAACCACATCCGGACAACCCTTAAATGGCCGCCACTGCCCAATGTGTACTATCGTTGTTCTATTTGGTAGCTGAAGCTTAACATTAATGAGGGATGTGGTTTCAACAACTTGATATGGCTCTTGATACCTCGTGAGGAACTTCTTCGTTTTCCCTTTTTGCATATATGGGCTTGACAGCGTAACCCATTGCCCCACTCTATACTGCGGTAAACTTCCTTTCTGCTTTACTGCATCTTCCTGCCTTTCCAAAGCCTTCATATTCGCCTTTAGTATCCGTTTCCAAACATCCCGAATTGTCCTTGCGAACTGACGTACAGATTCACCTGTCCCTCCTTTCTGTAGTCTCACCAGATCAAACGGTGACGGCATTTTTTGCCCGTACCCTACCTCAGACGGAGACAACCGGGTATTGGTATGGATTTTTGTATTGTATGCTCATACAATATGCTTCAAATACTCGTCCCACTGACGGTGATGAGTATCCACATAAAAACTCAGCATTTTCCCGATTGTTCTGTGTACCCGTTCTGTCCTTCCGTTCCCCTGTGGATGCAACACACACGACCTCAACCTCTTTACCTTCAACAGTTTACACAGTTCCTTCATTAAATCCGACATGACGTTGTTCCCTTGGTCAGTAGTTATTGTTTCCGGTACACCAAACTTCAAAATCCAGTTGTTTATTAACGCTTGCGCGGCCATTGCAGCCTGTTGATTTGGCATGGCCACCATATACCCCCAAAAATGGTCTATTATTGTCAGAACGAATCTGTTCCCTGATGGTGTTCGACTGAAAGGTCCTAAGACTGAAAGGTCCTAAGACACAATTTCCAACATATAAAATGCACATGTCGCTTCCGGCAATTGTTGTAGCTGTATCCGTTTCCGACTGAAATCTGTTCTCTGCACACATGGTATACAGTTCTTGATATACTGATCCACATCTACTTTCCCACCTCTCCACCAATACCTCTCCACCACTCTCCTATTCATCGCTCTACTCCGATCATGACCAGATAACATGTGATCATGTGCTTCTTTTAAAACTTCATCCTTCAGCTTCGCTGGCACCACTACCCTTGGCCCTAACTTCGTTTCGTTGCATAGAAGACCGTTGTACATATTAAATTGTGGCTGCGTCCGATACAATTTACAATAGTAGTCAGCATCCTGTAATTCTTGCCACATTGCTAGGTCTTAACCTACGACTTCTACTTTTGCCATCTTTCTACTCAATGCATCCGCATTACTGCGCTTCTTCCCAGGCTTGTGCATCATCTCGTAGTCGAATTCACAAAGCCTCACAGCCCATTTCAAAGCAACATGATCTGTCACTAAACGAAATCTTCTTCCTTATAAATAACATTTAAAATATGTGATTCCATTCCTAAGCATCTCCCTCTCTGTTGTTGAGTAATTCCTCTCTGCTGCATTCAACTGCCTAGACGCATAGGCTACAGGATGTTCTTTCTCATCAATTTCCTGACTAAGAACACATCCTAATGCTTGACTCAATGCATCACATACGAGAATAAATTCCTTTTCAAAATTTGGAAACACAAGAACCGGACCTGATGTTAACACTTCTTTCAGTTTGTCAAACACTTTCTGACACTCTTCTGTTCACTCAAATTTCACACTCTTCCGTAACAATCGCGTCAATGTCTGTGTTAAATCCGCAAAACCCTTCATGAACTTTCGACAGAAATTGCAAACTCCGACGAATGATTGCACTTCCTTATCTATTTTCGGCTCCCAAAAATCCTTTACGGCCTGTGCCAACCTCGGATCTGTTCGCACTCCGTCCTTACTGATCACATGACCTAAATATTTCATTCCTTCCAATGCAAAATGACACTTCTGCAGGCTCAACGTCAAATGAGCTGCTCTTAACCTCATAAGGACTTCCCTTAACCACTGTCTGTGTTGTTCCATACTACTTAAAAACACTATAAAGTCATCCAAACACAGGATATTGTCGTGCTTACAAACCCCTCAACACACTGTCTAGCAACTGAAACGTTGCCGGAGCGTTTTTCAAACTGAATGGCATTCTGATGTACTAGTAATGGCCTCCAAGAGTATAGAAAGCAGTTTTTGGACGATACTCTTGAGACACCTCTATCTGATGGTAACCACTTGTCAGATACATCGTAGAAAAGTACTGCCACTGTCCTAAGTTATCCAAGGTCTGCAATATGTTTGGAATGAGTTATGCGTCCGTTACTGTCTTATTATTGACGTATCGGTAGTCACAATAGAACCTGTATTAGGCACAATGACAATGCCCGATCCCCAACAACTATTACTATGCTTTGTAATACCGTCCGCAAGCTGCTGATCAATGAAATCCTCCACAATCGGCTGAAAATATCTCGGTATTGTGTATGGATTACGGTAAACAGGTCCTTCATTCCCTGTTGGTATCCTATTTGAACTAATGGAGTTGCTCGTAATGGGCCTCGCGGAAAAAACAAATGCTTAAATTCCCACAAAGATTTTTCCATTTGCTCTTTTTCTCCTTCTTTCAAATGCTTAACTTTGTTACGCAATGCATTTCTATCGGCAGTTAGTGGCTGATCGCTTCGCCTACTTCTCGTACACCAGTCTTCGCCAACTGGTAGTCCAAATTCGCTACTGAAACTCCTTTTCCCAATTTCCCGTCTACAGTGCTCAAATTATCCACGTTCACGGGGACTACTCGCCCGTCGTTTCCCTCTTGTATGCGTACAATACTACATTTCACAAAACAACTTATGCCGGCCTGTGTGTCCGTGCGGTTCTAGGCGCTTCAGTCTGGAACCGCGCCACCGCTACAGGCGCAGGTTCGAATCCTGCCTCGGGCATGGATGTGTGTGATGTCCTAAGGTTAGTTAGGTTTAAGTAGTTCAAATGGTTCAAATGGCTCTGAGCACTATGGGACTTAACATCTATGGTCATCAGTCCCCTAGAACTTAGAACTACTTAAACATAACTAACCTAAGCACATCACACAACACCCAGTCATCACGAGGCAGAGAAAATCCCTGACCCCGCCGGGAATCGAACCCGGGAACCCGGGCGTGGGAAGTTGAAGTAGTTCTAAGTTCTAGGGGACTGATGACCATAGATGTTAAGTCCCATAGTGCTCGGAGCCATTTGAACGAAACAACTTAATGGATCCAAAACTTTATTATCCTTCAATGGTTCAATAACACTTACCGTACCCACAGGTAGATTTGACTCCACACTTACCCAAAGCGACTTCCCGGTGCCACTATACGCACACTCATGCGAATTAAACCTTAACGCTAATATACGCGGCTCAAGTGGTTTGTTCATTACGTTGAACGCCCCTCGCAAGAGCTCTGCATCGACAATAGTTTCCTCTCGCTGAAATAACATTCCACTAAGTTCCAGAGTTCGTTGTCCAAGGTATGATATTGATACAAGAAATCTCCTCCTACGATCATGTCGTAGGCCTCGATTACGCATGGTACTACCTCCATGCACGCAACAAATAGGACTTTCCCTATGCAAAAGTCAACTGACACTGACCCCAAAGTTGTGACCTCCTTATCCCCCACTCCACGCAAACTATAATGTGGTGCCTCTAACTTTTTTGGTCCCATTAAACTCTTAGTAGCCACTGACACTATTGCCCCTGTGTCCAACAGAATCGTAAACTTTTTAGTTCCTATGAATTCTGCCACTGAATATTCCACCTCTGCATATGTTTTTGTATCACTGAAATTGAACGGGAGCTCCCTTACGTGGTTCTTGAGCCCCCTCTGCCATTTAACGATTGTCACCTCTACTAACTCCTCTTCTTCCTCCCCCACGCTGCTGATTTCCACACCTCCCTCTATTCCCCAGTGACTGGATACATGTCTTGTACGACCACACTCATAACATTTTATACCCACTGTAAACACTGTTTGTCTATCATGTACCCCCGCTGCCACGTCTATTTCCTCACATTCGATTTCCAGCTGAATGGCCGAATACAAATCTTTCGGAGACCCTTCAAGCAGTTCCCGCGCCGTATGCGCCGGTAACCCCCTCAACAAATTTAAGTGCCATTTGCTCGGCCTCCTGCAACGGAACACCATTCACTTCATCGTTCTGACCCAACGCGTAAGTATACTCGTTAATTGCTCTTATTCTGTCCGCAAATTTCTCTACTGTCTCTACCTGTGTCTTCGTCATTGTACTCAACCTCTCCCTAAAGTACATAGCGCTTTTCTGTTTCTTGTACCTCTGTAAAAGCCCCTGCTTTAACTGCTTAAACTGTCCTGCCTTCCTTAAGTCCTGAGAACACCTTACATATGTCTTCGCTTCACCCGGTAATTAAATCTTGGCTTAATGTAACAACTGTTCATGAGACCAACCATTCTGCATAGTTGAAGTTTCCAAGTCTTCCATAAACGAACGCACATCCTCAGATGCTTTGCCAGGAAACGGAATAATCAAACTCGCGGCAGCTGGATCAATATCCTGCTGCAGCACCCTTGGCAACAACGACTGTTCAGATGCGGTTTCCGGCTCACTCCTAGATGTTAATTAACTTCTGAACTGTGTTTCTCCGCTATCAATTGTGCTACCTTTTCCTACAAAATCTGTACCAGTTTTTGTTCCGACACACCTTGCATCCTTGACTCTGCCATTGCGTTTATTTCATTCCCAGTTAGTCCCATTGCAACCTATAAAATCCCACATAAACAAAACATTTAACTACAAAAATAAACTGACTTCCTACAGATCAGTATCTCATCTTAAGATTTATGCAATGATGTAATAGGACATAAATAAAACATCATACACACTTCAATAGAAACGTGATTAAATGCCACGAAAAGAAAAATTCTTACTGCCCCAAACACACTAACACTTGCTCTGACAATGTAAGAAAGACAACGTCCAACACTCAAAAAGAAAGTTGGTCCACACTCACCACATTTTGTGACTGTAATGCAGGCAGTGGGCTCAAACATCATACAGTACAGATGACGCCTGCTATTCTGACACCAAATGTAGCTGTCACTTCCAAATGTAGATGTTCGCATGCACTGGAGGAATGTTGGATGTGAATGGAAACTGTCAGGAGGCGCCATATTAAAACGCGGCAGTGATCTTAAAGAGTTTTATTATTCCCAGCTTGCGCGCGCACTAGCTGGCCAACTCTATGCGCTGCAGGGGGGGGGGGGCAGCGCCCCCCCCCCGACCCCCCCCCCCCGCCAAAAAAAAATTCCCAACCTAACCTCGTGTTGGGCTACGCTACAGATCAATTGGTCTTGTAAATCAATAACTTTATTTATGAAAATACAGTGTACAATCTTCAACAAATTTAATGTATTCACAAACTCCTTTTCCTTTACACCAAATAAATACACTTTCATTTACATTAATTTTACACCTCTTACGAGTATACAGGACAAAGGGTGATGGGGACATATATGCTGATTTGCCGAAGTCTTTATTAGCGTTTTCAGTAACATGATATGTTTTATAGGCTATAATGTCTCTGTCGACAATGCTTTCAAGTCCACCCACATTTGACACACCTGTACCACCACGTTCAATTGCAACTGTTAACCAGCCATTACCATGTGAAAATGTGTCATTCAAATCGATGCTGAAATTCAATCTGCAACCACAAAACACAGACGGTCCATCTAGCAATGCGTGCGCGGCAACAGATTTGATTGTATTTTTCTTCTTGTCGGCGGTGGCTGTTGACATTTCAACATCTTCTATAGTCTTATATACTGTCTGTCTTGCGCGACGCCTCCACCGCCTTCTATACGGCATCTTGGCAGCGTTCAATGCAGTTGCGTGTGCGACGCATTGCTAGATGGACCGTCTGTGTTTTGTGGTTGCAGATTGAATTTCAGCATCGATTTGAATGACACATTTTCACATGGTAATGGCTGGTTAACAGTTGCAATTGTACGTGGTGGTACAGGTGTGTCAAATGTGGGTGGACTTGAAAGCTGTGTTCCTCTCTCTCTGCATCACAGGGACCCCCGATGTTGAGGGCGCCATTTCGCTGTCTGCAAACCTGTTTGACATGGAAAGGCCACCTCAGCGACCCGTGCGACATACTGTGGCGTTCCGACCATGTATAGCCGCGGTGTTTTGACGACGTCAGGAAACGCCAGCAGCCGACTCGGAGGCCTTTCTCCCCGTTGCCTCAGCGCCACTTGCTGGGAGCTGAAGGGCGGCCCGCTGCTTCTTCGTTGTCGTGGTTAAGATTGCAAGCGACAGCAAGTGCCTGCGATCAGACAGGCAAATCTGTGGCCCTCACCTCAGGATGCTTCCATCATGAGTTGGGAGCCAACAAGACTGCCTGCAGTAGCGAGCCATTGAGTGGCCCACCACTGGCTGGTTACGGATTCCGTGTTGGCCTCAGAGGGTCGGACCAGTGACCCGCCATGGACTGGAATGCTGGTGCCCCATCTGTGGCTGCGTGTAGCCGGTGTCGTGACACGCCCCATTGTGTAGGAGATCTGCCACACTTGAATCCCCCTTGTTAGAAAACCAGCACCTATTTATACATGGCTGTGCGCCTCTGTTTTGCTAACGTGCCGCTCCAAGTCATGTACTCATAATAACTAGGTTGGGCCATTGGACCTCTTGTGCCTGTAACTTACGCCATGCTAACCACTGCATTTACTCTTTTCAGTGATTCTATGGCCCTGTGGCCTCCATTCTACTTTGCAACCGCTGGTAAGCGTATATATATATATATATATATATATATATATATATATATAAAACGCCAGCATTCCACATTTGCAGTGGCTTACCTCGCACTTGTTAACCAGTGAGGGTGAAGGGATATTCGCGGACTTGGGCTTCGCACTGTGACTCCACATATGCCAGTGGTAAAAAAGTGTCTGTCAAAAAAATTCGTTCAGCGAGTACATCCGGCAGAAAAAGGACGTTTAAGAGCGGCAATTTGGCAACAATTTAACCACATGTATGCTAACTATCTGTGTCAACACAAACAGTAGTGCTGTACCGTTGGTTCAGTGGATAGAGTTTTGGGTTAGCATGCAAGAGATCGATGGTTCGATCCTGGGTTGGGGCGCATTGTTTTTATTTGTTAATTTCATTCTGACATTTCATACTACAATATACACCATTTCTTAGATTACAGGTATCCTCAGTTTACAACATTTCGTAACGCTGAACATAACAAATACATGGTTAGACAAATAAGAAATAGTCAGTTGATACAAAAGAAATATTAATTTCGAGAGTCTAAAGATGAGAGAACAGTACAATGACACAACATCTACTTGTCATGTAATACGAGTGTTCAGAGTCACATAATGGCAACCAGTGACAATAATAATGTCCTATTAATTACTGCATGACCTTCACAACAGAATACGTTATCCTCAGAACAACAAGTTCTCAAAGCGACCTCCCTGCATGTCCAGACCTTTCGCAACCTGCTGGATCATACAGCTCCGGTTCCTTTGCAGCAGCGCTGTCCACAGTAACAAGAGCAGCATGGACACATGCTACCAATTCTTGCACATTCGTCGACGGAGTTGAGTACATGCCCCTTCAGGCATCCCCACAGGAAGGAATCCAGTGGATTTAGGTCAGATGATCGCTGTGGACATACAACTGGACCTCCACGTTGGAGCTGTTTTCCTGTGAATGTTCTGTCGTAATAGTGTTGAAAGTTAATTCCAGAGTGTGGAGGTGCACCATCAATTTGGAACCATATCCTCTGCCAGACATATAGTGGAACATCTTCCAGCGCATTAGGCAGATAGTTTATGAGGAATCCATGATACCTTCATGTAGCCAACCGCTCAGGCAACATGTAGGGGCCCAAACACCTGTTGCCCCGTATTCAGGCTCAGACATTGATACAAAAGCAAACTTGATATCCAAGGTTGCGGGTGACGTGTGGGTTAACGTCGCACCAATGGTAGGCATTGTGCAGATTGAAGACACCTCTCACGAGTGAATGCTGCTTCATCCGACCATACGATGGTGTTCACGAATTCATAGTTGGCTTCCTGTTGTTGTTGGAACCATTCACAGAATTGCATCCACTGATGGCGATCTGCAGGATGCAGGTGTTGTGTGAAAGCATAATGATAGGGGTGAAGCCCAAGCTCGTGCAGCAAGTTAACGTCCGTGCATCGCAAGACACACAGCTGCCGTGCTACGCTATTTGTACTTCGCTGAAGTTCTTGGTGTATGACCACTAGAATAATTTTGTAGTATGGCAAGTCCATGGACGACCTCTGTCACGCAGCGGTGGAAGGAGAGAACCTGACTCCCGAAGATGTAGCTCCAGACGACGAAACACATTTTGATCTGGATGGTGTTGACGAGGATTTCTAGCAGCATATTCACGAGTGGCAATACCAGACCGGTTGTCAGATGCACTAAGGACCAGAAGTATATCCACATATTCATCATTGGTGTATGCCATAGTATGCCACACTGGTTTAGAGGTTTACAATGAGAAAACACGCTGTCAGTACTGCGAGCTGTTCTACCTAACCGCGCCTTAACCCTCTGACAAATATTGTTCTGCACGATTCATCCCAATACAGCTAATTGTGAAATTTTGAGTTTCGAATTACGCTTTCCTTAACAGTAATAGACATGAGGTTTCCACGATCCCATCGATAGAATAATAATGACAATAATAATATTAATGCATTGAGATATGTGAAAGTGAAAGTGAAGAAGAATTAAATGATCTGCTGAACGGAATGTACAGTCTAATGAGTACACAGTATGGTTTGAGAGTAAATCGGAGAAAGACCAAGGTAATGAGAAGTAGTAGAAATGAGAACAGCGAGAAACTTAACATCAGGATTGATGGTCACGAAGTCAATGAAGTTAAGGAATTCTGCTACCTAGGCAGTAAAATAACCAATGACGGACGGACCAAGGAGGACATCAAAAGCAGACTCGCTATGGCAAAAAACGCATTTCTGGCCAAGAGAAGTCTACTAATATCAAATACCGGCCTTAATTTGAGGAAGAAATTTCAGAGGATAGCATTGTATGGTAGTGAAACATGGATTGTGGGAAAACCGGAACAGAAGAGACTCGAAGCATTTGAGATGTGGTGCTATAGACGAATGTTGAAAATTAGGTGGACTGATAAGGTAAGGAATGAGGAGGTTCTACGCAGAATCGGAGAGGAAAGGAATATGAGGAAAACACTGATAAGGAGAAGGGACAGGATGATGGGACATCTGGTAAGACATGAGGGAATGACTTCCATGGTAATGGAGGGAGCTGTAGAGGGCAAAAACTGTAGAGGAAGACAGAGACTGGATTACGTCAAGCAAATAATTGAGGACGTATGTTGCAAGTGCTACTCTGAGATGAAGAGGTTAGCACAGGAAAGGAATTCGTGGCGGGCCGTATCAAACCAGTCAGTAGACTGATGAACAAAAAAAAATGTACTAAACAGCATGCGGTTACCAAACTCAGTGTTGAAAGGCATAATTAGTTGGACCATGGTGATAACACATACAAACAGTAATCGAGTTTGAAAATTATTAGCAAAGTACGTTACTAGCTCTACAGGTAACGTAGGCCCTAAGGAAATGTAATGAACCTGATCGAGGAGTAAATAATAGTTGGCACTAATCTATGCGACCATTATAGGAGGGCACAAAGAAAACAGGTTTCGCATCTAGTAGATAAAGTGGTGTGACTAAATTCATGTCTACGACGTGGAAAGGGCTGACGAGCTTCCATTTCTATGATTGTAACATGTAAGTGCAAATGTTTTCTAGAGGACCCACTGCAATCGCTGTTGACGATTAAGATGCCAGATACCGTACCACCTGGACTACATTTACCAAATAAAAAACATAGGCCACAACCCAGGATCAAACCATCGATCTCCTGCATTCTAACCCAAAACTCTAGCCACTGCACCAACAGTACAACACTACTAGCTTGTGCTGATAGAGATAGTTACCGTATATGTGATTACAGTATTGCCAGATTCCCACTCTTTAACGTCGTTTTTCTGCCGGATATACTCGCCAGACGAAATTTTGTGACAGACATTTTTTTTATCGTTGGCATGTGAGGAGTCGCGCTGCGAAGCCTGAGTGCTCGAATTTCGCCTCACCCTGTGTATAGGGATATATAGTGAGTAAAACTGGGCGTCGCACAAGTGAAGGCGAAGAATGAGGGTTAGGACTAACAGGACTGTAAAACACCATATATCTCCAGGCCTGGATGACACTACCATGAGAGGATCACTTTACAGCGTTAGTGTGAAGTCCTCATCCGCAGCGAATGCAGTGATGAAGATCATCTGTATGGCGGAGGAGGCAGCCTTGTTCTCAGAGTTGTCATAAAAGCTAAAAACTGACTTCCAAGTATGTCCGTTCCCGGGTGAGGCAGTGATCGATTAGCGTCTGTATCACCATGTTAGAGGCAGTTGGAAAAAAATAAAAACACTCTAAGGCAATCTTAGCTTTAACTATGGTAGACAAAACACCGACCCTCATTGCAAAAATAGCATAACTGTGATGTGTGATGAAAAAATCGGTATTACTCCAGCTGGCCAACCCACTAGTACTAAAAGGATCCTGGAGTGTCTGTACCATCCCGCAAGCGACAACTCTTTTGTAATCTGACTTTGAAATTTAAGAGAAAATTTAAATTGTAAACCTATGCAAATGACAGACATTTTGAACATCAACATGCTGCCAGCACCTATCCAAGCAAGAAAGTATCCTGATGGCCGAAGAAAGAATAGCGAAAACTATCAAATTTTTAAAGGTAAACCGAATTAGACATTCCAAATCAAATCTCAGAATGTTAGGCATAACTTTAACTATATCACAAGAGTCCTCGGATCTCCTCGAGTACCCCGTCCCCAAAGTATTCCCGAAAGTACACTAATAAGCGAACGCCGGGACAAAGGATATAATATACGCAATATAACTGAGTGTGGAACCTGCAAGGTTTCAGCATGAATCTCAGAACGGACTGTCAGCCGTAATAGCTCTTCAATCTGGAGCTGATGGTCAATTCCTGGATTGGAGACGCCCAAAAACAAATGCATAATTTGGTTAGGCAACTTAGAAAATGATTCTACAGCTGATCTGTCAGGAAGGTAAGCGCCAGTATCCTGGCCAGCTTCATCCGTCAAGTCCTGGCTGGCGCCACCCCTCTTTGTGCCACTGACCCCTCCTCCTGAACTCATGACGCTAATGGTTACTTGTAAATTTTTTACGTGAGTAAACATAGATTTAACATGTCAACTTGCTACTTAGCTAGAGGGAGATGCCCCAAATCAGAGACAATGGTTCCCCCACTGGAATAACTGAGCCTGAACTTCCTCTATCTACTGGCGACTTGGCTGAACCACCTCAAGAAATTAATTATTATGACTATGCTCACTGAGAGTACTAGAAGAAGAGGATAACACTGGACTTACCTCACCAGTCAGGTCGGAAGAAATGTGAATCGGGCTGTCCAAGGACGCACGCAACCTCACTGCTGACTCAACAACGACACCGCCTGTTGGTTGCCGCTGTAACTTAAGCTCATGTTCAAGCTGGTCCGTTTTTAAAGAGGTAAGGCCCAGGCAGCTTTTGCGATGCATCTCACGTAATATGCCCCTACAAAACCACGACAAATATTAGACAAGGATATGAACTAGTAATGTAATTCAATAATGAAATAACGAGTAACGTCAACAAGGGAATGACAAACTCTCCTGCCCCCTTTCACACAATGGGACGACCACACTCTGCTACCATTGAAATGGATTTTATTGGTGGTGGCATCAATTCATGGAAGGGCCTTATCCCAGTATCAACATCAGTTGTGGTTGACATCATCTAGATTTATTTCGTGAAAATATTTAGAATGTTCCTTTAGAGTGCAATGAAGCGAAAAGACAGTTAACAACAACAAATAATCACAGAGCGCCAGAAGAGCTTAAAAGTTTGCTTTGAAATTTATGGATTTTCTGAAAAAATTACAAGATCTACATGAATAATCACAGAGCCCCAGAAGGCTTAGAAATATTCCCCTTAAAATAATAAAAATGCTTTAACAGAAATAGATCAAGACATTTTACATTTCTTCCAAAACAAGTTAAGAGAATAAATGCCCCACTTCAAAACAACTAGGCCAGGTGGTTGCTCACGTGAATACAATAAGTGTAAAAACAGTGGCAGCAAGCTGGTCGTAAAGGCTTAAACGTTTGGTAAATTGGCAACAATTCCATATAAACTCCTGGAAATTGAAATAAGAACACCGTGAATTCATTGTCCCAGGAAGGGGAAACTTTATTGACACATTCCTGGGGTCAGATACATCACATGATCACACTGACAGAACCACAGGCACATAGACACAGGCAACAGAGCATGCACAATGTCGGCATTAGTACAGTGTATATCCACCTTTCGCAGCAATGCAGGCTGCTATTCTCCCATGGAGACGATCGTAGAGATGCTGGATGTAGTCCTGTGGAACGGCTTGCCATGCCATTTCCACCTGGCGCCTCAGTTGGACCAGCGTTCGTGCTGGACGTGCAGACCGCGTGAGACGACGCTTCATCCAGTCCCAAACATGCTCAATGGGGGACAGATCCGGAGATCTTGCTGGCCAGGGTAGTTGACTTACACCTTCTAGAGCACGTTGGGTGGCACGGGATACATGCGGACGTGCATTGTCCTGTTGGAACAGCAAGTTCCCTTGCCGGTCTAGGAATGGTAGAACGATGGGTTCGCTGACGGTTTGGATGTACCGTGCACTATTCAGTGTCCCCTCGACGATCACCAGTGGTGTACGGCCAGTGTAGGAGATCGCTCCCCACACCATGATGCCGGGTGTTGGCCCTGTGTGCCTCGGTCGTATGCAGTCCTGATTGTGGCGCTCACCTGCACGGCGCCAAACACGCATACGACCATCATTGGCACCAAGGCAGAAGCGACTCTCATCGCTGAAGACGACACGTCTCCATTCGTCCCTCCATTCACGCCTGTCGCGACACCACTGGAGGCGGGCTGCACGATGTTGGGGCGTGAGCGGAAGACGGCCTAACGGTGTGCTTCATGGAGATGGTTGCGAATGGTCCTTGCCGATACCCCAGGAGCAACAGTGTCCCTAATTTGCTGGGAAGTGGCGGTGCGGTCCCCTACGGCACTGCGTAGGATCCTACGGTCTTGGCGTGCATCCGTGCGTCGCTGCGGTCCGGTCCCAGGTCGACGGGCACGTGCACCTTCCGCCGACCACTGGCGACAACATCGATGTACTGTGGAGACCTCACGCCCCACGTGTTGAGCAATTCGGCGGTACGTCCACCCGGCCTCCCGCATGCCCACTATACGCCCTCGCTCAAAGTCCGTCAACTGCACATACGGTTCACGTCCACGCTGTCGCGGCATGCTACCAGTGTTAAAGACTGCGTTGGAGCTCCGTATGCCACGGCAAACTGGCTGACACTGACGGCGGCGGTGCACAAATGCTGCGCAGCTAGCGCCATTCGACAGCCGACACCGCGGTTCCTGGTGTGTCCGCTGTGCCGTGCGTGTGATCATTGCTTGTACAGCCCTCTCGCAGTGTCCGGAGCAAGTATGGTGGGTCTGACACACCGGTGTCAATGTGTTCTTTTTTCCATTTCCAGGAGTGTATAAACATGTCTGTGGTAAACTGAACTTGCAATTTACAGGGTTATTACAAATGATTTAAGCGATTTCACAGCTCTACAATAACTTTATTATTTGAGCTTTTTTCTCAATGCTTTGCACACACATTCAAAAACTCAAAAAGTTTTTTTATGCATTCACAAATGTTCGATATGTGCCTATTTAGTGATTCGGCAGACATCAAGCCGATAATCATGTTCCTCCCACACTCAGCGCAGCATGTCCCCATCAATGAGTTCGAAAGCATCGTTGATGCGAGCTCGCAGTTCTGGCACGTTTCTTGGTAGAGGAGGTTTAAATACTGAATCTTTCACATAACCCCACAGAAAGAAATCGCATGGGGTTAAGTCGGGAGAGCGTGGAGGCCATGACATGAATTGCTGATCATGATCTCCACCACGACCGATCCATCGGTTTTGCAATCTCCTGTTTAAGAAATGCCGGACATCATGGTGGAAGTGCGGTGGAGCACCATCCTGTTGAAAGATGAAGTCGGCGCTGTCGGTCTCCAGTTGTGGCATGAGCCAATTTTCCAGCATGTCCAGATACACGCATGAAACTTGCCCGCACGCGTTCAACTGGTTCCTCGCTCACTGCAGGCCGACCCGTTGATTTCCCCTTACAGAGGCATCCAGAAGCTTTAAACTGCGCATACCATCGCCGAATGGAGTTAGCGGTTGTTGGATCTTTGTTGAACTTGGTCCTGAAGTGTCGTTGCACTATTATGACTGACTGAAGTGAGTGCATTTCAAGCACGACATACGCTTTTCGGCTCCTGTCGCCATTTTGTCTCACTGCGCTCTCGAGCCCTCTGGCGGCAGAAACCTGAAGTGCAGCTTCAGCCGAACAAAACTTTATGAGTTTCTCTACGTATCTGTAGTGTGTCGTGACCATATGTCAATGAATGGAGCTACAGCGAATTTATGAAATCGCTTCAATCATTTGTAATAGCCCTGTAGTTTAAATTGGTGAAATTTAGTAACTATCTGATGGCCTGAAACCTTCCTATTTGCACAGTTTTGAGGCTTGATTCCAGGTAGGCAGGTAAGGGCAAGTGTAACGAGGAATGGAAAATTAAGAAGATCCCTGGAAAGAGCATCCCTGGGAAGAGCAGTGCAGTAAGCCTAAGAAGCGACGACCCACAGTTGCAGCTCTGCACGGGATAGTGGTCCCTGTGAGGCCCTGCTACGGACCTATGCCCTGGTCCGCACCCGCTTCCTCTGCTGTCGTCACATCGGCGGGCTGGTGAGGCCGCAACAGTTTGTTGCTCGGTCGGACAACCAGGAGCTGGGTCAGCATACATTATGGCTAACTAGGCCAGCATATATTGCTCCTTGCCAATGTAGGGCATTCAGGCTCAGGTCACAGTGTCCGCTACATGACAGCTATTTCACTGTGTGGTTGGGGCTGACGACACTCCATCGGGTAACTAATGTAACTCTAAAAAAAAGATGCGGTTGATCTGTTTATCCCAGTGGTATCCTATTAGTTGTGCTTCTCCACAGATCCACCCAAAAAATCAGTACCACAAGCAGTTCAGAGAATACTAAAACCAGTCACTGTGCAGCAGCAGGAACGAATTGCAAGTAAACAGAGGCACACAGAAGTGGCCAATTTAACAGATTCCGTTTAGCAATCATGTGTATGAAAGTAATGGCAACAGAAAATATTGCATATCAAATTGATTAATAACTTTTGGTTGTTAGGTTGTCAGTGGACTTACGGGTCTGGATATATATTTAATCTCAAGGTTACTCCCGGTGTCGGGTTACAAATTTGTGCTACTCCTCTCCTCCCAGAAATTGATTGGGAACCCCATGTCTCATCCCTCTCTCCCCATACCCTCCCCTGGATCAAGAAGATTCAAGCACACCTTCTGTGTTTTATAACTGGAGCTTTTGAGTTGGTGGCTTCATTCTGAAGTTGTGCCACATTGAGAGAGGATCATGTTGATGTTATTTGTTAATAACCAATAAATGTTATTGTAATTACACTAAGTTGCATCACGAAATGTTAAGGGTGTGGGTATTTGTTTAAAGCAATTTAAATTTTATATTTTCACCGTTCATAGCACCAGCAGAGACCACACTCAGGCATATGTGTGTGTTCATTTCTCCATATTTTTCCATATTTACCATATTTTTCGTACTTTTCCATATTTTTCAGTCTTACATTATTGTTATTTTCCACAGTTTCCTAATAACATGACTTCAGTCTCACTGCTCTTGACATGATATCATTTTTGCGTCACGTCATGTCCCTTCTTGTTGACGTCATGATGCTTTCAGGCAAACACACTGCAACATGTGCCTAAAAGTAACTAAATTATTTATCATTGCTAATCCATTCCAAGATTATTAGTGTGTGTGTGCGTGTGCGTGTGCGCGCGCGCGTGTGTGTGTATGAGAGAGAGAGAGAGAGAGAGAGAGAGAGAGAGAGAGAGAGAGAGAGAGATTCTGTGTCTGTGTTTGTGATGTCGTAGTGTATGTGTTAAAAAACGACCACATTCCCCTATTATTATGAATAATTATGTCTTGACATAACTTTCGTGTGATGTCATAGTTTTGCTGTAAAATAAATACCTTGTTAGAAATAAGAACGTCACGGTAAATTTATATCACAGCAAATTCTGGAGTTCACCAGTTTCCAAGACTGTCAACTAAAGACACGTTATGTGTGTATACGAATTAGCACAGCGCAACAAAATACGCACCTAGACAGCTGTCCAGTATCTCCAACCACTGCAGGTCATCTGAGACAGATAGATGTAAGCACGGTATAAATCAGCAATGGAAGGACAGCGTGGGCCATTTTGCAGGAGCTCACACCTCGAACGCCGATGCTTGTAGTATGGATGTAGCGGCGAACGTTGTGCTTGCAATGGCCTAGAAGTTTACAACTGACCTGATTGCTGGCGAAAACGATACTGCGGCTATATCAAGAATTTAACGAGGAACAACCTGCTCAAGGTAATAACTGCAAACCAGTTTTAAAACACCAGAGCCGTTTGGGAAATCTGTGGCCAGTTTTGAAGACAGGCCCCAAAATTCACATCCTGTACTCTCTTTCTCTCTCGACCAACCAGAACAAAGCTGCCCAACCATCCTGGTTGCAAAACTAGCGCTTATGCGTGGGCGTCCCTATTTTCAGCCAAACAGAACTCCCAAGTTGAATGAAGGCACATAATAAAAATACGATATGCAAACAAATAAATGCTCCAATATCAGAATATGCAACATTACTATGTGACTCATACATTAAACACAAAAGAAAATGCTAGATTGTCCATCCCTTTAACGTAATTTCCAATGATCTGTAGAATTTCAAAGGCACAAACTGCATTATATAATATAAATGAGCCGTGCGTGGCTCGTGTTCGTACCATATCTTATTTAACATCGTGTTTTGGCCGTACTGCCAGCTCGTTATGTTAGTTTCAATTACTTGTGTCACTGAATTGCTGCTTTGCCTGCCTGTGAGCGGCAGCAGCAGCGCTTATCGATATAAGCCCTGCCGTATTTTCTTCGTTATGCTGCTATTACTTCCCGGTTGTCGTGTGTCGACCGGTCATTTGGAACGCGCCAGCAGTTAGTTCGGACCCGGCAGTGTCTGAGTTGGCACGCGGCAGTTCAGTCGGGGTGCGGCAGCAGTGAGGTGCGGACCGCCGTGACTCGCCCGGCGGTTGCCGACACACACGATTGGAGAGGGGGCGACTCTGGTTGGTCGTCGGTTGCTCGTCTTGCCGGACGACGTGTATTTGGCCGGCAATCGCTTATGGGTTGGCTGTGTGTGTGCCGACTCGTGATTCGTCCCTGTTGCTGTACGGTCCCTGCCGTTAGCATTGTCTAGTTCTTTTTGCAATTGTACGTGAAACGGTGTGTAGTTGGTGTGATTTTGACTGACAAGTTATTTTAACTGTTGTCGGCTTACTGGCTCTGAGGAGTCGGTCGGATGGCGTGGATCGGCGAGGAAATCTCCCCGCAGTGCAGTCGGCCGGGCCTGCTGGCAGTGTCTACGCAGTGTCGCAGTGTGTAGAAGCTGTTCCGATTGCTGCGAGCCGGCCGGGGTGGCCGAGCGGTTCTAGACGCTACGGTCTGGAACCGCGCGACCACTACGGTAGCAGGTTCGAATCCTGCCTCGCGCACGGATGTGTGTGATGTCCTTAGGTTGGTTAGGTTTAAGTAGTTGTAAGTTCTAGGCGACTGATGACCTTGGAAGTTAAGTCCCATGGTGCTCAGAGCCATTTGAACCATTTGATTGCTACGAGGTTCGTGGCGCACCGAACCAGGACGTGAAAGTTGAGTAGTGATTTAATTACCAAGGCCGGTCTGTTCACATTGTGCCATTCAGTTTCTTGGTTGGCTGTTACGGGTATTCCCGTGAGCAACAGCGAGTGTTAGAGTTCGCGAGAGTTTGGCCACCATCCGGTGGAATTTAACTATATTTTCGATTTTGAAGTCCAAATGCACCAGCGGAATTTTCTGCCTTCTGGCCGTTAGTGTTCCAGTTACCTGCCCTGGCCGCTGACGTAAAATTCAGGCAGTGTCCTTTCCTCACCGTGTTGTTGCTGTCCAACATGTGTGTGTAGTTTTGACATCTTTGTGCACAACGAAGCAGTCACCAAACGTGGTACGAAGGCAACCTTAAAATCTTCTAGAATTTTTTACACGGCTTAAGTATGGCGTCGACCTCGTCTGTAAGCTGCTGTAGTTGCGCATACAGTCTTATTAACAAAAATACGCCGGTATCTTGCGGCAAGCAAAACGTTTTTTGTAATAATAAATACTTTTCTACATGTACTCCCTAGAATAAAATCAACTGGATTAAAGTGCTGAACGTTAAGATTTTCCATCAATTCTCCTCTCCTGGTTCTCATGCATAGTTAGAGCCCCGACAACGTCCTGACTGCGACAGCTTCATTGAAGATGAATCACAAAGCAGCTGATTAAATGTCAAGTTAATTCTCTGACGCTGCCGTAAGGGGAGGTCTCTATACAAAACATTACTAAATCTTTTCCTTGCAAAAAATTTGTTATTTATGCACAATATGTAAAGACATGACACCACACATACGCTTCTAAATAAGAAAGAGAGAGAGTAACTGGTAGCGAATGGCTATAGCGCACTATATAACAACCATGTATAGTAGAGGATTTGATACAGCATATGCTTTAACATTGGAGAGGTGATTGTGCTGTATACATTCATGATGACATGACAAAATTACCATACTCCCACTAACACTATATGCATGAAGAAAGGTGTATGATTCCAGAAACTAAAAGCGATACTCACGGATCACATATTGCGCTACCACAGAGGAAATCACGAGAAGCTTCCTGAAAGAGAATAAAAGGGCTTTGTGGACAACAACGTAGTTCTTCACTTAGATTAGAACCTAATACTACAGCTCGTGATTTGTTTTAAAACATTTATCTTACTTTTAATCTTTTCTTCGATTGTTCTCTCTGACAGTACCCGTTGTGGAAAATTTACTGCTTTTGAAACGTATGGACTTGGTTGCTTTGGAATTGGGTTATTACACCCTAGTGAGAGAAAAACCTGGAAATGCTGTCACCTCGAATTTTGTTTCATACCTCATTTCTACGGTATGGATGCTTAGGTATACCTCCGCTGAATTGGTGAGGTATCTTGATACCTCTATCTTAGGCCCATCATGTACCGCCAGCCATGGCGCTATGTTTTTCAACATTCAACTATGGTGTATTATTATTATTTTTTCAATTAAAATACTCTCTTACTATAAAGTGAAACTGGTTGATGTTAAAAGAATTTTTCTCCATTAGTTTGCATTCTGAATTGTTGTGTAGCACGATGCATACAAGTAAAAAAGTAACATCAATCTTAACGTGGCCATCTCATATCCACGTCGCAGCACACTCCCAGAATAGTATAATTGCACACACATATATGAAAAGCTGGTTGAAATCTGTAATCGGTAGCAGTGATGATGATGATGATGTTTGTTTTGTGGGGCGCTCAACTGCGCGGTCATCAGCGCCTGTACAAAGTCCCAATTTTTGCACAATCCAAGTTTTACACGATCCAATTTTATTATCTTTTGTGTGGGATCTAAAATTTAAAAACCTCTCTCATACCGGCCTCATTTAGCTTCACTGATCAGGATAGTAAAAACATGCGTATATTAAGGGAATTTGCATTGACAAAGCATGCTTATCACATTCACACAGTTCAATACTGTTCTGTCCTGATTAAATTGAGCTTAACTTAAATTTCATAAGGCAGTGAAGCAATTTCGAAGTCTCAGTGCGACGAAAATTGTCAGTCGATCTCCTGGAAACATTTGTAATAATTATTAACTTTTGGTGATCACATGGGGAAGACCGGAGATCTGCTGGTAAGACCGTGTTAGCCTATTTATTTGAAGTAATTGGATATCTTGAGCATACAAAACGGCAGGTTCGTCCAGTGTAAATCAGACGTTCCCCACTGATCCCGTGCAACACAGCGTAGTAAGCAGACACTGTCAATAATAATCAGTTAAATAATACGCGAACACACTTACTTTAGTTTAGTTCATGTATTAAATTCCTTCTCATACAGAATCTCATCAAGATGGCGACTAGCTCAACAATACAAACATATACATCCTTCTTTCACGACTAATCGGCAAGAAGTCTCTATTCTTTTCATAAGAGAAAACATAGATAGCAGAGAAGCTATTCCATAGAGTAAATGGACGCTACAAGGAATAATTGGGCTTGAAACTACTTTGTATTGATAATCGGTAAGATAAGAAGAGATATTTCGAGCTATATACTGAGTTATATAATTTATAAAATTTCTGAAAATATCGCGGAGAGACCGCTGCAAGAGACATTACATCGCCCCTCGCAGCGAGCAAAGTTGATATGTATCCACTTTGCGAGCTAACTATTGGCTTAGCTAACTCGTTAGAATTTGTGGAACATACGTTCCTATAAATTTTAAGAAGTTAGTAAGATTTTTTTTTTTACAAGAATTGAAAGAGATTTTGTATCTTCGTTACTAGATACCTAATTGTTGCTTTCACGTGTACTGGGGCATACCCGCATCCCACGTACACAACCAGGGAAGATGGACTTATATGGTTGTTAATCAGGTCTACCTATTCAGGAACTGGCCTTCACAGGGAAACCCCGGAAAACCTGGAGGCTTAGACCCCAACTAGGTATCACAGATGATAGGAAAGACAGAATAATTTAGAAATTTGAGAGTTATCTAGAATTCATAGGAAATATAAAATAGGTATCACAGATGATAGGAAAGACAGAATAATTTAGAAATTTGAGAGTTATCTAGAATTCATAGGAACTATAAAATCTGCCTCATAGCCAAAAAAAATCTTTACACATGCAAAATTTTTTAACAATCTTCTGAAAAATTTTCTTCATCGATGTCCTGCTGAACTGCGGTGAAACTGATCGAACAGGAACATGGGACACAGCACGGAGGACAGGCGTCGCATTGGCGTACCGGACAGGAGACGTAACGGATTTGAGAGACCAGAAGGAACACCAGGAACAGGTACTCAGGATTGTGGCATGAAACAATCGAAATTCGTCTAAGGAATGGTCAACTATTAAAGATTCCTGGAAGAGAATGGTTAGTTGAATTTCTCCAGATTCATTTTGAACTCAAATATGGACCTGATCCATCCAATCTTCCATCTGAGGAATGGGAAAATCCATTCGTCTTATACTTTCCACACCTAGGTGTCTTAATCGATACTGTAGTTGCACAATATCACAACTCCAGATCGGAAAACAATTTTGAAAACATGGGTAATTTCATCCATCTTCTTGAGTAAGCCGAAAGGTTCTAATCCTGGTTTTAATTATTTATTTATTTATTTATTTATTTTTCGTTGGCTTTTCCAGGTGGAAGTAGATCTGAATCTTTCCTAATTTGGTTTCAAGTACGAATGTGGATAGCATGTCAGAATGTTAAAAACTTTATTATTGGAGACAATTTCCAAAAAAAATTATATCTTACTCATACATGATTAAAATGAAATTTTGCTGAAAGAGAACGTTTGATTAAGTCTTGCTGCATGACCTCTCCAGCTGAAATTAATTTTTCTCTTTTATACTCCAAATGCCGCATTTTCTCATGAACATATATGAATGCAATATAACAATAAACAAATCCAACTGGAAAATGACACATTATTATAAATTCAATGAAGAACTTTCTTATTAACTCTAATTTTATAAACACACAATAAGCGGGTAAATTAAATTCTCTTGAATAGAATTTAGCTCGCGCAAAGAAAAAACCAGCGAGTCTTTATATCTGTGGACAGTAGCAATCGATTCTAATTTCCTAACGCGGTTCATTTGTTCTCCTGTGAACTGTCAGTTTACAAACACTAACTTCACACGCAAGCGCCGTATTCGATCATATAGTTTCAGTAAACTTATTCTCACTGGAGATTAACACTCCCTGAATGTATATTATTTCACACGTACAAGCTTCTTTGGTGATCATCGTGTAGACAGATAATACGTAAGTCTTCACAGCAGCAATAGCTACAGTTCCACTTACTTTTGTAAATATTCCTATACTATCACGGAAGCAATCGCTTACTGTTCATTAAACTATCACAGATGCTTGGCATGCTGTCATTTAACCTATCACAGTAGCTGAGGCATACTGTCCTTTGCACTTCAATTTTTTTTTAACACTCAATTACTTCATACAGACTTTTCATTTAATTTGAAATACTTTCCTTAAAAGTGCCTCTTTAGCTCTACATGGGGAAATAATCCTTTTATTCTTCCAGAATCCGGATATGCTAATAAATACGCACCAGGATTCGGTATGTCAACTATTATATATGGACCTGTATAAATTAGATTCCATTTTCTGATGGTCTTCTTCAACCTTGATGACTTGATGTGTCTTCTTAAAAGAATTTTCTGTCCGATATTGAAAGTCTGAATCCGTTTGATGTTTCTGTCATGGATTTCCCTTCGCTGTCTTGCTTTCTCCGTAATATTAATGAGAGCATTGCGAATTTTTTCTTCCCATGACATTTTGGTGTCCTCGAGTTTAGGCAAGTTATCTACCCAAAAGTTTCTTTCGTTATCTCTGAACATCAGTTCATTCGGGGTAAAGTTTGTAGAACTATGAGGTAAATTATTATAGATCTGCTCAAACTCGGTCAAATAGTTTATCCAGGTAGTTTGTTTATCATGACAGTACGTTCTCATGAATCTGTTTAGTTCTCGGAAAACCCGTTCAATTAAATTCCCTTGTGGATGATAGCAAGATGTAAATATCTGTTTTATTCCTAGTTGTGATACTAATTTTCTCCATAAATATCCAGTAAATATCTTCGCATTGTCGGAGATTATAGATTTTGGAATCCCTGCATGAGGAATGTAGTCATTTACAAACTTTACTGCGGCAGCTCTTGCAGTTCCTGATTTTATAGGATATAGTTTAACATATTTTGTAAACACATCACAGAATCCAATAATTTACTTAACACCACCTCTGGCTCTAGGAAGTGGTCCACATATATCACATGATATAAGCGATCTTGGTGCTACAGGTATTATTGAGTGAAGCGCAATTTTATTTCCCTTGTTGTCCAGCTTAGCCTTTTGACAGAGAACACATTTCTGTATGACTTTGTGCACTTTTCGCCTTATATTTGGGAAGTAACAATAATATCTAATCTTATTAGCACACTTTACAACACCAACATGACCCCAGGTCAAATGTGTAAACCAAATTAATCGTTCTTCATATTCTTCGGGTATGCAGACACACCACTTTGGATTCTCAGCCTTCCCAGATTTAAAAAATAAAATATTATTCACAAGCCGCTAGTATTCCAAATTGACCATAGGATTTTGTTGATTGAATTGTCGTATTATAGCATTCCATCGTCGACCCTTCTTCTGAAGCTGAGCCATTGTCTTACATAAATCAATATAATATAACTTGTAATTATTTTCTTGAAGAAGAAGCACTGGAAATTCTGCCTTATTATTTACATCCAGTTCAGGTGTTATTCCTTCTGGAGATCTTGACAATGCGTCAGCTATAATATTTTCTTTTCCGGCTACATGACTAATTTGAAACTGATATTCTTGCAGCGCCAGCGTCCACCTTGACAAGCGAGGATGCAGCAACTTACAAGTTTGTAAAAAGGCTAGTGATTGGTGATCACAATAAATAGTTATCCTTGAGCCATATACATAATAATTAAACCTTTTCAAAGACCAAATAACTGCTAAAGCTTCCAATTCCGTAGTGGTATATGCTCTTTCACAGGTGGATAAAACTCTGCTAGCAAATGCAATTGGACAAAAGGTTTTTACACCTTCGATGTACCTAATTTGAAATAAACAAGATTCTAATCCGACATCTGATGAATCAGTGGCTAAATAGAATCCGACATTCATATCAGGGTGGTATAATAACGGAGCATTTATCAGTTGATCCTTAATTTCACAAAAAGCCTTTTCACAATCATTAGACCATTGCCATGGTATATCTTTCCTCAGGAGCCGGTTTAGTGCTTCGGAGTTCATTGCTTGAGTTTTAATAAATCGACGAAAAAATGAAGCTAAGCCTATAAAGCCTTTCAGTTGTCTTCTGTTTCTTGGAGTTGGAAAATTTTTTATCGCAGTAATCTTCGCTTCTGTTGGAAGAATGCCTTTTGCATTAATCATATGTCCTAAGAATTTAATTCTCTGTAGAGAAAATTGGGATTTTTTTAGATTTGCAGTTATACCAGTTTGTTTGAACACAGCAAAAATCCTCCTAATAAGTTGTACATGTTCCTCCCAAGTTTTAGAGGCAATTAATAGATCGTCCACAAAAATTGTTATTCGACTACGTAGTTCTGGTCCTAGGGCATAGTCCAACGCAGAAATAAAAACTCCAGAGCTGATATTGAGACCAAACGGAACAACCTTGAACTGATAGCTTCTCCCTCCATATATAAAAGCAGTATATTTTCTTGAGTCCTTGTCTAACTGGGCTTGCCAGAATGAACTTCTCAAATCAATACTGGTTAAATAGGATACATCTTGAAATTTCTGTATTAACTCATCGATGTTCTCCGGATGTGTGCGCACAGGTACTATAATTTTGTTAATTTCCCTTGCATCTAATACCAATCGAACTTTTCCTCCTGGCTTTGGTACAACAAGCAACGGAGAACAATATGGGCTGTTAGACGGTTCAATAAGATTCCAGTTTAACATTTTTTGTATCTCTTCCTGAACTGGTTGTTTTAATCGCCACGGAATGGGATAGTGTGTGCGGCAAAATGTCTTATGGGGCTTAATCTGTAATGTACAAACATATCCTCTAATAATTCCGGGCTTTTCATCGAAAACTGACTCATATTCTGTTAATATATTGAATAATTGTTCCCTCTGACTATCCGTTAGGCAATCTGACTCAGCAATCTTCTGTTCGACTGTTTGTCTGAAATCCTCTTCTTGAATTGACTTGATCGGTAGTCGGCACATATTATTATTTTAGCACAAATCAACTGCACAGCAGCACCACGGAAATATCGCTCATACACTGCCTCCTTTCTCAGTAAGATCAGTGTAACAAATTGATCTTCGATTTTAAAATGCACCTTTCCTTCTACCAAGTCCAACTTGCAATTGCAGGCTTGCAAAGTTCCAATGCCAAGAATACAATCTACTAACAACTTTTCCACTACAAGGAATGTGCATTGTTTAGCTACATTTCCCAATTTTATCTCTATAAGCGTTTGTATCTTGACGTTCCGGGATTTTGCTCCCACTGCACCTATAACTCGGCAATTTTGTACTGGTAGGACAGGGATTTTCTTAATTTTACTAATTCTGCGAAACAAAGTTCCGGATACTACGTCTGTAGATGAAGCTGTGTCCAATACTACATTGGTTAAAATTCCTCCCACTTCTGTGATGATCTCAGACACAGGAACCCTTTTATCTTCGACTACACAGGCCTCTAAGTCTCTCGTCAATTCATCTGTCATTAATTCGCCTTCATTATATCTCAACATTGCCACGGAATCAATTTCGTTTAAAACAGGTTTGCCCCTTTTGTATTCCCCGGCCGACTTTACGGAGCATAAAGCGGCCCTCTTCAGTTTAAATGTCGATTATTATTTCCTCTTGAATCATCTACTACTTCTGTTATGACTGGTTGTTGTTGGTGACTGGTCGTGTTATTTGCTTCAAATCGAGGGTCAGAATTTCTGTACGCATTATTATTATTTGAAGACTGCTGGTTCTGATAATCTCTTGAATTTCCAAACATTGGGTTGTATCTGCGACCTGTTCTATTGTCTCTGAATCTGCCCCTCGCAGCACAGTTATTGAAATTTCCATTTCCGTTGCAATTGTTTCCGTTGAATCTCTGACTATTCCTAGTATAATAATTATTAAATCCGTTTCCGTTCCGGTTTGCGTTTGGCGCCTCAATCACTCTCCTCTGCATAACCGGTTGTCTTGGCCTCGATCATATCTATAGTGTCAAGCGTAGTCATAAAAGCGTCAAGGTCATGCTCATTAATATACAGCATTCTATTTCTGATGCTGGCCGGAAGTCGAGATTTTAATATGCCAATCACGTCTTGTAGAGGCATAGGCTTATCCCAATACCGCGATTTGTTTATATATTTCTCAAAGTATTTCTTTAAAGATCCACGTGAAAAGGAAAAAGGTACCGGGTATAATACCTCCTGTCTTAAACGTTCTTGTACTCCTTCAGACCAGTATTTGGATAAAAATGCTCGTTCAAAATCTTCATATGTGTCCCAAGTTGATATCATATCAGATGCCCATATAGCTCCTGACCCCTGAATATAACCGGTCACGAAACTAACCTTTTGCCACTCACTCCAAATTTTTGGCAATACTCCCCTAAAGCTTCTTATAAACACTACGGGATGAACATTTTTCTTGTCTGGGTTGTAGATCTGGAATTGACGTTGTTTCAGCATTTTCTCCTCAGTATTGCTTTTACAATTACAGGCATTATGACTACCCTCGTAGTGTTGTGGTTGATGTTGATTGCAAAAACGAACGTGTGCATTAATGTCCCTGTCTCTACTTGATAAGTTCTTCGCCTAGTTGTTCTTTGGCTTCTCGAAAAGCTTTATTAAATAAATTGTCTTCAGAACTTTAATGTCCCTGTCTCTACTTGATAAGTTCTTCGCCTAGTTGTTCTTTGGCTTCTCGAAAGCCTTTATTAAATAAATTGTCTTCAGAATCTTCAGTCATTGATTATATACCTGCTCTAACCGTATGTTCAATATTGTCTGAAGAAATGCTTTGCCTTTCTAATCTTAACTGCGAGAATTTCCCCGCGAGAATGTTTACCTTATGATCAACTTCGTCTTGTCTCTCCTTTATGTTATTTATGGATTTATCCAAATTTTGGATGTCCTTCGGGATCTTGTCTTGTGATTGTCTCAAATCCTGCATATCTGCTGACATCTCATTTACTTGTTGCTTTAATTCATCTTGAACTTCAACTAATACCGGAATTACCGCGATAGAACATTGCATCTGTTCTTGTGCTTGAACTATCTATGGGATTGACTCGACCTGCTCTTTAATAGTATCAAGCTTAGTAGCAACATACTCAGTTAGCTCTAGGCGTAACTTCTTCGCATTTTCATTACACTGCTGAGTGACTTGCTCAATTTGAGCAGCTAATTTTAATTCTGTCTGTTCATTCTGAATTTTCAATTCTTCCGCAGTTTTATTTAATTTATCATCAAGTTTCTGAAAACTCTCTACTAATTTATTATTTAATTCCGCTTGATTAGCTTCTAATTGCACCTGGACTTTCATTTGATTGGCTGCTAATTGTTCATTCATTTCCCTTTTAATCTCTATTTGCGCTTTAGTTAATTCGCTTTTAGTCTCTATTTGAGCTTTAGTTAAGTCTGTTACATTTTTGGCTAACAGTGTTAACTGCTGCATGATTACAGTCAATGGGTTTATTTCGTCCTGCTCAGATGACATCGAAACACTTAAGCTTTGTTGTGGGGCCTGACTAATGCTGCCGCTAGGCACTACTTCGGTTAAGCTAGCGTCTAATGTTTCACTAACCTCAGAAACAGCTGAGGGCTGTTGTGATTCGCTCTGCTGTTGCATTGCCATTTTATAAGCCGCCCTAGTAAGAACCATTAATATACAGAACAACAAATATATATAGTCACTCGCATCTGAGTTAATAATGTCACTGACCTAAACTTTGCATAATACTCACTTATAATAAACACTTCCTATCTAAAGTATAACCCAATCAATCTGATACAAACCGATAGACATTTAAATAGTTATTATAAATTTCTATCTACAAAAATTTAATTGTATATTGTCTGGCCTGAACGACGTTCTCGTAGGTTGTGGCGAAATTGTGACTTCTGGAACAGGCCTCGTCTTCTTTTCTCTCGTGCACATGCAGCATAAAATTCACACAATGTTTAAGTAATGCTCAAAAATGAGTCCTGTCACAGTGAAGCCAAATTTAATATCTTTTGTGTGGGATCTAAAATTTAAAAACCTCTCTCACACCGGCCTGATTTAGCTTCACTGATCAGGATAGTAAAAACATGCGTATATTAAGGGAATTTTCATTGACAAAGCAGGCTTATCACATTCACACAGTTCAATACTGTTCTATCCTGATTAAATTGAGCTTAACTTAAATTTCATAAGGCAGTGAAGCAATTTCGAAGTCTCGGTGCGACGAAAATTGTCAGTCGATCTCCTGGAAATATTTGTAATAATTATTAACTTTCGGTGATCACATGGGGAAGACCGGAGATCTGCTGGTAAGACCGTGTTAGCCTATTTATTTGAAGTAACTGGATATCTTGAGCATACAAAACGGCAGGTTCGTTCTGTGTAAATCAGACGTTCCCCACTGATCCCGTGCAACACAGCGTAGTAAGCAGACACTGTCAATAATAATCAGTTAAATAATACGCGAACACACTTACTTTAGTTTAGTTCATGTATTAAATTCCTTCTCATACAGAATCTCATCAAGATGGCGACTAGCTCAACAATACAAACATATACATCCTTCTTTCACGACTAATCGGCAAGAAGTCTCTATTCTTTTCATAAGAGAAAACATAGATAGCAGAGAAGCTATTCCATGGAGTAAATGGACGCTACAAGGAATAATTGGGATTGAAACTACTTTGCATTGATAATCGGTAAGATAAGAAGAGATATTTCGAGCTATGTACTGAGTTATATGATTTATAAAATTTCTGAAAATATCGCGGAGAGACCGCTGCAAGAGACATTACACAATCTAGCCACTGTCACGAATGATGATGATGATGATGAAATGATGAGGACAACACAAATACCCAGTCCCTGGGCAGAGAAAATTTCGAACCCGGCTGGGAATCAAACCCAGGACCCAGTGATATAGAGGCAGCAACGCTAGCCGCCAGACCTGGAACCGCAGACTGACAGCAGTGAGATTTTCGGGAAAAATTTAAGTGTATGTCGAAAGGATGGGCCAATGGGAAATGGAGATGGTGAATTTACTGCATTAGACAAGGAACTCAAATCCCTGGAGGCAGATATTGAAACTGTATGTGAGATTGTTCGGGAAAGGCTCGGTATCAGGGGTGGGCATAAAATGATAATTGGATCCTTCTGTCGCCTACCAGATCCATCTCCTGATGTAACCGAAAACTTTAGAAAAAACTCACTTCACTTGTATGTAAGTTCCCCAATCATACTGTAATCATTAGTGGAGACTTTAATCACCCAACAATTACTTGTTAAAATTACATGTTTTTAGTAGTGGATCGGATAAGACATCCTGTGAAACTTTACTAAATGCCTTTTCTGAAAACTACCTAGAGCAAATAGTTAGGAACCGCACTCATATATTGAATGAAATGGCAACAAACAGATCTGACCTCTTTGAGGTTGGCCACATCGAAACCAGTGTCAGTTACCAGAATGTGGTTGTGGCAACAATGATTACCACAGTACAAAGGACTGGACAGATGTATACTCAGTAGAACAGTTCATAACGGGAGGGAACCTCCATGGTATACAGTCACTGTATAGAAATGCTAAACGAACAGACATTACTGCATAACAGGTGTAAGAGCGTAGGGCTATATATAGAGAGATCAAGACGGCAATGCGTGATGCTTTAAATCACTACCATAGCAGAATACTGTCAAGTGACCTTTCACGGAACCGAAAGAAATTCTGGTCTTGTGTAATGGCTGTAGTGGCATCAAAGTTAGAGTCCAGTCCCTAGCTAATGAGACAAGAACCGAAATTGAGAGTAGCAAAGCATAAGCTAAAATGCTTAACTCCATTTTCAAATGTTCCTTTATAAAGGCAAACACCGAATAACTGCCCCAATTTAATCCTCGTACCATTAAAAATATGAGCAAAATAAGTATTAGTGTCAGTGGTGTAGGAAACAGCTGAAATGGTTAAAATTGAACAAAGCTCCATTCCCCGATGGAATCCATGTCAGATTCTATACTGAATTTGCGGATGAGTTAGCTCCTCTGCTAACTATAATCTATCGTAGATCCCTCGAACAACAAACCGTATCCAGTTCTTGGAGAAAGGCACAGGTCACATCTGTCTATGAGAAGGTTAGTAGAAGTGATCCATGAAACTACCGTCCAATATCCTTCGCATCGATTTGTTGTAGAATCTTAGAACATATTCTGAGCTCAAGCATGTATTTCGAAAACATCGATTAGGTGGAACCCAGCTAGAACTTTTCTCACGTGACACAGTGAAAGCTTTGGATAAAGGCAATCAGATACATGAAGTATTTCTTGATTTCCGAAAAGCATTTGACTCAGTATCACACCTACGCTTATTGTCAAAATTGCGATCATATGGGGCATCAAGTGAAATCTGTGATTAGATTGAATTTTGTAGGGAGGACACAGCATGTAATCTTAGATGGAGAGACATCGTCGAATGTAGAAGTAACTTCGGTGTGTCCCAGGAAGGTATGGTGGGACTCTTGCTGTTTATATTGTATATGAATGACATTGCAGACAATATTAATAGTAATATCAGGATATCGGCAGGTGATGCAATTATCTATAGTGAAGTAATACCTTAAAGAAGCTGCATAAATATTCAGTGTGTTCTTGATAAGATTTCAAAGTGGTGCGGGGATTGGCAACTGGCTCTAAATATTCAGAAATGTAAAATTTTTCACTTCAAAAAACGAAAGAAACGTTATATCCTATGATTGTAATATCAATGACTCACTGTTGGAATCGGCTAACTCATACAAATACCTAGGTGTAACAGTTTGTAGGGATATGGAATGGAATAATCACATAGGTTCAGTCGTGGGTGAAGCTGGTAGCAGACTTCAGTTTTTTGGTAGAATACTGACGAAGTGCAATTACACTACAATGAATATTGTTTACAAATCACTCGTGCGACCGGTTCGTGCGGCCAGTTCTAGAATATTGCTCTAGTAAGTGGGAGCTGTACGAGACGGACTAAAGGGGATACTGAACGTATACAGAGAAGCGCACCACAAATGGTCACAGGTTTAATTCGTGGGAGAGTGTCACTGAGATACTGAAGGAACAGAATTTGCAGACTCTTGAAGACAGACGTAAACTATCCCGAGAAAGTCTATTAACAAAGTTTGAAGAACCGGCTTTAAATGATTACCCTAAAGATATACTACAACCCCCATACATATCGCTCTCACAGGAATCTTGAGGATAAGATTAGAATAATTGCTACACGCACAGAGGCATTCAAATAGACATTCTTCCCGCACTCCATATGTGAACAGAACAGGAAGAAACCGTAATAAAAGATACAGTGAGACGCACACTTTGTTATGCACCTCACGGTGGTTTGCAGAGTATAGATGTAGATGTAGATGTATGACTAAATTATATTTTACAGGAGGGATTCCAATGCAAAATATTATCTGGCTCCACATAATTTAATTATTTAATGTGGAAATCAATTATACAGACTCGTCTCGTTAGCGCAGTCATATAAAATAAAGTATTCTGAGCTGATTACTACTACAAAGGGTGTAAAAGAGTGGGATGGCTGACCTTCTATATTGTGCATATTATTTTACCAAACTACTTGTCTTTGATCTACTTAAAACGATCTCAAAGGCACCCTTACATTATAACGACCTTCCACGCTAGGATAACATCATTACGATCTTCCGTACAGTTTTCGGTGTTGGGGTTTGCTCTTCACTTCGGGGTGGCAGGTCACATAAATATACGTCGCTAACTATGCATTCAAACAAAACGCATGCATGATTGTGGTCGTTTGCTGGACCCAAACCACACGCCATGGCCCTGGGATGCAGACATTGCAGCACAAAGAAAATAGAGAAACTGGACTGCAAGAGGAGTCACATTTAGAAGGTATGACCAGAAGTCCACGTAAGTGAAAATGTCATCATTCCCTTTACCCAAAAGTTCTTGCTACTGATATCAATAGTCGTCATTAGTAAAAAGCATTATGTTATGCTTAGACACATTCCGGTGCTTGCTCTACATACACTGCTGGAAATGGAAAAAAGAACACATTGACACCGGTGTATCAGACCCACCATACTTGCTCCGGACACTGCGAGAGGGCTGTACAAGCAATGATCACACGCACGGCACAGCGGACACACCTGGAACCGCGGTGTTGGCCGTCGAATGGCGCTAGCTGCGCAGCATTTGTGCACCACCGCTGTCAGTGTCAGCCAGTTTGCCGTGGCATACGGAGCTCCATCGCAGTCTTTAACACTGGTAGCATGCCGCGACAGCGTGGACGTGAACCGTATGTGCAGTTGACGGACTTTGAGCGAGGGCGTATAGTGGGCATGCGGGAGGCCGGGTGGACGTACCGCCGAATTGCTCAACACGTGGGGCGTGAGGTCTCCACAGTACATCGATGTTGTCGCCAGTGGTCGGCGGAAGGTGCACGTGCCCGTCGACCTGGGACCGGACCGCAGCTACGCACGGATGCACGCCAAGACCGTAGGATCCTACGCAGTGCCGTAGGGGACCGCACCTCCACTTCCCAGCAAATTAGGGACACTGTTGCTCCTGGGGTATCGGTGAGGACCATTCGCAACCGTCTCCATGAAGCTGGGCTACGGTCCCGCACACCGTTAGGCCGTCTTCCGCTCACGCCCCAACATCGTGCAGCCCGCCTCCAGTGGTGTCGCGACAGGCGTGAATGGAGGGACGAATGAAGACGTGTCGTCTTCAGCGATGAGAGTCGCTTCTGCCTTGGTGCCAATGATGGTCGTATGCGTGTTTGGCGCCGTGCAGGTGAGCGCCACAATCAGGACTGCATACGACCGAGGCACACAGGGCCAACACCCGGCATCATGGTGTGGGGAGCGATCTCCTACACTGGCCGTACACCACTGGTGATCGTCGAGGGGACACTGAATAGTGCACGGTACATCCAAACCGTCATCGAACCCATCGTTCTACCATTCCTAGACCGGCAAGGGAACTTGCTGTTCCAACAGGACAATGCATGTCCGCATGTATCCCGTGCCACCCAACGTGCTCTAGACGGTGTAAGTCAACTACCCTGGTCAGCAAGATCTCCGGATCTGTCCCCCATTGAGCATGTTTGTGACTGGATGAAGCGTCGTCTCACGCGGTCTGCACGTCCAGCACGAACGTTGGTCCAACTGAGGCGCCAGGTGGAAATGGCATGGCAAGCCGTTCCACAGGACTACATCCAGCATCTCTACGATCGTCTCCATGGGAGAATAGCAGCCTGCATTGCTGCGAAAGGTGGATATACACTGTACTAGTGCCGACATTGTGCATGCTCTGTTGCCTGTGTCTATGTGCCTGTGGTTCTGTCAGTGTGATCATGTGATGTATCTGACCCCAGGAATGTGTCAATAAAGTTTCCCCTTCCTGGGACAATGAATTCACGGTGTTCTTATTTCAATTTCCAGGAGTGTATTTATGAATACTAAAACACTCCTATAAGAGATCTAAACCAGCAGCTTCTGAGATAAATACTGGTGACTTGCGTGGAAGTACACACAATCCAGGTAATCAGTTACTTCAGTTACCGAACAGTGTTACTGACGTTAGTATTATGGAATACAGTGTTGCCCTGCTGAATGGTTGTCTTTTCGGCGTAAGCAAATTCTGTTTCTAAGTAATTATGTAATGCGCACGCATTAAAAGAATTTAGTTTTAACATATCACTTGCTAATGGCAGAAGGTATTGGCTGACTATTCGTCTAATGAATTCGTCAGTCGTCAGTCATGTTAGTAGGGGCGGATACTTCCTATTGCACCAAGACTGGGAGACACGTTTTTGTTGTATACGGTTACTACGTCTGGCAAAAGCACCACCTTCCCAGCTGGTTTTCTAATGCGCTGCTGCTTATCAGGTTGTGCCCGCATCTTCCGGTAATTACGAACCGCTATCTGCATTATCTACCGCTTGTGTGGGCGAGCAAGTACGACAGCGTTATTTGGCGTCTTACTCGCGACCTCGCTGACGACGTTGGTATTTTATTCTTGGCAGGTTGTCGGCGAGATGTGTGAAGACGACTACATGTGCATGTATTTTCCCTTCGTATTCTATTAGCGGGGGAATCCTTTACAGTGTACATCATATCAATGCAGGGAGAGTTTTTGCTTGGTGAGCGTTGTCGCAGTGCAAAATTTAAGCATACAAAAATAGTTCTTTGTTACAATGTGGAAATGGCTGGAACGATATGTAGCACTAATGTCAATATGCACTCGCAAAAACACCATCGTGATCAGTTAAATCTTCAATTATCTATCACTTATGTAACACGTTTCGAATTTTCAGATCTTCTCGCAATAATAAGAACATCCCTTCCAAACGAGACTGGTTGATTCGTGCTACTTTATGACGTAAACTGATTTTTTTGCAACGGAATTAAAGCACTAGGAATATGTCCTTACACATTACCTGTATGATACGCACAGCGGTTCATACTTCAGACCGGAAGTGAAGCTTTGCCCAGTGTTTACCCATCTGGGTCGTTCTAATCCATAACTATTCACCAATGGTAGAGCACATTTAGAGGATTCATACGGTTCAGGCGCTTTGGTCAAGGATCTGTGACCAATAATTTTTTACCAATCATAAGTGGAATTATTCTCAAGACAGGATATGAAGGATTTAGTGATTATCATCGGTTCGCGGAAGAAAAATCCATTTGGAGACCGTAGCTCAACAAGATAGTATGGAGACCAAAGTGGAAGATTAACGACTAATGAATAGAACTTTGTCTCTAGCTTCACGAACCGCCTCTTATGTATAATCAGTTGATCACGTGACCATGACGTCACTTTGGTCACGGATCCCGAAAAGAAGAAACAAAATGCAAATTGACATTACAGATAGATATCACGTAATGGGATTCTTTTAGGCACTGCTGTAATACTACAACTGCTAATATTGTATTTGGTGGTGTGATTGTTTCACCACACTACACTGATATCAACAAACTTCTGTGAAAAATATCGCTTTATAGTCAATCTAATTTATTATTCTTTATCATATGCATATTAAGTTTCGGGAAATAATTCGAATTTTCAAGTGCGTTTCCCGATGTGCGTTACGTTAAAATACGGCAGGTTACGTGATTTTCTCCTCAACCTAAGACACTTACCGGGCTGTATTAAGGAGTATGATATATAATTATTGCAAACACATATTCCCTAAATTAACCATACCAGTCTTGCTATACGTCACGTATGTTTATTTTAACTGTCAAATTTCGATCCTTGTTACGTACGTGAATCCCCTGCAAGTTTTCAGTCACTGTGGTAGAAATTGCTAGCGTTGCGGTTGCTATGTGTACAACAGGATCATCAGAGTCATGAGCTTCCTAGCGTTATCCGTAAAATTATTTACATATGCTGTCAACAGAAAGGTTGCTCTAACAACCGAAGACATGATGATTCTCCATCAAGAGCAGAGAATAGTTTGCTAGGAACTGTTGCAGCCAATCACAAACCTGGTCTGATGTATATGTGTTTTGCGAACTAGCCGACATTGCGGAACTCTATCGAATATCTTTCATAAATTAACGAATAAGTAATCAAAGTGAGTAGAGCCGTTTACTGTAAGCTTGGGTTGAGTAGAGTTTTATTTGCAAAATCGATGTTAACTCCTAGAGATGAGATCTTCTATCTACAGAGAGGACAACATGACAACATAAAACAATTTCCGAAATTCTGCAAGAGATGACATCAGTGACGTTGGCTGTACGTTTCTATTCGACGACCCTTCTTGAAAGCAGAGGTGCACTGGCAGTGTGGACAGGAATTTCACTAACATAAGCATCAGAATTCTTGGATTTGATGATATTAACACCAGCTCATTTCCCATTATTGCTGACACCAACATCCATGGACAACAACATTGTAACCAGAATTATCACCCTCCATCCCCACTCTCTCCACCCCCTGTGGCTAACTGTGTTCTATGAAGTGACCCCAGGACACCAATGACGTGTAAGTTTGGGCCCCACCCTTCGAGCGATTTTAACTGATGTAGTTCTATTGACTGAGCACCCATCTGTTTTTGCTATCTGTAGTCTGATATGTTCAACTGATGACATGCCTGCATTGGACAAAGAAAAATTTAGTAACACTACTTGTTGTAAACAAAGTCAGACAAATATGCTCACAGACTTCTGCATCAGAAATGGAAAGGTATGATGACAGAGGACCATATAATTTCAAACAGGAAGAATATCGTTCAACAAATAACGGCAATGCAATATAATGGCGAGAAGAAACATTGTCTCATTGTGTCCATCAACACAACATGTTGAATTTGCTGGAATTGCATACCCCTTTTCAAATGTGAATCCTGTCTCGCACCAAAGCTGCAGTGAACTGTAATAGATATACCTGTAAATAAGTGTTTTATCCTTCTCTGTTTTATTTTATATCCTACCAATTTCTTACCAATTTCCATATTGGCGGCCACGCCAGTAAAATTTTGCAGACTGTACTAGAATGTTTTTTTTACATAATTTAAAAATTTTATGCTAACACATAAAACACCAGTTACGGCACATATACACCATATATACGTCGCGATGTGGGCTCATTCCTCGGTGCTTAGCCATTAAGAAAAACAGATGCTATTGCTGGGCATGTGACAGTCATGCGTTGCTTCCTGGTAAGTGGCACACTTCTCCACAGCTGGATGTCTACCGTGAAGAGTAGTACCTGAGGATGCCCACTGACCTATCTGACTTGTCATTCGCCTAAGTCATAGAACAGCGACAGCACAAAGGTACGCAGCCCAAAGGGCCTCTAATCCGATGCTGGTGTTCCATGAGCCACAGTAGCAACCTGATACATTGAGTATATCTCTACAGTCAGTCAATCAGGAGGAATATAGCATAGCAATGAATAGCTATTACAGTGACTCTTGGTTCTAAATTGATGCATATTTATACATACATATAAATATGTCCCATAATTTTTTTTACATCAGTATCAACAAAAAACAGCAAGCATCCATCTACCCTCACACACACACACACACACACACACACACACACACACACACACACACAATGCTGGTGGTAAAAATTAGTACATACATCGAACTACAGAAGTACCAGCCACAAAAAATTGAGCACTTTATGCAGATGTGTATCTTTCTACTGTGTAAATGCTGACAAAAAATTGCGTACAGTGTAAATAATTAGCTGCTTGACATTAAGCGTAGGTCTCAAAATTATATGAACCATATATGAATTATGCACTGTTGCTCTGATGCTCTTTGGTAATTGTCAGTACATTCTAGGTCTGCGTTCTGTGGTGAGAGGATTAGCAAATGAGTATCGAGAAACCATCTCTAGGACTGAGCGCATTTACATTAAGATATTTGGCTGAACTCACATTTTCTGCAAGTCTCGTCCTGTCCCTACACACACACACACACACACACACACACACACACACACACACACATACACACACATGCATTTCTACTGAGATGATGATACCTAAAAAGTATTGAATATTGTAGCACATGCTGAGATGGTGAAATACTAAATTCTGTGCATAGGAAAAGTTGCACCACTGGAGTAACAATGCTTGTGGATATTGTGGGAAAAGGAATATGTTTCTCTAGCGCTTCGCTGTCGTACTTGTTTGAGTCAGTGTAATTTATTAGAGCTGTATGCAGACAGAACATACTTAATAAAAGTAATGGACCACAAGTAATCCTTGTGAATGTAACCAGCAGTCAAAAAGTACTGAGAAAGATCAAAATGCAAACACAAAAGAAATCATATTAGCTGCCTGATATTACGAGGGTTGAAACTTAAATAGTGGCAACCATTTATTCACAACCAATACAAAAGGGTTACATGTCTGCATCTGTTACTGTCAAACGTAGTCACCAGCAATGTGTAGAACACGTTGCCAACGTAGCGGAAGGCGTAGTATACCTTTAGCAGAGCCTGTTCTGTTGATGGTGCGAATGGAGCGGTCTACTGCCTATAGAATCTCTGGAATAGCTCTGGAGCAAATGCCACGAAGTGGTTCCTTCAACTTCGGAATCAAATCAAAGACACAAGGACTTAAGTCCGGGGAGTATGGTAGATGGTACAGTACTTCCCAGTCCAATCGACCGAACAGTGCAGCCACACCCTGCACTGTATGCACCCGCGCTTTGTCGTGCAAAATGATGGGTGGGTTGCGCAGAAAGTGTAGTCGATTCTTCCGCAAAGCTGGTCGCAGGTGATGCTCCAAAAACGAGAAGTAATACTCTGCATTGGCGGCCTGCCGCGGAGGAACGTAATGCGTTAGGATAACACCGTCACAGTCGTACACGAGAATCAGCATAACTTTAGACCGCTCCAATCGCACCATCAACAGAACAGGCTCTGCTAATGGTATACTACGCCTTCCACATCGCTGGCAACGGGTTCTACACAACGCTGGTGACTAATTTGAAGGACAGTAACCGATGCAAACTTGTAACCCTTTTGTATTGGTTGTGAATAAATAGTTGCCACCATTTAAATTCCAACTCTTGAAAGACAACAGATGAGGGCCACTGCCTTCACTACAAAGAAAGACAAACATTTTCCCCCCGCAAAAGAGTCGATGCAATGACTGTAAGCATGACTACCGTCAACCTTTAAAAACGTACGGACACCAAATGTATGCAACTCACGTTCTAAATCTGCCAGCAGAACTACCATGATGAACAGGAAGAAAATGTCTGAATACGGTAATAAGGCAAATACTACATTTAAGTACGTGTCAGCATCACATCTTAAAACATACCTATAAATTAATGCAGAGACGGTACAGCGTCAGGATGCCACACTGCTGGCAGCACAATACTGAATCAATTTGTGAGACACTTATAATTTTACTTAAAATCCGTCTTGATTGCAAATTTTTTTATTATTCATATGACCGGTTTCGGTTCATTCAGAACCATCTTCAGATCTGTAAAAATAATTATACTAATTTACTATTTCACGGAAGCAAATCTTTTTCATCCTATCTAATCTACATCAAATGTACCAGAACGTACCTGATATTTCAGTTACAGGAGTAATCCGTCCAAATCCAGCAACTTTCACATGCTACGTCACATGAAATTGGTTGGCAGAGTGCACGTCATTTATATTAATTAAAACACTGTTACCGACAGGTGGCGTCTGGTACATTTGTTACATTCCATTTGCACATACTGTATTCAGTAGATCTTTTTTATATTAAAAATATTTAATTAAATATGTAGATGTCAAAGTTAAAATCTGTACTTGTCAGAATTAAAAAACAGTAAAATTATCATTTTTATACGATCTAAAAAGCATAGAGCGATTTATATATCTATGGTGCTGGTGTGAACTTGTTTTCCTCTACGGTCTGCTTCCGTGGTTCCCGCCAGTTTGGTGTTGTGCCGCGGTCTGCTCAGTCGTCTGATGTCCATCGCCGCGGGCAAGAGGGCCGCACAGGAGGGCCCCGTCAACGACGCCAGGCGTTGCACGCGTCTTCCGGCTTCTCCACCGCGTACCATCTCTCATCCCTCGGCCTGGATCTCCACACGCAACAGTTGTCATCTTAGTAGGTCGTCATAAATGCTAAAATAGGCATTATGATTGAATTCACTTTGTTCGTTGAGGATTAAATCCGGATCGTTATTTTTGTTGGGTGTATATTTCGATCTCTTCCAAAATGTTAAGAAACCGTCCCTTATTAGCTCTATGCAGGATGTCTAAATTGTTTTCAATATTCGTGACTGAGTGCTTTGTCGCAGCCATATGCGCCCCAAAAGCTGTTTTGTTTTGAGAGTAGGTGTGCTCCCTGAATCTGGTTTCAAAGTTCCTACCAGTCTGCCCTATATATTGTTTACAGCAGTCATTACATTTCATCTTATATACACCTGAATCCTGAAATTTATTCCTACTATTACATATTCTATGCCGGAGCTTCAATTTTAACGTGGTATTTGTTCGGAACCCTATTTTAACGTCGGATTTATGAAAGCATCTTTCAATTTTGTCTGCAGTTCTTCCATTGTAAGTGAGAGCTACATATTTTTTCTTGTTGTTCCTCTTAACTGCTACTTGACTTCCTTCTGTTTGTTCCATTTGCTTCTTCTTTATCTTACTATAAATATTCATCACCTGCTTAACTGTATATCTGTTCGCTACGGCCACTTGTTTTAAAATACTTAACAACTTTTCTACTTCGTGTTGGCTTAGTGGCAATCTTAGTAGCCTGTATACCATCCGGTTCCGTTCAAATCAAGTCAAATAATCTGGTACACCTGCCTAATATTGTGTAGAGCTCCAGCGAGCACGCAGAAGTGCCGCAACACGACGTGGCATTGACTCGACTATCGTCTGAAGTAGTGCTGGAGGGAACTGACACCATGAATCCTGCAGAGCTGTCCCTAAAGGGGGTGGAGATGTCTTCTTAACAGCTCCTTGCAAGACATCCCAGATCTGCTCAACAATGCTCATGTGTGGGGAGTTTGGTGGCCAGAGGAAATGCAGAAACTCAGAAGAGTGTTCCTGGAAACATTGTGCAGCAATTCTGGACGTGTGTGTTGTCGCATTGTCCTACTGCGATTTCCCAAGTCCGTCAGATTGCAAAGTGGACATGAATGGATGCAGGTGATCAGACAGCATGCTTACATACGTGTCATCTGTCAGAGTCTTATCTAGACGTATCAGGGGTTCCATATCACTCCAACTGCCCTCGCCTCACACCACTACAGACCCTCCATCACCTTGAACAGACCCCTGCTGACATGCAGCGTCCATGGATTCATGAAGCTGTCTCCATACTCGCACACGTCCATCCGCTCGATACAATTTGAAACGAGACTCGCCCGACCAGGAAACATGTTTTCCGTCAGCAACAGTCCAATGTCGATGTTTACGGGCCCAGGCGGGGCATAAAGCTTTGTCTCGCGCAGTCATCAAAGGTACATGAGGGGAGGTTTGGCTCCGAAAGCCCATATCGATGATGTTTGTCATTGAAAACTGCAGCAGTATGCGGAAGGGTTGCACTACTGTCTCGTTGAACGATTCTCTTCAGTCGTCGTTGGTCCAGTTCTTGCAGGATCCTTTTCTGGACGCAGCGATGTCGGTGATTTGTTGCTTTACCGGATTCCTGCTATTCACGGTGCACTGCTGAAATGGTCATATGGGAAAATCCCCACTTCATCGCTACCTCGGAGGTACTGTGTCCCATCGCTCGTGCGCCGACCATAGCACCACGTTCAAACTCACTTAAATCTTGACAACCTGCCACTGTAGCAGCAGTAACCGATCTGCCTGACACCTGTTATGTAGGCCGTACCAAGAGCAGCGCCTTGCCTGTTTACATATCTCTGTATTGGGATACGCATGCCTATACCAGTTTCTTTGGCCCTTTAGTTTATAATCTTATAGCTGGAAGCAGAATGGAGTGTGTGTTTGACCCTCTGCAGAACTCTTTGAGTGTATTAGGCACGAATAAACAGTATTTACAATGTGCCCCATTGTACACTATTCCAATTACTTCCACGTCGTATTAATAAACGAACAACTTACGCCACAGCTGCTATGAAATGGTAGCTCGCCAGAGCGACTACATCTTGGTTCTTTGGAGTATAAGAGGAGGTTTGACAGCCGAAATCGATCAGTCTTCTGCGGTAGCGAAAGAGTCTAAATGGATTCCTTCAAAGTGCTAACCATCTCTCAGCCATATTGGGGGTGGGGGGGTGGGGTGAAGAAGGGCGGGAGACGCGGGAAGACGAGAACAACTGACACATTCTTTGGTTTGATTACTGGTGAATCTGAACAACTTTGTTACTGACATTGTCAACGTAAATTTCGCCGAAACTATGTTCCTTAGCAATAAAAAATTAAAGGTGCCTACACCATTACAGAAACGTTCTGTGATAGCATTATACAAGTTGAAGTCTGTGATTAAGTGGGCTGTAAGGAGCGATTAGAAAAGAGACCGTCTATGGTGTCAAAGGAAGAGATGTATGGATCATATAATCATTATACGTGTTGTAAATTCTCCAGGTTCGTCACTGTGAGATAATGTGTCAGTGCAAAGCTATAATTTCTAGTATACCGGAATGAAAATGTGACATCTAGAGGAATATTGGAAAAATAGGCAAGAAAGCACTAGAAATCATCCACAAGAGAACGGCTATACCGTATAAGACGGAATTAGCCGACGATGACAAGGACGTACTGATGGAAGAACTTCCCGTAATATTGGAGCAGATCCATATAGACGACTGTTACCATTTGGATAAAGTGAAGCTGTGTGGCAACTTTATATCGAAACACGGCTTCTACAAGGAAGGAGACTGCCAGAAACTGCATTTTGATTGTGAAGAACGATAAGACAGTTAAGATTGACTGTTCATTGCGGTTGAGCTCCAACTGTAAAACAAAGATATATAACAAATTTATATGTCAGATCATAATCCCAGGAGTGAACGAAATTATTGGTAACAACCTCATAGATTGTATAAAGTGCCCAGAAACGCTGCTACGAGAAAGTGTTAAGTCTTCCTTGGCTAATGATCATGGTATTGTCAGGCTGCAGACTGCAGAACACAGCTACAGAACGGACCCTGTGTTTGATCCACTACAAAGCTGTTTAAGTTTATTAAAGACTAAAATACAGTACGTAAAATGTGCTCCACTCTGCTCTGTTCCAACTGTTTCCATGTGGCTTCTATTAACGAATAACTTACAGAACAACTTCTGTTTGGTGGTTAGCAACGTTCTGCAGTTTGTCTGCTGGGGTACGAGGAACACTGGTACATGAAAACTTCCTGATGTACAAGTAAGCTGGTTCAAATGGCTCTGAGCACTATGGGACTTAACAGCTGAGGTCATCAGTCCCCTAAAACTTGTAACTACTTAAACCTAACTAACCTAAGGACATCACACACATCCATGCCCGATGTAGGATTCGAACCTGTGACTGTAGCGGTCGCGCGGTTCCAGACTGAAGCGCCTAGAACAGCTCGGCCACACCGGCCGGCTACAAGTAAGTGTTCCAAACATTTAGGACCGAGAATAGCTTATGAACTGTGTTCTGTCTGCAAAGAGTATTAATTATCTACCAGTGAACCAAGACAAAAAAGCTGAAGTTATGGTCTAGGTGCTTTTGCAAATCCCAGCTAGTCAGGACGAATTATTCATCCACTGGTCAAATCGGATGATGTATGGAAAACAAACGTCTAAGTCACTACACAAGTGCTACATTAAAGCAGCAGGAAAAATATGTTTGTTTCCACAAGTAATGTTACGTCGTCGGTCTTAAGGAAAAAGAATCATATTATCAAATGTAAACTATCTTCCATTTTCCTATAGTTGTGTAGTGGTTATCGTTAAGCCGTCGCCAAGGTAGCTCCTGCGGGGCAGCAACTCATCTAACACAACACAGGACCGAGGTTGCCTATGCCCAAAGGCGTAAGCAATGGTAAACATCGGCTATTTTGGAAACAGACATTCCGCGTACTACTTCCTGCACAGGGAGTTAGAGACGGCCTGCAGGAAGTATTACTACACTAACATCTGATTGGCTGACCAGTACTATTTATAGGCTAGAACCAGTTCACGCCGAATACCGACCTTAAGGACGTCTCCACGGAAAACTACGTCTTCGGCATCGGAATAGGACTTGGAATTAAGTGTATGTGTGTTACAACGGACTCTTATGGGAAACATAGAAGTTATCTTTTGTTGCCTCTAGTAGGAAATTATTACTGGCTTTGTGGTTGTGACTTTTCGTTGTTATTCAGTCATTTCCGTGTAGACTCACGTAAAATAAAAGTTGTGTTGTAAAAACTTTCAAATTGTCAGTTACAATACAAGTGCCGACGAGTTAGTGCTGTATAATGGCGGAAATAGTGCTTCAGCAGCTGATCCGAAGTGTGCACGACTTACTACAAGGTTTTCAACAGTTTTGCCAGAAATCTCAGGATACACAGGAACGTTTCCTTACGGAACTATGGAAAAACCAACCGGTTCCTCCGCCCCCGCCGATTCCCGCTTTCACCGAGGATACTGAAGACTGGGAAACATACGAGAAGCGGCTGCTGCAGCATTTTCACATCCTTCAGGCTGCTCGTCGTTCCTACTTTTTGTCCTGAAATCAGACCGAAGAGTGTATGTTCTCTTGACGAAACTACGACCTCGACCTCCGGATTCTGTCGAATTCTACCAATGTCGCAAGAAGGCAGGCCAATCCTATCAGCAGCGGGCAGCGGAACAGCAAGGTCTCAGCCAGAAGTGTCATTTCACGACACGGGTGTCCAAAGAATCCTGCGTGGACGAGATGGTCCGCGACCACCTCATCCTGTCCGCGCCTGACGCGGCTTTCCGACGCGACGCTCTCGGACTAGACGATAATACCCTGGAGCAGGTCATTGATCTGGCATTCAAGTACAAAGTCTTTATGGCGACCGGCAAGCGTTTGGAATCCTGGGTGGAAGTGGCGGTCCTCCGCGACAACGACGCCTCGGAGCCCGTCGCATCGCTGGCGGAGGTCGAAGACGCTGCCGTCGTCAGTTCGGATGGCCGGCGCCGGCCGCCAGGTTCAGCACAGCGTCGGCAGGGCAGCAGCCCTCTCCGAGACTTCGCACCCTCGGTCGGCTCCGCGGATCCGGCACGGACCGTCGGTGCACGGAGGCCCCCACGCCCACGCCCACGCCCACGCCCTTACAGTCGCCGCCAGCCCCTCTGGCTGCCGTCCTGCCCGGGCTGCTTTCAGGACCATGCACGGGAAGACTGCCCTGGCATGTGCGCGTATTGTACAGTAAGTAACCGTAACGGACATATCAGTTCGGTCTGCCGCTCTCAGCAGCCTCCTCCTCTTCCGGTAAATGAGCGTCGGAGGCCGCTACCTGTGGATGTCAACCAGGTGCAGCCTTCGGGATCTTCCAAGCTGACGATCGACGTTCAGGTCAACGGTCGGCCGCTGCAGATGCAGGTGCATACCGGAGCAGTGGTCTTACTGATCAACTTCTTATGTGGAGGTTGGGGCGCCCCCTCTGGCGCCCACACCTAGGCGCCTCCTTACTTATAATAAGCAAGCGATCGCTCTTTTGGGTCAGTTCACGGCTTCCATCCTGTGCAAATCGGTTCGGGAAGTTACCTTCCTTGTGGTCAACAATGCAGCCACTGCGGACCTCTTTGGCTTGGATGCCTTCCGTGCCTTTGGCTTCGCCATCGACGACAATGTTCATCTGGTGTCTTCCCAGGTTCCGTTTCCGGCACTCGATACCTTGTGCACGGAATTCCAGGACCTCTTCTCGCCGGGCATCGGCTGTGCTCAAGATTTTCAAGCGTCAATCCAGCTGAAACCGTCTGCCCGCCCGAAGTACATCCAGGCTCGGCAGGTTCTCCTCCCCCTCCAGCATCCTCTTAAATAGGAACTGGACCGTCTCACGGCGGAGGGAATCGTCACTCTGGTCCGTTACAGTTCACGGGCGACACCCTTGGTCGTCCTCAAGAGACCAGATGGGCTTCTTCAGGTTGTAGACTATCCCCTTCCCCATCCCGAGGACCTGTTCTCCAAGCTCGCTGGGGATAACTTTTTTTCGAAGATCGATCTTGCCAAGGCCTACCTCCAAATACCTTTAGACGAGCCTTCTACTCACTTGGCCGTCGTCAACACCCGTTTGGGCTGTTCCGGTAGAACCGCCTCATGAATGGCATCGCCAGTGCACCGGCCATTCTTTCAGCGTTACTTGGAACAGCTCGTGTAGGATGTGCCAGTTTGTATCAACTACCAGGACGACATTGTGGTCACCGGCCGTACTGCGGACGAACATCTCAGTAATCTGCGACATTTGTTCCAGCGTCTGCGGACTGCGGGCCTAAAATGCAACCTTGCTAAATGCTCCATTTTTCAACCTGCTATCTCGTACATGCATCACATCATTTCCCAAGATGGCATATCTCCTACCTCCTCCCATGTCGCCGCTATAGAGGCCGTCCTCGTCTGAGCTGCGTCCACCAATTGATGTCCTTCCTGGCTAAAAATGCGTACTATCGCAAGTTCATTCCTCTGCCGCTCACACTGCGGCGCCCTTCCATCACCTATGCCGAAAGAACGTGCCTTTTCATTGGTCCCCGGCTTGTGAAACGGCTTTCCAAACCACCGTGGAGTGTCTCATGCCGTATAACCCCTCTCTTTCTCTCCTTTTGGCTACGGACGCCTCAGAGTATGGTATTGGAGCTTTCCTTTCGCACCGTCTACCCAATGGATCGGAATGCCCGGTGGCGTACATATCTAAATCCCATACTGGGGCCCAATGAAAATATTCTCGAATTGAGAAGGAGGCCTAGAGATGGCGTTTTCCTGTTCCAAATTCCTCCTGTACCTTTACGGTAGGTCTTTTCACTTAATCACTGACCATAAGCCCTTCGTGGCTTTTTTTTCCGTCAGCCCAGTTACCCATGAAGACTTTCCACCGCCTGCTGTGATGGGCACTATTCCTTTATTCCTTTCACGTTTTAAGTACACCATCCCTTACCGGCCCGCCTCTCAGCGTGCCAATGCCGATGCCTTGGCTCCCCTCCGGCCAGGATTCGGTGTTCGATTCATCGGTCCTCCTAATTTTTCAGGTCCTTGACGACATGCTGGATGTGTTGGCTGCATTTGCAGTCACTGCTGAGAGGGTGGCCGCAGCGACGACCGCCCATCCGCTCCTCTGGCTGGTGCGCCGCTATGTTCTCTGTGGTTAGCCGACGCTTCCGGGGGGGGGGGGGGGGGGAGTATTACGCCGTCGCCAAGTTAGCCCCTCCGGGCCGGCAACACATCTAACACGACGTAGGACCGAGGTTGTCTATGCCCAAAGGCATTCCCCTTACTACTACCTGCAGGGCGAGTTCGAGATGGCCTGCAGGACGTATTATTACACCAACATCTGATTGGCTGACCAATACTATTTATAGGCTAGAACCAGTTCACGTCGAATACCGACCTCAAGGACGTCTCCACGGAAGGTTACGTCTTCGCCATCGGAATAGGACTTGGAATTAAGTGTATGTGTGTTACAACGGAGTCTTCTGAGAAACTTAGAAGTTATCTTTTGTTGCCACTAGTAGGAAATTCTTACTGGCTTTGTGATTGTGTCTTTTCGTTGTTATTTAGTGATTTCCATGTAGACTCACGTGAAATAAAAGTTGTGTTGTAAAAACTTCCAAATTGTCAGTTACAACAGTTGCAGGAACTGCTTACGCGCTGGGTTTAGCATGGACACTGAGGAGTGAGTGGGCCGCAGATCTTCATAGCCTGTACAGAAGTGCATGCTTAGCGGAAATGCAGTTGTAAGCGCTGTGGCAGGATCTAGTTCTCAAAATTGCACATATTGACAACACTGGCACCATTACATAGTCGTACATTCTACTCTAGCCTACCAGCGTTGTGTATATCTGCGATTTCGGGAAATCGATTACGTCACTGTGCTGACAACTTCATTTGGACCACAGTGTAAATACTAAACACATCGTAAGCAACATTTCCTGCATTAGGCCACTGTTAAAACCACCCAAAAATTATAGACAGGTGGGTTATAGTTTGCGTCTGATTCACTGGTTTCCTTTAAGGCTTTCGGAACAACATTGTTTGACAGTACTGTCGCGAAAAATATGCTGCCTTAGTATAGCACTTGCATAGTGAGATAAGTGTTTGTTTACACACAACATCCGATTCGATCAGCAGATGGAATGTTCGTCCTGAGAAGCTGAGGCTTAGAATATTAGTTCATTTTCTACTTAGTTTACAGGTTGGTTATTAAAACTATATGCAGATGGAACTGAGCTTTTCTCAGTATTGAGTGTCTGGAACACTTATTCCACACAGTCAGTTTTTGGTATTCATATTACCCCAGCAGACAAACAACAGACTGGCTTTCTTTAATGTACCACTATGTACACGGGCTCCCCATTTATGACAGCAGACTGCTGTGGAGCACTTCTGAATTATCAGCAAAAGCTGTTATTCAATCGGCTTTAAACTGTGCAGAAACCGTTGTTATGTCGATATACTGCAACTCTTATTGCAGTAAATTGTGTCGAGTCCGTCGTTTTTCGAGCCATACTCCATCATAGTAACTATGGGAATGCGAAGAATAGCTGCTCATCTCTATTTGTCTACGCCATATTCTGCAGTTTTTCATTTTTTGATTTTGATGACTTCAATTTCCAGTTTTCTTTTCTGTATACAAATCACTTCAATCGTGCGTAGTCGAATGCGTAGGCCTAGGTGTACAATATTTATCTGGCTACTTTTAGATGCGATGTAACATTGCTTTTCTTAAGCAATTCCAGATGTAAAAGGGGGTTTGTAAAACAGACTTTTTTTCGTGTGATCCTTAATGTCGTAAACAGTCTTTATGCCGAACTTTTTAAACCAATATTCCAACGTGTGGCTATTTGTGGTTACTTTGGTTAGCAACACCACCATGTTCGCAGCGGCACTATCCAAAAAAGTATAAACAAGTATTTCCGTTTCATTAAAACAAACTGCTTACCTTTCTCTTACTAGTTAGTCTTGGGTAAAGTGTTCATAGATTGTCCATAAATACGTCAGTTTTGACAGTTAAGTACGAGTATTTTTCTCACTTATATCGAAGTCACGAGTGAAGTAACTATAATGTGAATATGTACGAATAGCCACATTCTGTTCATATTTCACTCATTGGTATGAATAAATTCTGTACTTAAGTAATGTCTGTTACTTCCTTACTCAATACACAAGATTATATATATATACATACATACATATATATATATATATATATATATATATATATATATATATATATACATACGAGTTCCGTAAATGTACTCTGGCTGTGAGCGAAATCCATGTTTGACGAAACTTCTTTTGTCACATGCAGAAGAGCGGGTGTCCACTTATTTTTGTCGTGGGTACCTACCGTATTTTCAGCACGAGTGTCTTGTGTAGAAGAATGCGGCAATTTATTTATAATCAGCTCAAACAATGTGAGATATTCAATCCACTTGGTATGTTGTTGAGGTACGACGGTCCTAATAAAATGGTTAAACTTTCTAAATACCCTCCGCGTCAGGTGCAACTCTGGATGATTTTTCGAGATAAGTATCGGTTAATGTCCTGGTCATGCAAAAATTATCTACATGCTCTTGAGGTAAAATTAGATTTTTTATGAGAGAGCCCCTCTTCAAATTTTGGGATATTACCATATTTCATTTTCTTCACTATTCGGCCAGCGTTTGTAGATTTGGTCATTATTCCGACCTTTTTAAACCAAGACTCCAACGTATGGCTATTTGTGGTTACTTTGGCATACTCGGTAATCATGTCATACAGCGCAGCAAGGTATCTAATGACGCCTCTTGCCTATGGAACACGTTCAGCTACGTCAATCTCCAAAATCTCTCCTGGTTTAGACAGTGCAATGAGAAGTAACTGCATTTTTAGAAAGCTTTAAAGACTTACCTTTCTCACAAATAGTGCAGGTGTAAGGTAATCTGTATTATGCACACAAAAAGAAAACTGGAAACGGAAGAGACTGAAGTCAAAAACAGAATATTGGAATATATGGCTGAAACAGTTGCCATAAAGAAAGAATATAAACTGCAATTCGAAAACAAATAAGCTATTGCAGATGTGCAAGCAAGGTTGACATATAGCTTTAAATACAGCATATGGAGAACTCTGGCTACAGCTGGGCAGTACAGGATATTACTATTTACTGCAGACGACAATGGTTAGCGTTCATATGTTCACTGCTGACTGAAAATGATGGATTGTAACAATATGCTACATTAACAAACATAAGAAAAATCTGTTTATAAATCACAATTCTCAGATGGGTCTGCTTACACAGCATGATCACATTATATGTAAATGTGGTGGATTGGATGTCATGCACCTAGCACATAACAACCATTTGCAGAGCTTAAAAACCAAGGAATAAAAACATTTAATATGCACTCATTTGCAAGAATTGTAAACTTAAATTTCTACACAGTAAATTCCAGAGATGAGCTCGTAGCATACACTAACACAGAAGTGATGCATTATAAGAATAGTCGTATGCAGGAAATTAGAGGAAAAAGTAAACTCCCCAAATCCTGTAAGCCAGGAGACTTCCAGGTGAAAATGGGACTAATTGTTAAAGCAGTAAAAACGATAGTTGTTAGGGAAAAAGATTTGTACTGGAATTTCAACTACCTAAGAACATACCTTGTTTGTACGAGGGTCATTCAATAATTAAAGAGACTAATTGGTCTGGAGAAAAAAGTGTTTATTTTTGCAAAACAGTCCTTTTTGTACTTTTTCAACATCATCCCCTTGAACATTTATGCACTTGTTCCAACGGGCTACAAGCTTTATTGTTCCGGCTGCAAAGAACTCTTGATGTGAACCAATTTTCCATAAACTTTTCCATGTCCTAGTTGTTCTGGAACCTCTTTCCACCTAATGCCTCCTTCAGTGCACCAAACAAATAAAAATCTGTAGGTGATAAATCAGGACTTAAGGAGGATGATGTTGTACTTTTCCCGGCCCATTTTGTTGATGGTTTTGCTGGTTAGTTGAGCAATATGAGGACGTGCGTTGTTTTATTGGAAAATCGCACCTCTCCCCTGAGATCCATTATGTCTCTCTCTCATGGCAAGCTTCACCTTGTTTAAAAGCAAATCCGAGTAGCACTGACTGTTCATTGTATGCTGCTCTTCGGAATAATCACAAAAAACTGGACCTTCAGCATCCCAAAACACAGTCAACATGACTTTTCCTGCTGATGATTAGGTTTTGAATTTTTTCTTGATGGGTGAGTTGGTGCGCTTCCATTCCATGCTTTGTGCTTTTGATTCTTGCTGATCATAATGAACCCAAGGTTCATCACAAGTTAAAATTTTGTTGAGAAAGTGCTCAGCTTTTCGTTCATAATGTTCCTTTAGTTCTGTGCACGCTGTCAACCTTGTTTCCTTGTGTAGCCGCGACAACTCCTTTGGGGGCCATCTTGCACATGTGTCCATGTGTATCTCTTTAATTATTGAATGACCCTTGTATTGTTAAATTACCGGCTGGAGACAGAAATACTCGATTCAGCTGTAGACTTGAATTATAAACTAAAAATTAAGCAGGATTTCACTAGAACTACACCAAACAAACATAAAGAAAAGATTGTATTCTGTGTACAAATGTATATGGAAAAATTAATAAAGACTTAGTTCCAGAATATCTACTTGTCTTATTCGCTAACGCACCAAAAATCCTATGAAGTTACCAACACAAAGAATGTGTGTCATGTGGGTGGACTTAATTTTAGAATGTGAAAAGAATTTATTTTGGCTGGTGAATGTTTTACATAGTGACATGAGAATCCAGGAACCATAGGAGCGACATGAAAAATATGCTACTTATATCATGTAATTCAAAGGTCGTAATGTATGACGACACATACAGTGTACCAATGAATAATAAAACCTGTATTGTAAAACAACAATAACATCATGTGTGCAATGCACCACAAAAGACATGTAAATACATAACACTTGCTAAGTAAGTAATAATCAGTGTGTAAATGTTTATGAAATACACTCCTGGAAATGGAAAAAAGAACACATTGACACCGGTGTGTCAGACCCACCATACTTGCTCCGGACACTGCGAGAGGGCTGTACAAGCAATGATCACACGCACGGCACAGCGGACACACCAGGAACCGCGGTGTTGGCCGTCGAATGGCGCTAGCTGCGCAGCATTTGTGCACCGCCGCCGTCAGTGTCAGCCAGTTTGCCGTGGCATACGGAGCTCCATCGCAGTCTTTAACACTGGTAGCATGCCGCGACAGCGTGGACGTGAACCGTATGTGCAGTTGACGGACTTTGAGCGAGGGCGTATAGTGGGCATGCGGGAGGCCGGGTGGACGTACCGCCGAATTGCTCAACACGTGGGGCGTGAGGTCTCCACAGTACATCGATGTTGTCGCCAGTGGTCGGCGGAAGGTGCACGTGCCCGTCGACCTGGGACCGGACCGCAGCGACGCACGGATGCACGCCAAGACCGTAGGATCCTACGCAGTGCCGTAGGGGACCGCACCGCCACTTCCCAGCAAATTAGGGACACAGTTGCTCCTGGGGTATCGGCGAGGACCATTCGCAACCGTCTCCATGAAGCTGGGCTACGGTCCCGCACACCGTTAGGCCGTCTTCCGCTCACGCCCCAACATCGTGCAGCCCGCCTGCAGTGGTGTCGTGACAGGCGTGAATGGAGGGACGAATGGAGACGTGTCGTCTTCAGCGATGAGAGTCGCTTCTGCCTTGGTGCCAATGATGGTCGTATGCGTGTTTGGCGCCGTGCAGGTGAGCGCCACAATCACGACTGCATACGACCGAGGCACACAGGGCCAACACCCGGCATCATGGTGTGGGGAGCGATCTCCTTCACTGGCCGTACACCACTGGTGATCGTCGAGGGGACACTGAATAGTGCACGGTACATCCAAACCGTCATCGAACCCATCGTTCTACCATTCCTAGACCGGCAAGGGAACTTGCTGTTCCAACAGGACAATGCACGTCCGCATGTATCCCGTGCCACCCAACGTGCTCTAGAAGGTGTAAGTCAACTACCCTGGCCAGCAAGATCTCCGGATCTGTCCCCCATTGAGCATGTTTGGGACTGGATGAAGCGTCGTCTAACGCGGTCTGCACGTCCAGCACGAACGCTGGTCCAGCTGAGGCGCCAGGTGGAAATGGCATGGCAAGCCGTTCCTCAGGACTGCATCCAGCATTTCTACGATCGTCTCCATGGGAGAATAGCAGCCTGCATTGCTGCGAAAGGTGGATATACACTGTACTAGTGCCAACATTGTGCATGCTCTGTTGCCTGTGTCTATGTGCCTGTGGTTCTGTCAGTGTGATCATGTGATGTATCTGACCCCAGGAATGTGTCAATAAAGTTTCCCCTTCCTGGGACAATGAATTCACGGTGTTCTTATTTCAATTTCCAGGAGTGTATGATGTCTTAGATATACTATCTCAAATGGTATGATCAACCTTTCTTAATGCAGTAAGAAGGTAAATCTTGGTTCTTTTTCATGTCCAAAGTAAATACATTGATGGTACTATAGTTCAATTCTTTTATCTTGGCGGTTCGCGCATGCCCGCCCAGACGCGGGAGATTGCTGCGTTGCCAGTTGTACGCCCCAAGAGAAGCAGCGCCATAGTATAGTTCGCAGACTTACGTTTAGGGGGGAGCGTGCAGTTTGCGAAATAAAGCCACCACGGCCGCATTAACCCTTTCGCTGCTACAGAGACGCGCATTCCGTGCTGTGCGCGATTTTGTCGTCATTGCACTGCTCGCCTGTGCAGACACATGGTGTTTCGATTGCTTTCACACATTTTATCATTCGATTTCACAAAAACTTCTTGACTGATACCTTCCCCCCATAAATGACTTAATTTTGTTTCGATGTTCAACGCAGTTATTGTGCAGCATTAGATGTAGTAAACCATTGCATGAAATTTTGAATAGTTTGCAGAGGTAAAAGTCCATAGCGTATACTTTCCATATGGTCGATTGTAGTTGCCACTAGTTGACTTTAAAATATCACGCAAAATACCGGCAAACACTGTTGGTATGACTATAAATTACGTTTCGTCGAATTACAATAGGAAATAAACAATTTCCACTGTTGTTTATTGCGAAAAAGCGGTTAGTGAGAATGATACAAACACCTTTCCTTGCTATCACCTGAATTAGGAAGCTTATTGCTTATTTGGTTTAATTAATTAATAGAACATGGAGCAACTGGTATAAAGAATGCTTTTTCCAAACTTTCTGTAAAAGAAAGTCTGCTATCAAGACAATGCTCTTGTTCAATTACTTTATTTAAGACTGAACGCTTCTAAAACTGAAGACACTCGTCCGTGGTCTGCACTGCAATCGAGCTCTGGTAACGTCGTTCTCTATTCATCGGCTGGCTGTGTTTTGTGACATCAGATGCGCAGAACGAGCTAAACTCGGCCGCCATCGTAAATGACGCGCACTTTAGTTACAAGATGGGCCATGAGTTTTTTGTTGCAATGTTAGGTCGATCTTACGCACAGGCAATTTTTTTCTGGGTGTTGTTAGGATATACGTTTCAGTTTGCATACACAGTGGTAAATTTCTATCAGTCATTTTTAAGTTTTTCTATTCGTACTCAGACATGTTAAGATTTCTAGAGTGTAGAACAATTGTGTTCATGGCGAAACAGATAATTTTATGCTTTGAACAAATCATTCATATGTAAAAATCGCGCCACTGTGGTAAGTAATTGGAAACAGGAGCAAATAAATTAGGAATGACAACAATGCATAGCGACACTTCTAAGAATGGAAAGAAAAACATGAAATATGTAACTAGCTTCAGCATTGTGAAAAGTTTCCCGATCCATGGGAAGTGATTAAATAAACGATGTATATTCCTTTCTGGGGACAGAAAGGCCACCGCCTGTCCTAACTTATTTTTGGGTGACGTACTTCTGTTTGTGGATTTTGGCACCTGTGCGCCGATGTTGGACGCGCTCCTGTCAGGCTGGTTGGGCCGCTGTTCTCCGTCACTCCGTACTCAAGCCAGTAAATTCGCCGTCCCCCTCTCTGTGCGAACTACCCTTATGTGTAATATATTTGAATGTATTCAAACTCCCAACACTTCTCTGGAAAGAAGTAATTTATTGTTTTATTATTGTATATCTTATTACTACTGTGATCTCGTGCTTAGGTCTCAGAGCCGGCCAAAGTGGCCGTGTGGTTCTGGGCGCTGCAGTATGGTTGGTTGGTTGGTTGGTTTGGGGAAGGATACCAGACAGCGTGGTCATCGGTCTCATCGGATTAGGGAAGGATGGGGAAGGAAGTCGGCCGTGCCCTTTCAGAGGAACCATCCCGGCATTTGCCTGGAGTGATTTAGGGAAATCACGGAAAACCTAAATCAGGATGGCCGGACGCGGGATTGAACCGTCGTCCTTCCGAATGCTGCAGTATGGAACCGAGCGACCGCTACGGTCGCAGTTTCGAATCCTGCCTCGGGCATGGATGTGTGTGATGTCCTTAGGTTAGATAAGTTTAATTAGTTCTAAGTTCTAGGCGACTGATGACCTCAGAAGTTACGTCGCATAGTGCTCAGAGCCATTTGAACAATTTTACTTAGGTCTCAGAGCTTAAGCATTCCGTCTTACTTCTAAGCCTACTTAAGTGAATTTGTTTCTTTGAGGGATCTTTTTCTGTTAAACGATTAACCGATTAATCTTTGTATTAATTATGCAGTCACTGTAACACTTAAACTGTCGCTGGTGTCCGGGGTGGGGTTCGCATTTATTACTCTAGTGTCGGTGCTTGAGAATTTACTTATTTGATGATCAGTCTTGAATGAATTATACGCCTGCGTGTTTTCCCTAGGCTTCCCGAGTTGGCTGTGGCGCAGGTGCCGTTGGCAGGGCCGTGCTGTCCACTATCGGCCGACGCAGCGGGCGTGCCCAGTGCGCGTCGCCTGCGTGCGTTCGTGCGGCGTGGTGTTCCGCCTCCCGCCTCTTTACAAGTGACGTTATTAGTCTTGTGGCATTCGCACTTAAGGTGAAATCGAGATGTCCGCTACTGTAAGCTATCCTAGGCAAGTTTCGCGTCTGGCAGCCCAGCCCTGTCTTCTATTCCTACTTCATTTGCAGATTTTTCGAATAGTAATTGTGGATTACCGTATAATCTTAAAATCTTTGTTAGCTTTGTTTCAAAATTGTTAGTGCCCAAAGGGCGTTCCAAATCTTTGTTGTAATCCTGGAACTGTAAATTTTAAGATATTGTCAAATGCTGAACTTGTAAAATTTTGAATAATGTTCCTGTTTGGAAAGTTGCTAAATTGCTAGCGCCAAAAGCGCCCTGAAGTTATTTGAATGGTAATCCCGAACTTGTAAATTTTTTTCTAAACAAGGACCTCCTTCCTTGCTCGAAGTTTATTATCTAAAAAGTGGTTTTAATATTGTTTAGATACTGTTCTTTCTACAATTCTAGTGGAGTCAGATAGGCCTGGTTGCAATCTTCCGGATGTCTAAAGGGCTCTCGAGCTGTGTTTTTATGAATGTTAAACTTGATATTTTTATGGGTCATTACTCGACCTGAAAGAGAAAAAAAAAGTTATTGTAAGTTTGGTCCTATTGGTTCGCCGTCCTGAAATCAGTCTGACAGTTACTATTGATTTACATTTTACTGATGTTTTTAAGTGTATCTTGTTAAATAAAGGATAGTTAACTATTGTGATGCACAACAAATGGCATTCGTCAAACTCAGCCTGCACCTTCCTCTTGCCCGTTAAGTTGTTGTAGTATCCTGGGGAGTCCACTGAGATTTCACAAGTGATTCTGGTAAATTACACAAAACAAAGCGAGTAAAACATTTGAAGAAACACAGTTGAATGTGAACTGGTACTCACTTTTGCTGAAATGAAATATGGAGGTAATCATGTGATGTTTTCCCAACACTTTCAGTCATATGTGTCTTCATTGTGTGATGTTGCACAAGAACTCGAATAAATACACGTGATAAACGTGGTTTTGATGCAACGAACTGTTGCCTACCATTCTGGTGGCCTACAACAATGTTTAGCACTCCACTATCGTTGGCACGTGTGACACTGCTTGTGTAACATGCAAAAAACTTTAATGATGAGCTAGAGAACTGTGCCCTGCGAGAGCGATCAACCACTGTTAATGGGCGACACTTTTGTAAATACACGTAGCTGACAGCTGGATTCCACGCTACAAGATAACAGACTATTCATTTCGACGAAGTGGCAGCCTGAAAGTGGGTTGCATGGGTACATTTTGTGAATAATCTGAACACATATATTAACCTAACATTTATTTCCAGCACCCATCATACAGGTTCATGGTAGCACAGTCCCGTCACTGAAATGATCAGCAGCGCTCATACTGCCTTCATATCACGCCAGCACGAGCTAGGCGCTGACCCTGGTGAAGTAGGGCAGAGTGTTGAGCGGCACGGGGTAGCTGTGTAGCCAGGCCGGACCCTGAATGGTGGGGTGCTCGGGGTCCGCCTCGTCCCGCCACATCCCCTTCGGCAGGTAGATGTCACGGCTGAAGTTGTTGTGCCACACCACTGGCGCCACCAGAATGTCGTCGCCCAGCAGGAACTCTGCACGCAAAGGAAACACAGCGTCACCGCACAGCATATGCCAGTTGTCTAGCGTCTACGTTATGTACTGAATCTCTTCTTGTGCAACTCTAAACATCCTCGAGGATCTCATCTCCGCTGGTTGTATTTTTGTTGTCTTTTTTTACGCAACTATCGTTTCCATACAACAGTAATGTTATAGCCATAGTTTCATAAAATTTAATTTTTGTACTTTTTCAGGTCGTATACACTACTGGCCATTACAATTGCTACACCAAGAACAAATGCAGATGATAAACGGGTATTCATTGGACAAATATATTATACTAGAACTGACATGTGATTACATTTTCACGCAATTTGGGTGCATAGATCCTGAGAAATAGGTACCCAGAACAACCACCTCTGGCCGTAATAACGGCCTTGATACGCGTGGGCATTGAGTCAAACAGAGCTTGGATGGCGTGTACAGGCACAGCTGCCCATGCAACTTCAACACGATACCACAGTTCATCGAGAGTAGCGACTGGCGTATTGTGACGAGCGAGTTGCTGGGCCACCATTGACCAGACGTTTTCAGTTGGTGAGAGATCTGGAGAATGTGCTGGCCAGGGCAGCAGTCGAACATTTTCTGTATCCAGAAAGGCCCGTACAGGGCATGCAACATGCGGTCGTGCATTATCCTGCTGAAATGTAGGGTTTCGCAGGGATCGAATGAAGGGTAGAGCCACGGGTCGTAACACATCTGAAATGTAACGTCCACTGTTCAAAGTGCCGTCAATGCGAACAAGAGGTGACCGAGACGTGTAACCAATGGCACCCCATACCATCACGCCGGGTGATACGCCAGTATGGCGATGACGAATACACGCTTCCAATGTGCGTTCACCGCGATGACGCCAACCACGGATCCGACCATCATGATGCTGTAAACAGAACCTGGATTCATTTGAATAAATGACATTTTGACATTCGTGCACCCAGGTTCGTCGTTGAGTACACCATCGCAGGCCCTCCTGTCTGTGATGCAGCATCAAGGGTAACCGCAGCCACGGTCTCCGAGCTGATAGTCCATGCTGCTGCAAACGTCGTCGAACTGTTCATGCACATGGTTGTTGTCTTGCAAACGTCCCCATCTGTTAACTGAGGGATCTAGACGTGGCTGCACGATCCATTACAGCCATGCGGATAAGATGTCTGTCATCTCGACTGCTAGTGATACGAGGCCGTTGGGATCAAGCACGGCGTTCCTATTACCCTCCTGAACCCACCGATTCCATATTCTGCTAACAGTCATTGGATCTCGAACAACGCGAGCAGCAATGTCACGATACGATAAACCGCAGTCGCTATAGGCTACAATCCGACCTTTATCAAAGTTGGAAACGTGAAGGTACGCATTTCTCCTCCTTACACGAGGCAACACAACAACGTTTCACCAGGCAACGCAGGGTCAACTGCTGTTTGTGTATGAGAAATCGGTTGGAAAGTTTCCTCATGTCAGCACGTTGTAGGTGTCGCCACCGGCGCCAACCTTGTGTGAATGCTCTGAAAAGCTAATCATTTGCATATCACAGCATCTTCTTCCTGTCGGTTAAATTTCGCGTCTGTAGCATGTCATCTTCCTGATGTAGCAATTTAAATGGCCAGTAGTGTACTTAAGAGTTTCGTTCATTGTTTCACACACTGTTTGAAATTTGTACATTAATTTGGAAGGTGTAACTTTTTTTAGACAACGAAATTTGAAGACTAGATTCTGTACGTATAGGCTTGTGCCAAGTTATTGCTAACTGGATATTGTCTTTCACTCAGTACTGGGCTGAGCGCAAGAAGCAAGTTGTCCAATCTCCAAAGAAAAAATGAACATGGAATGACTCAAGTGGTCCAAAGTGACCAATCAAGTTAATATTACATTATCATCTGAGAATTGCATAGATTAGTTTGTTTATCTAATTTAACTCCTGAATAATGGATAATTACATGATTACCAGTTTTTATGGGCATTCTCAGTATAAACGGTAGAAAGGTTGTCACTAAATAGCAGCTCAGTCGCGGTATGACGGTTTCGAAGCTAGGCCAATCTTGAGGAAATTGACTGAAAAGACTAGTCTCGCGGTGGGTTACGGAATATGCGGCGTGCGTAATAACCGGATCACCTCTCGAGAATGTGAGCGGTCTCTGTTGCTATACTGTATCCTGAGTACTGCTGAAGTTTTCCGCTAAAAAACATCTTTTCAAAGACAGTCTTCTATTCAGATTTAGAGTTATCTCAGTTATGCGCTAGTTTTTGGAGGAAACACGCTCTAATGGTTAGTTCTGAGACAGACCGTAACGCAGAGAGTCGAAAGTGGATTACAGACTGAACATTGTAAGATACGAACAAGTGTGCAAAATAAATGTATAGTAGGAACTGCACAGCAATCTGTCGGTCATACCTGAGTCGATTGTGAGGGCCGTGGCGTCCGTTGGGTCGATCCACCAGATTGGCCTGTTGACGGGAGTGCCGTCCTCAACGGCTTTCTTCATCAGCTCAACGATGAGTGGTGCGTACTGGATGTGCAGGCTGGTCAGGTTGCGGCAGATGTCTAGCGTCTGTAACGTAATCCACCATTACACTGTTACAGGGGGGAGCTACCCTGCTGAAATTAAATCCAATAGAGTGTTAATGAATGAGTAAACAACTTTTTGAAGATAATCGTGTACTGAACATATCTCTTGGGATAAAGAATCAGAATGCATAAATTACTCAGTGCAGAGAATATTATTATGACACTGTTTTCTTGAATCATACTGGAATTTGGATTCCCGTAATATGAACGTAGGCCTCGACGCAAAACATCTCTCTCGACATGTATCTAACTGCAATTTTAATATTTCTGTGATTCTCTTGCACTGACTGTCCGAGAAATATTTTTTATCGACAAAGGGAGTCCACCAGCATTGATGAATGCTCGATGAAGCAGATACACGACATCCTGTGCTAAAAACCAAGAAGTGAGACATAAACGCAATAAGAACTAAAGGGAATCCGTTACATTTCTGGTGCAAATAAATCATACAAACATATAGGGTGACAATTCAACCCCAAACCTAGGGATTACAGCTACGAACAACTGGAATTGGTACGATCACAAAGAAAATGTTGTTTGAAAGGCGAACCAGAGGTTGCGTTTCATTGGCAAAATACTTAGAAAATGTAACACACCTGCGTTTGTCTGTCCTCTTAGGGAATACTGCTGCGTGATATGGGATCTTTACCAGGCACAGTTCACGGAGGATATCAAAAAAGTTCAAAGAAGGGCAGCTTGCTTTCTGTTATCGCGAAATAGGGGAAAGAGTGCCACGGATATGCTACGCGTGTTAGGTGGCAAGCTTCAGTACAGAGGCGTTTTTCGTTGCGCACAGGTCTTTTCACACTGTTAACTCACGAACTTTCTCTCCCGAATGCGGAAATATTTTGTTGGCTCTCAGATACATAGGAAGAAATGTTCATCTTCAGAAAATAACAGAAACCAAAGACCGAGTGGAAAGATTTTAGTGTTCCTCTTTCCCACGCACTTTGCTTGACTGGAACTTTAGGGAAAGAGTCTGAAGGTGATCTGATGATCGCCGTGCAAAGCTCCCAAGTGTAGACTGCACAGTAGTGAGACGTACGTGTAGAGAGAGATGTAGATGTGTGGGTGGGCAGGTCGAAGACAGAACTACCAGGTATGAACTGCGTAGAGGACATACTTTTTAATAATAAACGATCTTCCCTTCTAATCTTAAGTTGTTATTATTTGATGAGGTGTTGCTTCGTGATATAAAAAAAGTAAACATGCTGCTTTCTCGCACGAATCAGTCGATAAACCGACTAATAAAACTATGCCGACGATTTCTGCTAATATCACTGCTGTCGCCAAGTTTCAGAGTATAAGAACCCTGACAATGAGAGCGTAGTTACAGGGACAGCTCCAAATCAAAACACTGTACATCTGCACAGATATCTGTCTGACAGATAATCTTTTGTTGTAGGCAGTCCGTTCGCTTTGTCTTAATTCACGAGCTAATAAATGATTGTCTCCGCTATTTCGTGGATGAGTATCAGTCTACTTGAGAAAACGCTACATTTTTTTTTTTTTTTGAAAAGACCTACAGGTAAGTTTAATACGATCACGCTAATTGAGATTACACGAGAAATTAAAAAGTACAAATGCTAACCGACCTCTTTGTTACGTTACGCCATTACTAATTAGAAAACGAATTACATCTGTAAATAGAAAATTATCAGCTACCTTCACCTGGCGCAGGTTTCCTGATAATCCCACACCTGACACGGACTATTTGTTTCCACAACTCGTAGTTTATGAGTGTTTTGCGTGATCTCAGTCAATTGTATATTTATTGTCTCTTGCAAATTTTCTCTATAAGAGATATATCATTTTTCCATATATTGAACCGTATTGTTTGACTACTTGTAGATATAGAATTCGTTTTGAAATACATGTCGATAAATTCTGCAGCTTAATCGGTAAATTCTTTGCAGGCCTCACATTGTATCAATGCTGTGAAGATATATTTACTTTTGATGTGAATCGCGTGGATAGGACGTTACTCACCTCGTTGTCGAAGTCCCAAGGCTTGACGTGGAAGCGTAAGGCAGGCATGAAGGTGACCACCTGCAGCCAGCGGATGTACAGGTCGTAGGTGGGGTAGCCGCCGTGGTTCTCGACGCCGCCCACCTGCTCCGGCATCACGAAAGGGTGGCCGACCATGTTGAGCTGCAGCAGCTTGGGCACCAGCGTCTTGAAGCCGTTCTGGCTGCTCCACGCGGTGTCGACGACGTCCATGAGGAAGAAGTTGGGGAGGTGCTGGCTCTCCACGCTGGAGCGCAGCGTCACCATGGACCCGAACTGGGAGCCGGCGCTCGAGTACACGTCCGAGAAGACCACGGGGCTCTTCTCCAGTGGCGTGATGTCTGCCGGCTGCGGCAGGTAGCTGGACTCGCCGTAGTCGAACACGAACGTGTCCACCCCAGTCTCATTGCGAAGTGCCTGAAAAGAGTTTAGGAATAACATGCCGTACCTGGACAGATGGAGGAAATGGCAACTCTTGGTCCAGATAGAACTTAGGACTCCAAGTTAACATCCAGCAGTGGAGTAACAACTCTTTTTTATCAATAAAGGACATACGCTGATCACCCAGAACATAGTGACTACCAACGTACTGTCAGGCGATAGCAGCGGCTCCTGGGGAGGAATGATTGCTAGTCAGACGCAGGCACGGTGCACGTAGCATCCATGAGCGCGCTGTGTGTGTGGAATGGGGAAGTTTGACCAAGGGCAGATTCAGATTGTCTGGAGGCTCGCCACGACCGTTTCGGAAACTGCACAACTTGTCGGGTGTTCGAGGAGTGCAGCGGTGAGTATCTTCAACAAGTGGCGAAACCACGTCCAGGCGACGTGAAGCTGAGCAGCTACTGCTCATTACAAGTTCCGGACATCATGGGCTGAGCAGATTGGTAAAACAGGATGGAAGTGAACTTTGGTGGAACTAACATCAGACTTTAATGCTGGGCAGAATATAAATACACTCCTGGAAATTGAAATAAGAACACCGTGAATTCATTGTCCCAGGAAGGGGAAACTTTATTGACACATTCCTGGGGTCAGATACATCACATGATCACACTGACAGAACCACAGGCACATAGACACAGGCAACAGAGCATGCACAATGTCGGCACTAGTACAGTGTATATCCACCTTTCGCAGCAACGCAGGCTGCTATTCTCCCATGGAGACGATCGTAGAGATGCTGGATGTAGTCCTGTGGAACGGCTTGCCATGCCATTTCCACCTGGCGCCTCAGTTGGACCAGCGTTCGTGCTGGACGTGCAGACCGCGTGAGACGACGCTTCATCCAGTCCCAAACATGCTCAATGGGGGACAGATCCGGAGATCTTGCTGGCCAGGGTAGTTGACTTACACCTTCTAGAGCACGTTGGGTGGCACGGGATACATGCGGACGTGCATTGTCCTGTTGGAACAGCAAGTTCCCTTGCCGGTCTAGGAATGGTAGAACGATGGGTTCGATGACGGTTTGGATGTACCGTGCACTATTCAGTGTCCCCTCGACGATCACCAGTGGTGTACGGCCAGTGTAGGAGATCGCTCCCCACACCATGATGCCGGGTGTTGGCCCTGTGTGCCTCGGTCGTATGCAGTCCTGATTGTGGCGCTCACCTGCACGGCGCCAAACACGCATACGACCATCATTGGCACCAAGGCACAAGCGATTCTCATCGCTGAAGACGACACGTCTCCATTCGTCCCTCCATTCACGCCTGTCGCGACACCACTGGAGGCGGGCTGCACGATGTTTGGGCGTGAGCGGAAGACGGCCTAACGGTGTGCGGGACCGTAGCCCAGCTTCATGGAGACGTTTGCGAATGGTCCTCGCCGATACCCCAGGAGCAACAGTGTCCCTAATTTGCTGGGAAGTGGCAGTGCGGTCCCCTACGGCACTGCGTAGGATCCTACGGTCTTGGCGTGCATCCGTGCGTCGCTGCGGTCCGGTCCCAGGTCGACGGGCACGTGCACCTTCCGCCGACCACTGGCGACAACATCGATGTACTGTGGAGACCTCACGCCCCACGTGTTGAGCAATTCGGCGGTACGTCCACCCGGCCTCCCGCATGCCCACTATACGCCCTCGCTCAAAGTCCGTCAACTGCACATACGGTTCACGTCCACGCTGTCGCGGCATGCTACCAGTGTTAAAGACTGCGATGGAGCTCCGTATGCCACGGCAAACTGGCTGACACTGACGGCGGCGGTGCACAAATGCTGCGCAGCTAGCGCCATTCGACGGCCAACACCGCGGTTCCTGGTGTGTCCGCTGTGCCGTGCGTGTGATCATTGCTTGTACAGCCCTCTCGCAGTGTCCGGAGCAAGTATGGTGGGTCTGACACACCGGTGTCAATGTGTTCTTTTTTCCATTTCCAGGAGTGTGTGTCGGAATATACTCCCAACGATGGGCCTCCGCAGCCGACGACCGGCTCTTGTGCCACTGTTAACAGCACGACACCGGCAACTACGAGTCAAGTGAGCAAGGGGATGTCGGCACTGGAGGTTAACGCAGTAACAGTGCCTTGCATGGTCTGATGAATCCCGAAGCCTTCTGCATCATGCCGATGGGAGGGGCGAATCCGTCATCTTCTAGAGGAACAACTCCTAGACACCTGTACTGCGGGACAGAGACAAGGATGCGGCGGCTGCATTATGCTCTGGGGAACATTCACGTGGGTATCAATTGGTGCAGTGGAGCTCGTGCAAGGCACCATGACGGCTGAGGAGTATAGTATGATGGTTGCAGACCACGTACACCCCTTGTTGATGATCATGTTTCGCGATAGCAGCGACATTTTTCAACCTGATAATGCGCCATATCACAAGGCCAGGAGTGACATGGAGTGATTCGAAGAACACAGTTGATGTGCTGGTCCTCCAACTAGCCATAAATGAATTCGATCGATCTTGGATGTGACTCGGCGTCAGAATTCATCTCCCCGTCCCAGGAATTTACGGGACTTGGCTGACTTGTGTATGTCGATGCGGTGTCAACTCCCTCCAGCTACTTACCGAGGCTTCATTTCTTCCATGCCATGGCGCGTTGCCGTTGGTATACGTTGGCTATTGGGAAGGTGCTCATAATGTTCTGGGTGAACAGTGAATAAGGCACATATTATCTGCCGGCCGGAGTGGCCGAGCGGTTCTAGGCACTACAGTATGGAACCGCGCGACCGCTACGGTCGAAGGTTCGAATCCTGCCTCGGGCATGGATGTATGTGATGTCCTTAGGTTAGTTAGGTTTAAGTAGTTCTAAGTTCTAGGGGACTGATGACCTCAGCAGTTATGTCCCATAGTGCTCAGAGCCATTTGAACCGTTTGAACATGTTATCTGCAAATGCATAAGGCTTCTCACTGAAAGTAAAAACAGAATTTACGTACCGATAACTGTTCTGTTCTAATCACAACCGCTCAACTGTTGATATACACTCCTGGAAATTGAAATAAGAACACCGTGAATTCATTGTCCCAGGAAGAAGAAACTTTATTGACACATTCCTGGGGTCAGATACATCACATGATCACACCGACAGAACCACAGGCACATAGACACAGGCAACAGAGCATGCACAATGTCGGCACTAGTACAGTGTATATCCACCTTTCGCAGCAATGCAGGCTGCTATTCTCCCATGGAGACGATCGTAGAGATGCTGGATGTAGTCCTGTGGAACGGCTTGCCATGCCATTTCCACCTGGCGCCTCAGTTGGACCAGCGTTCGTGCTGGACGTGCAGACCGCGTGAGATGACGCTTCATCCAGTCCCAAACATGCTCAATGGGGGACAGATCCGGAGATCTTGCTGGCCAGGGTAGTTGACTTACACCTTCTAGAGCACGTTGGGTGGCACGGGATACATGCGGACGTGCATTGTCCTGTTGGAACAGCAAGTTCCCTTGCCGGTCTAGGAATGGTAGAACGATGGGTTCGATGACGGTTTGGATGTACCGTGCACTATTCAGTGTCCCCTCGACGATCACCAGTGGTGTACGGCCAGTGTAGGAGATCGCTCCCCACACCATGATGCCGGGTGTTGGCCCTGTGTGCCTCGGTCGTATGCAGTCCTGATTGTGGCGCTCACCTGCACGGCACCAAACACGCATACGACCATCATTGGCACCAAGGCAGAAGCGACTCTCATCGCTGAAGACGAGACGTCTCCATTCGTCCCTCCATTCACGCCTGTCGCGACACCACTGGAGGCGGGCTGCACGATGTTGGGGCGTGAGCGGAAGACGGCCTAACGGTGTGCGGCACCGTAGCCCAGCTTCATGGAGACGGTTGCGAATGGTCCTCGCCGATACCCCAGGAGCAACAGTGTTCCTAATTTGCTGGAAAGTGGCAGTGCGGTCCCCTACGGCACTGCGTAGGATCCTACGGTCTTGGCGTGCATCCGTGCGTCGCTGCGGTCCGGTCCCATGTCGATGGGCACGTGCACCTTCCGCCGACCACTGGCGACAACATCGATGTACTGTGGAGACCTCACGCCCCACGTGTTGAGCAATTCGGCGGTACGTCCACCCGGCCTCCCGCATGCCCACTATACGCCCTCGCTCAAAGTCTGTCAACTGCACATACGGTTCACGTCCACGCTGTCGCGGCATGCTACCAGTGTTAAAGACTGCGATGGAGCTCCGTATGCCACGGCAAACTGGCTGACACTGACGGCGGCGGTGCACAAATGCTGCGCAGCTAGCGCCATTCGACGGCCAACACCGCGGTTCCTGGTGTGTCCACTGTGCCGTGCGTGTGATCATTGCTTGTACAGCCCTCTCGCAGTGTCTGGAGCAAGTATGGTGGGTCTGACACACCGGTTTCAATGTGTTCTTTTTTCCATTTCCAGGAGTGTATGTGGATGGAGTGCTGTGCAGTCAATGTGCCTCTAAAATCGGAAAAGTGTCTCCTCTGACGTATTTTTCGCAATAACCGGAACCAGTGTAAAAAAAATGGTTCAAATGGCTCTGAGGACTATGTGACTTAGCCCGCATCTCGTGGTCGTACGGTAGCGTTCTCGGTTCCCATGCCCGGGTTCCCGGGTTCGATTACCGGCGGGGTCAGGGATTTTCTCTACCTCGTGATGGCTGGGTGTTGTGTGCTGTCCTTAGGTTAGTTAGGTTTAAGTAGTTCTAAGTTCTAGGGGACTGATGACCATAGATGTTAAGTCCCATAGTGCTCAGAGCCATTTGACTATGTGACTTAACTTCTGAGGCCATCAGTCCCCTAGAACTTAGAACTACTTAAACCTAACTAACCTAAGGACACCATACACATCCATGCCCGAGGCAGGATTCGAACCTGCGACCGCAACGGTCTCGCGGTTCCAGACTGTAGCTCCTAGAACCGCACGTCCACTCCGGCCGGCGAATCACTGTAAAAAATACGAAAAAAACAGGATTTGCAATGGCACCGACATTCCTAGGGACGTCAGTCGCCGCTGGAAACAGGGGATAGTGCCAGTGCTCGCTCACCAAAGAAAAATCTCTATAAAAATATCTTAATTCTATGCGGTTTTATTGCGTGGTAACACCCGCTGTCTTGCAATGAAACAGAATTTAGAATATTCCGCACGAAGTCGAAAAAAGTATCGCAACACAAAATAATCGCAATTAAATCACATAAAAATACAACAAATGAAGGCAGGAGTTCAAACTTAATGTATCAAGAAATCTACATAGGGCTGCACTTAGCTCAATGCTAGATTTTAGCTACTACGTGAGTATATGTTAACTTCTTGTGGTTAAGTGTTTTATTTGACAATATAATTATTGTTGTTTACCATGTCCTCCAAAATACCATCTCTTTCCGATTATGAAGTCTTCTCGGGTTATCAGCTGAGTCAAGGCGCCGTTCTGCGGCAACGCTTCCACAAGTTTCCTACTTATCATCCTCAGGTGAAGTGTCAGGTTCGTGTCCTGTCCTGGTCTTTCTAGCCGCCGGACCGCGGTTCCTCTGCCTCGTCTGCGTCGGCCCGCCTCTGGTAGGAGTTCAGCGCCGCGTCGTGGTGGCGGTGAGGGTGGGGGAGGAAAATAGCGCCCGGTGGGGGTGGGGGCTCCCTGCCTGCTGACAGGTCCGGCCATAGCGTCCTGATGAGACCTGTTCATTCCATCCGCTGCCTTCCCTGTTTCACGTTGGAGAGTTCGCGTTGTTTTTTTGTTGTCGCTGCTTCCCATGTGGTGGTAATCTGGAAACCGCTAATCTCGATTGTCAAGATTATTCTAGACTCTTATCTCCACACCCTCATTAAATAGCGAATCCCAGAACACGTTCGCCCTGCTCAACAAATTTGTTTGTTCGAAATCAAACATATGGTTTTCGTTGTATTCCTCCGCTGCAGATTTCTCCGTTTGGCTTAGGCGAACGTTCCTTACATTTTCTGAGCAGCGCTGCGATATACATCGTTGCTTCTGGCAGATGCAGTGTTTGCCACACTCGAAGCTGACTACAGCTATCTGTATTCCTAGTTTGTGCTTCACTGAGCACAGCATGTTCTTCATTCTGGCCGATGAGCGAAGAACGATTTATTAATTCCTGGCAATATTTGCCGTGGGTGTCACAGGATACTGAAGGAATGGCAAGCACTTAGTGTCTTAGACACACACAGTGGCTACGGTCACTGCACCGACTTTTAGCCAGCGAAAAATTGTTATAAGGTGGCTTAACTTGCTGACAGAATTAGAGCTAACCTCGTGCAAGGAAACATTACACCACACAGTCCTGAAGGAGCGAACCAACAATAATCATGAATTTACTCATAACACACGACAGAATAGCGAAACAACTAAACTGACAAAACTACACCCGCCATCGGGCAGTACGAGAGGAGGAGGAAAGATCACTGTCTTCAATTACACCGGTCCCGGGGACAGGAAACCCGATCGCCGGAGGCCACAAGGCAGAAGAGACACTGGTTACGCAAACTTATTACTTAATGATTAAACCTTCCACTAACTTAACTTGCAATCATGCTCGAACAGGCAGTACACGACCTTCGATGGCAAGGATCCACACATCCGACCACGAACGCGTCGCCAGCGTACTCAACACGCCACAGTCACGCGACAACACGCTCTGTCACCGGAGTTCACGTTTTCTCTGCAGCGTTGACGGGTAGTGACCGCTCCTTCATGTTAGGTGCCTCCTTTATAAACTCCACTGTTGAAACGGAGGACTTAAAGAAGCTTGTTAACGTCCCACCAAGGTGAAATGAACAGCAACTACTCGTGGGGCGATTCTGTATACAACCAACCTGCGGGGAGCTCTCCCGTCAACTCGACCCGCTCGTTACACACAACCGACATACCTCACGTGGCGACTCGGTACAACCGACCAGGCCTGGTCCGCGCTGGCGAGCCACACTGCCCTCCCGTGTCCATCTCTGCGCGCACCCCTTACTTCCGCGCCACCACACGATGTTACCACCGGTCAAAGATCTCACTTCCTCCATAGCAGTTTCCCGGGAGCAAAAACGCAGATATCGATAGCAGAGAGAAAAGACAACCAAGCAGCCAGTTAATGACAGAAAACATATCAAACAAACATGTCATGGGAAGAAAAGGAAAACCAATGCAATCTAAACACAAGGTGTAGCACGAGTTGATATACGGCTCAGACTTCTTCACGAATTTCATCTCTCTTCTTCTCGCCAATTAGGCCAAACGAAGAAATCTACGGAACACAGTCTCAATGAAAACCAAATGTTTGAATCTGAACAAACAAAGCTGCTCTGTACGCCGAAAGTGTTCTGGGAATCTATCTTCAAGGCGGTTGTGGAGATAAGAGTCCATGATAACTTTGCCAACTGAGATAGCGGTTTCCAACCTCATGGGAGGCAGCGATACCAAAAATACGATAAGAACGCTCCGATGCGAAACAGGTGAAGCGAGCAGATGCACTGGACAGACCTCACCAGGACGCGACACCCAGACCCCCAGCATGCAGGGAGCCCCCAGCAACACCGGACGCGACTCTGCCCTCCCCCCCACACAACCCAGCGACTCCCATACCAGAGGGGCGCCATTGACACTGCTGACGCAGACGAGGCTGAGGTTCCTGCGGCCCAGTGGATATAAAGACCACGACAGGGCACGAAACCGATACTTCGCCTGAAGATGACAAATAGGAAACATGTTGAAACGCTGCCGGCACTGGCAGCGGTTCTAGGCGCTACAGTCTGGGAACGCGAGACCGCTACGGTCGCAGGTTCGAATCCTCGGGCATGGATGTGTGTGATGTCCTTAGGTTAGCTAGGTTTAAGTAGTTCTAAGTTCTAGGGGACTGATGACCTCAGAAGTTAAGTCCCATAGTGCTCAGAGCCATTTGAACCAGTTCTTATGGAATATCACCTTGTGCTACCTAACTACACTCCTGGAAATGGAAAAAAGAACACATTGACACCGGTGTGTCAGACCCACCATACTTGCTCCGGACACTGCGAGAGGGCTGTACAAGCAATGATCACACGCACGGCACAACGGACACACCAGGAACCGCGGTGTTGGCCGTCGAATGGCGCTAGCTGCGCAGCATTTGTGCACCGCCGCCGTCAGTGTCAGCCAGTTTGCCGTGGCATACGGAGCTCCATCGCAGTCTTTAACACTGGTAGCATGCCGCGACAGCGTGGACGTGAACCGTATGTGCAGTTGACGGACTTTGAGCGAGGGCGTATAGTGGGCATGCGGGAGGCCGGGTGGACGTACCGCCGAATTGCTCAACACGTGGGGCGTGAGGTCTCCACAGTACATCGATGTTGTCGCCAGTGGTCGGCGGAAGGTGCACGTGCCCGTTGACCTGGGACCGGACCGCAGCGACGCACGGATGCACGCCAAGACCGTAGGGTCCTACGCAGTGCCGTAGGGGACCGCACCGCCACTTCCCAGCAAATTAGGGACACTGTTGCTCCTGGGGTATCGGCGAGGACCATTCGCAACCGTCTCCATGAAGCTGGGCTACGGTCCCGCACACCGTTAGGCCGTCTTCCGCTCACGCCCCAACATCGTGCAGCCCCCCTCCAGTGGTGTAGCGACAGGCGTGAATGGAGGGACGAATGGAGACGTGTCGTCTTCAGCGATGAGAGTCGCTTCTGCCTTGGTGCCAATGATGGTCGTATGCGTGTTTGGCGCCGTGCAGGTGAGCGCCACAATCAGGACTGCATACGACCGAGGCACACAGGGCCAACACCCGGTATCATGGTGTGGGGAGCGATCTCCTACACTGGCCGTACACCACTGGTGATCGTCGAGGGGACACTGAATAGTGCACGGTACATCCAAACCGTCATCGAACCCATCGTTCTACCATTCCTAGACCGGCAAGGGAACTTGCTGTTCCAACAGGACAATGCACGTCCGCATGTAACCCGTGCCACCCAACGTGCTCTAGAAGGTGTAAGTCAACTACCCTGGCCAGCAAGATCTCCGGATCTGTCCCCCATTGAGCATGTTTGGGACTGGATGAAGCGTCGTCTCACGCGGTCTGCACGTCCAGCACGAACGCTGGTCCAACTGAGGCGCCAGGTGGAAATGGCATGGCAAGCCGTTCCACAGGACTACATCCAGCATCTCTACGATCGTCTCCATGGGAGAATAGCAGCCTGCATTGCTGCGAAAGGTGGATATACACTGTACTAGTGCCGACATTGTGCATGCTCTGTTGCCTGTGTCTATGTGCCTGTGGTTCTGTTAGTGTGATCATGTGATGTATCTGACCCCAGGAATGTGTCAATAAAGTTTCCCCTTCCTGGGACAATGAATTCACGGTGTTCTTATTTCAATTTCCAGGAGTGTATATGAAGACCAGTAGATCTCAGTAGATGATCGTTTGTAGGACAGGACTGCTCTGAAGGACGATTTCTATAGAGTGTATGTCTAGACCTTCTGAACAGTGAACTTTGTGATTGTATTTAAGGAACGGCAACAAGCTGTCCAAATGATTGGTTGTATTCCAGGAGAGGCGTACACTGTGGCTCACTTCTATACCTTAGACAGTGGATTTAATACGAGTGTACTTACCGATAGTCGGCCCGTCCACCAAGCTACTGCGTCTGGGTTGGTGAAGTCGACAACGCCGGCGTCGCCCCTCCACCAGGTAGTGGACGTGCTGCCAGTTTTGTTGCGGACCAGGTACCCCTTGGCCAGTGCCTCAGAGTAGAATGGCTCGCAGTCTAGGTTTACAAATGGGTGTACCCACAGCGAGACGGCCCATCCCAGTGCGTGCAGGTCATCCGTGAGCGCACGCATGTCGGGAAAGTTGGCCGTGTCGACTGTCAGACTGCCGTGGCAGGTCTCCCATATGTTGTCTATTTCGATGACACTGTATTCGAATCCGTGAGCCATTATGTCGGCCACCCTGTCCCTCACGTTCTGCTCAGGTGGCGACACTGTCCAGGTGGGGTTTGTCACCACGCGTTCGTCTGGGATCGCCGTCGGTTTTCCCAGGTAGTTCTGGACGGCGAACTCGTGCGCCTGCCTCACGTCGTCGAACCAGCACAGCTCGTACTCCAGCACGTTGTCGGGTCGATCCTCCGCATAGGGAGACTTGTTCTCGGCAACGAAGCACAACTGATTCTGGGTCTGATCGGTATTCTGGTCGATGAAGAGAGGACTGTTGGAATGGACACGCACGAGTCTGCCGTCGGAGAAGAGCCAGTAGCGAGCGGCGATGGCGGCGTGGTCTCTCTTGTTGGTGACGTACGGGTAGCGGTCGATCACATTCTGATCGATGGGCCACTTCTGGTAGGTCGATTCGATACCTCCGTAGACGTGGCTTCCTAGGTGGTACTGACACATGGTTTCCGCCGCTGCCGAAGAGTTGATCCACTGCTGGGCAGTGAGACACCGGCCCGTTCTGTCTTGGCGCCGAAAGACGACCTTGGAGCTCCGGAAGTGGAAAGAATCCCCATCGATTTGACTCTCGTGACGTGGAGCTGGAGACTGCTTGTCGCCGGTAGCTTCGACGTATCCCACTTCCACCTCGCGGCCACCTACAAGATGCAAGTAACTAGTTCTAGTGAGTGAATTTAAGACAATAGTAGATATTTGAAAAACATTTCATAAATGCCAAAGGTGTCCAAACACAGGAAATATGTAGCATACTATGTTATATCCTAGCCAGTGGTGCCAGCCGAGCCCGCTGCCAAAAGGTTGGCAGCATCAAAGTCCGGACGCCGTCCGCATAAGCAGCGCCAGCGATACAGGAAATCGCGGCATGTCTGCGCGCGCCACCGCTGACTTCTGGCTTCTTAAGCGCTGGAGTCGCGAGCGCCAGGACAGTTCTGTGTTCGCCGCTCAGTGGTATGCTCGCCACCGTTTTGTGTACTTACAAGTCCGTTGTGTGTTCATCGCAGCAGAGTTGATGTTGTCGTCAGCCGACGCTGACCTAGCCGCTCCGACTCGATCTAGACAGATTTCTGTAGACACGGAGTTCACTACTGTGTTTCTGTATCTTCGTTAATAAAGATAAGTACCGACAGTTATTTAATCAGAGTGTTTGGGTTTCATCTTTCTGTTCACTGTTCCAGCGGAACGGTCGGCCCGCTATTAAAAGTGTGGCGGTGACTTCGTAAGCCGTTTCTACAGCGAAGTGTTTGTCGCGGCACCACCGCCATAAAATGCTACATCACAAAAATTATTATAAATTTATCTTCGTCTTACTAGGAACAGAAACGTCAGTCAAAAGTTCTCAGTGTCAATATAGATGTGTAAGTCAGCGTAATATCTATGAATGATGACACGGTTGCGATGACCTCAGCAGACATTTCTCTACATCGGTGTTGGACTAACGTTCGAGCTACCACTGTCATTCTCAAACATGCCATGTGTACTTATCAGTCACATACCCATATTTTATACTATTATACTACCTATACGCCCGTCCTTCGCATCAGCACTTAGAGTTGGTCCTTGGCATACCATCACTACTTTGTGTTCCGTATTTCAATCGGTAGAAACAGAACCCTTAAAGGACCAATTTACAAATAAATTCGTTTTTCCTACCCATGAACTCAAATATAAATGAAACTTATCGAAAGAAGGCGAGAAATTTCCTTAAGTTTTTAATACACAAATCAAAAACAGTAAATCTGTATATCATAAGCTGCGACATGGTCGAGGATTAAAACAGTGATGCAGGACGTTTCCGTGAATGATAACAAAACATTTGGTCCTTAGACTACCAGTTTCGGTCAGCAATGACCATCTTCAGATCTGCAGCTAAAATGGGAAGTGAAGTACTAGTCGGCAGACTGCATGTTAAAACAATATGTGGAAACAAGCACTTTAAATATGATGAGGCATAACCGTTCTATAACATATCCTAATACAACAAAGGTATAGTGACATCGTCGCAAAATATACACAAAATCAGCTTTGCATCGCCACACATACTTAAAATATAGTGTAAACCAGGCCACAGTACCGGTGGAGTCACCTTGTTAACAGCCTACTGTTCATAAACAAACTGCATTACAATAGCCACAATATATACGAGGGTTGTCCAGAAACTAAGTTCCGATCGGTCGGTAAATGGAAAACACAACGAAAATCAGAAACATTTTATTTGCAAGAGTTATCTACACTTTCCAGATACATCTGTACATAGCCGCCGCTTCGACTTAGGCATTTGTCGGAGCGTCATAGAAGGCAACCGCCTGTACTTTTCCGATAATTCTCTGCGCTGGTCTATAGCGGGTAGCCTGCGCCCAAGTCTTGTCTTCGTATCCAGCGTTTCATTTGAACAGAGATGACACACAGGACGAGCCAATTAGGAGTGTGTTGCGGGTGATTGAACACTTCCCATCGAAAAGGCTGCAGCAGCCTCTTCACTGCCCCTGCAGAGTGCGGCTGAGGACCACCGTGAAGAAGGAAGTGCGTGGCAGTTGTGTCGGGTGGGTTGCGAAGCCTCTCGGCGCGCCCTCCTGCTTGCGGAAGACACCGTTGTTCTGTGGGCACCTTTACTCTCTCACAGTGAACTCACAACAGAAAAGAGCGTCTTGATGCGATCGACGGTCATACTAGAGACACTACCCGAAACATCAGTGCAAAGCTTCATCGGGTTTTCACTATGGTGTCCCTTTCGCGACCGATCGGAACTTAGTTTCTGGACAACCTTCGTATTTGTGTCATAAGCTGGTCAGATGATGCTGCTGTAAGTCTACACATACTCATGAGGTATAAATTTGTACGGAACGCAGAAAGGGTGTACAGTGAACTTGGCAAATTTGTAACTTATTACAGTGATAAACTGTAATAATTAAAAAGACGAATAAAGCTAAATTTAAAATTGTTAAAAGGAAATGGTTAAATGATAAAATATGATTCTGAGGCTCTCTTGTGGTCATTTTAGATACAAATAATGAGATAAACAAGAACAAACTTATGAGGATAGTAAAATAGTATAAAGTTGATAGATTAGCTATGGAAAAAAGCGAAAAGGATGAAAATAAAAGAAGTCGGAAAAAAGTAACCACCATTATTCTAAAATCCGTATTTCCTAGCGATGTAAGTTCAATGTTAATTTGTGCTAGTAAAGATAAGATTGCAGCGCTTAATTTTTTCACTGACGTATGTCTGAAAATACTTGTGACACTGAGGTAAAGAAAAATTAACAGCGCCATGTATTGGTTTCTTGGCGTACTATGCTGTCAGAAAGGTAAACATCCGAAACTACCAAGCTCTCCTCTCCGAACAGCACAATTCCCATCGCTCCCTCTCCCTCTACCTCGAACGCGCCTATGACCATGTGTGGCATTCCGGTCTCCTTTTCAAGCTCTACACCTTCGCCCTTGCTCTTAACTACGTCCGTGTGATCGGGTCCTTTCTTTCCCAACGTCCTTCCTACGTCACCATCCGTAACACGGATTCTTACACATCCTTCTCCTCCGCCGGTGTGCCCCAAGGTGCCGCCGCCCTCACCCCCCATCCACCTTCTCCAGTACGCCGCTGATACTGCCTTACTTGCCCTCGCCCTCCCCCCCCCCCCCCCCTGCAACGCTTCCAACACCGTCTCCAATCTCATTTTGACTGGTTCACCACTTGGTGCAACCAGTGGTTGCTCAAGGTCAATCCTTCCAAAACCCAGGGGGCGAAACCACCCCTTCCTTCCACCTCCTATGTCACAATCTATGGCCGTCCTATCGCCCTCACCCCCACCCTTGAGTACCTTGGCGTCACCCTTGACCGTCGCCTCTCCTGGACCCCCCATCTCCCGACAATCCAAGCCAAGGCAGGCTCCCGACTCCATCTCCTCAAGCACCTTTCTGGCCGTACATGAGGTCTGGAACCGTCCACCATCCTCCACACCTATAAATCCCTCATCAGCCCTACCCTATGCTACGCCCACCCTGCCTGGATCTCCACTCCTCCCACCTTTTACAAATCCCTTCAAATCCTCGAACACCATGCTCTTCGCCTCGCCTATTGCATCCGTCTCCCCTCCCCCACACAGATCATCTCCTACCCCCGCCTGCTGCCGCACCTGTATTTCCACATCCTGCTTGCTCTCCATCTCTCCACTCTTCTTACCCACTCCCAAGGTGGCTTCCGCCACTTCCCCCTCCCTGATGATGCCCTCCTCCCCTCCATTTACCCCTCCTATCAACTTTGATCCTCCTCTCCCACATCCTGTGTTTTTTTCCTCAGGGCACCTTCTCTCCCTTCTCTCTCCCTTCCTTCCCTCCTCCCTTCCTCCCCCCCTACTCCCCTGGGCTTCCCGTACCACCCATACCTTCATTTCTCCCCCCCATATCCCCTCCCAGTGGCATCTCTGCTCACCCCTCTCACGCCCCCTCCACTTTCTTCCCCTCTTGGCAGGTCCCCTGACTCGCACACGTTAAGTGGACATTCGCGCGCTGGAGATCATCGCCATCGGTTTCTTGTGTGTGCCGTTGTGTTTGTGCCTCAGTGTTTTTCGCCACCCACGCTCCATCGTTCACGTGTCGTCTCCATCATCAGTGTCAGTGTTCAGACTTAACAGTTCCTTTGGTTGTCTTCGCGTGTGAACGGCTTCGTGTTTTTCGTTACTGTGTCTACTGTTTTTTGTCCCCCACTATGTTCTGTATATTTTGTGTCTCCATTATTTGTCTTTTGTAAAACCTGTGGCTGAATTTAAAAATGGGGCCGAGTGTAGTTTACGCGAATTCAAGTTCCAACGGCCGATTTGAGACCGATAAATATTTGATCCAGAAGGTGGAATACACCCAGCTATTTGTTGGGGAAGAATGTCGCAAAATATTTAAAATATTTCCGGAACGTAAGCAGGAAGAAAAAATTCATTCGTGCAGTAAAACAGGTATCAGCTGGCTATGCACGAGGATTGGTGATTAGGCCATTGGAAACACTGTACGACTTTTGACGGATCGTTACAAAATTTATGGCCAAATACATGTCAAAAGGAAGAGAAAGAGATGTTATGCCTTAGTTGACCCCTTTCCAAATAATAGCCTAAGCTGGTATTAGTGCCGACGCGAGGCGTAAACCGAATCATCGGCGTGCAGGTTTTTATTTGCGGGGCAGCGAGGGGGAAGCGGAGAGAGAGTGGAGCGAGGACGAGTGGACCATCACCGGATGGTGGACAATTGCGCCTTCTGCCTCGTGAAAGCGCTGTCAGCAGCTGGTCTGGCGACTTGCACGAAGTTTGACAACCGGCAAAGTGTGTATCCTCTGTCAGGGCCTGTGGTACGGAAGAGTGTGCAGATGTGTTGTGTGAAGCCACCCTGGGTTACTCAAGCTCTTCGTGTTATGAGGTACCTTTGTACTTTCTGGATTCTATGGTGGATGGCAACTAGGTGTATTGGGCCCACTGCCATACTGTATTCTTGTGCTTGAAGCACATGGAATGTTTCTATTTACTCTGACATTTCTACACATATTTTCTGAATCCAAATTCGGCTCACGTAATTGACGGGTAGTTACTTGGATATGTACTTGTATGTTCACGGGGCCGCATTTCTAGTGAACAAGACAAGCACTGAACGGCCTTTATTATAGGAAAAGCTGTTGTGAGATATTATTTACAGTACGTTTCAGATTTGATTCCCTTGTACATGTAGAATGAAGGAGGGCTATGCCATTGGAACACGCAGTGAACAAGGGAAGCTAACGTTGTTTACATTCTTATGTCCACGTTTACATCTACATCTACAACTATACTCTGTAAACCAATGTGAAGTGCATGGCAGAGGGAAAGTCCGATTGTAACAGTTATAAGAGTTTCTTCCGATACCATTCACGTATGGAGTGCGGCAACAATTATTGTTTAAATGCCTCTATGCACGCTGTAATTTATCTAATTTTGTCCTCGCAATCCCTATATGAGCAACACATAGAGAGTTGTAGTATACTCCTAGAGTCATCATTTAAATCTGGTTCTTGGAACTCTGCACTTTATATTATGAATACACAGTCAAACGTCTTAGATAGGTAATAGGGAACACCAACCAACGTTAACCAAAATGTACTGTCTCTCTTCAAATCGTAATTTACTCACGTGTGTATGGAGCGTAGCCATGTATGGAAGTGAAACATGGCAACAACTAGTTTGGACAAGAAGAGAAAAGAAGCTTTCGAAATGTGGTGCTACAGAAGAACGCTGAAGATTAGATGGGTAGATCATATAACTAATGAGGAGGTATTGAATAGGATTGGGGAGAAGAGAAGTTTGTGGCACAACTTGACTAGAAGAAGGGATCGGTTGGTAGGACATGTTCTGAGGCATCAAGGGATCACCAATTTAGTATTGGAGGGCAGCGTGGAGGGTAAAAATCGCAGAGGGAGACCAAGAGATGAATACACTAAACAGATTCAGAAGGTTGTAGGTTGCAGTAGGTACTGGGAGATGAAGAAGTTTGCACAGGATAGAGTAGCATGGAGAGCTGCATCAAACCAGTCTCAGGACTGAAGACCACAACAACAACAGCAGTTGGATGTGTTGACAAGACAGTTTTTCATGGCTATCGTATCAATCACTGAGCAATTACATTCCCTGTATTTCCCTAGTTATCATAATAAAGGGAACTACATGACAAAAGTATTTTTTTCTTATTGCTCAAAATCGTCTTTTTTAACATACGCTGATTTTTGCACTTAACCTTTCCATCGAAGTATGATTTGCCGGCCTGTTTTAAACATCCAAAGTATACTGTTTCATCAGTTTCGTGCTTGCGAATGTGCTAGTATAGCTAAAGAACATGTTAGCTGATACATATCATCTAAGTCAAGGAGGGTGGCAACTTGCGGCCCGTGGAAAATTTAAATTTTATTTCACGTAAAATCCCCAAAGGGCCATTCCATTAAGCGTCTTTCGTATCATATCCAATTACAGTAGGAATATCTCACTTCATTGATTCAACTATCGTTAGAGTTTCATCTACACTCCTGTAAAGAAAAAATTTGTATGTTTGTCATACAATGTAAGCTTTCACGGCAGTTACTGACATCACTTAAAACTTTCGAGCTAATAGATCGTGGTCGGTGTATAAAATTTTCTCCTAACTTTTCCTCTCAAAATGCAGGAGACATCTTCGAGGTAAAGTGGCCAGTTTGTTCTACTTTCTTTAAAAAATATATTACAATTTCTTGCTTTTTTGGTTCACAAAACAAAAATTGGTCATGTGACATAAGGTAAAATTCCCTTTGAAAAATTCATTTCGCCTGCCGAAAAGGTTGGCCACTCCTGATCCAAGCGTTGCTTCATAGTCTGTTTCAAAGACATAAAGCACAACTGTAGTTTCTAATTTCGTCTTATGTGCTACCCTATTTGCTAGCAAACCTTTTTGAATAGCTGAAAGATATATTGGCTAATGCTGTCTTATTGAATGTTACTCGCTGGGCTGTTGAATAACTAGAGATTAATGTTTTCTTAATTGAGTGTTAGTCATCAACTTACTGAAACAACTCTAGAATAAAGATTTGTTAAACAGTCAGCATCGTGATTGGAACACTGACTGTTTTCTTAGTCTGCCCTCCTCATTGTGGCCTGTGAGTCCATGCCGAAATGGATTTTATTCTGTTGAATTATGGTAATGTCAAATTTTGCTTGAAGCTTTCAGTAACTGTGATTATGCAAAATGTGAAACCCTAACTCAGTCAATTGCTCCAGCCTTTTATTCCAATGCCCCAGTATCCATGTACTATGTGAAAGAGAGTTTTTAAACGCGCCCGGTTATCGTACTATTCGTGTGAGGACGATGAACGAATTCTGAGAACGTTTACCTTACTTTCATTCTAAAATTTTGTATTTTGATGTTTAGTCACTTAATAAGTCATATTGGTGGGTTCATTCCGCCAGCCAGTTGCTTGATTAGAAAAAAAGTAGTATAAACTTCAGATCGTTCAACGCTGAATACTATGCACATTAATTAGAAGGACAGCAGTAATTATAGCAAAGAATTCCACTGGTACTAGACGCACACTGCTAGTTTTGCCTCTTCTTCTAGTGGTTGATTACAGCACTGATCGTGTACTGTGAACGTCCTGTGTAGAAACTTTGACATATTACGGTAGCTAAGGATGGCTGCTCCGAGCAGGTGGTAAGACAGCCATCTGTTGGCGCGCCACACACTCACCCCTGTGGCCCAGTATCAGGATTCGTCCGGTGGCCTCGTCGTAGCGGGTTCTGAGGCCGGCCGCTGTTACGGCTGGCGCCACCAGCAAAACTCCCAGCAGCAGCAGCGTCGGGGTCGACCACATTGCTGCGGCAGACGAGCATACAGGCTAATTAACTGATAGTCCCACACCACTTCAACTGGCGCTGTAGGCACAGTCATAAATGCTATGGGGAAACAGTGCATTGCTTTTACTGTCAATGAGGAACAGTCTTGCGCTCTGACATAAGCTTTAACCTGTTTTATTCGTTTGCGGAATAAATTATTGCCAAATTTTAGATTAATCAACTTACGTAGTATCCGTAAAAACGTTCTTACATTTTTGCCCCAGTCTGCTTCTGAAGCGCATAGATTGGCCTGATAACCTGCTACAACATTTCTAAATGCTAAGAACGCCTTATTTATCTTGGAAGCGTATTGGTATCAGACGCAACGGTAAACACGACTTCTGATAGTAACTTATCTGTGCTGACTCCTTCAATGAAAGTTTACTCGGACAGCATGAAGTCTGCTAAAACTGAAGTTAACGTTTCGAATGAGACGCTCGTGTATTTTTATTTGTTTCGCTCTACTATAAACGTCTATAGTGCAATTAACAACACTAGTAAATCTTCATGTAAATACTGTTTCTCTTCCTTAATTTCTGCAGCGTTTTGCACACCTCATCAAGACACAGAGCAAGCAGGAAAGCAAACTCTACTGAGAAAACGTAATGTGCCACGAAAATGTGAAACTCTCACGGCTTTTGACAACAGCAAATACTCGAAAAAAGGGTTTTGCTTATTGAATTATTCGGTAATCTGACAACCGTATGAGGTTAGTAACTTGCATATCGTTAATACTAATGTTTCAGTGTTTAGGTTCTTTTGAAATACCGTAATGCCAAATACCAAATGTGTGCTCCACAGTTGCAGAAAACCATCGAATGCTGTTCTGGGTCAACAAACAATAATTTTGGTGTCTTGTCTAACATCTAAGTAGCCTACGATACTATACAATGGAGGCAATCGTTTGCTGTAGTTATCAGCTATAGTTTGGTAACATATACAATTTTCTAATCGCGTCCTCAGGTGTAACTACCTGCAAACAACCTTTTGACATTCGAAATCTAAAATTTTTTTGGTTGCTTCCCCAAAAAATGCATAGCAATCTTCAATGAAAGAATGGAGTAATCTTCGAACATTCAACTTTTAAATTTCTTTGAAAAGTTTTCTGAAAAATTTGTTACAATGACGGAGGCAGATAAACTGATTTATGTAGTCTTGACCCTAATAACTACCAGGTTGGTTCAAATGGCTCTGAGCACTATGCGACTTAACTTCTGAGGGCATCAGTCGCCTAGAACTTAGAACTAATTAAACCTAACTAACCTAAGGACATCACACACATCCACGCCCGAGGCAGGACTCGGACCTGCGACCGTAGCGGTCACGCGGTTCCAGACTGAAGCGCCCAGAACCGCACGGTAACAACCAGGAGGAAACATTTTCCAGTACATCTCTTCTCCGGAGAAATTGTGTTCAGTTATAAAATGTGAGTGCTTTACACCCTGTTGACTCTATTGGTTGCAAATACACACCTGGAAATTGAAATAAGAACACCGTGAATTCATTGTCCCAGGAAGGGGAAACTTTATTGACACATTCCTGGGGTCAGATACATCACATGATCACACTGACAGAACCACAGGCACATAGACACAGGCAACAGAGCATGCACAATGTCGGCACTAGTACAGTGTATATCCACCTTTCGCAGCAATGCAGGCTGCTATTCTCCCATGGAGACGATCGTAGAGATGCTTCTTGTAGACCTGTGAAACGGCTTGCCATGCCATTTCCACCTGGCGCCTCAGTTGGACCAGCGTTCGTGCTGGACGTGCAGACCGCGTGAGACGACGCTTCATCCAGTCCTAAACATGCTCAATGGGGGTCAGATCCGGAGATCTTGCTGGCCAGGGTAGTTGACTTACACCTTCTAGAGCACGTTGGGTGGCACGGGATACATGCGGACGTGCATTGTCCTGTTGGAACAGCAAGTTCCCTTGCCGGTCTAGGAATGGTAGAACGATGGGTTCGATGACGGTTTGGATGTACCGTGCACTATTCAGTGTCCCCTCGACGATCACCAGTGGTGTACGGCCAGTGTAGGAGATCGCTCCCCACACCATGATACCGGGTGTTGGCCCTGTGTGCCTCGGTCGTATGCAGTCCTGATTGTGGCGCTCACCTGCACGGCGCCAAACACGCATACGACCATCATTGGCACCAAGGCAGAACCGACTCTCATCGCTGAAGCGACACGTCTCCATTCGTCCCTCCATTCACGCCTGTCGCGACACCACTGGAGGCGGGCTGCACGATGTTGGGGCGTGAGCGGAAGACGGCCTAACGGTGTGCGGGACCGTAGCCCAGCTTCATGGAGACGGTTGCGAATGGTCCTCGCCGATACCCCAGGAGCAACAGTGTCCCTAATTTGCTGGGAAGTGGCGGTGCGGTTCCCTACGGCACTGCGTAGGATCCTACGGTCTTGGCGTGCATCCGTGCGTCGCTGCGGTCCAGTCCCAGGTCGACGGGCACGTGCACCTTCCGCCGACCACTGGCGACAACATCGATGTGCTGTGGAGACCTCACGCCCCACGTGTTGAGCAATTCGGCGGTACGTCCACCCGGCCTCCGGCATGCCCACTATACGCCCTCGCTAAAAAGTCCGTCAACTGCACATACGGTTCACGTCCACGCTGTCGCGGCATGCTACCAGTGTTAAAGACTGCGATGGAGCTCCGTATGCCACAGCAAACTGGCTGACACAGACGGCGGCGGTGCACAAATGCTGCGCAGCTAGCGCCATTCGACGGCCAACACCGCGGTTCCGGGTGTGTCCGCTGTGCCGTGCGTGTGATCATTGCTTGTACAGCCCTCTCGCAGTGTCCGGAGCAAGTATGGTGGGTCTGACACACCGGTGTCAATGTGTTCTTTTTTCCATTTCCAGGAGTGTATTTTGTGGCATCTCCTGATGAAACTAGCAATTAGTAATGCACGCATTTTACTGTCACACAGAGTAATTTTTTTCGTTGTACCTTTCTTCAGCCTTTCAGCTGCGTCGTCCAGAAGACTCATCCCGGCTTGCACCCGCCGTTCGCCTAAAGGTATTGGTAACACCCCAGACACTGAAGCACCACCGGTCACCAATTCGGATGCGAACAAGGCTTTGCTTACCCGGACTACGTGGGTCACGACAAGGACGACAGACGGCAGTACAAGCGCCACCAGAGGTCCTCCGTGCCAGGGACCTACTTGCTCCACCGTGTCACGCGTGCGGAATTGGACCGGCACGAATTCCTCCGCGCTACGGCTATATAGAGCGACGAAAGCTAACACTTCGCCAGTTCGCTCCACCGGAGTTCTGGGCCACTGCATGCTCTTAGCAGCCCACCAGTCTGAGCCCGGTCGGTAGTCACCACGGCGGGACCTGTGACTTTCCTGTGATATCCCAAGACGTACCTGTCGCCCAACTACGCCGAATGCTCAGTCTCAGTCTCACCGTTGGAGATTAGTACATCAGAATGAGATTTTCAGTCTGTAACGGAGAGTGCGCTGATATGAAACTTCCTGGCAGATTAAAACTGTGTGCCGCTCCGAGACTCGAACTCGGGACTTTTGCCTTTCGCGAGCAAGTGCTCTACCAACTGAGTTACCCAAGCACGACTCACGCCCCGTCCCGTGAAAATCTCATTTTGGAAACATCCCCCAGGCTGTGGCTAAGCCATGTCTCGGCAATATCCTTTCTTTCAGGAGTGCTAGTTCTGCAAGGTTCGCAGGAGAGCTTCTGTAAAGTTTGGAGGATAAGAGACGAGGAACTGGCAGAAGTAAAGCTGTGAGGAAGGGGCGTGAGTCGTGCTTGGGTAGCTCAGTTGGTAGAGCACTTGCCCGCGAAAGGCAAAGGCCCCGAGTTCGAGTCTCGGTCCGGCACACAGTTTTAATCTGCCAGGAAGTTTCATAGCACATCCTTCCAGTAAACATGGATATAAACTCACAATATCACAGGATAGTACCTCCAGACAGTGCCTGGGGGCTTATCTGGAACCGCCACCAAGAAGAGTCAAAATGGACCCTACACGAGTGGTATTAGTCATCGTTCACTGGATCTGGAACTGCAGCGAAGATTACAGAGCAAGACAAGTAAACACTGCTCTTTATTGTCACAAACAGTCTTCATACTCCAGGTAAGTAGAGTAAGTATCGTAAAACCTCTTTCAATAGATCATTGTAAATTGTTGCTACTATGTTTTACGAGCAATTTTTGGAATAGTTGTTGCGTAGCGTGTTTGGCTCTGTGGTGTGGCAGTACAGTTTCTGTGGGCAAGCGAACCACCACATAACGGCAATTATTTTCGTTGGTAGGGAATTCTTTTCCTGCCGCTTTTGTATGTTGGACGTCAAGTGAATTTGGTGAATACAGCACTTTCAGTATAGTCTCACAGCTTCTCAGTCTCCGGCATTCAACGTCTTGGGAGTATTACACTTCCGGTGATGACAATCGTTTTCTTCTGTCGAATATCCCGGCAGTGGGCGCAGTATGCTCTCAATGATTAGGAGAACGATGTCGGCGTGTATCCAGATCGCTACAGTAGAAACAGATGTTATCTCTTCACAGAAACAGAAAGTTACCTCTTGCACTATGGATACCTCCAATTTCTGTGATTATGGTGCCTTGTGGCCTGTTGTAATACAAAAAAAAAATGGTTCAAATGGCTCTGAGCACTATGGGACTTAACATCTGAGGTCATCAGTCCCCTAGAACTTAGAACTACTTAAACCTAACTAACCTAAGGACATCACACACATCCACGCCCGAGGCAGGATTCGAACCTGCGACCGTAGCACGTAATACAGGTATACACAGTATTTACTACTACAATTTCCCTTCCTTCCTTCGTCACTGTTGCTAAAACACTCCAGGAAAATACTATACACTTCCCGTAATTTTCATAGTTACTAGCGACAACGGCATCTCATTATCACTTAACAATATTCAACACTTGTAAATTACACTAATTTACCTATTTGTCTGCCACAAAATCCAAAAAACGTAAAAGCTCACCTGTAAGCACGCTGTCAACTGCTATGAAATACAGAACTGCAGATATTCCTCTGCCACTGCTGTCCTTTATATATACAGCTAAAATAATCAGTTGGCCTTTTTAATCGTTGCGATTCATGTTTGTTGCGCCAAATGTGTAATTATCTGTTAATAGTACAATGAGTGGTTTCTTATCAAATTAATTACAACTGTGACTATCGGCACATCATGTGGATCAGGTGATATTAACATCGCAGCTATCAGCTGTCTTATCTCTTGCTCCAAGTCCATTCAAAGTAATTAAAGTTTATCGTAGTTGTTAACGCTAACATTTTATCTTAATCGCCGGCCGAAGTGGCCGTGCGGTTAAAGGCGCTGCAGTCTGGAACCGCAAGACCGCTACGGTCGCAGGTTCGAATCCTGCCTCGGGCATGGATGTTTGTGATGTCCTTAGGTTAGTTAGGTTTAACTAGTTCTAAGTTCTAGGGGACTAATGACCTCAGCAATTGAGTCCCATAGTGCTCAGAGCCATTTGAACCATTTATCTTAATCTGATTGTATGTAGCGTCACAGCAATTGACCACTTTATCTCTTGCTTGAGAAAAGATTTCGAATTTGATTGTACTCGTCAAAAAATAATTTTAGTTTCCTAAGTGAATTTTTGTTTTTGAGATTTGTCACATCTGAACACACTTTAATGTAACGGAATGTAAAATCATAATGGTATTCTATGTTGAGAAGGCCTTCAAAATATTATCTACTGCTGAAAGAAATTAATTTGTTATTTTGAGAAGTTGTAAACAATATTCAAATCGAACAGAACACTCAAATTTTGGAAGTGTTGTGGTTCCGAGCTGCCCATTGAGCATATTCCATCTACGTCACAGAAAAGAAGACAAATCGTAGAACAGAGAGGAAATGATTTAAATTTTGAAGAGAAACTTGCTAGGATGCAGGAAGAAGTAGATTTTATGTTTATTACAATTACGTTCCTTCTTTTTCTCGCGAAAAAGCAACCCCTAGGTCCTCCTCTGATGAACAAGACTCTGCTGCAGGTGTTGACTTTACTGCACAGGCGACAAGGTAAATAACGATATTTCAATTCCTTTTGTTTACAAAGGAAAAATGAATTTTAATGGTAATCAAAAGAACCAAATAAACATAGACGAGTATTTCGTGATAACGTAATCGGAGAATACTGGATGTAGCAAAGGCTGTTAAAAATTAGGGTGATAATCCTAAGATAGAGGATATTTGTTGTTTGATGTTTGATGATGAACTCATAGAACTAATTGTGAAATACATAAAAGTTGAACAGGGTCCGTACAGAAACAGGATTGAAGTAGATCAGCAAATAAACTACAGATCTACAAATCTGTATGAAATAAAAGAGGGAGTGCAGTCTCTGTCCGTACCAGAACCACAGAAATACTGCATATATGATTGTGTGTGACTAGTAATACATTTGTATTCCTGTAATGTTCCAGAGAAATGTGTGTTAATTGTTAAATAGATTAATTGACTAAAAGTCAATTTGAAGCTTAACCTACCATTAATTTTTTATTTACACAATTCATGTATTTTTGTAGAGTTGCATTATACGAATACTCATGAAAGTAACGCATACTAGAACCCTTAGTTGATGGGGATGTATAGTAACTTATTGTTCAGTTTGTTCGTTGTACTAATATATTAATTTACCTCTTTGAGAGAGGAGCAACGTTTATTTATTTACTTTTCCTGTTAAGTAATAAAAATCATTCTTCCTATTAAGGGTTAATTTGCTAAGGGAACAACATGTAAGTAAAATGGAAGAGATTTCGGATAATTTAGGTTAAGTAGTGTGTAAGCTTGGGGACTGAAAACGGGTCCTTGTGTGTCGGTCGTTAGTATCGAGCTATTTCATTGGTAATCGAAGTGAGTGAAAAGGTTCTTCATTCATCAAAATTTTCCGCGTTTTCTTACTTTCACAACTACTCCGTGAGTGAACCCTTTGCCTGGCCCTGGCTATGGATGCCACAGGGATTTTGTATTATTGCGATGTTTCCCGTGAAATTCAAAATGTTCAGATGTGTGTGAAATCTTATGGGACTTAACTGCTAAGGTCATCAGCCCCTAAGCTTACACACTACTTAACCTAAATTGTCCTAAGGACAAACACACACACCCATTCCCGAGGGAGGATGCGAACCTCCGCCGGGATCAGCCGCACAGTACATGACTACAGCGCCACAGACCGCTCGCCTAATCCCGCGCGGCTCTCATGATCCCAAAGGCATTCTGTTCACTGCTGTGCCTCGTGGTCAAACCTTCTAGACGTACTACAAACAGCTCACACCATCTGAAGTGCTGATGAGTACAGAGGTGACCTGGTTACTAGTAGATTAAAAACGGGCACCTACTCGTGGAGAATAAGAGAATGGAGAGAAGGGAAAGAGGAATCAGAAATGACAAAGTTGAAAGGGAGAGGAACAATCTTCTGTCTGGTTTGGTAGTCATTGTAGTATGTCCAACTACCATTGATGCAGTTAACCGTGTTATTCTTGTGAAAAGTAGGACGATACCCCACAGCTGGTGGGGTGATCTTTTAAGTTTAGTTAAGATAATTAGTGAAGATGGCTCTCGTGTCGTGTGGACTTGATTCAGTACAATGGGTACTAACGTTGTGGCCTTTAAGGGGAGTAATGTAGAAGTATCAGCTCCAGTATCGCGTGGGATTGTGGAGTCTGAGGTAGCTGTATTCCCAGAGTAAGAGTGGACGGTACCAGAGTGAATAAGCGCGTGGGCAGTGACGTGGGTGATTTTGACAATGTGGTTTGGGACAAGCTGGCGACTATTATGAGGGAAAAGAGAGTGGACTGGAAAACCAGAAGACATATAAACTCGTTATACCTTAATCAAAAAGTTTCAGTTAAAGTGAGAGGAGAAAGTACAAACTGGATCCGACTAGGGAAAGGAGTAAGACAAGGATGCTGTTTATCACCTACTCTTTTCAACCTGTACTTGGAAAATATGATTGACCAATGCTCATTAGATGACAAAGGAGTAGAAATTGGAGGAAGAAGAGTAGGATGCTTGAGATTTGCTGATGACATGGTCCTTCTAGCCACAGGGGAAAAAGAATTACAGGATTTGGTGGACACCATTGCAACTAACGGAAAAAATATGGAATGAAAATTAACACAAATAAAACAAAAGTATTGGCAATAGGAGGAAATAAGGAAATAAAAATGATGCTGAATGGAGAAACACTAGAACAAGTGCTAAATTTTAAGTATCTTGGAAGCAGGATAGACACCAACTGGAAGTGCACCACAGAAATTAAAACAAGGATAGCAATGGCAAAAGAGGCGTTTTATAAGAAAAGGAGAATCTTCTGCAGCGGTCTGGACAGAGAACTCAGAAAGAGACTCATAAAATGTCTTGTATGGAGTGTTCTTCTATATGGCGCTGAAACATGGACTATGAGGAAAAAAGACAGAGAAAGGCTGGAGGCTTTTGAGATCTGGACATGGCGGAAGATGGAAAGAATAAGTTGGATGGACAGAGTAAAAAATTAAGAGGTACTGAGAAGAGTGGGAGAGAAAAGACCGTTACTAGATGTAATAAAGAAAAGAAAAAGAAATTGGATTGGGCATATATTAAGAAAGAATGATGGACTGATAAAAACAGTTATAGAATGTTATGTAGAAGGGAAAAGGAAGCGAGGAAGGAAGAGATTCCAGATACTGGATGACATGATGGACGGTAGAACATACAGCAGCCTTAAGAAGGAAGCAATGGATCGCAGAAAATGGAGAGGCAAAGGACCTGCTAATATAGCAGATAACTGATGATGATGATGATGAGTAGTAGTATCCACCCACAGTGTGACAGTAGGTGTTGTTTAGAGGCCGTGGAGCCTCGGCTCGATGTACGGAGAGGTACATGTGCCACTGATTTCTGCACAGCGCGCAGAGGAAATGCAAGCGATGGTGCTATTGTGGGTACTAAGGGGAATGCAGGAGAAGCTGTTGATCTCGATGTCTGTGTTACTGATGTTGTGAAAGAAACGATAAATACTAATATATTTATCGTCTCAAGTGGGCGTGGACGTAATGTAAAGGAAGATGAAAAGTACAAGACGGATATGAGGATAAACTTTCTTTCCGAACATCATGCCATAGTTGACCGACACACACTGAAACCTGTAGGGACGAAATCCCAGTGGGGGGAATCCAGTTACAAGAAAGGCCCCAGGAAGTTGTTGTGAGTTAGGAGGATTATCAGAAAGCCGAGAGCACTTCAGAAAGACTTCAGTTTTTATTAGCACTATAGCGAGCGAAATATGTGCGACTATCTATTGACATATTGAGTGTAGTAGTACTGTATGTAATTCATGTGCGTCGATAGGTCTGCTATGATGTTGTCAGGGAAACAATAAGCTGAACTGCTGTAGCAGGGACAGAGTTCCGAATGATGTTCCAAACCAACGGACTATAAATCCACCTTGTAGAGGCGCTGTGTATAAGAGCTTCACAACAGAACCAGGCCAAATGCTGTTAAGGAAGGTTTCTTCAGGATAATTCATTAAGAGCAAAATCAGAACACATGCTGTTAAAGAAGGCTTTTTCAGAATAATTTATTAAGAACAAAACAGTTTTTCAGTATTATTCTTAATCGTAAGTGAAACTGATTGAATGTGCGCCATTGTGACGTGCGTGCTTGAATGAAATGTACTTCCTAGCATTTAATATGTATAAGACCATTCAGCAGGCTAGATGGGCTTGAAAGTGAGATGAAGTGTTCTGCTCATTGTCATGAGTACTAATGGACTGTTAATTAGGGCGACGATGATGTAATCTAGTAGTTGTAAGAAAGGATCCAACGAACGGTAAATTTGACCCACCGAACTTTCTGTTCAAGACATCTAGAATTTAGAGAGTAAACCGTTAAGTGAATATTGTACACTGATGTCCATGCATATTGTGATCTGTTGCAGAGCAGTCGAGGGTGGAGAACCGGGGGCCAGGTCTTTCAAAGAAAGGGAGAAATTTAGCGCCGCCACTACTTTTTGGCAAGCACAGGAGGGAAGCATTGCAGAAGCCACAAGCAGCCGGTGGCCACACAGAATGTTGGCGTACGATTGCAGCAACATAGCGATTGTCGTGAGGCAGACTAAACCCAGCGGCCATAAGCGCACAATGCGTGATCAATGAAAGAACATGCGTCTTTCCAGAATTTTGTTTCCGAAGTCTGATCCATTAAAAAATTATTACTTCTCTGCGATAATACCAGCGTTGCGATACCTACATTACTTACCAACGTCATGCATCACTGTATTATTAGCGGACCAACAATTAAAGATTGTGCTGATGTCGAGACAATTGGTTCCATTATTAAGATAACTCCTTCTTCTCTCCTGTTTGCTAATCATATCGAACAAACAACATCCAATGACTTATCCAAAGGGAGGAAAAATTATAACAGATATTTACATGTATCACCAAACATTACTATAAATTATAATAAATTTGTGAACATATTCCACACTTCATTTTTCAGTACACTGCATATTTTCTCTCATACATAGCTTGGGTTGCAACCACATCTTTGTAATTCTGTCTAGGCCTAATTCTGCTAATCACTACATCAGTCTGCACTCCGTTACATTACCTATACCAAACTCTTTACATTGAACAACATACCCTGTACTACTATTTGACAGTAAGTATATGTTATGAATCTCATCAAACCTTTTTATATTATTCAGTGACTCATTCCTTTCCTCCCTTACACTGTAATTAGTTGAAGCTATCCAAAACTATTCTAAAGGTAATGATTCATCGTTGCAATCATTCACATAGAAAACTCTGTTATATTCCAATAAGTGTCAACAGAAGGGATAAAAATATTATCACTTATTATGCAAGTCAGTTTCAAATATCTAAGCAATAGATCCTAGCGAGAACCTGAGAAAATTCTGGTACTACGTAAAATAACTAACTGGCTCTAAGGCTTCTATGCAGACACACATGGACAATTATGGTGTGGCTGTAGAAGATAGCAAAAGTAAAACTGACGTTTTAAATTTCGCATTTAAGAAGTCATTCAGGTAGGAGAATCGAGCAAGTATACTGTCCGTTTGGCCATCACACAGACTGCCGTCTGGAGTCCATAATAATGAGCATCCAGGGTGTAGAGAAACAGCTAATAGAGTTGAAAGAAAATAAATCGCCAGATTCTGATGGAATCCCAATTCGGTTTTAAATAGAGTACTGTACAGTATTATCCCCTTAATTATCTTGCTTTTATCGCGAATCTCTCGTCTAACGCAAAGTACCAAGCGACTGGAAAAAAGCGCGTGTGACTCCCGTATATTAGGAAGGTAAAACAACAGACGAGCAAGATAGCACGCCAGTATCTTTAACACCGATTTGCTAGAGAATCCTTGAACATATTCCAGGTCGAATATAATTAATTTACTTTACAGGGAAAAAGCTTCTGTCCACAAATCACAATAGTTTTACAAATCACGCGAAATTAAGCTCGCCCTTCTCTCACATGAGATCCTGCGAACCATGGATGAAAGGAAACAGGCGGATTCCCTATTACTAGACTTTCATAAAGCATTTGACACTGTGCCACGATGCCGACTGTTAACGAAGGTACAAGGATATGGAATAAATTCTCAGGAATGTGAGTGGCTCGAAGACGTCTTGAATAATAGAATCCAGTATGTAGTGCTCGACGGCGAGCGTTCGTCAGAGACAAGGGCATCGTCATGTGTGCCCCAAGGAAGTGTGGTAGGACTGCTATTATTTTCTATATATACAAATGATCTGCAGACAAGGTAAGTGGCAGTCTGCTGCCGTTTGTTAATGATGCTGTAGTGTATAAGAAGGTGCCGTCGTTTAGTGACTGTAGGAGCATACAACATTCTATCGCTCGAGCCTTGTCCCGCAGTTACGCAGGGTCAGCTACCGTTAGTCGGATTTGGCATGTTAATGTTGAAGGGATGGCCGGATGCCCTTCCTGCCGCCGCCCCGCACCCCCTGGGACGGAATTAGTGTACCTCAACTGTCTGCGTCGAGTGTAATCCAGGGACGAGTGCGAAAGTGTTCAGATGTCTGCGAGCCATGTAACTGAGGCGGAACATGGGGACCAACCCGGTACTCACCTAGCGGGATGTGGAAAACCGTCTAAAAACCACATACAGGCTGGCCGGCACGTCGGCCCTCGTCGTTAATCCGCCGGGCGGATTCGATCCGGGGCCGGCACGCCTACCCCAGTCCAGGAATCAGCGCGTTAGCGCTCTCGGCTACCCTGGCGGGTCAGGGGGATACAACATGACTTAGACAAAATTTCTAGTTGATTTGTGGAATAGCAACTAGCTTTAAATGTAGAAGAATGCAAGCTAATGCTTATCCCTACGAAAGCAAATCCGTAATGCTCGAATACAGTGTGCTGCTCGACTATGTCATGTCTTTAAATATCTGGGTGTATCGTTGCAAAGCAATATGAATTCTAATGATCATGTAAGGAACGCAGTAGGGGAGGCGAATGGTCAACTTCAGTTTATTGGGAGAATTTTAGGGCAGTGTAGTTCATCTGTAAAGGACAACACATGTAGGATGATAGTGCGACCCACTGTTAAATACTGTTGGAGTACTTGGTCTCCAGACCAGGTCGGATTAAACGAAGACATCGAAGCAGGTCAGAGATGGGTTGCGAGATTTACTACCAGTAGGTTCAAACACACAAGTATTATCCAGATGCTTCAAAAGTTCAGTTGGGTATCGCTGGAGTGAAAGCGACGTTCTCTTCAAGGAGTATTGTTAAGGGGCTCCGAAAAGGCTCAAAATCATGAAAAGTTCAATTTTTACTTTTTTGCGTTTTCTGAATCTGCAGACTATTAGCTTTTAATAGATATATAATTTATTCAATTCCGAAGACTACAACTATTTTTAAATTTCTTTTGAAATGTGTTCTACATGGGCGTGACCCACTGTGGCGCTGTTAAACTGCTGTCAAATGGTGTTATTATTAACGTCCGTGTTCATCAGGTACATTTTAGTGATGTGAGATAAAGTATGTGTTGTGGCTAACCTGTTATGGTTCAATATATATCGCTGGTGTGATTGTCGATTGTTTCATGTTTATTTACTCTGTCGTTATCTCGAAAATATTCGTAATTAATTCTGTTTCTTGAGTCTCTGTTTTGTTGAAGTATAATAATGAGTAAAAGTAAAGTTATTAGAAATCCTCTGAAAGCTTTTAAGAAAAAGAGAAATGTTGGAAAGCCAAAGGTATGTGTTATTACTGTAAATAATAACATTCTAACATGGTACGAGCGATGCTTGCTTTAGACAAGGAACGCCTTCGGGCTGCAGACAGGGCTGTAAAGAGTCTAGAAATACAAGCAAAAGTAAACAGGAGAGCCGGCCGCGGTGGCCGTGCGGTTCTGGCGCTGCAGTCCGGAACCGCGGGACTGCTACGGTCGCAGGTTCGAATCCTGCCTCGGGCATGGGTGTGTGTGATGTCCTTAGGTTAGTTAGGTTTAATTAGTTCTAGGGGACTTATGACCTAAGTTCTAGGGGACTTATGACCTAAGATGTTGAGTCCCATAGTGCTCAGAGCCATTTGAACCATTTGAGTAAACAAGAGGAGGAACAACAGGAAGCTGGACGAGGAGTTTGCAGAGGATGAAGATAATCCATCCTATGGACCTGGAATGCACTAAAAAGTTAATCCAATCTTTGTCGCTCGATTCCCAAAACTTTTATTTTCTCATACTAATTACATGTTTTCTAAGGATCTTCCAAACATATTTGTTTCAAACTTTCAGTAAATGTTACACAGTACCTTCTGCATAATTTAACACAGCCTTTTTCCAAAAAAACTGTATATTTTTGAATATATAAATAAAAAATTGCAAAAAAATGTTGTGAATTTTCATTACAATTGAAAAAAAAATCATCTTTAATAACTGAACTAAAATTTTGTAAAATCCTTGTGTTAAGTTGTAGCCCATATTCCAATAAATAATCTGTAAAAAGTTCAACTTCCTACCTCAAATACTTTGTGAGGAAAGATGTAATTTATAAGCGTTATTTTAACATTGCAAGTATAGGGCGTTCTGGAGCCCCTTAAGAATATTTGGAGAACAGGTGTTTGAGGTTAACTGCAGACTGGTTCTACTGCATCCAACATACATTTAGCGTAAGGACCAGGAAGATTAGAGATATTTAGCACGCTGGCGGCTACAGCCACCCACAGAGACGGGCTCTTAGCAAAGCACAGCAAGTGCCGCAAAGAGTATTTTACAACTTGCTCTGCACTGTACGGCAGACTGACGCCCTGATAATTAATTCCTGTTGATGGGAGTGTATTCTTCAGATTCTGCAGGTATCCAACGGACGTTATACGTGCACCTTTCTGTGAAACCCATATCTGTAATGATCGTGAAAAAATTTCGCTTCTGTCTCTGAAACGAGCTGGCGTGAAGGACATTCGACACACTGTCTCCCAGTTAACCACTGCACTTTTCAGAAGCCATGTAGGCACCCATGACAGATGATTTTCTACGCAAACCGAGAAACGGAGCCTTGATTGGAAACTCATGTCGGAGGGCGTCTGTTCTCTTTCGCGGAAAACGACAGGAATGGTTCAATGATTTTGCCTGTCTTGTGGATGGAGGCTGCACTGAGAGAGAAGAAGGATGCGAGTAGCCTAAAAAGGGCTGTATTTTGATTGGTTGTTCTAATGTTTTCAAGACCACACCATGTGGAATATTTTTGGAAATGCTAGGGAGCGACTGAGGAATTTTTATTCAGGCGAGTCAGATCGAGATTCAGGCTTCGGCTGTCAGTCGCATTAGATGGTGATTATGGGTTCCGAGCGGGAGACACGGTCGTTGATCCTAGGACGAAAGAAGGAGGTCCACCATTCATGTGAATGCAGCGTTGCAAACTCCTATAGGTGAGGGTGAGCGTTTTGTATCTACAGCGGCTAAGGAATCTCTAAGGAGAATTTTCACTATCCGCAATGTGATCGTTCAATCAGCGGCAGGAAAATGCAGTTAGCTTCCATTAGTAACGTGGGTACACTCAATGCTCATATTATCTTTGATGCTATTTTCTTATATATGCACCAAGACGATTCGTAGAAGACGACATTATCCACAGTACACGGAGATAGTCCTCATATATGCGAAGCATAATAACCAGAACAGCAAGGTATCAAAATTAAATGGGTTGGGTTTACTGCTCGGGAAATGCCATCTGGCACACTTTAATAGATACAAGATACTGCTGAAGCTATTTTCCTGGTAATTAGCCAGTGTGCAGTGATGTGTGCTAGGTTTCATTCAGCTTATAGCAAGGATATGTCAAAGAACTCCATCGTAAAGTACAGATAGGAGTCACATATTGGGGCATCACCCTAAGATACTCTTACACCTGTACAAATAGCAAGATAAAATATGTTGACTTGCTTTATGATTACACATCCACGTCAAGTCTATAAGTCTTCGACAGTATGAAATCAGCAGTACAGTTGATTTTCAAAGACTAAAAGAAATGCAGCCATGTTCGTTAGTCAAATGATAGAGTATAGCAATCGTTCGTCATTTTCTTGCGGGTTTTATTCTGTTCATACGGCTCAAATGGCTCTGAGAACTATGGGACTTAACATCTGAGGTCATCAGTCCCCTAGAACGTAGAACTACTTAAGCCTAACTAACCTAAGGACATCACACACATCCATGCTCGAGGCAGGATTCGAACCTGCGACCGTAGCAGTCGCGCGGTTCCAGACTGAAGCGCCTAGAACCGCTCGGCCACCGCTGCCGGCTGTTTGATTCGGCAGATTTAGATTTCGGATAGTGTCTAGCCTTTATCAGTACATAATTTGATTGTATGGATGCATGTTCTAGTACATCAGACCCCCTGTTCTTCGGCCGTGTGTCACAGTTCGTTCAAGACCACTCACTGAGACGCTGGCAGAAGTAAAGGTGAGATGTTGATCGTAAGTCATCCCTGGTAACTCAATTGGTAAAGCACTTGCCTCCAAAAGAAAATGTTCACTGTTTCGAAATCAGGTCTGGCACAGAGCTTTAAGGTGCCAAGAAATTTCAAATCAGTGCATACTCCACTGCAGAGTGAGAATTCCTTCTAGAGCACCTTGACTGCATGACGCTTTGTCGAACCTTCTTCGTTTCTGAAATCCAGCGTAAGGAAATCAAGGTAACGATGCACAAACACCACTGAAACGTTAAAAATGGGCATTCCTGTTAAATGTCTTACATTGACTTGACCAGCCTCCACACAAAAGTTTATTGGCCAAGGCCACCACTCATCTATTTTTTCTCCATAAAGGGGAAAACTTTGAAAGGCGCACCTCCTACCTTTGTCCATTCCTCTAATGTACCCTTACGGACGTGCTTTTGCGTAAGTATATAAGTTATTTCGGGATAACTTGTTCACACAAATACATTAACAAGTTCGTTGTTGCGGCATGAGATTATAAAACGTGAGAAAGACGCAGACGTTATCATAACGAGACCGCAATTCAGATTAAATCGACCTCTTAAAGCTCCAAATGTGTACTATCAACAACGATCTGCTGAAGATAAGAAAATCGATTTCAGCTGTTTACAACATTAAAATTGATAAATTTGTGTTCATATTTCCTGCGCCACAGATTTTTAAGACGAAACGCAACGGACAGGGACTGATTTCCGGAAATTCTCATATGGTCTTTGATACTATCTTCTTGTATATGCACCAATATATTCGTAAATGATGACATTATCCACAGTACACGGTGACCGTCGTCATATATGCCAAGCACAATAACCAGAACTGAGGTATTAAAATTAAATGGGGTGGATTTAGTGCCCGTGAAATGCGACCTTGCATTCTTTACTAGATACAGGGTGCACACCAAAGCTATTTTCCTGATAATTAGCCAGTGTGTAATGATGTGTTCTGGGATTCATTCAGCTTATAGCAAGGATATGTTAACCAACTCCATCGTAAAGTACAGATGGGAGTCAGCAGCTGGAGATGTTTGGCGTCCACATATTACGGCATCACCCTAAGAAACTCTTGCACCCGTACAAATAGCAAGATGAGATATGTCTTCGACAGTATTACATCAGCAGCACTGTAGGTTTCCTGAGATTAAAAGGAAGGTATCCATGTCCGGTATTCAAGCAAAATTGGCGATCCCCCTCTCTTTACGAGATGGAAATTCTTAAGTGGTCTATGTGTGTAGAGCATCGGATCCTCTATCACTCTCTCATTACAATAGAGGTTGCCCTTATCAACAAACACTATCTAGTTATGCTGGCCAAAGGTACCCAAACCCCTACTGCCATAAAATGCTAGAAGAGACACAAGTAAGATGTTAACATAAGTTTCACAGAGGAGGCATAAGACAATTTACATCTCATCAAGACAATTATTGTTCATTATATATGTGGCAGAAAGTCCACATTCTCGAGTGACCTGAGAGTATCTACGCTGTAAGAACTGAATCTCTGCTGGCATGACTGGTACAAACTGTTGTTGTTCACAGATGGCACTAAAATGTCGTACAATTGTGCCACGGTAGTTCTTTTTTTTGTGATTAAACTCGTTGAGGACAACGCTTCTTGTTAACTATAGGAGCTCCAGCAGTATACAGGGTGTTTCAAAAATGACCGGTATATCTGAAACGGCAATAAAAACTAAACGAGCAGCGATAGAAATACACCGTTTGTTGCAATATGCATGGGACAACAGTACATTTTCAGGCGGACAAACTTTCGAAATTACAGTAGTTACAATTTTCAACAACAGATGGCTCTGCAAGTGATGTGAAAGATATAGAAGACAACGCAGTCTGTGGGTGCGCCATTCTGTACGTCGTCTTTCTGCTGTAAGCGTGTGCTGTTCACAACGTGCAAGTGTGCTGTGGACAACATGGTTTATTCCTCAGAACAGAGGATTTTTCTGGTGTTGGAATTCCACCGCCTAGAACACAGTGTTGTTGCACACAAGACGAAGTTTTCAACGGAGGTTTAATGTAACCAAAGGACCGAAAAGCGGTACAATAAAGGATCTGTTTGAAAAATTTCAACGGACTGGGAACGTGACGGATGAACGTGCTGGAAAGGTAGGGCGACCGCGTACGGCAACCACAGAGGGCAACGCGCAGCTAGTGCAGCAGGTGATCCAACAGCGGCCTCGGGTTTCCATTCGCCATGTTGCAGCTGCGGTCCAAATGACGCCAACGTCCACGTATCGTCTCATGCGCCAGAGTTTACACCTCTATCCATACAAAATTCAAACGCGGCAACCCCTCAGCTCCGTTACCATTGCTGCACGAGAGACATTCGCTAACGATATAGTGCACAGGATTGATGACGGCGATATGCATGTGGGCAGCATTTGGTTTATTGACGAAGCTTTTTTTACCTGGACGGCTTCGTCAATAAACAGAACTGGCCCATATGGGGAACCGAAAAGCCCCATGTTGCAGTCCCATCGTCCCTGCATCCTCAAAAAGTACTGGTCTGGGCCGCCATTTCTTCCAAAGGAATCATTGGCCCATTTTTCAGATCCGAAACGATTACTGCATCACGCTATCTGGACATTCTTCGTGAATTTGTGGCGGTACAAACTGCCTTAGACGACACTGCGAACACCTCGTGGTTTATGCAAGATGGTGCCCGGCCACATCACACGGCCGACGTCTTTAATTTCCTGAATGAATATTTCGATGATCGTGTGATTGCTTTGGGCTATCCGAAACATACAGGAGGCGGCGTGGATTGGCCTCCCTATTCGCCAGACATGAACCCCTGTGACTTCTTTCTGTGGGGACACTTGAAAGACCAGGTGTACCGCCAGAATCCAGAAACAATTGAACAGCTGAAGCAGTACATCTCATCTGCATGTGAAGCCATTCCGCCAGACACGTTGTCAAAGGTTTCGGGTAATTTCATTCAGAGACTACTCCATATTATTGCTACGCATGGTGGATATGTGGAAAATATCATACTATAGAGTTTCCCAGACCGCAGCGCCATCTGTTGTTGAAAATTGTAACTACTGTAATTTCGAAAGTTTGTCTGCCTGAAAATGTACTGTTGTCCCAAGCATATTGCAACAAACGGTGTATTTCTATCGCTGCTCGTTTAGTTTTTATTGCCGTTTCAAATATACCGGTCATTTTTGAAACACCCTGTATGTTAAGATGGTCTCCAATTCTTATACATTCGATCAACAAGTATGTACTGACTTGACAAGTGCTCTACCCTCCTTAAGATGGCAGCCAAAGGCACAACTGTAGGTCCTGTTGTGCCCCAGATGAGTATTCAGAGTGGACCTTAAACCATTGTCAAAACTCTTCTCTGGCAACGCCAGAAGCAGTGCAGAACGCTTCAACGACCAGCAGGTCAGCCAGAGAGACCGCCGATCGAGTAGCTGGGAACATGGAAGCAATTGCGAAAATCCGAACACCCAGTGATCAAGAAAGAGAACGTAGCCCTTTGACATCACGGCAACAGAAGGACACCGTCATAATAGTGACTGTACAGAGCGTCGCAAGAAAGCGCAGATCTATCGTAAGAGTAATTATTCTGTTATCGCCGCAGAAAAGAGTGTCTGGAAGACTATGTTGGGAAATCCTCAAGCGACCAAGAAAGCTTGCCAAATGGGAAAACCAAGATGTACGGTGTCACAGCTGCCTCACCATACCAGAACACACGAGCGCGCCCAGCATAAATACTACTATCATGGTGGATTTCTATTCAGTTGGAGCAGTCCTGCCAAGAGGTGAGGCTTATATCGGTCGATCCTCTATTCGCCTTGTGGCCTTCGAACTTCCATGGAACCTGCTGGATCGACAGCCCCTGTGACTTGCTGCGCCCAATATCGAGCCAAGACTGATGGGGTGCTATGATTGTCACTATACATCTCGGCTTCTGGAGCCCTGACCAGCGGGATCTATGAGTACATCGTCGTCCATCATTGTCGTTGTGAACCCTTTCGCTTCTATGAGCATACATGCACGCCTGGCAGGTAGACTGTCCAGACGGCTACAGGCATGCTTGTGCTCCAAGAAAAATAGAATGGCCAGACCGCTATGGGCAGTCATGTATGCCTCCAGGCAGGAAACCCTGATGGATGTGTGCGGGAGTAGGTAAACTTGCACAGTAGAATGGTGACTCTCTGTTGTCCGCACTTCTTTCTCAACGCTGTCGTTAACTGCTCTTTTTTATGTCAGAAAGCGCTACAGCTTTCACCTACTCCTGTTTCCTTTCTGTTTGCGATTTGATCCAAAATATATAATTTCATTTACTAACGTACACCAGACGAAACGCCGACAATCTTCGCCAGGAACTGTTCTCTTTCAAAAAAAAAAAAAAAAAAAAAATTGTGTCGCGAACTGTCTTGGTCCGATATAATGAAATTTTAATAGGTTACAGGAACTTAAATTGCTATTGTAAATCTCGGGTTACTGAAATTTCCAGTCACATACAGAAAAGATCTTATCATTTTGTAAACCTTTTCTCAGCCCAAGATTAACTTATAACAGAATGCTTTTATTGGTTTTGAGCTTCACTTTCGTGATTATCAAAAACTGCTGCCACTGAGAGTGTACTGTGTGATACTGATTTTGTAAAGAATATTATTGAACAGGGGTTGTGTGAGTGCTGGAATGTGTGGTCAGCCGCCAGTGGACACAGCCTGCAGCAGTCGTAGACTTAGGTCAGCCACCCGCTGGCGAGGCACACAACACATTCATCCCTTTAGTCGGTCGAGCTGGTTTGAAGCCCGCCCGTAGCAGTCAAGCAAGGGTTAAAATTAAAACATCTTTCCAGTAGGCTGAAAATATGAGCGCTAATGTCCACAGAATTTGATTACAGAGTGGTGCACAAACTGGGTAAAAAGTATACTAAGTTACATTAGTTTCCAGATCGACAAAAACTGCGTTGTAGAGAGGCAAAGGACCCAAGTAGCAGACGCTAATTGTCAGGCACTCATACAATATTGTAGTGCCCGTGTAGTGAAGAAGTACTAAGTAATGTCCGAGGACATGTGTGGAGAATGACAAAGTGTGGACCATGCATGATAGTACCCACAACTTTCTGGGATAAGGTTTTAAAACAAGCACACGGCCATATGTTGGCAGGTCATGGCAAACATAAAGCAACTGATCGATTGCCAGCTGAGAAATATCGGTGTTGGACTAAGAAACGTGTCAAGCAATTTGTTCTGAATTGCTGACGTTAGTGACCAACTGATTCTATTGCAGCATCTACCAGAAGCCTCAGAACTATTCAAAATCATAGAACTGTGTATTTAATGGGACAGCAGCGGGTAATCGTAGTGTACTGATTATAATAAACAGTTTGAAACGTCCCCTTTGAACATTTATACATGACTGTGCTTAAACTGACACACAATATTTTTAGCGCAACGCAATCTGACTTTCAATAATCCCTACAAAACAATGGCCCTGACTAACATTAACCTGTACCTTTCACAAATCACTTACCTCACAAAAATCTTCGTTACTCGAACTACTGCAATACAGCGAGCGCCGCTACTGCCAGCTAAATAACAGATTCAAACTACGGAAGGCACTAACTACTAGTAGGAATAGTTAGCAAATGAAAGATTTTAATAGAGAACAAACATTGTATTTACCTTAATAGTCATAATATATGTAGCAGTTCATAACATCCATTCTTACAAATATCAAAACTCCGCCATTTCTCTCCCCACATCCACCACTGCTGGCGGCTCACCTCCAACTGCGCAACGCTACGCGCTGTTCACATCCAGCTGCCGCTGCCCAACACTACAATGGCAGACAACAATGCAAACCAGCCACAGACTGCACACAGCACAGCCAGTGATTTTCAGAGCGCTACGTGGCGTTACCAATATAAGAACCTAAACAGCCTACTTACATAGCCCCCATGCTCCCCACAAAAATTTTTACAAATTGTTTTGGGCACTGGGCAATACATATTTGTTAAAATTTTTCATAATCGTAATTACAATAACAAAGAAATCAAATGCACACACTTATTGATACAATGTTGGTCAAAAGCTAAAATTTTCTCACAGTCCATAAAGACAGTGCAGATTATTCATCACAGTAAAATTTCAGTGCTTTTTTTTTTTTCAAAGTCTGAGCAGTAAAAAAAAATGCACACGGAAGTAGTGGATTTCCATGCAGTCTTGAACAAGTAGTGTTGTCCTTCCAACGGAAAGACAGTGCTGACTCTTGACATGCAGACAGGTAATGGGCCACAACAGAGCAAACCCACAGCAGAGTCATTCGACGTTTTGAAGAATATTGGTAGGTAGGTCATCACAGAGCAGACCCACTGTAGTCCTGGTAGAGAGTATGGTATTGGTGGGCCACCAAAGATGCATACCCACTGCAGTCCTTGTAGAAATAATGGTATTGGTGGCCATCAAAGATGGAGACCCACTGTAGTCCATGTAGAAATAATGGTATTGGTGAGTCAGCAAAGGTGTAGACCCACTGTAGTCCTTGTAGAGATGGCCAGCAGCCATCTGTTGTGACTGTGCAGGTGCACAATCACCATTGAAGAGTCTTGCGGATAATATAGCAAGTCCATAACCACCACTTGTGCACTCACAAAGTTTTTGGAATTGTCCTTAGAACCAGCAATGCTGTTATCCAGTCCCTTGCTGAATTATTAACACACGTGCAAACACTAACAGTCCCTGCTTCTCACATATTGTCCATATACTATGACCAACAGAAACGTCTGCAGTGAAATGTAACTTACAAGTTAATAATATGATGAACTGGTGTCAATTACAATTTTATAACATAAGAATACAATTACAAGGTACAAAATACATAATTAAAAACATAACAATACAGATAACATTTGTAGTACAAGCCTTACAAAAGAATCGAAATAACATATACATCAGTGTTACAGGAATTATGGCATGAGTACATACATGAAAGATCAGAATAACTTTTGAAACATCAACTTTACACATGAGCCTTAAAACAAAACAGAATAAATAATGTCTAAGCATAATTACAAGGTAAATAACATATTATTAATGCCAATTATATTTGATGATAACAGTTTTCCTCATCATAGTGAATGTAGCTTAGTATTAGAAGAAGAAAAAAATTCTATGAAACTACACAGAGACAGGAAGAAAACAAATACACAAGGGTACACAAACACATAGTGGGATAACACAAAAGGAAAGGACAGGGTTCGTTTTCAGTGCAACATTTGGTACTGCAGTCCAACCCAAAACTTCATTCCATAGATCTTTCATCTTATTTCGATATTTGCTCCAGCCAAAAAATCCTATCCAAGCATGCTTTCTCTATTTTTCTCGCATAACCTCTCAGTGCATTTCTTCAAATTCCTCACAACTCATTCTCTTATATAGTCTACCCCTTCTTAAGCTAACTTAAATCTACTGAGCTCAGATGCTAAACTAAGGGACGAGGCAATGCAGCAGCACAAAACAATTAACACGAACAGCAATGACAAAAAATTTAAATTGGCAAAATAAGCAACAATATTACAACTAATATAAGGCAATGAGCAGCAAACAAGAAAAATAAATCAGTAGTAAACTGGCTTAGCAGAGTAACACAAAGTCAAATTCAGTAACACTATGCCTGGCAAACAGCGGCTGCAAATGAAATAACTTATACCTAAACATGACATAGCTCAAGCAGAAAAAATATTACAGTTGAAACAACAATGCAGAAAAGGGAAATGTTTGTTCACAACTTAATGTCTATGTAATTAAAGTGGTGCACCACAAAAACTAATTCTACAAAAAATTACCAAGTACTTGAAAAGAAAATTATATATGCAGTTACTATTATTAGTCCCTTCTTATTGTTCTTTCCATTCCAAGAGCTCCTTTTTCGAAGAATGTGGATCATAAAATAATTATTTAATAGATCTGTTGACAGAAAGTGTTCACATTAGCAAATGCATTTAAGTTTATTTTATAAAACCAATGCTGCAACACAGCTGGAAAACAGATATCAAATGAAATAAGCAATTACGCAAACCAAAGCATAAAAACATCATTCAATAGCTATGTGGCATTTCGTAAGTCAGTAGCTCTCAACTCTCGTAGAAAGACACTTGTCATAATCAGGTTTGCAGATGTAAGAATATTTCCCATCAATTCATAAGCATTTCAGTAAGTAGCATATAGTACGATACATTATGTTTCCAAGTAATGAGCGTGTCGTATTTGCGATGCTTTCTACAAAGGAATGTCAATAGCGAGGATAATGGCCCCCTTTTTTTTTCTCTACCTGTGCCTCTGAAAGGCTTTTTTTCCGGGTGTCTGTCGCACAGCTGGGTGCCCACGACGCATTACGTGCAGGTGGTCACTTAACTTTCTAACGGAAATATTTACGACAGCAGTTTCCGCTACAATGACAGTCTCATACAAAAATATTTCACAGGTCAAGAATTTGCGTTGAAAATGTGTAGAAACAAAATCTTATGAATATAACAGTGTCCAAAAAATTTTCGCCAGCATTGTGATACATTCACGCATATACACACACATTTCATAACTCTTAAAGTACGATTCTTGGTTTCCAACATCCTTTATCACAAGTCAGAGTCCCTAACCACTATTCATTATTCCTTACCTTCTTCGTCGGCACTTCTTCAATATTTCATCATAACAGATATGTAGCATAATCAAATAACTCATATAGCATCAGCTTATTGATCATAAACATACCGCAACAGCATAATACACATAGTCATCGTAATAATAACATCATAACACCTCAGTCAACTCTCAAAATCGTCGTAGTTTCCTCCAATAATTTCAAAACCTAAAAAATTGTCTGCTCATGTCAAAAGTGTCATTTGCCGCAAACGTACTTTAAAACTCGTGATCCCATACCAAATATATCATTCAAAGCTCTCATAATATCACAATGGGTCCGAAAAAATATGAACAGTTCACAAAGTACAGACAAAATACAATTTCATAAGTGTGAAGTTACCCAACTGTGTAATTGCATAAACATGTGTCACTGATGTAGTACAAAAAATGTTTGTTTCTCTGTTAAATAATCAGGTGGCTGTGTAATTCTATGTTGGAGAAATTTGGTACCGATGTGTAAAGTTGTATAAGCAAATACCATATTAGCTAGGGCTCCTTGTGCTTGCCAAACACATGGTACACAAAGTAAGCGTGTACCCCCCTGAGGATTAATGTAATTATACACTCAGGTGTTACAGATTACAGCAATGTAATGAAATGTATCACGGAAAACTTTCTTTGTAATTCAAAAATCTTTAAAAATAAATGTTTTAAGTACAAAATTAATCACTGAAATGCGTGTCCTGTATCGCTAAATGTGCATCTTGTTGTAAGATAATCTCTGTGGATGTGTCGTAGTTATCTTCCTCCGAAATCTAAGTTCTGCAGAAGCCAATGTACTTACCTCATGATAAACAAAAGAGAAATGCTTTGCGTATAGATATCTTAGTTATTACGCTTATTGTTGTGATGAAGAAATTACTGTGCTGTAACATATTGTTGTGCTACGGAAAAGGCTGTCTCATTGTAGCTATACCACAAAAGTTACTACTAAAACATGTTTTACTTTCTAGAATAATACAGAAAAACTGTGCAGAAACACCGCAAAAGCAACATTGTAAATTGTCACTCATTAGTAGTGTCGTGATATAATCGTGTAGCTGTCACATAAACTAACCACTGTCTCATCTGGTATCTCACAGAAAGTACTTTAAATTCAGAATGTATTTTCAAGTAAACCAAAATGTTGCATTAAAATCTCATTAGCAGTACTGGTAAATGTTCTAAGTATGTGAGCCTTATAGTCATTACGTAATCGTGCAACTAACAAGCAAGAATGTACACACCCAATAACACTATGTCGTCTGTTCGCAATAACAATGCATTCGTAATTTCTGTTTAAATAAGTTCTCTTGGTTCTTGACTGGATATTTAACTTCAAACATTGTTGCATGGTAACAGTTTCTAAAGCATTCTAGTAACGTGAAGTGAAACGTTTTATGGCAAAGGCAAAGTTAAAAAGTAGATTATCTTTCAATAAACGATTTTACATGTGAAATGTGGTGTAATCCTTTACTCTTCCTAGTCGGCAGAGTTTCAACTTCAAAGCAATTATCATGTTGTATACGTCAGTAAGGAATGCTAAAATTTGCTCAAGGTTAGCGTCTATGTTTTTCTCTGAGCCAGCCGGCGCATGCGGCAGCCTGCGGTGGGAGTCATTGTCTACTATCTCTTTGTTGGCGCGCGTCGTTATTGGGATTAGGAGACCTAACTTCCACAAATTCACGTTGTGGAGAGTGCCCTGCTCTGTTTGAATCCCGCCAGTTCTGATGAAATTCAGGTCTGTCGTTATGATTATATCGTCTGTCGTCATGTCGGTAGCTCCTGTACTTTCTTTCCTGTCGGTTAAGTGGCGGAGAATTTCTCCCTGAATTATCACTGCACGGTGGACCGTTGCGTCTGAAGTTATTCTGTCTTCCGTGATAATAATTATTTTGGTTCCCATATTGTCTGTTTCTCTGATTGTCTCTGTCATATTCATTACTACGGAAATGCGAACTTTCTCTGTAACTATTACTCTGCCAGTGGTTGTCATACGGGTGGTGTCTCTTTTGGTCACGATTTACGTTGTAAGAATAGAATTGTCGTGTCCAGTTATTTCTGTCATCGCGGAATTGCGACGGATGTGACCTGTAATTGTTGTATTCCTGTTTTCGTGTTCCACGATTGTCAGTGTCAATTTCCAGTTCTTGTAAAAGTCCCTGAAAAGCTTCAATGTCGTCTTTGCAACGTCCTGCTAAAATAATATGTCATAAATGTTCAGGCAATTTGATTAAGCAAATGCGGATGAGCTCTGAGGGGCTGTATGGGTTTGAAAGATACTGATTCTTGTGCAACATGTCTTCAAAATATTTCACAAGACTGGAAAATTGAGATTGTTCGAAATGTTTCATCATTATGATGCTATGTTTTACTCAGTCTTGTGTAGCTTGAGACCAATATGCTGAGAGGAAGGCATGATAAAAATCTCCTTCACTGTGACAATCGTGAATGACCGATCGCATTCTTACAGCTGGTTCATTCTCCAAGTAGCCACACATAAATTCTAACCTGTTCTCCAATGACCAGTTGGGAGGGAAACAATGAGAGAATTGATGGAACCACGCTTGTGGATGAATGTCGTTGGCAGAATTCTTAAACGTTTTGAATTTACGTGTGGTAATGAACAGCTTATAGCCAAAATCATCGTGTCGGCGAGTAGCATATCGGTCATTGTTACGTCGTGTCGGCGGTTCCATCTCTAAATTCGGTGTACCTTGCCAATTTCTTTCATAATTTCCGAAGTGCCCTGCGTTATTATTTTGTGGCTGTTCTACATCTACATTTATACTCCGCAAGCCACCCAACGGTGTGTGGCGGAGGGGACTTTACGTGCCACTGTCATTACCTCCCTTTCCTGTTCCAGTCGCGTATGGTTCGCGGGAAGAACGACTGTCTGAAAGCCTCTGTGCGCGCTCTAATCTCTCTAATTTTACATTCGTGATCTCCTCGGGAGGTATAAGTAGGGGGAAGCAATATATTCGATACCTCATCCAGAAACGCACCCTCTCGAAACCTGGCGAGCAAGCTACACCGCGATGCAGAGCGCCTCTCTTGCAGAGTCTGCCACTTGAGTTTGCTAAACATCTCCGTAACGCTATCACGGTTACCAAATAACCCTATGACGAAACGCGCCGCTCTTCTTTGGATCTTCTCTACTCCGTCAACCCGATCTGGTGCGGATCCCACACTGATGAGCAATACTCAAGTATAGGTCGAACGAGTGTTTTGTAAGCCACCTCCTTTGTTGATGGACTACATTTTCTAAGGACTCTCCCAATGAATCTCAACCTGGTACCCGCCTTACCAACAATTAATTTTATATGATCATTCCACTTCAAATCGTTCCGCACGCATACTCCCAGATATTTTACAGAAGTGACTGCTACCAGTGTTTGTTCCGCTATCATATAATCATACAATAAAGGATCCTTCTTTCTATGTATTCTCAATACATTACATTTGTCTATGTTAAGGGTCAGTTGCCACTCCCTGCACCAAGTGCCTATCCGCTGCAGATCTTCCTGCATTTCGCTACAATTTTCTAATGCTGCAACTTCTCTGTATACTACAGCATCATCCGCGAAAAGCCACATGGAACTTCCGACACTATCTACTAGGTCATTTATATATATTGTGAAAAGCAATGGTCCCATAACACTCCTCTGTGCCACGCCAGAGGTTAATTTAACGTCTGTAGACGTCTCTCCGTTGATGACAACATGCTGTGTTCTGTTTGCTAAAAACTCTTCAATCCAGCCACACAGCTGGTCTGATATTCCGTAGGCTCTTACTTTGTTTATCAGGCGACAGTGTGGAACTGTATCGAACGCCTTCCGGAAGTCAAGAAAAATAGCATCTACCTGGGAGCCTGTATCTACTATTTTCTGGGTCTCATGAACAAATAGAGCAAGTTGGGTCTCACACGATCGCTGTTTCCGGAATCCATGTTGATTCCTACAGAGTAGATTCTGAGTTTCCAAAAACGACATGATACTCGAGCAAAAAACATGTTCTAAAATTCTACAACAGATCGACGTCAGAGATATAGGTCTATAGTTTTGCGCATCTGCTCGATGACCCTTCTTGAAGACTGGGACTACCTGTGCTCTTTTCCAATCATTTGGAACCTTCCGTTCCTCTAGAGACTTGCGGTACACGGCTGTTAGAAGGGGGGCAAGTTCTTTCGCGTACTCTGTGTAGAATCGAATTGGTATCCCGTCAGGTCCAGTGGACTTTCCTCTGTTGAGTGATTCCAGTTGCTTTTCTATTCCTTGGACACTTATTTCGATGTCAGCCATTTTTTCGTTTGTGCGAGGATTAGAGAAGGAACTGCAGTGCGGTATTCCTCTGTGAAACAGCTTTGGAAAAAGGTGTTTAGTATTTCAGCTTTACGCTTGTCATCCTCTGTTTCAATGCCATCATCATCCCGAAGTGTCTGGACATGCTGCTTCGAGCCACTTACTGATTTAACGTAAGACCAGAACTTCCTAGGATTTTCTGTCAAGTCGGTACCTAGTATTTTACTTTCGAATTCACTAAACGCTTCACGCATAGCCCTCCTTACGCTAACTTTGACATCGTTTAGCTTCTGTTTGTCTGAGAGGTTTTGGCTGCGTTTAAATTTGGAGTGAAGCTCTCTTTGCTTTCGCAGTAATTTCCTAACTTTGTTGTTGTACCACGGTGGGTTTTTCCCGTCCCTCACAGTTTTACTCGGCACGTACGTCTAAAACGCATTTTACGATTGCCTTGAACTTTTTCCATAAACACTCAACATTGTCAGTGTCGGAACAGAAATTTTCGTTTTGATCTGTTAGGTAGCCTGAAATCTGCCTTCTATTACTCTTGCTAAACAGATCAACCTTCCTCCCTTTTTTTTATATTCCTATTAACTTCCATATTCAGGGATGCTACAACGGCCTTATGATCACTGATTCCCTGTTCTGCGCTTACCGAGTCGAAAAGTTCGGGTCTGTTTGTTATCAGTAGGTCCAAGATGTTATCTCCACAAGTCGGTTCTCTGTTTAATTGCTCGAGGTAATTTTCGGATAGTGCACTCAGTATAACGTCACTCGATGATCTGTCCCTACCACCCGTCCTAAACATCTGAGTGTCCCAGTCTATATCTGGTAAATTGAAATCTCCACCTAAGACTATAACATGCTGAGAAAATTTATGTGAAATGTATTCCAAATTTTCTCTCAGTTGTTCTGCCACTAATGCTGCTGAGTCGGGGGGTCGGTAAAAGGAGCCAATTATTAACGTAGCTCGGTTGTTGAGTGTAACCTCCATCCATAATAATTCACAGGAACTATCCACTTCTACTACTAACAGCAACGAACACTCCACCACCGGTTGCATGCAATCTATCCTTTCTAAACACCGTCTGCACGTTTGTAAAAATTTCGGCAGAATTTATCTCTGGCCAGCTTTCTGTACCTATAACGATTTCAGCTTCGGTGCTTTCTATCAGCGCTTGAAGTTCCGGTACTTTAGCAACGCAGCTTCGACAGTTTACAATACCGATTGCTGCTTGGTCCCCGCATGTCCTGACTTTGCCCCGCACCCGTTGAGGCTGTTGCCATTTCTGTACTTGCCCGAGGCCATCTAACCTAAAAAACCGCCCAGCCCACGCCACACAACCCCTGCTACCCGTGGAGCCGCTTGTTGCGTGTAGTGGACTCCTGACCTATCCAGCGGAACCCGAAACCCCACCACCCTATGGTGCAAGTCAAGGAATCTGCAGCCCACATGGTCGCAGAACCGTCTCAGCCTCTGATTCAGATCCTCCACTCGGCTCTGTACCAAAGGTCCGCAGTCAGTCCTGTCGACTATGCTGCAGATGGTGAGCTCTGCTTTCATCCCGCTAGCGAGACTGGCAGTCTTCACCAAATCAGATAGCCGCTGGAAGCCAGAGAGGATTTCCTCCGATCCATAGCGACAACATCATTGGTGCCGACATGAGCGACCACCTGCAGATGGGTGCACCCTGTACCCTTCATGGCATCCGGAAGGACCCTTTCCACATCTGGAATGACTCCCCCCGGTATGCACACGGAGTGCACTTTGGTTTTCTTCCCCTCCCTTGCTGCCATATCCCTAAGGGGCCCCATTACGCGCCTGACGTTGGAGTTCCCAACAACCAGTAAGCCCACCCTCTGCGACCGCCCGGATCTTGCAGACTGAGGGGCAACCTCTGGAACAGGACAAGCAGCCATGTCAGGCTGAAGATCAGTATCAGCCTGAGACAGAGCCTGAAACCGGTTCGTCAAACAAACTGGAGAGGCCTTCTGCTCAGCCCTCCGGAATGTCTTTCGCCCCCTGCCACACCTTGAGACGACCTCCCACTCTACAACAGGTGAGGGATCAGCCTCAATGCGGGCAGTATCCCGGGCAACCACAGTCGTAGTCCGATCGGGGGATGCGTGGGACGAGCTGGCTGTCCCCGACAAACCCCCATCCGGACCCCCACAGTGATGACCATTGGCAACAGCCTCAAGCTGTGTGACCGAAGCCAACAGCGCCTGAAGCTGGGAGCGAAGGGATGCCAACTCAGCCTGCATCCGAACACAGCAGTTGCAGTCCCTATCCATGCTAAAAACTGTTGTGCAAAGAACGTCTGAACTAATCTACAGAGAGCGCAAACAAATCGACACAAAATTTAAACGGTTATTAAAATACAAGATTGCCTAGTAAATGCAGTAATGCTGCTACTTGCGCACTGCTGACACACTGCTCGGCGGCGGAAGGACACTATGCGATTTTACACTATTCAGGTACTAAAACGCGATGATACAACTCTCAAATACTATAATACGCCCGAAATTTATGAATTAAACAATGCAAGTACCAAAAACACGCAAAGAAATTAAGAATTAAACTATGTAACAAATGAATGAGCTAGGAGTATACGACTTGCTGCTGCAGCTGCTTATCCAACGGCGGCAGGGAGCATTTCTATGTCCCTCTTCCCGTATTGGAGCGCGAGTGTCCTCTGAAATACGTAATTCTTGTATTACCTGTGTCAGCTGATCTTGTACTTCCCGGATTTCTCTTTGGTGTTGCATATTAATTTGATTCAGATTTTGTTTCAGTTTCCTAATTTGTTCGCACTCTTCTGTGTCATTAAAGACTACTGGTTTTGTGCCATTCAGATTATCATCTACCTTCGTAGATAAATTATTTAGCTGATCCGAAAGTTCAACTACTTTCTGTGATAATGAACTAATTTCCTCCATGTGTCTTTCTACTGTGTCCTTTAAGTTTTCCTGAGTTTTTGCAAGTTGCGTAACCGAATCGGTAGATGCAACTGATTCCATTTTAGCTTGCAAGGTCTCATGATTTTCATGAACAATAGTCTGCAGTTCTTTTATGGCTGCTTCGTGATTCTGTAATGCATTTTCATGACGCGAAAAAATAGGTTGGAAATGCTCACAAATTTGTGTTTTTACGTCATTACAGACTTTTTGACATTTCGATTCGATGTTATGTAACTCAGTAATTAAATCTTCACGTGTTTGTTCAAGTGTGGTGTCTAACTTTTGAAGATTTTGCTCCACTGTGTCTAACTTTTGAAGATTTTGTTCCATTTGTTGCATTAATTGTAATAACAATGCACTGGTGTCTGAAACATGTTCCTCAGTGCTTTTCGGCAGTGAATTTGCACCGGCAACATTCACATTTTGACAAGCGGAAAATGTGTCTTGACTCATTTGAGAAAACGGTGTAAACCCAAAACCTGAGTCTACAGTATTTGCAATATTGTGTTCTGTCATTCCTAATTCCTGAGGCGAGCTGTTGCCGACCGATCGATCGATAATGCTTCCCTGTTTACTACCTGTTTCACTGTCTACACCATTATTTGACGCCCGCTCCATTTCCCTATGCACAGTTACCAAATTACTACTTTGAATAGTAGTTAAGTCATTACATGGTGGCGTTAACACACTGCTTTCGTCTTCACTGTCATTTCTCAGTTTACTTTGGAGCCTAGTGTTACGTTTTTCACACGCCATTATTGTCACAATGTTTCACATGACAACACAGAAAAACACAATTTGAAGAGCAAAAATAGGGGAACACATTAATATAGCACTGAAAATAATATCTAGTTAATTGCAAGCACAGCTACGAAATACTTGGTGCAAATCTACATGCATGCCACAACTGTTTTACTGTACAACAATGAAAAACTACAACTACAAAGGAAATTCTCTCTACAATTATGCAATAGCAATAAACAAAAGCTTCACTAATTACACAAACTACAAGAAAAAATCAGAAGATTCCAGTGAGGTATCCTGGCAGGGTCGCCATATGAAATGTACCCTTTGAACATTTATACATGACTTAGCTTAAATTGATACACAATATTTTTAGCGCAACGCAATCTGACTTTCAATAATCCCTACAAAACAATGGCCCTGACTAACATTAACCTGTACCTTTCACAAATCACTTACCTCACAAAAATCTTCGTTACTCGAACTACTGCAATGCAGCGAGCGCCACTACTGCCAGCTAAATAACAGATTCAAACTACGGAAGGCACTAACTACTAGTAGGAATAGTTTGCAAATGAAATATTTTAATAGAGAACAAACATTGTATTTACCTCAATAGTCATAATATATATAGCAGTTCATAACATCCATTCTTACAAATATCAAAACTCCGCCATTTCTCTTCGCACATCCACCACTGCTGGCGGCTCACCTTCAACTGTGCAACGCTACGCGCTGTTCACATCCAACTGCCGCTGCCCAACACTACAATGGCAGACAATAATGCAAACCAGCCACAGACTGCACACAGCACAGCCAGTGATTTTCAGAGCGCTACGTGGCGTTACCAATATAAGAACCTAAACAGCCTACTTACAAGTTTCTCCATGTTCTTATGGATGACTGCAATTCCTGACCAACGAGCAAGTGCGTAACACAAGCAGTGGTAAACAACTGGTTGCTCGTATTTGGCGTTCCACAAATTTTAATCACAGATCAGGGCAATAATTTTATATATGATGTGATGAAGGAGCTGTGTCAATTACTTCACATTTGAAAGTTGACATCAAGTCCTTTCTATCCAAAAACCAAGGGGAGGACGGAGAGAGCTCATTGGATGGATTCTAAGTTGATAACCCTTTATGTGAATAGTATTCACAACAACTTAGGACTTGTACCTTAACAACATAAACACTGCATACAATTCCAAAGTGCACACAGTTACTGGTCTTTCGCTGTATGAGATAGTAAATGGTAGGAAAATGTCTCCACCTTCCACCACTCAACTTTCTCTCACATAAATGGAAGTGTTATGAAGGATCATTAAACTCCATATACAGATGTAATTTAATCATCATTATTCATACACTTGGGCACACATTCTCCCATAAGTTATTGGGGAGTAATATCGAACTGAACATCTTACGATCAACATGAGACCTATCAATGTAGATGGTGACAGATTTCAAAATACAGCGTACAGTAGTGTTAAGATGCTAGATAATCTCAAGTGGAAGTTCAATGAATGTGTTTTGGTGCATATTTCGAAATAAAAACCTGCATTCAAGAAGTCTTACTTTCTGTAGCAAATGGTTCAAATGGCTCTGAGCAATATGGGACTTAACTTCTGAGGTCATCAGTTCCCTAGAACTTAGAACTACTTAAACCTAAGGACATCACACACATCCGAGGCAGGATTCGAACCTGCGACCGTAGCGGTCGCGCGGTTCCAGACTGTAGCGCCTAGAACCGCTCGGCCACTCCGGCTGGCTTACTGTAGCAGGTCGGGGTTTTGTGACACTAGATATTGGGCGTCAGTGAGAGAGGGGAGCAAAGATCACGTATGTGAGTTCAGTATGGTGATAGTTCCTAGAACATAGACCACTGATGTGCGAACTGCGGTGGTCATCTCTTTAGAAGAATTGTCCATCTGCTCAGTCGTTCATATGTCGAAGTGCTGACTGATGCTGTGTAAACTGTTATATCCTAGCCAGTAATGCCAACCGGGCCCGCTGCCAAAAGGTTGGCAGCATCAAAGTCCGGACGCCGTCCGCATAAGCAGCGCCAGCGATAGAGGAAATCGCCGCAAGTCTGCGCGCGCCACCGCTGGCTTCTGGCTTCTTAAGCGCTGGAGTCGCGAGCGCTAGGACAGTTCTGTATTCGCCGCTCAGTTGTATACTCGCCACCGATTTGTGTACTTGCTAGTCAGTTGTGTGTTCATCGCAGCAGAGTTGTTGTTTGTCGTCAGCCGACGCTGACCTAGCCGCTCCGACTCGAACTAGACAGATTTCTGTAGCCACGGAGTTCACTACTGTGTTTCTGTATCTTCTTTAATAAAGATAAGTACCGACTCTTATTTAATCAGAGTGTTTGGGTTTTCATCTTCTGTTCACTGTTCCAGCGGACCGGTCGGCCCGCTATTAAAAGTGTGGCGGTGACTTCGTAAGCCGTTTCTACAGCGAAGTGTTTGTCGCTACGAACCCCGCCACAAAATAAACAACCATATATAACACATAATTATTACACAACCTATACTTCCAAACTGATTAATGGAAATATTCACAGCGTCCATTAGTTTGTCAGGGATGGCGGGAGGGAAAGCGACACTTTGTGGGCTGTGGAGTGAGCTCTTTCCTTGGCTCAGTGGATGAGGTGTGTGTGAAACATTGCTAGTTTAAGCGTCAGTCATTTATTGAGACATAAGACCCTTTAAACAAACAGAGTGATATAATGTGTTTCAACTCGCTCAATTCCTCGAAGCAGCGGAGCGGCGCGGGATCGTAGCGTGCGGATTCCAGTGACCGCTGATACGGCGACGGCTAGAGTTGCAGCGGAGAGCCAGGCGGCTCACTCTTCCATCCAGTACCACGCCCGTGACCTTCTGCGGTGGTGGCGTGGTCTCCTCCGGAATTCGCTCGTTGCGTTATTAACAAGCGGCTAAGGCGTGGTGCGGAGTGCTCCTTGCCGGAATCGAACCAGCGACCCCCAGGTTTCGCGTCTTCTGGCGGGGTTCATCAGCCTCTAGGTCCACAGGTGACCCATTTGGTGAGCACTCAGTCCCTTCATCCTCACCAGCCACCTGGGTAAGTACCATGCCAACTTGTTTCTCGTAACATGTGGGATGACATCTTCCTCGTTGACCTATTGGCGCGGAACCGACATGTTCTGTCGAGCAGCGTAGCGTAGCGGCTAAGTCGTTGCAGCGAAGTATAACGTCCGCTGACTAACCTTCAGTTCGTCCTTCCAGGCGACGTTCCTTTTTCTTTCTCTCCTCCAAGGTTCAAAATGGTTAAAATGGCTCTGAGAATTATGGGACTTAACATCGGAGGTCATCAGTCCCCTAGAACTCAGAACTACTTAAACCTAACTAACTTACGGACATCACACAGATCCATGCCCGAGGCAGGATTCGAACCTGCGACCGTAGCGGTCGCGCGGTTCCGCATTGAAACGCCTAGAACTCCTCGGTCACAGCGGCCGGCCTGTCGTTCAAGGACCCCCTCGAAGGACCCCGTCATGCCCATTTGTAGGAGGTATTTATGCTGGGTTTTTGACAATGTTTCTAAGGGGGCGACTGACCTTTCGGTCGTTGATGTATGCTTCTCCCATTGGTCTCCCATTGACCAATGTCGACACACGTGCTGACTTTCCACTGTTCTATGCTGGCGTGGTCAGGCATTGCCCTTTCATCCTCCTCCGCATCGCCATATATGTCACGTATGTGAGTTCAGTATGGTGATAGTTCCTAGAACACAGACCACTGATGTGCGAACTGCGGTGGTCATCTCTTTAGAAGAATTGTCCATCTGCTCAGTCGTTCATATGTCGAAGTGCTGACTGATGCTGTGTAAACAACCATATATAACACATAATTATTATACAACCTATATTTCCAAACTGATTAATGGAAATATTCACAGCGTCCAAAATATGGAGAATGTTCCAGATAACTTCCACTTAAAAGGATAGTGACAGTGAATAAATCACAGGGAGTTTTTACACGTAGGAATTACCGAAAAGCTCTGAACTGGACTCATATAGCATTTGAAAATGCATTACAAAATACACTCCTGGAAATTGAAATAAGAACACCGTGAATTCATTGTCCCAGGAAGGGGAAACTTTATTGACACATTCCTGGTGTCAGATACATCACATGATCACACTGACAGAACCACAGGCACATAGACACAGGCAACAGAGCATGCACAATGTCGGCACTAGTACAGTGTATATCCACCTTTCGCAGCAATGCAGGCTGCTATTCTCCCATGGAGACGATCGTAGAGATGCTGGATGTAGTCCTGTGGAACGGCTTGCCATGCCATTTCCACCTGGCGCCTCAGTTGGACCAGCGTTCGTGCTGGACGTGCAGACCGCGTGAGACGACGCTTCATCCAGTCCCAAACATACTCAATGGGGGACAGATCCGGAGATCTTGCTGGCCAGGGTAGTTGACTTACACCTTCTAGAGCACGTTGGGTGGCACGGGATACATGCGGACGTGCATTGTCCTGTTGGAACAGCAAGTGCCCTTGCCGGTCTAGGAATGGTAGAACGATGGGTTCGATGACGGTTTGGATGTACCGTGCACTATTCAGTGTCCCCTCGACGATCACCAGTGGTGTACGGCCAGTGTAGGAGATCGCTCCCCACACCATGATGCCGGGTGTTGGCCCTGTGTGCCTCGGTCGTATGCAGTCCTGATTGTGGCGCTCACCTGCACGGCGCCAAACACGCATACGACCATCATTGGCACCAAGGCAGAAGCGACTCTCATCGCTGAAGACGACACGTCTCCATTCGTCCCTCCATTCACGCCTGTCGCGACACCACTGGAGGCGGGCTGCACGATGTTGGGGCGTGAGCGGAAGACGGCCTAACGGTGTGCGGGACCGTAGCCCAGCTTCATGGAGACGGTTGCGAATGGTCCTCGCCGATACCCCAGGAGCAACAGTGTCCCTAATTTGCTGGGAAGTGGCAGTGCGGTCCCCTACGGCACTGCGTAGGATCCTACGGTCTTGGCGTGCATCCGTGCGTCGCTGCGGTCCGGTCCCAGGTCGACGGGCACGTGCACCTTCCGCCGACCACTGGCGACAACATCGATGTACTGTGGAGACCTCACGCCCCACGTGTTGAGCAATTCGGCGGTACGTCCACCCGGCCTCCCGCATGCCCACTATACGCCCTCGCTCAAAGTCCGTCAACTGCACATACGGTTCACGTCCACGCTGTCGCGGCATGCTACCAGTGTTAAAGACTGCGATGGAGCTCCGTATGCCACGGCAAACTGGCTGACACTGACGGCGGCGGTGCACAAATGCTGCGCAACTAGCGCCATTCGACGGCCAACACCGCGGTTCCTGGTGTGTCCGCTGTGCCGTGCGTGTGATCATTGCTTGTACAGCCCTCTCGCAGTGTCCGGAGCAAGTATGGTGGGTCTGACACACCGGTGTCAATGTGTTCTTTTTTCCTTTTCCAGGAGTGTTTGTGGGTGAATGCTAACGATGTGCTATGTAACATGGTGTGCAAACCTCAGAGCGTGCAGTACCACTCCATGAGTGTTATGAAGCGCATCTGCTGAGGTGGTGATGGTGCTCTCAGTAAACATCTGCTGAGGTGGTGATGGTGTTCTCAGTAAACCGTCAGTTTACTTTTTGCTGCTGCTTGAACTTCTTGACTGTGTGATTTATTTTCTGTAGCACTTGGAAACTGATGAGTTCCTGTTTGGTATTCATAATGATGTACTCATTATTCTCGAGGTACCCCATGAATCTGTTGTGGGGGGTGTTCAATTGTTCGAATGTGTGTGAAGTCCTATGGGACCAAACTGCTGAGGTCATCGGTCCCTAAGCTTACACACTACTTAATCGAACTTAAACTAACTTACCGTAAGTACAACACGCACACCCATGCCTCGAACCTCCGACAGGGAGAGCCACGTGGACCGTGACAACGCGCCTAAGACCGCGCGGCTACCCCGCGCGGCTAGAGGGATGTTCTGCCTTGTTTTGCACTATACGCAAACTCATTATCCTTGCAGGCTTCGTCAAGTAGGTTATCAGATCGAGCCAGACGGTTTTTTAGTTTCGTTGTAGATTCCTGCACCCCACGTATATGCAGTTCGACTATTGGCTTCCGCGAATAGCATTGCGAACTCTGGTGTGCTACCTAGCACTCATGTTGTGCTACTGCACAGTCTTAGGTTTGTGCACCCTGTTATACACAAAGGCGCGAGTATTCATTCAATTGTTATGTAATGATGAAATGCCATGTCATTTCATTGAAGCTTTGTTTCCTCAATGTCTTATGACATACTCTACAAGAAACAAAAATGGTTCAAATGGATCTGAGCACTATGGGACTTACCATCTGTGGTCATAAGTCCCCTAGAACTTAGAACTACTTAAACCTAACTAACCTAGGAACATCACACACATCCATGCCCGAGGCAGGATTCGAACCTGCGACCGTAGCGGTCACTCGGTTCCAGACTGAAGCCCCTAGAACCGCACGGCCACACCGGCCGGCTACAGGAAACACATCCACCTCAGAACTCACCTGTAATTCCTCTGTGTAGGAACTCCCTGCAGTTTCTTCACCTTCACTGTCATATAAGTAAGTTAACTGGTTTGTCTGTTGCACTTTGAACACTGTAAATGTCTCTGTTCACGAGTCTTTCAGGTAATATTTTTCAAATGGGGCTTTCTATTTTCAAATACACACCAAATCACCTACGGTGAATTTGTGCTTGCATGGATCCCTCATCTTCATGCCATTTGCATGACCATCAATAGGTCTTATTTTAAATTTGTGATGTTTAGCTCGATTATGTTCCCACTAATTTGTGAGAGAATGTCTAGCCATAATGATGAGCCACAAGGACGAAACTGCATCCAGATACGGTTTTTATGGTACAGTTCAGACGCTCCACAATACTCATTCATATGGGAGAATATTGATTAGTGTTTTATTCTGTATCGCTCCATTACTGATTTCAAACACTTATTGTACATTTCCTTGAGACTTTTGAGTCTCACCTTCACCTACGATAGTAATAGAAACTGAAGAAATGAATTAACATTTGTGCCATGGTTGGGACTTGAATCCAGATCTCTTTGCTTACTAGGCAGGTGTGCTAGCCATTACTCCACAGTAGCAGTTTAGGTAAGACAGTTGCACGGACTATCCAAGTCGAATGCTCTCCCTAACAGAAATTCCAAGTCTCGTCTTCAGCTTATTTCCCCATTTTTAAATCTGTTGTCGAGGCCCTCCGGTAATGGAAAAGCACCCTAGCTTTGGATGCAGTGGGGAAATCCTTCCTGTAAATCAGGTGCAGGTGCAGGTGATCCACAGATCTGATAGAATTAAATTTTCTGTGAGTATAAAGTTTATCTGCAATAATGATAAAAGCTGAAGAAATGAATTAAAATTCTTGCCACAGCTGGGGCTTCAACAAAGGTCTCCTTGCTTACTAGGCAGGCATGGTACCCATTACATCACCATAGCAGTCCAGCTATATATCAAGGAAAGTTTAGTTATATCAAATCTACAGATCACCAACAAGCAGGATTTCCCCATTACGTCCAGTTCTCGGGTGCTATTCCAAAACAGGAGAGCCTCAGCAATAGTGACGATTTAAGCAGGGGAAAATAAGCAGAAGACATAAATGAAATTTGTGTTAAGGAGGACACTGGTCTAGTCTAGTCAGTGGAGCTGTGTTAGCTACACTGCTACTGTGGTGTAATGGCTACCACACACATAACTAGTAAACAAGGAGAGTTGGGTTGAAGTCCCAGCTGTTGCACAAATTTTAATTCATTTTTTCAGCTCACAACATTATCGTACTTATTGTAAAGTCAGTTTGCAGGTTGTCAAGACACCGATTGATCCTGGCCTGCAGCAGTTCTTCAACACCTGGACAACTTTCTTTCCAGTCTTTGCCCTCACAGGCAGGACCCAGGAGAATTTGTGTTATGTTTCTATGATCATTTACATACATCTGAAAACTTTATTTGCTCATGAATAGTTTCTCATATCCACCAGACTGGGCTGCCATAAATCAGCTAAATGTTGTACTGTGGTATGTGCACATGGGAATGTTCTGCAAGCAGGCCTTTGGAGCACTGTCTCCATAATTATTATTCAATGAAGCGTCTTTCTCGAATCTCTAATAGACGTGATATTTCTTTTGCGTGAACTACATTCCCTGTGGCAGTTAAACGTTCTGTATAGTCGTCATCGTTCCATGATTTCTTTGAGTACATTGTAATATATAAAGGGGAAATTTGGGTAAATTGATGAGGAGTCAAAGATGATGAATTCTGAATCTGTCCAATAACTCTACATATGCACAATGGTATTGCTTCCTTAGCGATCACTACAGGCTTGTCTGTTGGACTACATTTGCTTGGCCATTTTGTTTTCTTGAGAGCAGAGGCTTGGAAGTGGACGCTACTTTTGAAACAGTTTTTCCTATGGTTTAAATAAGTGTTGTGTAAGTAATAGTTCTATATTAATGAATATAAGTTGTTCCCTCTTATGCCTTATAGATGTACTGATGCTTTAATGATGGTTTAGTGAAATTATTCTGTAAGATTTTGTCGATATTTAAGTCTGTATCCAGAATGTCGACTGCAGTTAAGGAGACCAATTATGCAGACGCTAAGATCGTAAAGCCAGCCGGAGTGGCCGAGCGGTTCTGAGCGTTTCAGTCTGAAATCGTGCGACATCTACGGTCGCAGGTTCGAATCCTGCCTCCGGCATGTATGTGTGTGATGTCCTTGGGTTAGTTAGGTTTAAGTAGTTCTAAGTTCCAGGGGACTGATGACCTCAGATGTTAAGTCCCATAGTGCTCAGAGCCAATTTTTAAGATAGTAAATTCGTCATCTTACCCAGTTCTGTCCGTTGCCATGCTTCTAATTCCTTTGTGATAGTATATACTTATCGTTTTCATTACAGGATACATAACGAACATGGAGAACTTTCTATATAAGGGAGACAGATCGACAGATATGGGGCAAGGAACTAAAGAAAGAGACAATGCAGGATGTACGAAATGGAAATCCTGTTAATTCCTCCAATAGGAAGTACAATCTCACTGAAGCTACTTTATGTAGCTATGTAAAAGAAATACTGCTGAAGTAGGCTCAGCACTCATTCATATTGAATATACTGAAAATCTCATTTTCAATTAATATTTTATTTGAAACTTCCTAGAAGATTAAAACTGCGTGCCGGACTGAGACACTAACATGGGACCTTTGCGTTTCGCGGTAGCTCAGTTGGTAGAGCACTTGCCCGCGAAAGGCAAAGGTCCCGAGTTCGAGTGTTGGTCTGGCATACAGTTTTAATCTGCCCATAAGTTTCATATCAGCGCACATCCTGGAAATTTTTTATCTTATAACTTTTCATTAAAAATGAAACAAAATCTTGTCATTTAATTTTCCGAAAATCTCATTGTTGACCTAATAATTCACACTACTTACGTTATTTCAGGAATTACCACAAAATGCAGGCAGGTTTAAAATACACTTTATAGTGACCAATTCCAAGAATTGGAACAATATGTCATTGCTTTGGACAGAATAAATTTTGGACTGACAAGGTCTGTCTTAACTCGAATTATCTATGGTTATGGTGAATTTCAGAATATAATACACAGATTTAACAAAGCTAAAAAGATGGCTAAAAAAGATTTTGGTTAAATGCAATGGAATGGTTAAAGTTTTCTTTCTGTAAAGCAGAACCCACGTCAGTAGGTAGATTGGATGCACTTAATAACGTGAATGTGGAGGTATTTTTTAAAACATACAGAAAATAAGAACAAAATACAAATCTGAGCCCCATCAGACGTTTTACGTTGATGAGACACGATATTCAATTGTTTCCACAGAGGTACCACCAGAATTGATCCCTATTGGCAAAAGAAGGTAATATAGTTTTCCCTTGTTGAGAGGGGACCAAATGTCAGCCTTGTTTGCTCTACTCATGCCACAAACCAGTCCATACCTCCATATGTTATTTATCCAAGGGTTATAATGCAGTCGGAATATCTTTATAGTGCACCACTAGGATCTGTTGGTGTTGGCTATGAATCTGGCTGGATAATAGCCGAGAGGTTTTTAAAATGGCTTGACCACGTAATTAAACATGTAAGACCATGAGAAAGAAAACAAGTCCTTTTGTTTATGGATAATCATACTTCACATCTCACTTAGGAAGCCGCTACTCTGCAGAGATAATTTCATAACTCTTGTAAGTTTCTCACCTCACTTCACATCTCACTTTGGAAGCCGTTACTCTGCAGAGATAATTTCATAACTCTTCTGTTTCCTGCCTCACTCAAGTTACGGACTGCAACCATTGAATGTGTCATTTTACGGACCTCTGAAGACTGTGCATAGAAAAAAGCTAGTACTGACTACCTTGCCAATCATCCATGCCAAGTGATAGCAGTACAGGTCTTGCAAGATTGTTCAACATTGCCTTTAGCAAAGCTTCCTCTCTAATAATGCAGTCAAGGACTTTATAGACACAGGAATTAAGCCATTAAGTTCACAGATATTTGGTGATGAAGACTTCGCATCATCATTAACGACGGACAATTCCGTCAATGAAATTCCATTGGTAACAGTTGCTCTACCTGGGATATCAGCAAGCCAAACTGCAGAATTTACTACACTACCAGGGTCTCAACTATGCTATTTTACCTCCGTTACCCCCAGCAAAACCTGTACCTGTGCCTTCAACTAATGCTACACTTACTTCTATTATTTTCCCCATTAACCCACACCGAATTTGGTGGATTGTCAGTGCCCTCACCTACCTCTAACTCCACAGCTATGTCTGCTCTATCTCCATTACGTCAAGCTGCACCTAAAGGAGGTCCAAGAAAATGAAGAAGTAAGTTGCCATCTCAACACTTTACCGGCAAACACGTGAAAATAGCTCTACATGCAAAGAGGCAAAGAAAAGAGGACAATGAGAAGAAAATACCAACAAAGAAAAATGAAGAAAGATAAAAAAATGAAAGAGGATGTGAATCAAAAGAACAAAAGTAATGAAGGTCCTGAACGTAGACTTGCGTTTGATGGTGATTTTGGAACGAAGAAAGAATCCTAAAATAGACTTCTGCGGTTCATCTTCAAACTCCTTCATCGAAAATGAGTAAGCAGATAATGATTCCGATTATGTCGATGAAAGAGATTGCATCCTTTGTGGTAAAGTTGGAAACAGAAATATGGTATCAACGTTCTCAATACCAATAGTGAGCTCATGCTTACTGTACAGGTTTCAATTACGGGCAAACAAAGAAGAGATGTTATATTTGTGACTTCTGTGATAAGTAGATGACCATTAATAATATGTCTTTTTTATATGTAAAATGTTAATTTCATCATCTTACCTGTACCCCACAGTCATCTCACCCTCCCTGAATGGTAATTTGACCAACGGTACTATGTCTAACAAGAAAAAGATTTTGCTACAAAAACTTTAATTCTAGGATATGTATAACATCATGAATCTAAAGGGCATAAGTGTGTATGGTGCCGTTTGTTGAGGGTGTAATTAGCATGCGCAGCAAATACGGTCGATCTCTCCTACCCCATACATTGTCATCGGTCTTCTTCCTCTCCTCTTCTGCTGCCTCCATATGCCACCGCGTGTAAGAGCTGTTTAATACTTTCTGTCAGTGGATTACAAGTTGCGGGGAGACTGTTCCTTCTCCAAATGTCCAAATTTTTACAGTGGCAATTTCTAGCGAATAGCCTTCTACACACCAATAACTTTACGTTTTGTCGAGATGATGCTGCATACTGACTGACTTGGGGATTGCCTCTGTCTTACATGCTCTGGGATCAACAGTCGTCAAGGGGTGTGCTCCTCTTCAGCTCTTACATCTCGGACTCATGTCGGTGGACTCCTTCATTCGATTCCTCGTCAGGGATTCATACAACTTGACTTTCACAGCCATTCGTTTGATAACACCGTCTAGTTCTGTTAATCGTACATTGAGAGTTCTGTTGAGTGCTTCAAATTTTCCCTATACACATGCCTCATGTCGCTGGATTCTGTCATTCTGCTGTGCCGCCTTGGAATCAAATATCTCGCCATTGGTAGCTGCTGCCTTGACAATGCTATCCATTTCTGCTAACCCAGTGCCGATCTCTTCGATACATGAATCGTTTCACTGTATTCTGTCATGCATCTGCTCCAACTGCAATTCACCTTTCACAATACCTGCTTTGACACAACTATAGAATTCCGTTTATCTTGCGTTCATTTTTCCTGTCGATGTATAAACGTATGTCTGGCTTGTGCTTCATGCCATGGAAATGAATGCACTACACACGTGCTAATTTATTCATAGCCCACAATATACTGATTCAGTTACGTAATTGCACGTTACCTTTTATGCGGAATCTCCTGTTAGTTGTCGGCTGTCATTCACTTTCTTCATTTTATAAATAGCCAGAAATCAATACCGTGAATTATTCCAGCAATCCACACATACGGTAACAAATTCGTTGAATGGCATGTCTGTTCCCTCATGCACTTGGGTAATATGTTCTGAATTCATACTGTTCTGTATGAAAGCGATAATAAGATCCGCGTTATCCCTCACCAACTGCTTCAGTATCCTGGAGTATGTGTGGTTCAAATAGAAGGTATCGACTTTCATATGGCGGTCAAAATAGGAATATTTACAAATGACGACCTGCCTTTCCACTGCGACATCATCAAGTATATACAGGGTGTTTCAAAAATGACCGGTATATTTGAAACGGAAATAAAAACTAAACGAGCAGCGATAGAAATACACCGTTTGTTGCAATATGCTTGGGACAACAGTACATTTTCAGGCGGACAAACTTTCGAAATTACAGTAGTTACAATTTTCAACAACAGATGGCGCTGCAAGCGATGTGAACGATATAGAAGACAACGCAGTCTGTGGGTGCGCCATTCTGTACGTCGTCTTTCTGCTGTAACCGTGTGCTGTTCACAACGTGCACGTGTGCTGTAGACAACATGGTTTATTCCTTAGAACAGAGGATTTTTCTGGTGTTGGGATTCCACCGCCTAGAACACAGTGTTTTTGCAACAAGACGAAGTTTTCAACGGAGGTTTAATGTAACCAAAGGACCGAAAAGCGATACAATAAAAGATCTGTTTGAAAAATTTCAACGGACTGGGAACGTGACGGATGAACGTGCTGGAAAGGTAGGGCGACCGCGTACGGCAACCACAGAGGGCAACGCGCAGCTAGTGCAGCAGGTGATCCAACAGCGGCCTCGGGTTTCCATTCGCCGTGTTGCAGCTGCGGTCCAAATGACGCCAACGTCCACGTATCGTCTCATGCGCCAGAGTTTACACCTCTATCCATACAAAATTCAAACGCGGCAACCCCTCAGCGCCGCTACCATTGCTGCACGAGAGACATTCGCTAACGATATAGTGCACAGGATTGATGACGGCGATATGCATGTGGGCAGCATTTGGTTTATTGACGAAGCTTATTTTTACCTGGACGGCTTCGTCAATAAACAGAACTGGCGCATATGGGGAACCGAAAAGCCCCATGTTGCAGTCCCATCGTCCCTGCATCCTCAAAAAGTACTGGTCTGGGCCGCCATTTCTTCCAAAGGAATCATTGGCCCATTTTTCAGATCAGAAACGATTACTGCATCACGCTATCTGGACATTCTTCGTGAATTTGTGGCGGTACAAACTGCCTTAGACGACACTGCGAACACCTCGTGGTTTATGCAAGATGGTGCCTGGCCACATCGCACGGCTGATGTCTTTAATTTCCTGAATGAATATTTCGATGATCGTGTGATTGCTTTGGGCTATCCGAAACATACAGGAGGCGGCGTGGATTGGCCTCCCTATTCACCAGACATGAACCCCTGTGACTTCTTTCTGTGGGGACACTTGAAAGACCAGGTGTACCGCCAGAATCCAGAAACAATTGAACAGCTGAAGCAGTACATCTCATCTGCATGTGAAGCCATTCCGCCAGAAACGTTGTCAAAGGTTTCGGGTAATTTCATTCAGAGACTACGCCATATTATTGCTACGCATGGTGGATATGTGGAAAATATCGTACTATAGAGTTTCCCAGACCGCAGCGCCATCTGTTGTTGAAAATTGTAACTACTGTAATTTCGAAAGTTTGTCAGCCTGAAAATGTACTGTTGTCCCAAGCATATTGCAACAAACGGTGTATTTCTATCGCTGCTCGTTTAGTTTTTATTGCCGTTTCAAATATACCGGTCATTTTTGAAACACCCTGTATAAGATGTTGGCTTTACTTTCCCAGAAAGTGGAATATCGCTAAAAGCCTGGTACGTAACTTCGTTGATTTCATGCTAAATCTCCTACAATAGCTGATATTTCGGCTGAAATAATGTTTTTGAAAAACAAAACAAATGCTTGGAGCGGCTCCCGATCAGTACGATAGAACAACAATAGGCTTTCTGCAACCTGAGCGTCCGACAAATACAGCACATATGATACGGGAACTAATGCTGCGTTGTTTTTCTTCATCTTCTGGTTTTCAGTATCATTGCAGGACTAGTCGGTTACTACGTATAGTTTCTGTTGATGGTCAAATGTATCATCTTGTAATCGAATCCAAATTCATGTGACTATATCCAAGAATTTCTAAACAGATACCGGTGCATAAATTGCGCAATGGTGCCATCTATCATTACTTTGAAGATATCCTGGCATGGCTCAGCCAATAAACAGCCCCTGTATGCCACCAATGCCCAGTTGCTATTCATGTATATGAGAAACGAAAGCAAATCAAAGATACAGTATCTTTACTCAAACAAGGACTGATAATGCCACACCACCTGAAAAGTTCAAATGAAAGGAGCTCGGCAGGCGCACTTTTATCATTCAGAAGCCTGAAGTAACACATATTTGCGAAATTGTTCCTATTATACAGCAGTGACTCTTCCTAAACAACTTATTTTACAACAGTGAGCCCTCATACACACCCTACTTAGTCAGAAATGAGCTACAAATCCGCACTAGCATTAATCACAAAATATTTATCGGTATGCATGCGACAGACAGAGGTTCAAAGTAACTTTACTTTGTAAGTAGTAAGAGGCAAAATCTAAATAATAAATAAGCGTTGCTGAGTGCCCAAATTTTAACGGTTTATTCTCTAGGCCATCCCCGTTTTCAAAAGTCTTCATCCGTGATCGAGAAACACCACACACAACTTGTTTCGTGTGTACAATAACACTGTTGCGAATTCCGAGACGGCTACGCACGGCAAATGACTGCAATTTTTACGTTTCATTTCTAAGATACCGATCTCGAACAACAATGAAAATTTTCTCCATATTTTTATCCACTTCCGAGACACATGGGTTCAAATTTAACCTACCTGTACATGGAAAATAAGCGCGTAAAATTCAGTGTGGAGCGAAAACGTAGTTTATAAAGTGATGTACCAGGCGGAAATATTCTGTTTAGTGTGTCCGTTATAACCTGGGACCCCAAGTCATAGTACTGAAGCACTTACAAAACTTTTTTGTATGTAAAATCCGTTCAGAGGAGTAAAGTTAGTTTTGCTTATTTCAGTTTCACGTAAGGAAACTATCTAAATTTTACTGACCAATACATTTCCTTTCAAAAGTGTTACACGCCATGCAGGACAGGGAAACAAAAATCCAGCGAGAAAATGCTCCCGCCGGAGCAGAAAAAAGGCAAATATGTTTATATCTATTCAAAAGTCTCTGAGTAAGAAGTGTCGTACCAGCTGCCTCATTCTACTTTCCTAAACACATTTAAAATTTTTCCCAAAATGCTTGGCATGCGAGCATATTCGCGCTTTTTTTATGCTGAGAGAGAAGACGACAATTGCAGTGGCAATGAAACGGAAAAGTAATAAATACACACTCGTAAATACACAGTGCTTGTACTATAGAACGAGCGAAGGAGACAGTGGCAATGTGTGTGTGTGAGAGAGAGAGGGACATAGCTGAGAGTGACAGAACATAGCTTATAAAAGAGTCTAGGAGAGCAGAACACTGGTAATAGAAGGAGACAGTGCCATGGAGGAGGAATACAGAGAAAGGGAATGTGGAGGAGGGTAAGAGCCAGTGATAATGAGAGAATGAGTATATGACAAGGACTACGAGGAATTCGGTCGTCTACTTCTACAACTACTTCAAAGTCATTTTCAGATGCCAGGCCTCCATTCACACCTTTAGGGCCACTTGCAGTCACATTTCATGTGTTGTGTAATTGTTAGGAAGAGAGGTAACGTTAACTGTTCACGTCTGACGTAGCTATGCTAATGGACGTTTAGTCGCACCAGAAATTTTAAATCCAGAAACGCAGGCAGGAATGGATGCGCGCGGGTTAAGATTAACTGGTTGAAGATTAATTCCTTTGAGTTTTGTGTAAGGCTTGATATTTACCTCGACTCCCCAGCAACGTACAACAATGCCGGCATAGCTGCTTCGGCTGTACACTCCACGTATTTACGTCCTTTCCGAAAACGTCTATTTAAAAATGCAAGTCCTCGTCACATCGGGATGTAGAGTTTACAACGTAGCTCGATGGAATGAGAAAAACTTACGATCTCCGTTTGTTATAACTTTCAATTAAGACAATACTGGGGGAGTGCAAGTACATATGTCTTCATCGCACCAGATCAAAAGACTGATAGACACCGAAATCGATGGAACACCAATCGAGGTATATAAAATAATTGATAGTACAGTTTTCAGTTTCTGTTAGCTTACTCAGATATGATCATATCTCCATACTGTACGAGAATGGCGCGGATAATAATCATTACAAATATTTATTTATATGCGTAGGCCATTTATAGAACGAACAAAACTGCTCCTTCCGCCCTCCCACACTGTATACTAACGTGATCCATACAGTGGACATCAGTTTACAATGCATTACACTATTTGCACCGTTTTTGTACTTCAAAGTCTTGACCTGTCGGGGTACTGAGACCTTTATTAGTCGCCAAGGTTGGCTTGTGTACTCCCAGGAGGAGTCATTACATAACATACATATCTAATTTCGATTAATGTACACTTTACAAAATACTACGGCTACTATTTACAAAAATTTATAACGGTTACGTCAACAGGCAGCGGATTTCAATTCAGAGTCTTTACTTTGATTACTGGAATCTTACCACTGGTATTGCGGCTCTTTCCAGCGAACCCACCTCGCCTAATGTCTGTCCCTCGACACTTGAGTTTGTTAATGCTGCAGTTAAGTTGAGCTGTCCATCAAAGTGCTACAATTTCACTTATTTATCCAAAGCCAATAAAAGTGTTCATCCCATTTCTGCAGTGTGGTGCGCTGAGGCTTGTGCATAGATATATATACATATACTCCTGGAAATGGAAAAAAGAACACATTGACACCGGTGTGTCAGACCCACCATACTTGCTCCGGACACTGCGAGAGGGCTGTACAAGCAATGATCACACGCACGGCACAGCGGACACACCAGGAACCGCGGTGTTGGCCATCGAATGGCGCTAGCTGCGCAGCATTTGTGCACCGCCGCCGTCAGTGTCAGCCAGTTTGCCGTGGCATACGGAGCTCCATCGCAGTCTTTAACACTGGTAGCATGCCGCGACAGCGTGGACGTGAACCGTATGTGCAGTTGACGGACTTTGAGCGAGGGCGTATAGTGGGCATGCGGGAGGCCGGGTGGACGTACCGCCGAATTGCTCAACACGTGGGGCGTGAGGTCTCCACAGTACATCGATGTTGTCGCCAGTGGTCGGCGGAAGGTGCACGTGCCCGTCGACCTGGGACCGGACCGCAGCGACGCACGGATGCACGCCAAGACCGTAGGATCCTACGCAGTGCCGTAGGGGACCGCACCGCCACTTCCCAGCAAATTAGGGACACTGTTGCTCCTGGGGTATCGGCGAGGACCATTCGCAACCGTCTCCATGAAGCTGGGCTACGGTCCCGCACACCGTTAGGCCGTCTTCCGCTCACGCCCCAACATCGTGCAGCCCGCCTCCAGTGGTGTCGCGACAGGCGTGAATGGAGGGACGAATGGAGACGTGTCGTCTTCAGCGATGAGAGTCGCTTCTGCCTTGGTGCCAATGATGGTCGTATGCGTGTTTGGCGCCGTGCAGGTGAGCGCCACAATCAGGACTGCATACAACCGAGGCACACAGGGCCAACACCCGGCATCATGGTGTGGGGAGCGATCTCCTACACTGGCCGTACACCACTGGTGATCGTCGAGGGGACACTGAATAGTGCACGGTACATCCAAACCGTCATCGAACCCATCGTTCTACCATTCCTAGACCGGCAAGGGAACTTGCTGTTCCAACAGGACAATGCACGTCCGCATGTATCCCGTGCCACCCAACGTGCTCTAGAAGGTGTAAGTCAACTACCCTGGCCAGCAAGATCTCCGGATCTGTCCCCCATTGAGCATGTTTGGGACTGGATGAAGCGTCGTCTCACGCGGTCTGCACGTCCAGCACGAACGCTGGTCCAACTGAGGCGCCAGGTGGAAATGGCATGGCAAGCCGTTCCACAGGACTACATCCAGCATCTCTACGATCGTCTCCATGGGAGAATAGCAGCCTGCATTGCTGCGAAAGGTGGATATACACTGTACTAGTGCCGACATTGTGCATGCTCTGTTGCCTGTGTCTATGTGCCTGTGGTTCTGTCAGTGTGATCATGTGATGTATCTGACCCCAGGAATGTGTCAATAAAGTTTCCCCTTCCTGGGACAATGAATTCACGGTGTTCTTATTTCAGTTTCCAGGAGTATATATATATATATATATATATATATATATATATATATATATATATATATATATATATATATATATATATATATATATGTGTACGCCTGGGGCCGTAAATGATGAACCTCCTCACCACAGCATCGATTGTTCCTCTATGCACAAGCCTCAGCGCACCACACTGCATAAAATTTTTAAATTTTCTACGAGAACACACGGAATTGCGGGTTCGTAGAACATTTTCGGTTATTAACTCACATACGCACTTCTACATCTATATCTACAAGGATACCCTGAAAATCACATTTAAGTGCCTGGAAGAGGGTTCATTAAAACCACCTTCACGATTCTCTATTATTCCAATCTCGTATTGTGCGCGAAAAGAACGAACACCTATATCTTTCCGTACGAGCTCTGATTTCCCATATTTTATCGCAGTGATCGTTTCTCCCTATGTAGGTCTGTGTCAACAAAATATTTTCGCATTCGGAGGAAAAAGATGGTTATTGGAATTTCGTGAGAAGATTCCATTGCAACGAAAAACGCCTTTCTTTTAATGGTGACCAGTCCAAATCATGTATCATTTCAGTTACACTCTCTCCAATATTTCGCGATTATACAAAACTTGCCGCCATTCTTTGAACTATATCGACGTACTCCGTCAGTCCTATCTGGTAAGGACCTCACACCTCGCATCAGTATTCTATAAGAGGACGGAAAAGCGTAGTTTAGGCATTCTCCTTAATAGATCTTTTATATTTTCTAAGTGTCCTGCCAATAAAACGCAGTCCTTGGTTAGCCTTCCCCACAACATTTTCTATGTGTTCCTTACAATTTAAGTTGTTTGCAACTGTAATTCCTAGGTATTTAGTTAAATTTACGGCCTTTAGATTTGACTGATTTATCGCGTAACCGAAGTTTAACGAATTCCTTTTAGCACTCATGTCGAAGACCTCACACTTTTCGTTATTTACGGTCGACTGCCAATTTTCGCACCATTGAGATATCTTTTCTAAATCGTTTTGCAATTTGTTTAAATCGTTTGATAACTTTATTAGTCGATATACGACGGCGTCATCTGATCACAACCTAAGACGCCTGCTTAGATTGTCTCCCAAATCGTTTATATACATAAGGAACAGCAGAGGGCCTATAACACTACCTTGGGGAACGCCAGAAATCACTTTGTTTTACTCGATGACTTTTCGTCAGTTACTAGGAATTCTGACCTCTCTGACAGGAAATCACAAATCCAGTCACATAAAAAAAATGGCTCTGTGCACTATGCGACTTAACTTCTGAGGTCATCAGTCGCCTAGAACTTAGAACTAATTAAACCTAACTAACCTAAGGACATCGCACACATCCATGCCCGAGGCAGGATTCGAACCTGCGACCGTAGCGGTCGCTTGGTTCCAGGCTGTAGCGCCTAGAACCGCCCGGCTATTCCGGCCGGTCCAGTCACATAGATGATATTCCATAAGCACGTATTTTCACTACAAGCCACTTGTGTGGTACAGTGTCAAAAGTCTTTCGGAAATCCAGAAATTCGGAATCGATCTGAAATCCCTTGTCAATAGCACTCAACACTTCATGCGAATAAAGAGTTAGTTGTGTTTCACAAGAGCAATGCTTTCTAAACCCATGTTGACTGTGTGTCAATAGACAGGTTTCTCCGAAGTAATTCATAATGTTCGGACACAATATATGTTCCAAAATCCTTCTGCATATTGACGTTCATGATATATACCCAAAATTAAGTGGATTACTCCTACTACCTTTCTTAAATATTGGTGTGACCTGTGCAACTTTTCAGTTCTTGGGTACGGATGTTTCGTCGAGCGAACGGTCGTATATGAGTGTTAAGTATGGAGCTAATGCGTCAGCATACTCTTAAAAGAACCTAGTTAGTATACAGTCTGGACCAGAATACTTGCTTTTTTATAAAGTGATGTAAGTTGCTTCGCTACTCCGAGGATATTTACTTCTACGTTACTCATATTGGCAGCTGTTCGTGATTCGAGTTATGGAATATTTACTTCGTCTTATTTTGTGAAGGCATTTCGGAAGGCTGTGTTTAGTAACACTCTTTGGCAGCACTACCTTCGATAGTATCTCCATTGCTATCACGCAGGGAAGGCAATGATTGTTTCTTGCAGTTAAGCTACTTCACACACGACCAGAATCTCTTTGGATGTAAAACTTTGAACATAGCTGCTAAGGTTCAGTGACCGTGTCAGAATTATATTAGAACAAATAAGGTGTTGACAGATGTGAAAATTACCGAACTATCAGTTTAATAAGTCACAGCTGCAAAATACTAACGCCAATTCTTTACAGACGAATGGGAAAACTGGTAGAAGCCGACCTCGGCGAAGATCAGTTCGGATTTCGCAGAAATGTTGGAACACGTGAGACAATACTGACCCTACGACTTATCTTAGAAAATAGATTAAGGAAAGGCAAACCTACATTTCTAGCATTTGTAGACTTAGAGAAAGCTTTCGACAATGTTGACTGGAATACTCTCTTTCAAATTCTAAAGGTGGCAGGGGTAAAATACAGGGAGCGAAAGGCTATTTACAGTTTGTACAGAAACCAGATGGCAGTTATAAGAGTCGAGGGGCATGAAAGGGAAGCAGCGGTTGGAGTCTGACAGGGTTGCAGCCTGTCCCCGATGTTATTCAATCTCTATATTGAGCAAGCAGTAAACGAAACAAAAGAAAAATTCGGAGTAGGTATTAAAGTCCATGGAGAAGAAATAAAAACATTGAGGTTCGCTGATGACATTGTAATTCTGTCAGAGACAGCAAAGGACTTGGAAGAGCAGTTGACCGGAATGGACAGTGTCTTGAAAGGAGGATATAATATGAACATCAACAAAAGCAGAACGAGGATAATGGAATGTAGTCGAATTAAGTCAGGTGATGCTGAGGGAATTAGATTAGGAAATGAGACACTTAAAGTAGTAAAGGAGTTTTGCTATTTGGGGAGCAAAATAACTGATGATGGTAGAAGTAGAGAGGCTATAAAATGTAGACTGGCAATGGCAAGGAGAGCGTTTCTGAAGAAGAGAAATTTGTTAACATCGAGTATAGGTTTAAGTGTCAGGAAGTCGTTTCTGAAAGTATTTGTATGGAGTGTAGCCATGTATGGAATTGAAACATGCACGATAAATAGTTTGGACAAGAAGAGAATAGAAGCTTTCGAAATGTGGTGCTACAGAAGAATGCTGAAGATTAGATGGGTAGATCACATAACTAATGAGGAGGTATTGAACAGAATTGCGGAGAAGAGGAGTTTGTGGCACAACTTGACAAGAAGAAGGGACCGGTTGGTAGGACATGTTCTGAGGCATCAAGGGATCACAAATTTAGCATTGGAGGGCAGCGTGGAGGGTAAAAATCGTAGAGGGAGACCAAGAGACGAATACACTAAGCAGATTCAGAAGGATGTAGGTTGCAGTAAGTACTGGGAGATGAAGAAGCTTGCACAGGATAAAGTAGCATGGAAAGCTGCATCAAACCAGTCTCAGGACTGAAGACAACAACAACAACAACAATTAACGACGTCGCCTTTCCGGCTTAGATTTTTTTTAAATGTGACTTGTAAGCACTGCATCTTTTTCCAGTCAGTACAAACTTTAACTTTATTAATGTATTATATACCTAATATGTTTTAGAACAGTTAGTTTAATTCTGAAGACGACGCTCATAGCAGCGTAGAAACCAGGTCAATTTTGACTTATTATTTGTGACCGAGGACTTATTTGTTCTAATATAGCTCTTTGGATGTTCTGCCAGTGTCCGAGGGCTTATTTGTGCTAATATAACTCTTTGGATGTTCTGCCAGGTTTCGAGACAAAGTTTCGTTGTGGAAACTGTTATAAGTACCTCGCATTGAAGTCTGACTAAATTTCGAGCTTCTGTAAAAGATTGTCAATCTTGGGAAATTTGCATCTGTTTAAATTTGGCATGTTTGTTTCTGAAAAAAAAATCGGCTGTACATTGTGTTATATACATAGTTTTTACATTTCATCATTGTTATGATAACCTAAGTATTTACATTTTAAAATTTATTAACACCCCGGATTTGCGTATTTCTTATTCTGTACATATACATTTTCACATGGCACTTAGATTTCCTTACAAAAGTATTCTACAAAAATTTACGCATACACTGTACAGAAATTATACATATATGATTGTTAATATTATGTACATTTCTTGTGATTATATGTCACGAAAGATATTTCAGTTTTCACATTATCATTTTTGTCTCATTTTGCTCTTGGATGTTACCCTTTTGAATGTTTATATGTGATCAGTCTGTATTCACTCTCATCTTTAACATTACAGAGGTTATCATTTTTTCAATCTAATCTTCCAGTAATGACAAAATATTTGCATACAACATTATAACATGAGTTAAGTAAGTTTTGTGTTCGTACATCACACTTGACGGGCGAGTATCCATAGTGACAGATGCTGGGGAAGAAATCTTCCTAACTTGACGAGTCGTGCGTGGTTCGTGTTCATGCCATTTATTGTTTGTCATCTTCTTTTCCAATACTGCCGCATCGTTTTCTTATTCCATTTACTGGCGTCACTAACTTCTGCCTTACTTGCCCGTGAGTGGCGCTTATCGGTAAGTGCCCTGTCGTACCTTCTTTGGAACGATAGTAATTCCCAGTCGTCGTGTGTCTGGAAGTCAGTAGGAGACGGACCAGCAGTGCAGTCGGGCACGGAGCAGCGGTCGGCGACGAAGGAGCGTTGGGGCACAGCACCAGTGAGGTGCGGACAGCCAGTGCTCGCCGACCGCTGGCGACACATATGCACTGTCCGACTGAAGAAGGCCGGAGCAAGAACGACCATTGGTTGGTTGTTCGGTCCACCGTCTCATCGGACGACGTGTATTTGGTCTTTGGACAGTGTCCGGGTGTAAGCAGTCGGTTGGTTGGCGAAGAACAGCGAGGCAGTCTCTATGGCGCGAAGTCAAGCCGGAGCCGCTGGCGGTGTGCATGTGTAGTTGGAGTTGTGAGGCACTTCTTGCGAGGGTTACGAAGTTCGTTGCCCACCCATCTTGCACACAAAAGTTGAGTGCTCACTTAACCTACTATCAAGCCTCAACTGCTATCACATCTCTTCGTTTGATCCTGGTTGTCACTTTCTGGAGATTCCTGCAGAGCAACAACATGTATGCATTGAAGTTGGCTGGAGTTGCAGTCGTTTTACTATGTGGTGTTTAACTTAATTTAATTCATTCCTTTATTAATCGAGTGTACCAGTGGTATCTTCTGCCTTGTGGCCGTTGATGTTCCGGTTACCTGCCCTGGACATTGATGTAATTTTCGGCAGTGCATTTTCCTCATCATATTGATGCTGTCCAGCATGGCATGTAGTTCGACAGCTGAGGTGTGTTGGTAGTTTTTGTTGTTTATTCTGACTTCAGCCTTTCCAAATTGAAAGCTCTTCTTCCTTGGTCTTATGAAATTAAATTGTTATGTTGATATGCGACCTTCAGCCGAGTTTTCAGCCTATTTAGATTAAACTTTGAAGATCTTTGTCTCGGCCTTAAGCCGTAAAACTGTTCTAGATTAATGTGAGGCCTTCAGCCGAGTTCTATGGAAAAAATTTAATCTAAGGCTTTCAGCCTATTTATATTGAAGATAAAAAAAAAATTCTGAAGAAGTGAAACCTCCAGAACAACTCCTGTACCTCAATTCCTTGCTTAGGCCTTGTGCCTTGGATTTTCGATGTGGCCTTTAGCCGATCTAAATTAAATCAAAGAAGGTCTTTCGTTCAAACTTCGAGAGTTTTGATTCTTGCTTGTGTGATTATGTGTTTTATGAAATAAAGTTTATATGCAGAGTGCAGCTGACAGTAACTTATTTTGGCCCCTTTCCACAAATATAACCGCATCCACTCTGTCCTGCTACCCCAGGGATTTCACATGAAATCCCGATAAGCCTGCATGACTGCATTTAGCTACGTCTCGGACAAGTTTACTAGGATGTTTCTACTGGTCTACTTGATACATTAAAGACAGGAAGAAGCATTCATTTTTACTCTAGTACTGCAATGCTTCGTTTATCACCAAGGAACTATCGAGTCCATCATTTCACGACTGTCAACTCATGTTAATCTATTTACTTCATGATTATTCTGATATTACGAGGGCAGTTCAATAAGTAATGCAACACATTTTTTTTCTCGGCCAATTTTGGCTGAAAAATCCGGAAATTTCTTGTGGAATATTTTCAAACATTCCCGCTTCGTCTCGTATAGTTTCATTGACTTCCGACGGGTGGCAGCGCTGTACGGAGCTGTTAAAATGGCGTCTGTAACGGATGTGCGTTGCAAACAACGGGCAGTGATCGAGTTTCTTTTGGCGGAAAACCAGGGCATCTCAGATATTCATAGGCGCTTGCAGAATGTCTACGGTGATCTGGCAGTGGACAAAAGCACGGCGAGTCGTTGGGCAACGCGTGTGTCATCATCGCCGCAAGGTCAAGCAAGACTGTCTGATCTCCCGCGTGCGGGCCGGCCGTGCACAGCTGTGACTCCTGCAATGGCGGAGCGTGCGAACACACTCGTTCGAGATGATCGACGGATCACCATCAAACAACGCAGTGCTCAACTTGACATCTCTGTTGGTAGTGCTGTCACAATTGTTCACCAGTTGGGATATTCAAAGGTTTGTTCCCGCTGGGTCCCTCGTTGTCTAACCGAACACCATAAAGAGCAAAGGAGAACCATCTGTGCGGAATTGCTTGCTCGTCATGTGGCTGAGGGTGACAATTTCTTGTCAAAGATTGTTACAGGCGATGAAACATGGGCTCATCACTTCGAACTTGAAACAAAACGGCAATCAATGGAGTGGGGCCACACCCACTCCCCTACCAAGAAAAAGTTTAAAGCCATACCCTCAGCCGGTAAAGTCATGGTTACAGTCTTCTGGGACGCTGAAGGGGTTATTCTGTTCGATGTCCTTCCCCATGGTCAAACGATCAACTCTGAAGTGTATTGTGCTACTCTTCAGAAATTGAAGAAACGACTTCAGCGTGTTCGTAGGCACAAAAATCTGAACGAACTTCTCCTTCTTCATGACAACGCAAGACCTCACACAAGTCTTCGCACCCGAGAGGAGCTCACAAAACTTCAGTGGACTGTTCTTCCTCATGCACCCTACAGCTCCGATCTCGCACCATCGGATTTCCATATGTTTGGCCCAATGAAGGACGCAATCCGTGGGAGGCACTACGCGGATGATGAAGAAGTTATTGATGCAGTACGACGTTGGCTCCGACATCGACCAGTGGAATGGTACCGTGCAGGCATACAGGCCCTCATTTCAAGGTGGCGTAAGGCCGTAGCATTGAATGGAGATTACGTTGAAAAATAGTGTTGTGTAGCTAAAAGATTGGGGAATAACCTGGTGTATTTCAATGCTGAATAAAACAACCCCTGTTTCAGAAAAAAAATGTGTTGCATTACTTATTGAACTGCCCTCGTACAATACTGTGTTATACAAAAGTCATCATTGACTGTAAACAGTATACTTATACTTCCTTTTGCTGCATTATATCACTCTTTTGTATTCTGTTGTGCATGAATATATCTCTACGAGAATTGTGCCATTGAAGAAGTGTAATACGATGTTGAGAAAACTTGTGTTCATGTGCAAATGTCCTGCCTGGCGCTTTTCTCAATCACATGGAGTTGTAATGCTTCCTCTGATCCGTTTTTACTATGTACCCCAAGACCTAAGTTCAACGTTTTCATACACCTGGCTTAGTGCAGCTTTTCATGCACACATTCTCACCATCACACTCACACATATTCTTACTCACATAATTACTTATTTTCAGTGCTGCCCTTATGCTCTGGTACAAAGCACCTATTTTATCAAGGACATGACCCGTTTGCTGGAAGGACACTTAAATATTAACTTCAAACTAAGTGAATAGTTGCTCGCTGGCTACTAATCCCTCACACTTTCAATTTCCATCAGTATGCAGTTAATTCTTTATCAGTGTTTTTATGACTTGTAAGAGCACACATGTTTGTACTGCAGTTGTCGTTTTCACTTACCTTTCTGCACCTGAAAAGAAAAGTGTTGTCATACATGGGGCACAATCCTATCTCTCATACTATATTCAAGATTAGTTTATATTTCTTCATTCCTCATGTAGATATCCCCTTTCATGTAGCTTGTAAATACCCACTTGAGTAAATGTAAATAGCTTGTGCATAATATCACAGTGTGTAGCTAGTTTTCTGTAGATAGTATTTAATTTGTCCTCCGTATATTAGCTTAGTTCTTCTGAATTTCTCAGTCTTAGTTTTGTTATGTAATATAGACGTTTTATTTCCTTATCAGTTAACTCATATTACAGAGTTATCTCTAAGTGTAGACTAATTGGCATTTCTTTGCTAAGCTACGAGTGTCATCTGGCAGCAGTCTGTCAGCTTATACTGTGCTGTGCACATGTGCAGAGGTTGCCAACCTTAAAGCTGGCTACTGCATGTGTGCAGTTCTGTCCTGACTGCTCTACTCCACTTCCATGCACCGCATCTCAATCACACAATTAGTGTTGTTTAAACAATGTAGTGTCACATTAAATAATTTCTCACACTCAGTGAGGATAATGTTTTCTGAACTTCTATGGCTCGTAAACACACAATGAAAATCTTATATAACCAAAACTTACATTCTGATAAGGCAACACACATGAAATAGAAAAATGAAATCCTTCCCAAATACCAAACATCAATTGTAATAAGTATATTCAATCCCTTAAATACATTTGTAGACATTGCTCCAACTCATGGTTTACCAGTGTCAAATTCTGTTTAGCACACAGAAACTCATGTAGATCTCTGTGTGGGTATAGCCCTTTTTCCTTATCACTTATAGGCTTCTGGGTGACGGATTTTTGACGTAACAAATGGCCCAGTGTACAGCAGTTGTCACTTGTGAATAGCTTCTGCCCCCACATACAAAGGCAGTGTACTTACAGCTATCTTCATGTAGTGCAATTTTTCCAGTACAAGGCTCAGAGATCTATTATGATGAGGTACTTAATGTTATGGAATTTTAGAAGTTGTTGCTCCACACACTACCATCTGATTTGCTAACTGCTAAAATGGGGCTACAGTGTGGGAATAATGATGGTTGTATTATTTCTCCATTTAGCATTCTATTGATCTCTTTCCTGACACCCTCATTCTTGGCTGATGGAATGGGATAAGACGAAAAGCAGAAGGTTTCATGTTGGTACACCTCCATTTAGTATTTGTATCCTTTGATTATGCCAGGGCGTCACTTGATACTCACTGCCTCACTTACCTTATTGTGCATGATATCAGGGCCGATCTCCACTTCCTGTGATTGCCCAGTGCCCTGTGTGTTAACAAACATGATGGTAGGATAGAATTGTATTTGAAAGTCAGTAATGTGTTTTGGTTTGCTTTCTCTTGTATTTGACTTAACTAGGTTTAATTAATATTGTTGGTTGTTCATGAAGAAATGACACTTCTCCTTATAAATGTCAATTTCTGCTTGGTGCTTCCTAAAGGTGTCCACGAGTATAAGGCAGTTTACTGCTAGCCTTTCAGTCACAAGAAAAAGGTACTGTGAAGAGAAGCTATCAATTTGAATAGCAATCCATTACTGCAATTTTGCGCCTTTAGTCTTACATCCTACAGCTGTTTCGATTTTACAGTCTTGGACTGGAAGCGTTGGTAAGTGACCTCGCCTTTGTGACTGATCAAACAAACCCTGTAAAACTATATTTATGGTAGCTCTAGTGTCCAGTAATGCGGGGACCCTTAAACCAAGTATGTGTGCATTGATTACTGCCTGAGTAATATCTTCTTGATACAGGTCTTTTTGAGATACCACAGCTGCCATATCTGATAAAACTGCTTTTAACTCGTTACATGTCCTCACCTCTATTATTGGTCATTGAATGGGGACCTATTGAGACCAGTTCGAGTTTTCCGAATTACTCTGAGAACTAACTTAGGGTTAGGGTAACCTCAACTACGCGCAAATTATGCATCTGGTTTTGCCAGTTAGTATCCTGCGCGGCTCTTGATTCGAAATTTCATAGGTCCTGCCTACTATTCGAAATGTAGTTTTGATTCCACTGGTAACAGTCAGGCAATAGTGGATTATTGGGTCGCCCTTGCTAGTGGCAGTTCGGGTCACTGTCCCCAGTCAGCAGTGCACTGTACGCTTGCTGACAATAACCTCTCTGGCCATTAATCCTGACGGATTGAAATTCTGTCCTTAGTGATTTTTATATCCTCACTTGAATTTTTGTCCCTTTCCGTTACCCAGTTGGTTCCCATTGGTATTGTTGCGAGGGGGGAGGGGGGGGGATTTCGCTGCCAACTGTAATGGTTGATATTGCCATTCCGACTGTGTTGTTGATTAGTTCTTGTGAGGTCTGCCTGCACGCTGTCATTTTGTGGTTGTGCAGGTTCGTAGATAAGATCAATGGACTAGAGACTGAAAGGAAATTCTCTAAATCGTACTCAGGAGTGTTGATTAGTTTCTCATGTATGTTAGCTGGTAGTCAGCTTTTCAAAATTTTTACGACATCTACGTGGATTCTCCAGTACCAGGTTTTATTTCGATACATTTCGAAGTATCTTCTGAGTCTGCAATGTTCGCTGCAGAATGGCGCGGATTAAACATTTTGCGCCTCAGTCTCTCTTGTACTGCGATGGACCTGAATTTCTCAAGGAATGCCGTTTCCAACTGTTCGTAGGCGTGACATTTTTCTGTCATGTCTGTGACCCACAGAAAGCCGTCACCCTGGGTATAACCTACCACATAGCCTATCTTCTGCGCGTCAGTCCAGTACCTTGGCAAAACGTTCCGGAAGGCTCTTACGAACATGACTGGGTTTGTTCCCTTACCTTCGAAACAAAAAATCGGAAACTGACTGTTCATATCTTGTGACAAATCAGTGAGCAATTGTGTTTTTAGACCTTTTCCCATACTTACAAGCTTATCCGATAACTCAATTGAAAGATCAGCACGCAAATCTTTTGCCAAGTCACTGAACTGGTGTATTATGTCAGTTTTGAAAGCATCAGAAGTTTGGTTTTGTTTTTCCAGAAATTCCTTTTGTGTATCAATGCTTTGTTTGACTTTTTGTTTTTGCTCTTCCTTAAGCTCATTCTTAAAATCAGCAATTCTTTATTTAAATAAATATTGTAACATTTGCGCGTGATCGGTGTTTCCGATGTGCGCAATGCACCCTTTTAAATCAGGTTTGCATTAGTCGTAAGTGTGGCAAGCAAAAAATTACTTAATAAGACCGCGCTGTCATGTTACATTTTCACCAAGGAAAAAGTACTCCCTGAAAAAAATTGTGACCCTTTCATCATCGTATAATTACGAATGATAATGTTACCATCATTTATGCCCATGTCAACTGAAAAATGTAACTGATCATCGTCACTGAGTCCGACATTTTCAGTTTCGATTTCATTTGTTGCCACGTTCATGTCGGCGAAATCTCGTGCCTGGCTATCCGCCAATGGACTGACAACAGTGTTCCCAGCTTTTAAACCAAGGAACCTTTATAGTTTATATTTTATGACAAATAATCATTTATAATGATATTAGATGTAATTTAATTATAACGCACTTTTTAATCTACGAGTACTTCTTGTGTTTACCAAATCATAGACGTCTTTCTGATTAGCTAGCAATGATGTCACACTCAGGACGGTGGGCGTGAGCAAGCCTATTTAATAACCGTCCCTCCTTGTCCGATTAGCAGTTATTCCAGCGTCGAGGGTCGGCTCAACTTGCTCCTCGGAGTCCACCCACCGATCTGCGTATATTTATTTATTACTACATTTTGCTATATATACTTACTATTATAACAATCCCTCTATCTCGTAATATGTTTTCTCAGAGTCTGAAGATGGTTCTTAAATAGAATCGAAACAGGTCATAGTAAAAAGTTGCGATCAAGACTGTTTTTAATTTTAAAATTTTACAATTTAGGTGAGGTTTGAATTCAAGACCTTCAATGCAACAGTCTAGCATCATAACCGCAACACCACACTGACAATACCAATAATGTGAAATATCTATTACAAAAAAAGAGTTTGATAATTGAATGTGATATTTAACTAACTGCCGTGATGGTATTAGATATCAGCTTCTCCAATGCATTACGTCTAGACCACAATCGGCAAACGCAATTATCTTTCTGAAGTGGCGTGCGTTAAGGAAGTAAATGGATTCATAAATGTTGATGAGCCTTTCATTATTTAGATAGGAAACCGAGTTTGGCGAAATAATAAAACTTTGATGCGATCTTCAAATGATATTTTCTGTGCTGAAAATTACGTAACGTGAGGGAACGTTGCGTCATAATTACTTTTAAATATCATATTTGTCAGATACTTCAAAACCTGAAGTTCTCCTATCTTAGTTTACTTCTTGATTGAGAGTGTTGGGATCAGATTAGCAAAAGTGCTTTAGCAGTTGCGTAAATCGGCCGTGCGTGTCTTTCTAGAAACTGAAATGAAGAGACGTTGAAACGAAGAGGCGCTTCCAAGCGGAATTTCTGCGAACATCAGTTGGAAACATGTCTGTTTTTGCAGCCTCTTGCACTTAATTATCTAGCACTGGCGCTCTGCAAGCCAATACAGGCTTTAAGTTGAAAATCTAACAGTAGATGTGGGTAAAGTATATTTATGAATGATTTTCATCCTTTAGTAACGTATTTATTGCACTAGTGCCTCATTACAAACATTTATGAGGACAGTATAGACACAAAACGTCTTCACATCAATCCACAGGAAACTCCGGTTCTGGACAAATTTCGTATTCCCAGTAACTGAAAACTGGTGCAGACATACCTTACGACCGTGGTTATGATGTCATGGCGGTTTCAGATGATTGCCTCCATTGCTTCCTATTAGACCACCCAAATACCCAAGAAGACTATGGAATGGTTCTCATTTTTGGGAAATTAGTTTTTGGGTGTTTATTGTTTAACAGTGTTGGTTGGACACATTTATATTGTAGGCACATACTAAGCCTCTAAGGTCGAAGAAGTATGTGGTATATGCATACTTAGAAAGGCTCACATGAAGACTTAGACATTCAGCTAAAAGTGTTAATGAATGGATAAAAATAGTAAAACTTCATTTTAATCCAGTATCATGAACGTTTATTCACTACACATACAAATAAGAACAGTTTCAAATTTTTAATGGTTGCACCATGTCAGTTGTAATAAGGCATTGACAAAAAAAAGAGAAAAGAGAAAAAGAAGAGAGAGAGAGAGAGAGAGAGAGAGAGAGAGAGAGAGAGAGAGGTTGAGCATTGAGAAGACAAGATCGAATGACACTGTAAACTTTGTATATGTATAGGCCCTTGGTGGGTTTGGAAATCGTTAGAGCTGCAATTCTGTGTGCAGAGTAGAACAGTAGCGTTTCTCGTCATAGTATTCCTACCATACCTGGTATGGAAAATAAATGTCACATATTGAATGATCACCACAAAAGACATGGAGATGCCGCATACTTCCTTGAGACAGTGTTATCACTATCTCAACGATTTTAAAAGGAGCTTCATTGTGGGTCTCCATTGGGCTCACTAGTCAAATGGTGAGTAGTAGGGTAAGGGCGGCATGAGTGCAATTTTGATGTCCAATTTATATTAAATTAATATGCAAATTAATTAGATTCAACAACTAATTACCCCATGACCATGCCTATACCCACCCCCACGCCTGGATGACGTCATGTGTTTTCCTCAGCCTGCACTTGGATCCCCACAATCTCACTCCCACAGCCCCTTTTCCTCCACCCCATCCACACTTAAACTATGGATGAGAATTTCGCTTTTCGCTGGCAGTTTCGAATTTCTGCGATAATTTGGAATTTTAATGTAAATTTCTTTTTCCCAGAGCTATGCAGACGTCACATCCCCCCCCAACCCGGGAATCAGTGGGAAATTAAAAATTGTGATGCCCTTTCTGGTTACGAAGCCACGTCCTTATGGATGAAAAGACCAAGTTCACCCCCCCCCCCCAAAACGTGGAAACTACCCATATGCAGGAGAGGAATGCAGGTTACTTTACTTTAGCTAATTTCGTGGGGAAGCTGAAGTAAAGATCCATCATCATTACTTAATTAATCATTAAAATCGGCCATAATTACGCATCTACATGCACAGTACTGCACGAGCATTGCCTAATATCACAATAAAGCTCAAAAATTGACAGTACCATTCAACTGGGTTTTCCTGCTGCGAAAAAGTTTACAACACTACACAGAACTAGTGGCAGATGCACTGAAACTCTACCCTTTATCTACAAGCTGATAGGAAAAAATGCTGAAGTGAGAACTACTATCTTTTTTTTTGTCGGGAAATGTGTTCAACTGACAAGATACTGGTGTTGGATAGAGAGGAGTTTAATAAGTTTAATAACATACAGCTGAGGACTCTCCATATCACTGTTTGCCAGATTTCGCTACAGACATCTCCTCAACAATCACCCTGCACTCCAAGTAATCAAAGACAATACACATTACCACAAGTGATGGAAAATACTTCACTGCTCTAATTACACTCTGAAATTATTGTGAAATAAAACAGGACTTATAATCAACACATCATAATGCAACACATGTACTGGGTACTGGGAAAACTCTTCATAATAAAGAGCTACCGCAAAAACTGAAACCAGAGGATTGCAGCAAGGGAGCAGCTGAAGCTGTTTCCTCCTCAATGGGCAGTCACGAACTAAACAACTTGAAGGCAATCTTACCATCCCACTGAGCCAACCCAAATTCCTCCCTCTCTTCACCGTAGGTACAGTCAGAGGCCTGTTCTGTCTTGCCGCTGATGGTCCACAAAGAGATTTTTCTGGTGACATTGATATAATGTCTCCAGTTTACAAAAATCAGTCTCATACAGACAAAAGTCAAGAACACGACACTAAATTGAGAGAACTCTACAGAATGCTTTTTCAAACGTCTGCCTAAACAGCCTACTTATTTTACAAATTGTTTTTGGCAGTGGCCAATAATGATTTGATAAAAATTTTTGTGGCGAGCATGGGGGCTATGTAAGTAGGCTGTTTAGTTTTTTATGTTGGTGACACCACGTAGCGCTCTGTATGAAAATCACTGACTGTGCTGTGTGCAGTCTGTGGCTGGTTGGCATTGTTGGAATATTTGCTATTGTAGTGTTGGGCAGTTGAATGTGAACAGCGCGTAGCGTTGTGCAGTTGGAGGTGAGCCGCCAGCAGTGGTGTATGTGGAGAGAAAGATGACAGAATTTTGAGAGTGGACGATCTGGACGTGTGTCTGCCACAAAAAGGAAATTTGTAAGACTGGGTGTCATGAATTGATGTATATATATTATGACTTTTGACCATTATTAAGGTAAATACGTTGTTTATTCTCTATCAAAAATCTTTCATTTGCTGACTATACCTATCAGTAGTTAGTGCCTTCCATAGTAAGAATCTTGTCTTTAGCTGGCAGTATTCACGCTCGCTATATTGCAGTAGTTCGAGTAACGAAGATTTTTATGAGCTAAGTGATTCATGAATGGTATAAGTTATTGGTAGTCAGGGCTATCCTTTTGTAGGGATGATTGAAAGTTAGACTGCGTTACGCTAAAAATATTGTGTGGCAGTTTATTGATGATCAGAATAAGTAAAGAGAGAAATGTCTGAGCACATTCAGTTTTGCTCAGCTGTTTGAAAATCAGATAACGTAATAGGTTTACCAGCATTGGCAATCATAATTTTCCAATGGGGACATTTCAAGTTTTATAAGCAAAATCAGTAAAGTTTTTCATTCGACCGCAGGATGTCATTCACATCTCATTATTTTGCGACGTCCAACTAAATGCATCGAGGTCGATAACAGATAACCAGACTGCAGAGACATGTCCACCCTGCATGAAATTGGGAAAAAAACTTCCACCAATTTGCTGCAAAAACTACCGAGCAACGCAGAATGTCATCATTATTTTGAACCCATTATCAGAGTAAAGATAAAGCGAGAATTTAAGCTCTGAAGAAGAAAATCTATGTTATGCAGTGTCTCTCGAATTGAAATCGGTGTCTGTAAATAAAATGACAAGCACATGTGGATTACAGACCTTTCTGACACATTAAATAACATTACAGAATACAACATTTCACGCCATTTGCTCATATGTCGGGAAAAAAGACAATCATTTTATATTCAACAATAACATGCTGTAAATCAAGAGAATACTACTGTTTTCTACACTACAGCAGATCCCATGTTACCAATGCAGTGCTAAATCACTCTGGAGTTTACGAAACACATTGTGAGAGCCTGTTTTGTAACAGCACCTCCCACAAAATTTTACTCCATGTCTCCTCCATTACATGGAAAACAGTTACCACCTGTGTGCTTACATTTCACATTTTTGATGCATAGCTCACCTCTACCGATGTGTATGTTTCTAACATAAAGCAGACGCTTGCACTCTAGTTGTGTAAGCAGTTTGAACATCACACCTTGTTTCACACCATCTACTCACATGTTGGGAAAAAACTCTATCATTTCTGTGTTCCACAATAAGCTATAATTCAAACAGTATCTACTTTATAATTATAGTTTATGAAGTGTCAAATAACACAGAACTTGTAGTAACTCCCTTTTTTAAAACATGCTTTCGTGAGGATAATAATAAAAACAGTCATGATTCCATGAGTATAGATACAGCCAATTTCTATTAGTTTTATGAGCAAAATTGGTGTAGTTTTGAGAAAACTATCTCCATACAAACTGTAACCAGTTCTACTAGTCTTTGTAATAGATCCTCCTACGAAATTTTACCGACACTCTCTCTTTTGATGTCTCGAAAAACAAATACCATCTGCATGTTGAGACTGAGCATATTACATGTACACGTATCGCTCCAGTGGAGCATGTGGCTAGTGCTTGCACAGTTCCGTGTAATATTTTGTCAACTGCACTGGAGGATGACCATATCCAGAAAACTATCAATCCCAGGAGAGGGTTTCTTCATAAGCAGTTTAATACATTGTTTTTTTTTTCAGCTGTAACACATCCAAGCACTGTACAGCTACATCTTTGTAGATCTCCATACACTTAGTTTTTCTACTATGATATTGAGGTCTGTGTCAGCTGCTAAAATGCTGAACATCGCTAGGTGTAAATTCTGCAACTCCCTCAACTCACAGGTTGGTAGAAGAAAACGCAGAGACGATGTTTCTCATTGACGAAAGTGTGGAGAACATGGCCACATATGGAAACTGGAAGAGTTTGTGGCAGACATCTTCCACGCAATGTGGTAGCGAATATCTGTGTGTTCCATTTCGAAGAGAATAGTTTACTCATTTTACAGTCATGTACATGACTACTGTTCCAGTATATACCATCGGCAGAAGGTGCCGAGATATTACAAATGAAAAAAGGCACTGTTATCTTATTGGTGAAAAAAATCAAAATAAAAACATGTGGATATCATCGCAGCATATGGAACTAGGACAATTCTGCAGCACTGAGGAACGCTTCCAAACAGCTGTCTGAATGTGAGGACCTCTACATTTAACCTCTTGCTCCACAGTTACAAGTAGCAGATATGCTACAAGGGTCCCACCATCTCAACCAGGTGATGTCACTAAATCATTATGTGGTATCAACAGCATGCCAGTGGACGGACGGGATAAGAAAGACACTGTTGATACGGGACGATGTACAGTAGAACACACCGCAATTGACAGTGCGATCAATTTATTCAATTTTACCAGTTGTTCCGTAATTTCAATACGAGCCAAAGTCACAGTAGATTGCTTCCCAGTTTCTGCATCATCTCTAAATCACGCCTCCACTACTCTGCAAGTAACATATACTAGATTGTGAGTGCATATAAATGACTGCGCAATACGTGCATTCGGCCATATGTATCAAAGTCTACAAGTTGTTCTCTAATTTCAACACCAGCCAGTGACATATCAGAATGCTTACGAGGGAGTAAGGTCTACCATCAGTAGCCAAAAGAGATGTAACAGTCTTATTGCTGTTTACAGTAGCATCACCACAGCTCTTGTAGCATACCCTTTGCACAAATAAATCCTGTCTGGTGTTAGGCACTTTTCCTCATGTGTAGGATAATACAGCAATTTCGTACTAATACCATATCTCTCCAGTACACTCGCATCACACTATCAAAAGTGATATATGTGACATTGGTTCACTCTCCTACCGAACACTCTAGGGAATGGCTTAAGTCTGATAAACGCTTTCATTCTCCTCCTTAGTACTTAAGGATTAACATTGTTTGTGAGAACCAGGCATAATTCGGTAGCATCTGTATTCAGCTGCATATGTGACAACACAGAAATGGATTGGGATACATACGTTATGACTGCTTTAATATAGCACCTCTGTGTAATACCTACGTCGACTTTGTTGGAGTATGTGTTACGAAAACCCATTAAGTTTACGGTGTACAGGGGAGTGTTAAAAGCGAATGCAGCCAGAACATAATTTTTAACTTTTCTCGGTCTTGAGTGTCCGGGTACTTCCAACCCACATCAGTTCCCCGTCTTTCGTGGTACTTTTTCTCTAATTTTATGTATTCTTAGTCGGTTTCAGTAACTTTGCAAGTTTTTCCGCGTTTCTACATCTTTTGTCGTACTGTCCTTATCTGACGTAATTAAACCAGGTTTTCCTCGATTTTTAGCGATTTTATGCTGTATTTCATGTTTTTTTTTTACGTTGTTTCGTATGTATATGGCCATATTGCCAATATATCAACACATTATTTAAACTTTTATGAGGATATTTGTGTGTCCTATACACCAGCCTTCTAAAAAGTCATAAGAATTCCCCTCTTCCTGATGATCTACATGCATGAGTTACGGATAGGAAGATTGTGAAAAGTATAGTAACACTCGCCTCATACGTAGATGACCCAGCAAGTGGTGCAGATTGGAAACTGGTATTAGGGAAACAAATCTGTGTAGTGCTATGGCACATCAGAGATATTAAACTTCCTGGCAGATTAAAACTGTGTGCCCGACCGTGACTCGAACTCGGGACCTTTGCCTTTCGCGGGCAAGTGCTCTACCATCTCAGCTACCGAAGCGCGACTCACGCCCGGTCCTCACAGCTTTACTTCTGCCAGTATCTCGTTTCCTACCTTCCAAACTTTACGGAAGCTCTCCTGCGAACCTTGCAGAACTAGCACTCCTGAAAGTGAGGACCGGGTGTGAGTCGTGCTTCGGTAGCTCAGATGGTAGAGCACTTGCCCGCGAAAGGTAAAGGTCCCGAGTTCGAGTTTCGGTCGGGCACACAGTTTTAATCTGCCAGGAAGTTTCATATCAGCGCACACTCCGCTGCAGAGTGAAAATATCATTCTGGAAACATCCCCCAGGCTGTGGCTAAGCCATGTCTCCTCAGTATCCTTTCTTTCAGGAGTGCTAGTTCTGCAAGATTCGTAGGAGAGCTTCTGTAAAGTTTGGAAGGTAGGAGACGAGATACTGGAAGAAGTAAAGCTGTGAGGAGCGGGCGTGAGTCGTGCTTCGGTAGCTCAGATGGTAGAGCACTTGCCCGCGAAAGGTAAAGGTCCCGAGTTGGAGTCTCGGTCGGGCACACAGTTTTAATCTGCCAGGAAGTTTCATATCAGCGTACACTCCGCTGCAGAGTGAAAATCTCATTCTGGATCAGAGATATTGTCTGCAGACACATGTAGCGATGCACTTGATAGAAACTCAGAGTCCACACAGTTATACACGTTCATCTGACTTCCACTCTACCATGTAGGGATATACAACGGGGAGTTGACATGGGTACAGAGTTGATTTCAGCTGTTGCTCTGATATTTTTTTCCCATAAATATGTGCTCTTATTGCTTACCAGATGAGCTTCGCTACTTTTGTTTACACCTTACGACTCTGATACGTCACCATAACCACGTCACGACATATACAAACTGTAGATTTCGGGTATTTTTTTTACCCTTGTGATAGGTTATTCATTAGTTGACAGTGTGTGACTGCACGTACCATCATGAACCGTGAGAGATACCCCTCCCCGTATCTATACAGTGTACACCCCCAGCAATGTAATATATAGATGAACAGTTACCAAGTCATGCAATCGAAATGCAACCGCCAACCACTGACAGCTCTACATATAGAGATAACACATGCATATTACCAGTCACGAAGTCTCAATTTCAATCACTTGTACATTATTTTCGACCGTGCTACAGCCCAGCAAATAGAGAAAAATTTTTCGCAAAATGATTCGGTAGGTAATGTAAGCACATTTAAATTCATTCTGCTAAAGGGCCTAATATCTTCGATGCAACTTATATTACCAATATTTCGTAGCAGTATTGTCTAGTTTCTCCAGTAATAATAAAAAACCATACCATTTTCTGCGCCTATCACCCTCCTTTTATAATCTTACAGATACACATTGATGGCACATAATCTTTCCATTCCACTATTTTGTGTGCTAGATGTCCGTCAGGTGGAGGGCAACTATCCTACGTGAGTATTATTCTGATGTACAGTACAGTACCACACTGTAGTCAGACGGTATACTACTGTACTTGAATGCACCCAGTCACTCACAGACAAATATTCCACTGATGCAATGCATTTGCTCTACTTTTTGTATGTCTATGTCGATGCAAGTGTCATGGATGGCTGTCGTAGACCTCAACCACTATTGCTGATGGGTCCACAGTCCATTATATCTGGAACAGTGTTTAGAAGATGACCCACAACGCTGTACATCCAGGATAGGGTTCAAAGGTGGATCTTAACTGTTTGTTATAGCACCATAACACTCTCATGTCTACTATACACCAAGAAGAGCTGCTACCTCCTTGCCATGCACACATCTGGCGAAATCTTGTGCTTTTGAATTGGCGCTGTGCGTAAGACTAGTGTTGCAAGGAGAATTGGAGAAGGACAATGTGGGAGAGATCTGTCACTCTCCGACTTTATCCTACAAATGTGAGAATAATCTGTGACGCCCATCCACACATCGATAGATAGCCAGTCGTAATCGTAAATTCGGCACTATGATCAATGGGCTGGAAGTATGTAAATATCCTAATTCCATTTGAATAGGACGCTGTCTGGTATACTTTGGTGTATATGGCCAAATGGTCATCTGCAAGGTCATCTATCAGCCTTCGCAATCTAGTATATTGTACATGCAGAGTAGTGGAGGGATGATTTAGCGATGAGGCAGATATTCGGAAGCATTCTACCATGTCATTGGCTGGCTTTGAAATTATGGAACAACTGGTATACTTTGATGCATATGGCTAAATGCACATACTGCACAGTCATCTATCGGCATTCACAATCTAGTATATGGTACTTGCAGAGTAGTGGAGGGGTGATTTAGCGATGATGCAGAAATTGGGAAGCAATCTGCTGTGTCATTGGCTGGCACTGAAATTACGGAAGAACTGGTAAAATTGCATAAATTGAACGCACTATCAACTGCAGTGTGTTATACTGTACATTGTCCCATATCAACAATGTTTTTCCCTTCCCATCCATCCACTGGTATGCTGTTCATTACCATATAATGATTGACAGACATCACTTGGTTGAGACAGTGGGACTCTTGGAGGAGCACTCGATGTCTGCTAAGTGTCACTATGCAGCGTGGGATTTAATGTAGAGTTCATCACTTCAGACAGTTGTTTGGAAGGATTCCTGAAAACTGTAGACTCGTCCTGTTTCCATATGCTATGATGCTCTCCACATGTTTTTTTTAACCAATAAGATAACAGTATCTCTTTTTTTATTTCTACTACCTTGCACGTGTTGTGAACAGCACTTTCTGGCGATGGTGAACTCCAAAACAGTTATCATGCACATGACTGCAAAATGAGGAAACAATGCCTGTTCAAACAGAATACTCAGACATCAGCTCTTGCTGTTGTGGAATATGAGATTAATTGTATAGGAATCACCTTTGGATAGCTGTTGGGAACGCTCAAAATTGTTGCAAACTCTTCCAGTTCCCACATGTTGCCATACTGTCACATTTTTGTCAATGAGAATCATCGCCCTTACATTTTATTTCTACCAAATTGTGGGCTGCGGAGCTGAAAACCTTACACCATATGACGCTCAGCTTTCTGTGATAGCCAAAGGATCAAAATGTGTTTGTGTCGGTTTGTGGTAGCAGCTGAAACAAAATGTATGGCCGTGACACTGCTTGGATGTGTTACAGCCAAAGAAACAATGTCCTAAAGTGCTTATGGAGAACCAATACAGGAACGCTCTCTTGAGGTTGATAGACTGCTGGATATGGTCTTACTCCAGTACAGTCGATAAAACGTTATGCAAATCTGTGCAAGTGACTTCGAACACTGACCATGTGCTCCAATCGAGCAATGCATGCATATACATGTAATATGTTTGACGTCAACATGCAGATGCATATTTTTTCGATATGTCAATAAGATGTGATAAAATCTTATAGGAGGTTTTATTAAAAGGAGTGATATTAAAAGTTTTGGTGTTGATAGTTCTCTCAAAACTAAATCAACTTTTCTCATAAAGCTAACAGAGATCGACTTTTCTCATAGAACCATACTGTTTTTATTAATATTGTCATGAATATGCGTTTAAAAAATCGGTGATACCTCAAGTTCTGTGTTATTCCATACCTCATAACCCATAATTATAAAGTAGATACCACATGTATTATAGCTCACTGTGGAACATAGAAATGATAGTGTTTCTTTCCGACATGTGATTAGGTTGTGTGAAACATGCTGTGACGACCAAACTGCTTACAAACTAGAACGCAAGAATCTGCTGTATGAAAGGAACTTTACAGACGTTTTAGACAAAAATCCGAAGTCAGGATAGCCTTCATTTTTCTCGGTTTTGTTCTAAGGGATGCTGGCATGTAGCTTTAGGCAGCGTTGATAACTCTGGCCACCCAGCTATGTGCTCATTGAGGACGCGTTGTACTGAGGACTCAGCAACTGGATTGGTGGTAGGCTGCTCTGGTAACCAAGGTTGCTTTAGGTGGAGGACTTCCTGTTTTCCAAGCAGCAGACATTTGAAACAGCAGTCTGGTGAGTTCTCCTGAATTTAGTTGTTGTAGTTCCAAGGGTATGGGGGGGGGGGGGGGGGAGGGGTCCCATCTTCCTGAGAAGTCGTTTAACAGATTGCATGAAGCATCTTCTTCTTGTCGTTTGTCTATGTGTCACTGATTCTTGTAGACTGGAGACAGTATACCAATGCCACCAGAAGGATCTCTTCGTGGACCGTCAGCAGCAAGACAGAACAGGCCTCTGTCCCTATCAATGGTGAGGAGAGGGAGGGATAAGCATTGGTAGAGTGGTACGGTAAGACTGCCTCAAGTTGGTTAGGTAGTGATCGACCATTGAGGAGGTCACAGCAGCAGCTACAGCCCATCAACTATCTTCTGGGGTCAGTTTTTGCGGTAGTTTTTTCCCAATCCCCAGCGTATTTGTTGCATTATGATCAATTGATTATGAGTACTGGATTTTTCTTCAAGACGGTTTTGATGTTTAATTAGAGCAGTGAAGCATGGTAGCACCTGTTGGCTTTGATTACCTGGACTGCATGTGATTGTCGAGCAGGGGTTTGCAGCAAACTTTGATGTCAGACAGTGATAGATAGAGTCCTCAGCTGTATGCATATAGGTAATACACTTATTAAACTCTTCTCTGCCCAACACCAGAATCTCGTCAGTTGAACACATTTCTCACCAAAAAAATAAATGAATAAAGATAGTACCTCCCACTCCAATCTTCTTACATGCGAGCTTGTAGGTGAATGGTATAGTTTGAGTGCATCAGCCATTATTTTCAAGTCGTATTGTGAAATTTTTTACCAACAGGATGTCAACAGTTGTGTGGTATAATCAGTTTTTGAGCTGTATCACGGTTTTAAGCAATTCCTTCATAGCGCTATGCAAATAGATATGTCACTACAGCCGATCTTTATAATTGATTATGTAATTTGCATCGATCTTTACTTCAGCTTACTAACCAAAATAAATAAGGTACACTAACTTAACCTTCCTCTACTGCATCTGGGTATTTTCCATGTGTTGGTGGGTGCACTTCTACTTTCTGTCCATAAGGACCAGGGTTCGAGTCCTAGAAAGTGCATCACCACATTTAATTGCCCACTAATTTCTTAGTAGGTGGGGGGGGGGGAGGAGTGGTACGTCAGTACAGCCCTGGGAAAAGAAATTCCCTCCAGAATTCCAAATTCTCTCCAAAATTCGAAACTGCAGTCGAAATTCGAAATTCCCACCATTAGGGTAGGTGGGGGAAGGGGAGCAGTGGGGAGGTGGGAAGGTTTTGTAACCTACATGCAGGCTAAGGAAAACACATGACTTCGTGTGGGGTTAAGGGATGATGTGGCCAGGCGTAATTAATTAGTCAGTTTAATTAATTTATATATCAATTTGATATAAAAATTGTGATTGTGCTCGTGCCACCCTTACCCTACTACTATCGTGTAACATTCAGTTTTTTGGTGCTTCTGATGTGAAAGTTCCCCAGTGTTTTACAGCATGGGAACGTGAGGATAGGTATGCTGTTCTCAAGGTTCTGAGTGGCCAAAACTGACCGCCACAGGGGAGGATCACTATTCTGTACACCAAGCACTCCAGATCTTAGCCTGCCATCCAAGAAGAGGTATTGAGCTCCCTGCAGTATTCATCCCGCACCATTGGTCGGGACCTGTCAGCTGTCGGTTATTTCCACCCCCTACCTACTTTGTTGCTTACATCACAAGCAGCTGCGTGTGGGGTGGATCTGTGACCAGGACGTGTGGACTGCTGATGAATAGAATCACACTGGGTTCAGTGATGAATCATAGTTCTGCACTAACCTGAATGACCATCATCGTCTAGTTTAGAAGTGACTTGGGAAGATATTCCATTCTTCTAATGTTTTATAGAGACGCTACTTGTTACTGCTGGCGTCATTATGTGCGTGCCATGACTCCAGGCTGCGGCTAGAAGTGATCGAGGGAAGTCTGACGACTCAACGGTACAGCAGTGGCATCTTGCATTCTCATGTGCAAAATCCCATGTGACAGTATTTTGGTGCCATTTTTCAACAGGACACGTGGCATGTGTCTCTATGAACTGTCTGCATGATCTTGAGTACTCCTGTGGCCATCAAAATACCCAGGTCTGTCTGCAACAGAACATTTGGCACCAGTTGCGATGCAACTCCATCTCACTTCCAGTGTCCGGGATGTCAGGACCAGTTACAAAACTAGTGCGCCAAATTACCCCAGGACAGGATTCAACAGCTTTGTAATACCCTTTGCAGCTGAATCACTGCATGCATCCAGGTCAGATGGGTTGTTACATCATACTGAGAAATTGGCTCATATTGCCAGCTTCCTTGTGTTTGACTTGGTTTTTTAATCATTGAAATAAAATTACATACCCTCTCAACACGTGAAGTTTCATTTCCTCTCCTCTTTCCCTTCTACGTGCACCACTTTTTTTGTCAGTCAGTGTTGTTCGATACCTATCTCCTTCATCACCAAGACAAATTTAAGGAGATTTATGCAGAGATTCTTATGTAGATATTAGGAACTTAGAACGTTTCTTTAATATCTTACCCCCTGCAATACCAACGCATTTTCAGTTACATATATTACTAGCAGGGGCTACTTTATGCCTGTGCAAAAATTTTTAAATATTTTTGCATTATTTTAACAACTCTTTTGTAACGAGGTAGTGATGTCTAACTAGGGTACACTCAGCACACTCTTCGCTAGACAAGTGCACTTTTCATAACATGTACTACCAATAGATACACTTTAGGCCCATCAAAAATTATTTAAAAAATCATAAATTTAGTTAATTGTTGGTGTCTTTTAGTCACAATATGCTTTTTAAACAGGTATTGATGTATAAATATGGTCCTCAACCTGGTAATATTCAAAATGACATTCTTTGTGAAACATTACATCTACAACTAAGATTTACGTTTTAGGAGTTCATTCTAGCTGAAAAATGTAAAACAAGTATGTAATCTGGTAGAAGACATCATTAAAGACAATAAATATCTTTCACAAAATTTTAAAATGTGGGTTACCTGAGTAAATTAGAGCACCTTGACAAGGTGGGCACAGTGTGCCCGTTGCCCTTCCCGACCTCTCTGGTATAATAATACAAATAGGCTGTGTGTTTACTACTGTGGAGCCGGCTGTTGTAAGTGTTAGGTCTTACCCACACTATACCTGTCAGACAATTTTGGGTGTTGTAAGTGACAGCATATTAAAAAAAATCGGATGGGACGAAAAAGATTTTTATACTCTGAAAGAATAATCTGTTTTAAATCGAAAATTAAAAACAGGCATTTTATTTTTTTTTATTTTTTTATTTTTTGTCATCAGTCTTTTGACTGGTTTTATCTGGCCCGACACGAATTCCTCTCCAGTACCAACCTTGCAAAGGTACTCTCGCGTTCTTGTTCACTTCATACGGTACCAGATCGTTTAAGTACTACCACTGTAATGACGGAAGATCCGCGATTCGGAATGTCAGAACTGTGTAGTAAGTAGCGGCAGGAACACCACCACAAAATTACGCAGCACTAACACTCCAGACCCTCGCCTCTCGGAGATAAATTTTAACCGCGTTCAATCTCATGGTAAAATATCGAACTATTTTTCTCCCAATCATTCAGTTTGTGGGGAAAGCAGTGAGAACAAGTACTTTTGGAAACCTTTTATCGCCGGCCGGAGTGGCCGAGCGGTTCTAGGCGCTACAGTCTGTTCGAATCCTACCTCTGGCATGGATGTGTGTGATGTCCTTAGGTTAATTAGGTTTAAGTAGTTCTAAGTTCTAGGGGACTGATGACCATAGCAGTTAAGTCCCATAGTGCTCAGAGCCATTTGAACCATTTTTGGACCAAACCTTTTATTAGACAAAGCCTGTAATAACAATAAACTATTTCGCTTAATAAAACGGTCGCCATTCCAAATCGGGTACAGTGTCTGCACAAAAAGATGAAGTCAATTTTCGACACTGAATAAATAACTACTTTCACTTACTACGTAATTTTAACACAACCACTTAATTTCCATTTACTATGGTCACTTGGCAGTAAGTAATATTAATCCCACTTTCTGTTACTTACGGAATTTATCACCACTTCAATAATTATTTAAAGAAGACACACATATGTTTCAACAAAGATACAAAAAAATATTAAAGTTATAGCTATCATTCATCTGATCAAAACTATTATTTAATATAGCTAAATTTCATTTCTTTAGGACTGTTATTTGTAAACGTTTTACTAACACCAATATTTGTCTGGCTTTCTTTGACATTGAGAAGCAACACGAATAATTACTGTTAAGATTGTTGCAGTTAAACAATTATGTTACTTTACTTTCAGAAATGCTATTGAAAACTTATTCTCATGCTCAAGCAAAGCGGCGGCCCTTAAACTGATACGTGCAAACTGTGGTGTCACCGCCAGACACCACACTTGCTAGGTGGTAGCCTTTAAATCGGCCGCGGTCCGTTAGTATACGTCGGACCCGCATGTCGCCACTATCAGTGATTGCAGACCGAGCGCCGCCACACGGCAGGTCTAGAGAGACTTCCTAGCACTCGCCCCAGTTGTACAACCGACTTTCCTAGCGATGGTTCACTGACAAAATACGCTCTCATTTGCCGAGACGATAGTTAGCATAGCCTTCAGCTACGTCATTTGCTACGACCATGCAAGGCGCCATTACCAGTTACTATTGGTATTATGAATAATGTACCGCCAAGAGCGACGTTCACCAGTTATGGATTAAAGTTAAGTATTCCACCAGCTACGTCTGTTTTTCTAAAGTCTAATTTCCTTGTCCTGTTCCAGACCTCACGCCAGCCTGCATGAGCTAAAACGCATGCCTTTCGGCTTCCTCTCATACCCAGTGTTGGCTCTCCTACCAACCCACAACATTTGTTGGCGACGAGGCAACACCGCGTTCGTAACCATACTGCCCTGATTTACTTGTGTAATGGCTTCGCCACTATCTCCAGATGTACTGTCCGAATTTTATGGCTTACAGAATCAGCAGACGCAGGCCTTACTGGATGCCCTTGGACAGCTCGTCCAGGGTCAACGTGCAATGCAAAACGATGCGAAGGCCGCCGCTCCACCACTAATGCAGCCACAAAACGCAGTTGCACCTACTTTTCGTCCTTTTGATGCTGCACTGGAAAGCTGGACGGAGTGGTCACGCCAATTTGGATTCCATCTCGCCGCCTACAGAATTGAAGGTAACGAGCGGCAGCCTTTTTTATTGTCCTCCGTCAGGGTGCACACGTACCGTGTGATAGTCAAATTATTTCCCCAACGTGACGTAGCAACTCTGTCCTACGACGAAATTTTGTCTGCATTAGATGCATATTTCAAAGAATCAGTCAATGTAGTTGCCAAACGGTATACCTTCTTTCGTACAAAACGTACGGCAGGTCAGACTAATCGAGAGTGGGTTGCGACCTTGCAAGGCCTTGCTAGGGATTGTGCTTTTGAGTGTCAATGTGGACTCCCTTATTCAGATACTATGGTACGTGATGCAATTGCACAGAACGTTTCTGATGTTCGTATACAGGAACAGATTTTGAAACTAGTCAATCCCTCCCTTCAACAAGTGATGGACATATTGGATCGGCAGGACACACTTGACTTTGATCAGGAATCATTTGAAACTTCGCCACCCATGTGTCAGGTTAACCGGCCTGCCGGGCGAGCTGCACGGAACAGTAAACAGTCCTCGCGCCTGACAGCGCTGCTGCCGCCAGGCTTTCAGCCACGTGTACCCCGCCGGCAAGCAAATGCAGTGCTAAAATCATGCCCGCGGTGTGCTACTAGACATTCGCGTGAGAATTGCCCATCACGCCAGGCTATTTGCTTTTTCTGTACTAAAAAAGGACATGTTCAGAGTGTTTACCAGAAGAAGCTCCGATCGGCAACTCACACCCATTCCAGGCATTTTGCTTCACGCTGTAATCGGAATTGAACCAAGGATACTCAGGCACGCGAAACTTCGCCCATGGAAATTCATATAGTTCATTCCACTCCGCCCAGTGCCACTCTCTCTAACAGTGACTGTTTGTCCCACAAATAGTGTGCATCGACATCGCCGGAACTCCCGTCAAGTCGCAAGTGATTTTGTACCAATGGCAGTTCACATTGCACGAGACAGTCGCTCTTGTCGTCAGCAGGACAATAAACTTTTTGTGGACTAGGACATTAACGGCAAAGTGATACCGTTCCAGCTCGATACCGGGGCTGCAGTTTCACTGCTCAATCCAGACACTTACAAACTGCTGGGCACACCTCCGTTGCATGCCGCAACTGTTAAGTTAACTACCTATTCCGGTCACAAGATCCCTGTGTTAGGACAGTGCAGCCTTCTTGCAACATACAAGGGACAAACAAAACTTGTGTCATTTTACGTCCTTCGTTCTTCTTCTGCAGTGAACTTGTTTGGTTTCGATTTATTTCAGTTGTTTAACTTGTCTATAGTCAATGAGGTCCTATCAGTGAACCAGATTGTGCCTTCCGACAGTGTTTCTCGTCTATGTGAAGAATTTGCAGACGTTTTTGCACCGGGCCTCGGTTGCGGTAAGAACTATAAAGCACATTTGGTACTGAAAGTAAACGCGCAACCGAAATTTTTCAGAGAGCGCAGTGTTCCCCACGCATTGCCTGATGAGGTCGCAAAAACATTACACGATTTGGAATCACAAGGTGTAATTGAACGTGTGCAGGCTTCTCTCTGGGCATCACCCTTAGTAATTTTGCCAAAACCTTCGGGAAAATTGAGACTTTGTGTGGACTTCAAGTCAACAGTGAATCCACAACTAGTGACTGCAACTTTTCCTTTACCCCGCCCGGGTAAATATTTTTCAAAGTTGGACCTAGCAGATGCGTACTTGCAAATACCGGTGGACGAAGTATCCCAGCGCGTTTTGGTGGTTAACACACATCTTGGTTTGTATCGATTCAAACGACTGTCATTCAGTGTGCATCCGCCCCTGCATTGTTTCAGCAATATCTACAAACTGTTTGTGCGTCGGTCCCTACTGCAGCAAACTATCTGGACGATATTGTGATCTCCAGAAAGACGGAAGAAGAACATTTAACCAATCTCAGAACATTATTTCAGGTGTTGCGACAAAATGGTCTTCGCTTGCGGAAGGAGAAATGTGTGTTTTTTGCTCGTGACTTACCCTATCTGGGACATGTACTCAATGTCCAAGGCATACATCCCAGTCCAGAGCACCTCCGTGCCATACAAGACTTGCCTTCGCCGTTGAAGTGTGCTGGGAAAAATAGATTACTATAACAAATATGTTCCACAGGCCTCTTCCATTTCAGCTCCGCTTCATCGCTTACGCCGTAAAGGTGTTTCGTTCGTCTGGACGACGGAATGCGAACGCGCTTTTCGCCAGTTGAAATCGGCGTTGCTTTCAAATACTTGCCACACGCCATTCAATCCCCGGAAGCCCCTTTTGTTGATGGTGGATGCATCGGATTTCGGGATCGGTGCTGTGCTTGCGCACAAAGATGGTTCGCACGATCGCCCTATTGCCTTTGCGTCCAAATTGGTCTTGTCTGCGCAACGAAATTATTCACAGATCGAGAAAGAAGCATTGGCTCTCGTATTTGGTGTTACAAAGTTTCATGATTTCTTGTATGGTCGTCACTTTACCATCATCACAGACCACAAAACTTTGATATCGCTTTTTCATCCGACCAAGCCTGTACCTCCACGTACAGCGCAGAAATTCATTCGCTGGTCTATTTTCCTCTCGCAGTACCGCTACGATATCTTGTATCGGTCCACTGCTAAGCACGGAATCGCCGATGCGTTGTCCCGTTTGCCTGTTGCTGAGGATAGAGCATTCGATTCCTCCGAACTTGCTTGCATGTTCATTGATTCGGAAACCGATGACGTGGTCGAATCGTTTCCGATTGATTTTCGTCGTGTAGCTACAACCACAGCTGCCGACCCTGTCCTTGCTACCGTTCTGCGTTTTGTTGCTACGCAATGGCCCTTGTCGAAGTCACGGATCGGGGATCCGTTGGTTCGCCGACTTTTTGCTCACAAGGAGAGACTTTTTGTACGACGTGGTGTTTTGCTGTTGCGTTCTGATAATGATCAGTCCAGGGTCGTGGTCCCACGTTCGTAACAGTCCTCTGTCTTACAGCTTCTCCGCCAAGGACATTGGGGTATGGTGAGAACGAAACAACTTGCTCGTCAGCACTGTACTTGGATCGGAATCGATGCCGCGATTACGAATATGTGCTCTTCTTGCATGGTGTGTGGCGAACAACAATCAGCACCACCGCGGAAATTCTTTGCATGGCCAAAAGCCACTACCCCTTGGCAACGCTTACACATCGATTTTCCATTCTGGAATGCTCGATGGTTGGTTCTGGTAGAGTCATTCAGTAATTTTCCTTTTGTTGTCTGGATGTCTTCCACGACGTCATCTGCCACCATCCAAGCGTTATCTTCTATCTTTTGCATTGAAGGCCTTCCACAGGCTATTTTTTCCGACAATGGCCCACAATTCATGTCCGCAGAATTTCAGTCATTCTGCAAGGCCAATGGTATCCAACATCTGACGTCCGCGCCGTTTTCGCCACAGTCAAACGGTGCCGCTGAACTATTGGTCAGGACTTTCAAGTCACAGATGTTGAAGTTGAAAGAGTCGCATTCTCGGGAGGACGCGTTATTGCTCTTTTTGTCCTCGTATCGCTCTCACCCCCGAGATGGTCGCTCGCCGGCTGAGTTGCTCCACGGTCGCCCTCATCACACCTTGTGGTCTTTGCTACATCCGCCGCATCAGGTTCCTGTGCAGTGGCAGACACCTGCTTTTGCCACAGGCGACGTTGTCTACTACCGCTACTATCGAGGTTCACGGCGTTGGCTCGAAGGGCGCATTCTTCGCTGCCTCGGCCGCGCTATGTATCTGGTTTTGGGGGCCTCTGGTGAGGTGCGTCGGCATCTCAATCAGCTGCGCCTCTGTCGTCGCATGGGATCTGCCGCTCGCCGTCTGCTTTCAGCGACGGTGCCGTCCGGTCATCGTCCTGGGGACCCATCTAATGGCTCGCCACAGCCCCAGGTGTTACCGACGCTGCCATTTTGCCCCATGGCGACGCGCCGCCGCCACCACCGCCGCCGCCTGTGCTCCCGCCGGTGACGCCCGCAGTGGACGCGTCGCTGCAACCGCCGGGCGCCTCCCTGGGTCACGCGGCGCCGATCGCTTTCCGTGACCAGTTGTCCTCCGGCATGGAACTCGTGCCCGCTCCGGACCATATGTCGTCTTCGCCCGTCGGGTGCCCCGGCCCGATGGAGGTCGACCCTTCGGCCCCTCCTGTCTCTCTACGGGCGCATACACCGCATGTTGGCGTGCACCCTGGAGCAGGTTTCCAGGCGTTTCCTAGCTCCCCGCGGTCCGAATGGCAGGGCGCGGGTGGCACAGTCTCGCCTGTTGTTGGGCTCCCCACCTCGTCACATACGTCAACATGGGGTCCTCTCCACGGCGGGCGGAAGCTTTATGCCACAACCGTCCGCCAATTTGCGGGGGAGGAATGTGGTGTCACCGCCAGACACCACACTTGCTAGGTGGTAGCCTTTAAATCGGCCACGGTCCGTTAGTATACGTCGGACCCGCATGTCGCCACTATCAGTGATTGCAGACCGAGCGCCGCCTACGACGGGTCTAGAGAGACTTCCTAGCACAAACTTTAGTATTTAATAATGATTTTCAGAATTTACTACCAAAACAGAACTATTGCCAGTAATTCACTATTATTTAAGCTTCAATAAACATCAGGATACGCGGAATAAATTCGTTTAAGTAAGGACCCTACTGAGGTAAATGAAACAGGAAAATTACAGTTAAACAGAAAGGTATAGTCGTGGACAAAACGAGCGAGACCCCTCGCCTTTTCGTTATGCTGATCTGTACAGCTTTTGAAGTCTGCTACACAGCATAACAGGCAAAGAGACGAAGTGCTACCAACATACTATGCACAGGCGTGAAATTGAAAAACTATCAGAACTATGTCAGACTGTTTTCAATCTTGTGTAAGGCTGTATTAATGCGGATTAGTGTATTAAACACAACACGTAAATATAAGATATAAATGAAAGAAGAAATGCTAATTAGTATGAACTGTACTAATAAAAATGAATTTCAGCTTATCGAGATAACATAACTGTTTTAGTAATACAAAGTTCCCCAGATCGTTACGAATTAGCAAAATAATATGTGCATTCGGCCGCGAAACGGTCTGTGTCAACGTTCAGACCAGTCATACTCGATTAGCGTTGCTGACTTACCATGAAAGTGTGCATATTTAGCAATGCGTGAAGATTCATAACGAAATTCAGTTAAAAATCGTTCAGTGCCACACTTAAGTCAGTTCATATTTCCGTACTGCGCCAATCATGTAGAACACGTCCGAGGCCAAAACCCAGTCTTGCAGGTGGAATCGGGGCCTCTAGTGCTTGACTAACGTAATACGTGTTCACCACTTGTAGGGCAGCTACCGACTCTCTCTGAGCCACTCGCGCGCCAATTCTCACTCGCGCGTCCCACCACCTTTTCCATTCCACCGTAGAAAGGAGTTCCGTTCTATGTATGACCCCTACACCTTTTCAATTTATACTTTTGCTTACAAAAACCCTAAGTATGAACCACCTACAAATGCGTGACAGCATATACCTACAAAATTGACACAATTAATTATAGTCGTACTTGAAATATTACATAATTATTTACAAAATATGTTTTAATGTATTTCTTCCTCCTACGTCAAAGAGGTTATTTTAAACTGATTAACTACTTACTCTCGTTATAGTATTTGCTTAATTTTTCAAAATTATTATGGAACAAAAAATTTTTAAATATACAGATTAACGGCAGTATTATATTTACAATAGCATTACAATCTCTTCATCTCAGAGTAGCACTTGCAACCTACGTGCTCAGTTATTTGCTTGACGTATTCGAATCTCTGTCTTCCTCTACAGTTTTTGCCCTCTACTGTTCCCTCTAGTACCATGGAAGTCATTCCATCATGTGTTAACATGTGTCCCATCATCCTGTCCCTTCTCGTTCTCAGTGTTTTCCACGCTTTTCTTCGATTCTGCGCAGAACCTCATCATTCCTTACCTTATCGGCCCATTTAACTTTCAACATTCGTCCGTAGCACCACATCTGAAATGCTTCTATTCTCTTCTGTTCCGGTTTTCCCACAGTCCATGTTTCACTACCATAGAATGCTATACTCCAGACGTACGTTCTCAGAAATTTCTTTCTCAAATTAAGGCCTATGTTTGATACTAGTAGACTTCCCTTAGCCAGGAATGCCCTGTTTGCCATTGCTAGTTTGCTTTTTATGTCCTCCTTGCTCCATCTGTCATTGGTTATCTTACTTCCTAGGTAGCTGAATTCTTTAACTTCATCTACTTCGTGACCATCAATCCTGATGTTCAGTTTCTCGCTTTTCTCATTTCTGCTACTTCTCATTACTTTTGTCTTTCTTCGATTTACTCTCAATCCATATTCGGTACTCATTATAATATTCATTCTATTTATCAGATGATGTAATTCTTCTTCACTTTCACTCAGGATAGCAACGTCATCAGCGAATCGTATCATTGATATCCTTTTACCTTGAATTTTAATTCTACTCCTGAACCTTTCTTTCATTTCCATCAATGCTTCTTCGATGTACGGATTGAAAGGAAAAGACTACATTCCTGTCTTACACCCTTTTTAATCCGAGTACTTCGTTTTTGGCAGTCCACTCTTATTATTCCCTCTTGGCTCTTGTACATATTGTATATTACCCGTCTCTCCCTATAGCTTACCCCTATTTTTCTCAGAATTTCAAACATCCTGCACCACTTTACATTGGCGAATGCTTTTTCCAGTTCGACAAATCCTATGAACGTGTCTGAATTTTTTTTAGGCTTGCTTCCATTATCAACCACAACGTCAGATTTTCCTCTCCCATGCCTTTATATTTTCTAAAGCCAAAATGATCGTCATCCGGCACATCCACAATTTTCTTATCCATTCTTCTTTATATTATTCTTGCGAGCAACTTGGATGCATGCGCTGTTAAGCTGACTGTACAATAATTCTCGACTCGTCAACTCTTGTTGGCTTTGGAATTGTGTGGATAGTTTTCCGAAAGTCAGATTGTATGTCGCTACATTCTACACACCAACGTGAATAGTCGTTTTGTTGCCACTTCCTCCAGTGATTTTAAAATTTCTGATAGAATGTTATCTGTCCCTTCTGCTCTATTTGCTCTTAACTTCAAAGCTCTTTTAAATTCTGATTCTAACTCTGGATCCCCTATCTCTTCTAAATCGACTCCTGTGTCCTTTTATATCACATCATGCAAGTCAACTCTGGATCCCCTATCTCTTCTAAATCGACTCCTGTGTCCTTTTATATCACATCATGCAAGTCTTCCCCCCCCCCCCCCCCCACCACCACCACCACAGAGGCTTTCAGTGTATTCTTCCCATCTACCCCCTCTCTCCTCTGTATTTATCAGTGGAATTCCCGTTGCACTCTTAATGCTACCACCCTTGCTTTTAATGTCACGGAAGGTTGTTTCACTTTCTGGTATGCTGAGTCTGTCCTGACAATCATTTCTTTTCGTATCTCTTCGCATTTTTCATGCAGCCAATTCCTCTCAGCTTCCTTGCTCCTGGGTAAGCTTACAATCCAGTATCTGATTTCGGAATCTCTGTCTGACCATAATGTAATCTAATTGAAATCTTCCCGTATCACCCAGCCTTTCCCAAGTATATCTCATCCTCTTGTGTTTCTTGAACAGAGTATTCGCTATTACTAGCTGAAAGTTGTTACATAACTCAGTCTTTCTCCTCTCTCATTCCTTGTCCCAAGCCCATATTCTCCTGTAACCTTTTCTTCTAATCCTTCCCATACAACTGCGTTTGATATCTTCTGCTGGAGATAGATTTCCTCTAGACTTAAGTTACTCTTGCTTTTCTTCTAACCTCACTCTTTCAGCTTCCATGGCATCACCGCCTTGGTCTCTTCTTGTTCCTTGGAATCTAGCAGCGTGTTGTCATGGTCCATCTGCCTATTTATTCACTTGGCTGACTTTCATTTCTTTTACAGTCATTATTGTACATCGCACTCTACTACGTTCCTTAAGCCCTTTGTTACTTTTCTTGACCACAGAACAAGTAACACTTACTAATTACGCGTTGAGAAACACCAATTTTTTTAATAATTTTCGTATCGAAAATCCACGCCTCGTTGAAGACACTGTCCTACGCTATGTTTTGAATCTGTTTAGCCCAACAGGAGCTTTCAAACCATATTTACAGTTCTATAAATTTTTTGGAGCCCCCCAAAACGTTGTCTTCAGTTTCCCTGTATCAATTTATCATTGATTGTCACGACCATTATCGCAACTAAAGTATCTCGTGACTGGATACGTGAACAAAAATGTCCGAAAAATGGCTATGTGGCAGTAAGTCATTGTCTTCCTGAGTTATTTCAGCCGCGAATCCCCGTAAGCATCGCCGGGCAGGGTAGCCGTGCAGTCTAGGGGCGCCTTGTCACGGTTCTCGCGGCTCCCCCCGTCGGAGGTTCGAGTCCTCCGTCGGGAATGGGTCTGTGTGTTGTCCTTAGCGTAAGTTAGTTTAAGTAGTGCGTAAGCCAAGGGATCGATGACCTCAGCAGTTTGGTCCCATAGGAACTTACCACAAATTTCCAATTTCCTCATAAGCATAATTAAGATGAAGACAATATTTTAGGCTACGATATATCTAAAGTGTAAAAAGAAACACTTTCAGTCGCAAATATTTTTGCTTCACGCAGCGCAATTTGGTGTCTGCGGGTCAGTCATCAGATGTCATTTACTTTTCATATCTTTCTTGCTGTTGAGTGAGAAAATAGCATAGAAAAATGGTTCAAATGGTTCAAATGGCTCTGAGCACTATGGGACTCAGCTGCTGAGATCATTAGTCCCCTAGAACTTAGAACTAGTAAAACCTAACTAACCTAAGGACATCACAAACATCCATGCCCGAGGCAGGATTCGAACCTGCGACCGTAGTGGTCTTGCGGCATAGAAAAATGCATTTTACTTTCTGTTATATTTTGAAAATCATTTATCAACGAACATAAAACAATAGAAAGAGTATGAGCATGTGTGAGAAAGCAAGGAACAATTGGGTGGAAATCACTTTCCTTGATGTTACATTCGTGTCCAGTACCGACAACTGTAGTCCACAATGACACATCACTACACCGGAAACTTTACATATTTATTTGTCGATCAAAGCACTTTGCAGATATCGAAAAAATTGTTTCTGTCTATGCCACGGGGCGCACACCGGTTCTACCTCAGCAGTGATAAAATATTAAATGTCTAAATAAGGGCCACAACGTAGCTTCGACCCGCGAGACAGAGTTAAGAATATTGCCAGCCCTATATAAAACACAAATGCCTTGCCGAAACTCTGTAACTTCCAGAAGACTTTCAGATCCGGCCACTAGACTAAAAAACGATCACCGTAGACATGTGAGTTCAGCGTCCACATAAATACCGAAACAGTCTAGAGTCAGAAAAGAGAAGTACACATACGAAACCACGAGGCTTTAACTTTCCACTGGAAGATACGACATTTATTGCCTTTAACTAATCCTCGTGAAGACCGCCTCCTTCGTCACACAACGTCCCGAGCTAGCGGTCGCTTCCTGCAGAACAGGTATACACCCGCTAAATTACAGCACTTGCTTTGGAATCTGACAGACGACAAAGCCAAGATCCACAATCGAGATGAACATGGAGCCTGTGGGTCACAGTACAGTGCATGTTAAGGAAGAAGCATTAAGAAAATTATTAAGGGAAGCATACTGTTGGGCCAATGCATATTAAAAGTTATCCACAACAGGAAGAAGACCCATTGCTAAAGTAACTGCCGCCCTATTACGCACGACAGCAGCTTCATCTGGAGTAAGACTGTACTATCACGGACAATTACGGCTGTAAATGACTTGCCGGTGCAGCAGACTCATTCTTTGGACAATGTATACCGCTCTGCTGAAACTTTAATTCTAAGCCGATGTTAATTATAAGGAGCAGTCAAATGAAATCATGACACATGCAAAAAAGTATGTAAACTGTTTATTATTCCAAAAGTAATTCGCCACATCTAACCCACATTCAGCCAAGACTGTCAATGCCTTTATGGAAAAACGTTTGCAGTTGCCTAAAAAAGCATGATTTTACCCACAGCACAACGACGCCCACAAATTGGCGAGATACGAGTAGTTTCGGGTTCACTATTGTAGTTTCTCTGGGAAGCTCTTACACATCCTCCATACAGTCTCGATCTCTCTCGAGGTGGTTTCCATGTTTTTGGTGTCGTGGAGAAAAAAACATTTGTGGCCGTCGATTTGCATTTGGTCGAAGAGATTCACGCCTGGGTACAATCATGATTCCATGAAGGCATTGTCCGTCTTGTCTCACAGTCGGATAAATGTATTAAAAGTTATGGCGATTCCCTTTCAAATAATAAACAGAGTACTCATTTTTATCATTTGTCTCTTTCTCATTAACGGCCCCTTATAATACTAAGAAGCGAATGAAATGTGAAATACTGGTAAAGTCAGCAAGATAGGTGCCTAATGATACTAAAGTACTTGTTACGAGTATTCTGACAAAGTGCATAGAATCTGTACAGGAAAGCACATACAAGTTTCCTAGTGAGATCAGTTCCTTATTAAGTAGACGTGACAGCAATCATACAAAATTCAGCACTCCATTAGATTGCTATTGTTCATCTGAAAATGTAGCAGGGCCGGCCGAAGTGGCCGTGCGGTTAAAGGCGCTGCTGTCTGGAACCGCAAGACCGCTACGATCGCAGATTCGAATCCTGCCTCGGGCATGGATGTTTGTGATGTCCTTAGGTTAGTTAGGTTTAACTAGTTCTAAGTTCTAGGGGACTAATGACCTCAGCAGTTGAGTCCCATAGTGCTCAGAGCCATTTGAACCATTTGAATTTGAAATGTAGCAGGTATGCTCAGGGAACTAACATGGAAATCTTTGGGTTAACAGCCACGTGTTTCTCGTGTAAACTTCATGGGTACGTTTAAGCACCTAGTCTTTCCAAGATGACTTTTACAATTGTGTGATAGTACGCCCCCGGTAGCTGAGTGGTTAACAGTTGGCCTTTGGCTGTGCTGCGGTGAAGACGTGCTGTTTGTGTTCCTGCCGCGGAGCGAGCGCTCGTGTTGTTTACATCGTACTCAGCCGTTTCGCGCGTGCCGTACTCAGCATATAGATCACTATGGCGCACCAATACAGAAAATCTACGCTCAACTTTACGTTCCCCAACGATTGCACGGTCCAAAGCACTCGAAGTCGAACGATTTCTACGAGAAGAAGTTAAAATCCCGGCGACCGACATTCTCGTTATTCACTTGTCCATTGTGAACTTAAAACACATGTACCTTCATATCTGAATATTGGTGGTTGCCGTGCCATCGTCATTTACGATGGGCAACCGAAGACCTGCTCTGGTTGTGGGAAGGAAGGACACCTCCGATTCGAATGTATCCAGCGTCGCATCACTCAACTGCCGCCGGCTGACGCGGACCCGCCATCGCAGCCGACGCTGTTTCCCGTGACTTACGCAGCAGCCCTCACGACAGCTGCCACTTCACCACGACAGCCGACATCCACTGTTGGGTCGCGGCTCCATCCTCCAATGCAGGGCGATGACGACACACCCGTTCCACAAGCTATGGATTCAACTCCGATGCCGCCGCCCCCGTCGACGGATAACAACATACATGACGATAGCATGGCCGTAGACTCGCTTATTGTGCCTACGGCCGGAACGTCGTGAATCTTTGCCATCGTCCGACACAGAAGGACACACCAGGAAGCAACGCTCTCCGAAACGACGGAAGCGGAGGCGTAGAGCAACTTCCGAACGGGATGCGACACAGCCTCCAGCGGACGACGACTCCACCTTCAATGACGACGCTACCACAGAGGCAGGCGCCATTTGCTGCAGTTTGGCACCACCGAACGGAACTGAGGACAAACCACACATATCTACAGTGGCAAAATCGGATGCCGATATGCAGGACAGATGCTGCCCACCACCTTCTGGGGTACAAGCACCCATGCCGTGTCCTGAGGAAGCTAGGGAAGCCGATCTTGCTTTGAGTTTCCCGACGTGGACGGATGACCACGACGACGACGGCACCATGCAAGTTACGCCAACAGGGCCCACGCCATTGGCGCCGGCTCTCTAGAAAGGAGTGCAGGTGAGGTTTGGGGGGGATGTGGAAGTGTCAATACAGTCAGAAGCGTCATAGGTAATTCCAGTCTTAATGGATAACTTAACACCTGCGGTTCGTCAACATGCTTATCGTATCGCCACGCTTAACCTCAACACGATACGAACGGCAGTGAAGCTCCAGTTGCTGCGTGAGATGCTTCGTGCATCGGTTGTTGACATTGCCCTGTTGCAGGAAGTGTATATAGCGGCGCTCCCCGTTTCCTACGGTTATGTGACATATATGTCACCGGAGGACCAAAATGGCAGCGGTACGGCTATACTAGTGCGCGACGGAATTGCCGTCGAAGACGTGACTTACCTTTCGTCAGGAAGGGGGCTGGCGATCACAGCACTGGGCACGCGCATCATTAACATTTACGCTCCGTCAGGCACTGACCAACGCCGCGAACGATCGCTGTTCTACTCGGAGGATATCGCCCCCCTCTTTATCAGCCGCTTCGATCAATATATCTTCGGCGGCGACTTTAACTCTGTGTGCTCCACCCCAAAGATCGTCCCACATTTCTCGAGTTGTCAAGAACTTCGGCTCCTGGTTCGCGATATGCTTCTCACCGACACGTGGGAGACAGTGCACAGTGACCGTCCCGGGCCGACATACTTCACTAGTCACTCAGCCAGTCGTCTAGGCCGCATTTATGTCTCACGAGCTCTAGCGCTGGGAGTATTGGACACCGAACGTTGGCCTCTTGCCTTCTCCGATCATAGCGCTTTCATATGCACACTCACTCTACAGCAGCAGCGGATAGGGCGCAGCCGAGGACCCTGGAAGCTGAATGTGGCACATCTCCAAGCCCCGGAATGCCGTCAGATTATCGCCAACACATGGATGGATTGCGAACGTCGTCTTTCCCGATACCCTTCGACTGGGTGGGTGGAATGTGCCAAACCAGCGTTTCGGCGTGTGCTAACACAATTCGGAAAAGATATCGCAGCTTGGCATCGTCACACATTGGACTTTTATTACACGATGCTCCGCGAACTCGCCAGCCAACCACCATCTCCAAACCGTCAAATGCAAGGCCGCCGAATTAAAGGTAAAATATTATCTCTTACGAGGCAACGTTTGGAGGGGGTCGTCGTGCGATCGCGACGTCAAGACCAAGCGGAAGGAGAAAACCCGTCTATGCATCACATCGTGAACGACAGCCGCCGACAGCAGCTGATCACGGACCTCGTCTTGCCAGGTGGTAGGGTCGTAATGACCCAAGCGGCGGTTACGGAAGCCTTTGCAGATCACTATCGCCGGTTTTACGACGAGGTGAATACAGAGGAAGCGGACGATCACGACATACTGCAGCACGTGTTATACACCGTCGACAATGCAGCAGCGGCGACGCTGTTAGCCGTACTTACACGGGACGACATCGAGGACGCGCTTAACAAGGGAGCACTCAACAAATCTCCCGGGCCAGACGGACTGCCGCTCGAGTTTTATCGGACATTCCGCGATCTAATGATGCCCCGGTGGATCATCATGTACCAAGAGCTGATGACCCCCGGTTCCCACGTGCCATCTGCATTCGTGGAATGACTCCTTATACAAGCCTTCCAGAGGTCGGACGGTCGAGGACTACAGGTCAATTACAATGCTAAACTCGGACTATAAAATCTTCGCCCGACTACTCGCCAGCCGCATAAAGAAGGGTCTGCCCCTACTTCTCTCCATGGAGCAAACGACACAGGGCGGAGTGACCAACATGCAAACGGCAACCAGCGAATGCAGGGATTTAATAGCCATCGCCACATCCTGTCGCCTTCGAGCTGCTCTGATCTCCATCGATTTCGACCACGCCTTCGACAGAGTTCACCACAAGTTCCTTCTGTCCGTTATGGCCCGCATGGGCTTCCCGCCTGACTTTCTCGACATCTTTCAGCGACTTTTCCGTAAAGCTGTATCCCGTGTATTGGTGAATGGACGGATTGCTGGTCCCTTTCCGATCCGACGGTCAGTTCGCCAAGGATGCCCACTCTCCATGATCCTTTACGCGATCGCACTCGAACCACTTGTCGGAGGGTTGAAAAACAGCCTCTCGGGCATGTCATTGAGGGATCACACATTTCACTGCAGGATCTATTCTGATGACCTTCTATTACTTGTCCGATCTGGTGACGAGATACGCTCGGTGATACAATGGATCAATCACTATGGATTGGCAGCGAGCAGCCTCATCAATGTGGCCAAGTCGGCAGCGATGCCCATTTCGAGAGGTCTACAGGAGGACGCTTTAGCCCCACTCCCACTAGTCAACAAGATCCGGTTCTTGGGCATAACATTTACACAGGATGTGCGCCGCACGGCTGCCATGAACTACGCACGATTACTACAGGCAATACGCACAGAAGTTCGCCGGAACCTACTTCGACGGATGGACCTCCTCCAGCGTGTGGAATACCTCGACCTTCACGTGGCGACTAAGATGATCCACGTGGCCCAGGTCCTACCGCTATTGACAGCGATGGCCCAGAGACTGCAAGCAGCGTTTGGATATTCAAAGTCCGCTACGAAACACTCACTCTCCCTCCGCGTGATGGCGGACTGGGACTTACAAACGTACGAGCGAGAGCTACAGCGTTATACTTGTGCACCATGATGAAAATGTGGACCCACAAAGATGCTTCCCTTACGGGTCGTCTGTTAGAGGAAATGCTGCCGGCGTCTCTTCTGCCACCTGTCACGGTCGCGCACATTACACCCTCACTCTCGCACCTCTCGGCATTTATTCTTGAGTATAGTTACGTGCACCCAGACCTTCCCAACACTCGCACTCCCAAGGCGAGAGACTTTTACAGACTGCTGCTAAGGTCCATCCCTCGCAATGTGATTGAGAGGAAGAGCCCTACGACCCTATGGCCTGCAGTGTGGAGAGCTGTCCAGAAGCCGTTCCTCCCCACGCGGGTACGAGCCGCGTGGTACCAGGTGGTGAACGGGAAGGTTGTAACACGACAAAGGCTGCACGCTATTGGGGTGACGGATTCCCCCCTTTGCCCACGTTGCCACCTCGTGGATGCTGACGAACACCGTTTAACATGTGGATCGGCGTTAGAGGTATGGCTGCTAGTGCAGAAGATCCTCGCCTGCTACCTACGCATCGCGCCTCGCACAGTTGAGCCACGGCTCCTCCTTTGTACAGAGGATACTTATTCCCCACCTGCGAAGACTCACGCTCTCACATGGTTTAAAGGCACGTCCATATACTACCTCTTTCGAGATGACGAGAAGATGGTACTTGATTACTGGCAATTTCTCCAGGACAGTCATAGCACACTTGAGTGTACACCCCAATACCGACAACTATTTGCGAACGATTTGTGCAGTGTCTTCAATAACCCCCCTCACAGTTGGGGAGTACCGGGCAGAGAATGGCCGCCTTCATGGAGCTCCAAACGCTGCGAAATGTTGTACCACTTTGGAACATGGCATCTGTATGCCGATGGGCCATGCACATGGAATGGCGTGCGGGATTTGTTTACATTTTCTTTCTTTATTCTGTGTCATCACACTATTAGTTTCAATTCTATTTCATTGTTTAGGAGGAAATCTTTTTCTGTTGTTGCTACGGATGTACATTCTAATTTTGTTTCTCGTAACTGAAAGACGCCTTTTCCATATAAAACAAATAGTTTGCAGAGAAAATAATTTACAATTAAAAAAATAAAAAAAGCAAATAAAAAACACAAAAAGAGGAAAAACCAAAAAAGTTTAGAAGACAGAACAATCTCGTGGTGCTCCGAGGTTCCTTACAATTAAAAAGATAAAAAATTAAAAAAAGTTGGTAGAGCACTTGCCCAAAAAAAAAGTGGTCATTGCGACAGAATGTCAATCATAAGGGCCCGGGTTCGATTCCCGGATGGGTTGGAGATTTTCTCCGCTCAGGGACTGGGTGTTGTGTTGTCCTAATCATCATCATTTCATCCCCAACGAGGCGCAAGTCGCCGAAGTGGCGACAGCTTGGAAGACTTGCACTCGGCGAACGGTCTATCCGACGGGTGGCGCTAACGACATTTTTATTAATCCTGTGATTACTATTTTATGCCCCGCGAGGAGACCATTGCAATACAATATATGTCAAGGGTTATAGACCTTTTCCACGACATTATGCTTCTTATACACAAAACGCTACAGTGACATTCGCTCCCAACAGAGAACATTCCTTTGTGTCCTTCAGACTCATAGAACCTACCTCGAAAAATTTTTTATCTATGGCAGAAAGATAGCTTATGAGTTCCCTCAGAACATGAGAGAACAGAGTCACATTTATATCTTAAAATATACAGTCTCAGTCTCATAGATACTGTGCCTCGCATGTTTATTTACTTTCACTGGGTGACCGTCATGTGCAGCCGTTTTTGATCAAGTTAAAATTGAAGTAGTCTTGTTCAGTACCAGGAGTTTCCTTGCTGTCTTTGTTATATCCTAGCCAGTAATGCCAACCGAGCCCGCTGCCAAATGGTTGGCAGCATCAAAGTCCGGACGCCGTCCGCATAAGCAGCGCCAGCGATACAGGAAATCGCCGCAAGTCTGCGCGCGCCACCGCTGGCTTCTGGCTTCTTAAGCGCTGGAGTCGCGAGCGCTAGGACAGTTCTGTATTCGCCGCTCAGTTGTATACTCGCCACCGATTTGTGTACTTGCTAGTCAGTTGTGTGTTCATCGCAGCAGAGTTGTTGTTTGTCGTCAGCCGACGCTGACCTAGCCGCTCCGACTCGAACTAGACAGATTTCTGTAGACACGGAGTTCACTACTGTGTTTCTGTATCTTCGTTAATAAAGATAAGTACCGACTTTTATTTAATCAGAGTGTTTGGGTTTTCATCTTTCTGTTCACTGTTCCAGCGGACCGGTCGGCCCGCTATTAAAAGTGTGGCGGTGACTTCGTAAGCCGTTCCTACAGCGAAGTGTTTGTCGCTACGAACCCCGCCACAAAAGTCTTAGTGTCCTAGACCTTGAAAACTGCTTTACAACTCTACCCTATTCGGTTGTTTACCGTATTCAGTACCTCTATACTTAAAATAGACGTCCCTAATCCACTGAATGGCTGTCTTCTTCTTTTTCCTCAACTTTATCCGGCGTGTTTAAGCAGCCTGCATGTTAATTACCTGACTTGACAATGTCAGCAGTAAAGAGTGCTCAAAAGCCATTTCTGGTGCGAACGATTGCTAATTGTTTGCAGTTTTTTAAAGTAACGACGGAGGTGGCTGTAAGACCTCTATTCACGCAGTCGATGTGGGAAACAGTCTAAGTACAACGTCAAAATGGTATTTTATAAACCTGTTACTCCACTGTGAAGTACTTCGACCTCTGCTATTAATCGGTTGTGGTGAGGAGCGAGTGAAAAACATATGGTACGTGCGACAGTTTAAAAGCTGTATTTTCAGATGGTCATAATTGTATACCATCATAATTTTGGCCCCTATTTTCGACAGGATTGGCTTAAGGGGCTGATATCGAAATAGTATGCTTTTTTCTCCTTGAAAAATGAGGTCAACGTGAGGTCAGGTCCAAATGGATTGAACACCGCATGCAGCGCACTAGCTGCATAACAATTTGCCAACCATACATAACCAACTACGAACAGCGCAAGATCCATAAAGCTACTTTGGTTCCTCGACTTTTGTTGTGTGACTTGACTGTTCGTGCGGCTCTAAGTATTCATCCATATTTTATAATATATGCACTTAGCAACCAACAACCGTATCCAAAAACCTCCACCATCGTTAAAATCTTAAGAATATACTTGCAGTTTTCCTGCTGAGCTGGCCGGAGTGGCCGAGATGTTCTAGGCGCTACAGTATGGAACCGCTCGACCGCTACAGTCGCAGGTTCGAATCCTCTCTGGGGCTTGGATGTGTGTGATGTTCTTAGGTTAGGTAGGTTTAAGTAGTTCTAAGTTCTAGGGGACTGATGACCTCAGAAGTTAAGTCCCTTCGTGCTCAGAGCCATTTGAACCATTTTCCCCCCTGCTGAATAACAAAAAACAATACAGTGTCTTTGGCTTTCTTAGCGTGTGGCTTTGCGATCCGAGACGTCAACGTGGTTTTTCTGACCACATATATCGCAGCCGCGGGATTTCCGACAGTCACAGGAATCTGTTGATTGATTTGTAACGAGAGCAAAACGTCCCATTTTTCCCAAGGTTAGGACTAGCTGTGTACCTAGCACATACCTTTTTTCCTACAACATTACGGTAGCAAATGATTAAGCTTCTTGCCTCAGTTTGTGAATTTTAATTTATCAATTTTTTGAAAGGAACTCAGAGATGTCAACGCTTCGTTATAAATTCTTCTAATACCTTTTCACCTTTGTCGAGATCTGTGGCTGTCCTATGAAATCTTTTCCTGATTTCAGATATTGCATTTATTGCTTCCTCCTTGACCTTATTTATCGGAAAAGTACACGCTCAGATGTTTTTGATTTATTGTGGAATTTAGTTTCCTATGTCAACTTTCGATGACACTCGTGGACCTGTGCCGCTGGTTAAAAACTTTCCAGATTTTAATTAGTATGACAGGATTTTGTATCCATTGATTGACCATATACTCTGCTGTTCTCTCTACCTCTTCTCTACGGGGCTTTTCCCGAATTATAACCATCGACGCTTCGTTAACACTGTCCAATAGAAGACGTGCCACTGCTGCAAGCATGTGGCCTAAAAAATTCGAACTTCTTCTCTATCCCTGTATTCCTCCGTTAATCCCAGTTCTTGTATTTACATTCACAGATATTGGATGAAGTCAAAATTGCAGCCGGATACGGATGTTTCGTGTAACATTGTTTGTATAGCTTTAATTATAGCCGTATCGAAGCCTACCACTGCGGTTTTCAACGACCACCCAAGTATTTATTTTTAATCCAGAAAAATGTCATTCATATGTATTTTGAATTTTCTGTGTGAGAAAGCAAATATAAATAGGAAATACCTATGTCTATTTTTCTCTTCTTCCAATGTCAACGTGTACAACACTCAAATGTCCCGTCTGTAATAACAATTCCATTTTCCACACAGAATTTTATCTTCTTCTTCACATCCGATCACCAGCATTCAGCATTGTTTCATCAGCAACGGACCCATCGTGAGTTTTCAAGAAAACCATTACCTTCAGCCAAACGTCTTTACTCAATTGAATCTCCGAACTAATGCTCAGGGCTGACAGCTTTCTTTCTTGATTTGCAGAATGCAATCTTCGAGCTCTCTTCATCTTGCATATTTTAGACGAAATCTAAATCTTTACGCTTCAGATCTAGAAATACGACTTTCAAAATCTGAAAAACAGGCACTGTCTTTTCTTTGTGATCTGTGTTCCTACAATCATGCAATCGTTGCTTCATTTGCAAATCTGATCCGTCAGATGGGTATGACAGTTACTGTTCAGCTATGACCTGCTATTTGCAACTTACAAACGGCAGCCAGTTCCTACACTCAACTCATTTGCTGTGCTGTCAGGAGTGATGAATATCCTTGAGAAGACACAGTTCTCGTTCTTTCCATTACTCACAGTGTGTAGAAGTCAAGCAGCTTAGGCCTACGAAACTATAAGGAAGCAACGACTGTTGGCGAGGAGAATGTGACACACCCGCTGCTGATGAACAACTGTCGTCGGAAAACCAATGGTGAATAACTGCTTGGTCGGAAGTCCTACGGTACTTGCAGCACCTAAAAAAGTGCAGCGCTTACTCTTAATTGAAGTTAGTGAATTTGACCATGAGCTAAGTAATGTTGGCCGCTTACCTTAGGGGCAGAGGAAGAGGGATAAATATCCCGATCACTGTGGTTTTACGAGGTAGAGGACGTTAGTGGGGGAATGTTTTATTTTATGTCTTCCTGTACTGACAACTCACAGGCGTGTGCACTGACATCTCACAGGCGTGTGCGACTCCTACCATACAGCTAGCATAGTAGAAACTTCAGACGGAAGTAACACGAATTCGCAAAAGCACATTACAGAGATGGCCATTTTCAAATGCGGTCAATTTTTCTAGCAAAGAATTTGAAATTAATTAAGGTGTATATATTACAACGCAAAGAGCAGAATAAAAGTAACATTTAAAAAAATTAGCAAACGTCTGTGGCCGTACGTCATATTGCATAATACTTTTAAAAATGAGTACAGTTATTATCATTAAACAACTAATCATCTGCTCACAAAGACGGCATAACAACTCTTCGTCAGCCAGTTACAGTGTCGGCAGTCTGGGATCGCTCTACGGTGCCAGTAAACTGAAACATAGAATAGTCGACGCGAAGTCTTCCCAGTGGTGCCGACTTTTAACGGTCAGTATTATGGGCCAGTGGCTAACTTATCGTGTCCTTAGTCTACCAAGAGCACCAATTAATAATGAGATCGATACATATGCGAACCAAGGTGCCACTCCATTACACCAACACGGCTCTTGAGGAAAAATATTTGAAGACACTGATGTAAAGAATATCTGCATTTCAGATAATAAATCTCGAAGACTTAAGTTTTTAGAAGTTTTAAATATTCCAAATGAACACGTTCAACAACTTCACTTTAATATCAATCCATTACAATCAAATGTTGCCATATAATTAACTTAAAAATACATGAAGCGGAATGGCAATCGCTAATCAAGTGTGCAAATACGTTTTCCCTTTCTGGTTATCATTACATTACTGAGCCTACTACTTTACAAATATTGGTTCGCAGATTTGTTATCAAAACAGTTACAGGGAAGAGTGATGCACCTTGTAACCCTTTTCGTGTGGTAACGATCTCTGCACTTTATAGTCAGCCCAGAAACAGAACAACAAACTTCGACGGACATGATTGGCAAGGTTGTATCGATGATCAAATCTTACCAGTCGTTACTTGAATAATAACATTATCAGTACTGCCTGAAATGACGACAGGTGCGTACTGACGCCAAAGACGATGTCACCTTCTTCATATAATCACATTTAATGATAAGCGAAAGTCCCTACCACGATTGAAACTATGTAATAAAACAATACCAACTGATAGGAAAACGTAATGATATTCAATCTAGTCTGTGATTACCACGACTTGTAAAGAACCTTTAAAGCAGCCAAAAAAAAGGAAGAAAGAATTCATTTCAAATGGCTTAAAATTTGCGAAAATTCAACAAAACAACAAGTTTATATCCGATTAGAAAGAACAGGCAACGGAGAGCAGTAAAACTCATACATTCTTTGAGACTCGTTAGATGGAGGATTAGTCGACATAAGTATGATTTTTACTATGTGATACATAAACCAATTCAAAACGCAACGGATTCACACCTTTACAATACTCGAAACTTCATTTGTGTTTTTATATTGTCAAATTAATTAAATAAAATATGTAAGAAAATATACGTGTTGAGAACATACGTTAGTCAAACTGCACATACTACTTACACAGAATTCTAAAAACATATCAGCACATTTAGGCACTGACACCATAGGAATTGATTTATGTACAAGATAAATTAATTTCTACGATAAACTCTCCTTAACAATTGTGCCCGAAGCTACTACTGTAAACAGTCAGTTGACTTTGGACTTGAAAGTAAATGTTCCTGAGATCAGTTTCATGTATACTTTTCATAAAGCTTGTGCAAAGCTGATGTGTGAAGAAATAGAATGATACCAATTATCGCCTAAAGTCATTGAAGTAGGAAGTGAGAATAAATGGACTTTTTTTTTTTTTTTTTTTTTTTTTTTTTTTTTTTTTTTTGAAGGAAGAACCTGTATATATAGTAGAATTCTCAGTGTGTCGGCCAGCAGTTGCTCGTCCGCCCCAGATAGTGCGGGAAGAAGTAGTAGAAACATGCGTAATGGGGTCAAACTCATAAGGAACAAATATATGTTTCAAAACCGAGGGGAAAAACATATGCATTGTGATGACTTGGGATTCAACGACAAGCATTTACCATCATTCAGAATTTCCAGAACTATTGAGACAGTGGCAATACAATGCATCCAAAAAGTTGGCTTGCACATTATGATAGATCATTGTCACCCTCTTGGCCATTGGGATACGAACCACCTTGGCCACTGGGATACAAACCGGAATTTATCAATGACCAAGAAAATGCGAGGTATTGCGACCACATGCAGATCGTACAAGGAATCAAGAGGAATCAGCTACTGATCAACTGATCAAACAAGAGATTGTGATGTGTAGGGATCTAGAATAAATGGGATTCAGGAGCTATGGGAATCTCTTTGAATCGTTAGTCAAGAAGAATCAGTTCTTGGACAAGTCTTGCAGCGCAAATAAAATAATCCATCTCTGCTACATGAAGTCATAATTCAGCTATCAATAGGTACTTGCAAGGAGTTGCAGAGATAAACAGAGGCATTCAAAAGCATTCGCTGAAAGCTAGAGCTCACATATGAAGTACACAACGCATGAGAAAAGAGAAGGAATGCTATGACTATGGACACTTCCACGAGACGTCAAATAAAACCAATGATAGAAAGAATAACAATAGAAATGAATCAATATAAGAACACCGCTATAGCTGACCAGAAGCAGAAGTAACACCATATGAGAGAAGAAACAAATGCAATGATTTTCACGTTCAACGACAATCGACATTTTGATCGAAACTGTAGAGAACAGGGTAGGAGACATCAACAGCTGGAAACTCTAGAGATACCGCCTCCGAATCTGTCAAAGGAACATCGTTATAAAAATCCGTAACACAACTGACGGAATGTGGCTACTGACTCAAATAGGGTATTTTCTCTTTCTTGTCTAATAGTTGTTGTTAAACGAGAATTTATAGTCTTAGTATGTGGTCGAATTTAACTAGAAAAGGTGTGTCAACCTAGCATTAAAATGATTAATTAATTATCGTGTCATTCAGTCAGAAAGAATCTGGGTGTGATGAATTATCTCTGTACATGCTTACTGATACTATTGCGTTGATAAAGAAAGTGATATGATATGTTACGGACTCAACAGAGAAATTTCTGTGATTGAGCTAAGTGACAAGGTAATTTGGAGCAGTGCTCCTCATATTCTGTCGTTCTTATGATCTGTTAGCTTCAGAAAAATTTTTCATCTCATCGTTTGTATTTGAGAAACGGTAATCCATCCCTATGGAAGACATGAGTATTTGTCGAAAGTATGTGACCACAGGTGTATAATTATGATTTTTTATTTCTTATCAACACAATGATGTGACAAGAATCACACTTAATCTATTCACTTAAGTTCAGTGTAAATTTGTAATTTGTTGTTGTTTGCATGTGTGAGAGAAGTTTCGAAAGTCGTGCAGCTGATACATCAGGCTCTGTATTGACTAGAGGTAACATTCGACTCCAGGGAGGTTTCAATGGTTTCATAGCGTACCTGGGTCAAGACATCGAAATTTTATGTTCCTGCGCCGTCTCCTTTTATTTAGCGGAATGTTAGAATAAGCAGGATGTACATAAGTGGTGATGTTGTAAGTTACACTTAGTTCTTAAGAGATGGTGGTGAATACGTGGGGAGCTACTTAAGTTGCACATATATATGCTGCTGCCTGTTCGATAACAGGTTTCGATGGTTCATAATATGTCCACTAAACCACAAACACTCGTGCAAATTTCTCATTTTCCACACACGAGGTCAGACTTTGTACTTCTAGATAATTTTTTATCGATTGTAAGTAATTTATAAGCATCTGTATTCATGCAATTTTTTATTTTTTATTAGGTCTTAGTGAATTCATTTTGGCAGTCTTATTCTTGCCTTGTTTAATGTAAAATGTTGCGTATAAAGTTTATTGTAAATTAGTTGTCCACCTGCTTAGCTGAATCGTAACGTGCTTGCCTCTCACGGAGTGGGCCTAGGTTAGGTTTCCGGCTGGGTTGGAGATTTTCTCTGCTCTTGGACTGGGTGTTGTGTTGTCCTCATCATTTTAGCATCACCGGCACCCGAGTCGCCCAGTGTGGCATCGACTGAAATAAGACTCCCACTCGGAAGCCGAACTTCCCCGGATGGGTCCTCCCGGCCAGCAATACCATACGATCATTTCATTTTTGTAAATTACTTGCTAATATGACATGTATGAGGTATTAGCAGACTTTCGGCCACTTCATTGCTGCACAGACATGTGACAGGCACATTTGGCCTGATGGACATGGACAGGTATTTTGGCAACAGAACAGGGGGAGCGGGGGGGGGGGGGGGCATGAGAACCCAGCTGATTACTGACCATTGCCACACATTTCAGGTAGCTTGCAGAAGCTTCCTGAGTAAGGGGTGACTCCGAGATGTGTGGCTTCGCCTACCTGAAATCAATGAGAGAAGGAGAACCTCATCGATGACGGACTTTCCGGTGAGAGGATCCAGTGTTAACAAACAACCGAGGCAGCAACTGTGACACTGTAGCCTAATTCAGTTCTGTGCTATGAAATGACCTCCAAAACACACCCGCTTTTCTCCTTGCTAGAATATCCCCCGTGTATCGAATTTGAAAATGGATCCAGTCAGGACTAACTGATTACGCGTACACTTTGCCCATCATCGGGCCATGAATATTTTCTTGCCTACCTCTTGAGCTAATTACAAACGAGAAGGTCACTTAAAGAAGTACATCATAAGCAAATTGCTATCAGAAAGCGAATATGTTGAGCCAATGCGCTTGTTACCCAAACTGTAATAATTGTAACTCTAGGACGTTGCACTGCAAATCCTGTAGTCCACTGCATGCCCAGTCGGTCCACTGCATGCTTCCATTAACAGGAAGGCACCATGATACTGTCCACAGCTGTCTCATTCCCAAAGATACAACTGTGACGAGACCCTTGTTCTGCTCACAAGTTCTGAACAATACATCTGCAATTCCAGATCTGCTTCGCTGGTTCATTTGAGTGAAGGCGACACCTAAAGTGAATTGGGGGAATTATTAGTGTGAAATCGTGTGATGCTTTCTTGGTGTTACAGTCGGGCTAGACTTGAGGTTTTCAATGTGCTCTTGCCATCCCTTAACATGCTGTATCTATAAATTTTGCACTTTGAACTTGTTAAAAATTGCAACAATATAGTTGTATTTTCCTGGTGACACTTTCTTGTGTTTTGATATTTGATGGAATTCACACCGTTTTAGAACACTGTGATTTACAGCTAGTACATGTACTACCACTATCCGAATGACCTGAATTGTGATCCGCCTGATTCGCATGCAACCAACATAACGTAGCTGTCTAGCGGGTCCTCTAATCGCTTTCGGTACAGTCATTCGACTATATAAAGTGCACACCACGAGAGACCACTAGACAACACTATTCTTTAAGTCAATCAGTTCGATGTAACATCACACCATGATACTGCAAAAACTAGAAAAACACGTAATTAGAGATGAATTAGCCCCTAACGCTTGTACAGGTTACAATTATTTTCAAAAGCGTTACCATCTCGTTACAATCTGAAACAACTAACTAATGTACATAAACTATGTAGCGATCCTTAAACAAAGTAAATTTTTGCCTGAACAAGATATCTGAGACAATGTGTGGACTAAAAAAAGGTCTATGATAGTTCGAAGTATTTTTCTTCTGTATAAGGTTTCCCAGCACCTGCCAAAGGTCCCAGTGACAATTGGTTTCTCCAGAAACTGATCGTTAAAGGAACTAATTAAAGAAAACACGATACACATCGGTAAACGCTCTATACCAACCGCAATATTACTGGAGTATAATCTGTAATGTCACTGTACTAATTATTCATGAAGAATTGTTTGCCCAAATGTTTGAACTATAAATGACATGACGAAATTTTTTGTTCTGGATCTGGACAGAAACCCAACAGACGTAGCCACTATTAACTAAAATACACTTTCGCACCTGCCTGGGACTTGATCAAAGCAACTATCATCAATGCTGACTAGCTGCAAAGAGACGTGAAATATATAGGTTTTCACCAGTATTAGTTAACGTATCTGAAGCGAAATGGCGAAATTATTTCTACTACATCAAAACCATTATCGCCCTGTTAACTAAGCACGAAAGACGTTTAATATACTCTCCTTCACAAGTAACCAAGTATGCATGTGCTGAAAATTGGCATGCTATAATTTAAAATGTGGTGACGGGTTTTTCTACCCAGCATGTTATCGGATTGTCCACTAAGTAAAATCAGATGTTAGAAATCGAATTAATTTACCAGCAGCGAGCTGTATTTATATAAGATGAAGGTGCAATTTGCCCGGGAATCGCAACCGGCGCGTACTGTCGCTGTTTCCCATCAATAAAGAGACGTTAAGTATCAACTGCTTGCTCACCAGTAGTGAGATGTTCGCATGTGTCATTAGAAATAACGGTACCTATCGTTATTGCTGACTATTCATTAACAGACACTAAATATGCAAATTATTTTTCGGTGGTAGGTCAGTGTGCACATGCTAGGGCATAAAATGAAATTATGAATATGTTTGTGCTGTACCAGGATTGCAACCCAGATACATTTCATTCCAAGAGATCCGAATTCGAATTCCAGTCGAGGACCACAAATTGCAACGTCTCAAGTTCAAATTAAATATGGACACTGTGAACGAAATAAGCATTCCTAAATTAAATGAAATAAACTTTTTCGTGCTATTTTACTGGCGACAGAATTTGTGCCTTCGGCTGTTGCCGGTTTTGTTATGGTGTCATTTAAACAGGCTCTGATGCTGTTGTGCTGTTGGTAGTGAAGGAATATTGATTCTGAACCACTGTGCGACCAAACTTTCTGGACTTGGCGTTACCATAGGTGAATTAGATTTTTTCATGAATATTAAAAATGTACGACATGAATGAAGATCGAACCTATACCCCTCCCACACCCCCACCCCATTATCGAACTAAGATCAACCCAGCAGACCATTGCAACTCGCAGTTGACAACGTCCTCATTGCGTTGTTGTGTCCGACGATGCGCCTTGAAGCTGTTAAAAAAAACCGGCTCTCTCGATTAACTGGTTAATTACCTGCTAGTTTCCAATGTGTGTATTGCTCTAATCTCATGAGTGCGTGATATAAGGACCATTCTAGTCTTCATAGCTCCGATTTCATGCCAATATGAAATTTTTTGTATGACAACTAATGTTTTAGTTCGAGAAATACAACTGCATTGTGCGAGGATACCACATAATTCGATGATTATTATTATTATCTGCACCATGCTGCTACTACACATGTGATTGAAGGAAAGGTATATGCTCTTTGATCATTTTTAGAACCATCTGCCCAAATATAGTAATTATGTAGTTCCTTCCATGTGAAGGGAATGTCGAAACAAGGCTCCATGAGTATACAACATTCCGTTAGAACTACTGACAGCCTTGGGAGAGCCAGTCCTGACAAAACTCTACCATCTGGTGAGCAAGATGTATGAGACAGGCGAAATTCCCTTGGACTTCAAGAAGAATATAACAAATCCAATCCCAAAGAAAGCAGGTGTTGATAGATGTGAAAATTACCGAACTATCAGTTTAATAAGTCACAGCTGAAAATACTAACGCGAATTCTTTACACACAAATGGGAAAACTGGTAGAAGCCGACCTCGGGGAAGATCAGTTTGGATTCCGTAGAAATGTTGGAACACGTGAGGCAATACTGACCCTACGACTTATCTTAGAAGAAAGATTAAGGAAAGGCAAACCTTCGCTTCTAGCATTTGTAGACTTAGAGAAAGCTTTTGATAATGTTGACTGGAATACTCTCTTTCAAATTCTGAAGGTGGCAGGGGTAAAATACAGGGAGCGAAAGGCTATTTACAATTTGTACAGAGAGCAGATGGCATTTATAAGAGTCGAGGGACATGAAAGGGAAGTAGTGGTTGGGAAGGGAGTGAGACGGGGTTGTAGCCTCTCCCCGATGCTATTCAATCTGTATATTGAGGAAGCAGTAAAAGAAACAAAAGAAAAGTTCGGAGTGGGTATTAAAATCCATGGAGAAGAAATAAAAACTTCGAGGTTTGCCGACGACATTGTTATTCTGTCAGAGACGGCAAAGGACTTGTAAGAGCAGTTGAACAGAATGGACAGTGTCTTGAATGGAGGGTAGAAGATGAACATCAACAAAAGCAAAACGGGGATAATGAAATGTAGTCGAATTAAATCGGGTGATGCTGCTGGAATTAGATTAGGAAATGAGACACTTAAAGTGGCAAAGGAAATTTTGCTATTTAGCGAGCAAAATAACTGATGATGGTCGAAGTAGAGAGGATATAAAATGTAGACTGGCAATGGCAAGGAAAGCGTTTCTGAAGAAGAGAAATTTCTTAACATCGAGTATAGATTTAAGCGTCAGGAAGTCGTTTCTGAAAGTATTTGTATGGAGTGTAGCCATGTATGGAAGTGAAACATGGACGATAAATAGTTTAGACAAGAAGAGAATAGAAGCTTTCGAAATGTGGTGCTACAGAAGAATGCTGAAGATTAGATGTGTAGATCAAATAACTAATGAGTAGGTATTGAATAGAATTGGGGAGAAGAGGAGTTTGTGGCACAACTTGACCAGAAGAAGGGATCGGTTGGTAGGACATGTTCTGAGGCATCAAGGGATCATCAATTCAGTACTGGAGGGTAGCGTGGAGGTTAAAAATCGTAGAGGGAGACCAAGAGATGAATACACTAAGCAGATTCAAAAGGATGTAGGATGCAGTAGGTACTGGGAGATGATGAAGCTTGCACAGGATAGAGTAGCATGGAGAGCTGTATCAAACCAGCCTCAGGACTGAAGACCACAACAACAACATAGGGATACTTTTCAGTTTAATGTTGAAAATCACCGATTCTTCGTTAATCACATTAAAATTAAATTAATGCTGAAACCTTTATTTGAGAGCATTAATCGTGTTGCTTTTCTTTATTTATTTGCGCTTAGCAACGATGTTTGTAAAATGCGAAATCTGGAGGTAAAACACTATTCAAAATGCAGGGATGTTAATGTCTGTCGTTAAATGTCAAGTGTAAACTTTACAGATCACTTGGTCAGACTGTTGTGAATCATATGGGAGTTACATTGTTGCTGATTAAAGTCTCCCTCATTTTGGTGTGTCGTGTTTAATAAACTACCGGAAAGACCATATACAGTATGCAATATAGCAATAAAAATTGATTACAACTTATCATGATAACGGTACCAAAAAGTCTGCCTTCTTAAGGCAAAATACCTCAAATCATTACGAATCATCAAGAGAAAGCTACAAATTTATTCAGTGCCACACTTAAGTTAATATTATTGACAGAAGCAGAAGAAAAGGGATTAACATGTGTGCAATTCTGTAAATGTTGTGTCTATACGTCCACTGATTAGAGAATAAAGGTACCGATATAATGGCAGAGAGGTTTTCATTCGATATCTTTACTGATAGTTGATCTGCCTTCGAGATTCTATTTTACAGAGAAGGAAAAAGTATTGTTGCCAGCAGTATTTGAACTGACAGCATGCACAGTCTGCAATTTTATGTCCAAACACCTTACCCATACGCTAGCAGCCATCTGCAACAAACCTTGCCTCCTTGTCGCCTCAATCGTAGACTCGTCAGCTAAACAGCGACGTAAATATCGAAATCACCTGCAAAATGGTGCAAATGGCTCTGAGCACTATGGGACCTAACATCTATGGTCATCAGTCCCCTAGAACTTAGAACTACTTAAACCTAACTAACCTAAGGACAGCACACAACACCCAGCCATCACGAGGCAGAGAAAATCCCTGACCCCGCCGGGAATCGAACCCGGGAACCCGGGCGTGAGAAGCGAGAACGTTACCGCACGACCACGAGATGCGGGCGAAATCACCTGCAGTTTCTGTTGAAACGTGCTTCCTGGAATCAAAATTATTCATTTGATACCTTCTATATCATCCTACAAGGGAGAATCCTTCAGGTTATTTAATGAGAATGATATTAGTGAGTGAATTTAGAAGGAAACTTTTGCACCAGTCCAAGAAGTAATTCGAAGGCCACGTTGCTGCCAAATGTATGCTGCAATGTTGCCAATTTTCCATTGCACTGGCGACAGACAGAAGACGCCTGTTAACGCGAAAAGTCTCTTCAGCCTGTAACCATAGGACAAACTCGAGCAACACAGACATGGCAGGTCCGGCATTGGCGCTGGCGCCAGTTGCTACCACTTTGATGGGGCCTGAATAAACGAACGGAAAGGCCATTTAGCCACCGGTTGTAACTTGAACATCAGATGTAAATATCGGGGGAATAATTTATGGGGCCCTCCTTTTAAGCTGTCCTAGTAATTTTTGTTATGTATTATTACAACTGCAAACTAAAAGCTTCTGTAGTGTCACCTGACGCCGTTAACACAATGAGAAAATAATATTAGTTTTGCTGTTAAATATGTGAAAATAATTTTTATTACGTAGGATTTCCTTGGCACTACTGCTGACACACAATAAAACAGATGAAACCACAACATGACACTGATTGCAAAACGCGAACATCAACAAAGACATTTCATAAACTGCGAATAACACATTATTTCATCTACATCTATATTTCACAAGCCACATTGAGGTGTGTGATACAAGGCACTATATATACCACTATCATTTCCCCATTTTTTTACTCCTGGCGCGAAAATTTCATAGAAAGAACGATTGCTAGTAAACCTTTGTGTGCGCAAGAATATTTCTAATTCTATCCCCATGATCTTTCCGCGTGGTGTAAGTATGAGGAATCCATATATTAGCTGACTTTTCATGTGTCGTAAGCTCTCGGTATTACACAACTGTACATACCGCCATGTGGGATCCCTCTGGTGCAGCGTCTGCAACTAAAAGTGACTAAGCATCCATCTGAAGCTTTCGTGCCTACTAAATAATCGTGTAAGTAACGGTGTTGCTCTTATTTGGCTTTTAGAGTGATGAGTAGCTTTCAAGTATTTGTCAAACGATTGATTTGTAAGCTATGAGTTAGCGCACCTGAACTTGAAACTAAATGACGAAATTTTTTGTCCTAAATCAAGACCCTTATCTCCAACCACGAAAGACGTTTAATATACTTTCCTTCGCAAGTAACCACGTAAACATGTGTTGAAAATTGCAATGGTGTGATCTAAAATTTTGTGACTGGGTTTTGTGCCCAGCACGTTATCGAATGGGTAACTAAATAAAATAAAATGTTAAATATCGAATTCACAAGCAGCGAGATTCATCAATATGTAATAACAATACACTCATTTTCGGCCCAGGGAACGAACCCGGCACCTACTGTCGCCCTTATCCATCCATAAACAGATATAAACTATTAACTGCTTGCTCACCAGTAGTAAGATACTCACGTATTTGGCTATAAATAATGGCAGCTATCGCTGTTGTTGATAATTCATGAAGGGGGATTAAAAAAGAAAATTTTTTTCGCTGATACTTCGGTGTGCACACACTATGCCTTACATATATTTATGTACTGGACGAGGATTCCAACCCAGATACGTTCCATTCATAGAGAAGCGAATTCGAACTCCACTCCAAAATTTTCTACACCTCAAATTTACATGAAATATGAGTCCTGTGAACGTAATGCCCCATTGGGTCATTAAATGAAAAAAAAAATTGTGCATGTTTTCCCGAATAGAATTTCTGTTTTCTGCGTCTACCGGCTTTCTTGTGGTGCAATTTAAACAGGCTCTGACCCTGTTGCTGGCGAAGGGATATGGCGTTTATGTGGATTTTGAACTATGGTGTGACATAATATTCTTCACTTGGCGTTACTATAGATGCAGTCGATCCGTTAATGTGTGTTAAAAATGAACGACCTAGGTACGAATCGAACTCACACCACGCAATTATATAACTAGGATCCGCAACTATACCGTAACAGTAATTTCGTGTGCAATGGATACAGACTGATTGCAGAATTTAAGAATTTAAGGCTCTGCATCAATTCCGGTTCAGGTAGTGCAACATCATACACCAGCAGTGAGCTCTTGATTCCAACCGCATTGTTCTTTTCACTTGATTCTGTAATCACTGAAATAAAATCACGTAAACTCCCAACACGATAGGTTTAATTTCGTTCCTCCATTCATGCTGGGAGATTTGTTTTCTTATTGATCAGCTTTTTTTCCTTCCTGCCAGCAAAATGTGAAAAAATGTGGCCTGTAATAGATCCACAGCACGATATTTTAATGTTGTTGTAGGTGAAGGACTGTAGTTTCCTCTTAAAACGTCTTAAGCAACAACGTTCTCTGATTTCCCAAAAGTGAAATGCTCGTTGGCGAGGTAGGAAGAGTGTTAAACCAAAGTCCCCAAAGTCTGGGGCAGGTTCATCTCTTCGTCTGACAGCACTGTGTAAGTACGTATCCTATGAGGCATCCCAAGGTGTGTTCGTATATCTGTAAAAATCATTAGTTGAAGCAGAGTCTAGCACTTGTAGATACGGTACTGCTAGAAATACAGAAGTATTATATACTGAAAGCTGACTTCTTCTTGAATCTGAAGGGTATTTATAATACGGAAGTTACTGGAGATTAAATGTTCTTGAGCCGGCCGGGGTGGCGGAGCGGTTCTAGGCGCTTCAGTCTGCAACCGCGAGACCGCTACGGCCGCAGGTTCGAATCCTGCCTCGGGCATGGATGTGTGTGATGTCCTTAGGTTAGTTAGGTTTAAGTAGTTGTAAGTTGTAGGGGACTGATGACCTCAGAAGTTAAGTCCCATGCTCAGAGCCATTGAACCATGTTAAATGTTCTTGATTTCCTTCACAGAGCATTCGAAGGTGAATTCACACAATACTACAAATAATGTAAACGATAAAAGTAGCTTTGTTCATATAAACTAATAACTCGCTGTTTACATCAAATTAAAAAATAATTTTAATTTTAGGATTCGTACATCATTCTAAGAGTTTTCGAACCTAGCGCTTTAGCTATTACGCTAACCCGACAATAGCTGAAGATCTTGTTACAGACGTGTATGCCGTGCTTTAGCGAGAGCATCATGACCTGAATCACTATATGAATCTAAATGTTGCTTTAAATCTCTGAAGACGATTTCATTATTACTATGTATGAAGATTAGAGACAAAATAATTGCCATGATACTCAAAATAATACTTAAGAGGAACTTATTTATGAAATATTTTTCGTAGCAGGTAGACGGGAATGAATGTGACTTCTGAGGCGAAGAAAGTGCTGTCCCGCTTGTATGGCACTTCGTTTCCTCTTGCCTTGTCACTAGATTCTTACCTGCAAGGTCTCAGCTCAAGGAATTCGATAAAGGTCGCATTATTGGGCTTTATGAAGATGGATACTGTATCAGCGCCATTTCCCGTGCCCTAGGATACAGCAAATCTACGATTGATCTCCGGATAAAGAGGATGGCGGATGGAGGCCACGTCAACCGCCGTCGTCGCCCTGGGCGTCAAGGACTACCACGGAGTATCAGGACAGCAGTATTACTCCAATGCAGTGACGGCGACCCATTCAGGACCAGCACAGAAATAAGGAACATCCTTCAGCTGAGCGTGAGCAGGTCGACCATACGGCGACGTCTCAACGAGAAGGGAGGTATGGACCAAAATCCGCGGTTATGGAAATGTTGAAAGAGCAACATAGGGCTGCCAGGTTAAACTTCGCTCTGGAGTACGGGAATAAGTCACTTTCATACTGGCAGCAAGTTATATTTACGGACGGAAAGATGTTTTCTACTGCGCCAAATAGTTCTGCCCTTGTATAACGTCCACGTGGAGCGAGATTTGACAGAAACTATGTTCATCAGAGGCAAAGGTGTGGCCGAACTTCTGTCACAGTTTGGGGATGGATATTAGCAGATGGTTGTAGCGTTTTGTGGGAACTGGACCGTCCGCTTGCTAGTCATTACTACTGCCAAATAATGGAGAACATAATGCTTCCTTCCGTTCGTCAGAGGTTTTCCGGAGGCAGTATAATATTCCAAGATGACCGTTCCCCAGTCCACACAGCGAATTGTGTAAAACAATGGTTACAAATGAATTGAGACATATATCTTTTGGACTGGCCTCCAAAAGGTGGTTCAAAGGCTCTGAGCACTATGGGACTTAGTATCTGAGGTCATCAGTCCCCTAGAACTTAGAACTACTTAAACCTAACTAACCTAAGGACATCACAAACACCCCTGCCCGTGGCAGGATTCGAACCTGCGACCGAAGCGGTCGCGCGGTTCTAGGCTGAAGCGCCTAGAACCGCTCGGCCACATCGGCCGGCCGATTGGCCTCCAAAAGGTACTGACCTCAAACCTGTAGGCACGTATGGGTAGAGATGGAGAAAATTATTGGGTGTAGAAGACCTACACCGACAACCAAGGCATCGCTGTCGAAAGTAGTTCATGGTTCACGGGAGGAGCTGTCGCAGAATAACAGATTCATCTGGAAACTTGTTGCCTCTGTTCCCCGGCGGCAAAATGTTTTTGTAGAGGAGAATGGAAATTGGACACGATACTGAATCCATTGTGTCATTAGGGAGGAAACTTTATGTCAAAAGAAATTTTTGTTTACCGTTCGATTACTCTTATTGAGCATTTACGTTACTATGAACAAAAAGAAAATGTGTTTGCCTGAAACTTTTTTCAAATAAAGGTGTAATATAACTAAATCGAAAACGACTGATCATCACTAACTAAGACATTTAATTGAAAGAAGAAAACCATAAAATAAACATAACTCAATTAGTCATTTCACTCTTTTTCACTCATTCAAAGGACTATTGATTTTAAATTATTTTGTGATAATTGATCAGGAAGATCAAGACGACTATGGGAGAAATATTTTTTTTCACATGGAAAAAGACATCAAATCCGATGACGCCATCAAAGTGAAAGAATTAGTTTTGTTTGACGTCAATGAGAAGGGATATTACTTTGAGTTATTTGTGCAGGCAGGACTCCAGTACCTACGGGAGCATAAAAGAGAGATTATTTTTATTTAATACTGAGTGGAAAACACAATACCGAAAGCGAATAATCAGAAAAGTGCGAGTATGACTCGCACTATTTGAGTTCTGTACAAACACAATTATGTACTTAGATAGTAGTAATTCCTTTTGCTTAATGCCCTGGTGCAAGTTTTTGTATTGGACACACCACTTCGGTGACTTGTGTGTCCCTAAACTACTCCAGTCATCCAAGCGGGGAGAAGCCAAGTACAGTTAAATGGGTAAACCCAAACACGCGATGTTTCTGGCCAATCGTTACATCTTTGAGATTTGAACACTAGGTTAAAATGAAGACTGAAAATCCATGGCATAAACGAGATTCGATCCTGAGACTTTTATAGTTGCAGGCGTGCACTTTACCGTTAAACCAGCAGGCCCCATACTTTGGACCCATAGAAGTCTGTAGCTTTTATGGATTGCGTTTGCGAGTATCAGAACGTTTGACATACCAAGCTGTATCTTTTGAGAGAAGTGCCTTAGGAGCTTAAATTTATTTACGCAGCCACGGGCACGTGGACTTTAGCACGTGGCACAAATTTCTACTTCATATCTTTACATGTACTGAGAACAAGAGGTCTTAGCAGACGGAAAGACAGACAGATGGATAACAAATGGTAAAGAAAATGTATTTTTCCGTGCCATATCAATACAAATCAACAATTTTTGGATTTATTCCTTTACTTGTACTTTATTACTTTGTGTATCTGCACACATTGCTAAATTCCAAACTTTTGTGCTAGTTCTTTGGCGCTCCTGTATGACTGTGCACTGAACATAGACAAAGAGCATTTCGCAGCCGAATTTACATAATCTGTTGATAATCCTTAACGACTTGGGGTACTTTGAATTAATCAGACAGACATTTTTTGTACCTTTATCGTGATGTATTTAATTTTTCTGAGTATAGTGCATACTAAGTATGGACTTTAGTTACTTCTATAAACGAAACATAGACCCCTTATAAATCGTCGCGTGAACGACAAAATAGATATAGAACTACGTGACCACGGGTTATTAAAGCTACAGAAATCACTCATCAGAGGACTGGGCACTGCACCTGCAAGTATACCAACTGGATTATACACCAAGTATGCGAAAGAACTTGCTCCTTCCCTAACATCATTTTACCGTAGATGCCCTGAGGAGCCATCCTAATGATTGGAAAAACGCACAGGTTATTTTCATTTTCAGGAAGGGTCGTCGGAATGGTGCACAAATCTATAGGTCTACATTTCTGAAGTCGGTCTGTTGTAGAACTTCATAATATGTTACATGCTCGCACATTAAACAACTTTCGGAGTTTCAAAATCTACTCTGTAAGAGTCAACACGATTTCGTGTGCAACTCAGAACGCTCTGTTCGCCCACGAGATTCCAGAAAACAGTAGACACAGGTGACCAGGTAGATGTGTTGTTCCTTGACTTCTTACAATCTTGACTTCTTAGAATCCTTTGACCAATACTTAAATACTGCTCATCATTCCGAGATCTGTACCAGGCGGGATAGCCAAAATAGAGAAGATCCAAGTAATCCTTCAGTTACAAAATTGTTAAGGCTTTCGTGGCCACTTGTTGACAAACTGCCTATTGGCTTCTGTCTCGGGTTCTTCGGCCGACGTTCATCTAATGATTTTTCTGACGTTTCGCCAGCACGAGTGGCTGGCATTGTCAAAGCTTCACCCTCCATTGCCGGTGGTGAACTGGAGCCGAGCTCGCGGCCGCAGACTATATGTACCTGGCGCGCCAACGTCCGAGGGCTTCTCCACGGTCATTTCCGGTGCGGTTCTCCTCTTGCTACCTGCGACGGTCGTTCGCTGCAGTACGGGAAGCCAGGATCCGTTTACCTTAAGGCTATCCTCTTTCTTGTTTAAACTGTTCGCGTGTTTTTGTATTTCTACAGCTTCTCTGAACAAGCGCGAGTGATAGTGCTTCTCTACAGCCAGAACTTCCGTGTCGGCGAATTTTATTACGTGGTCGGTCTCATTCAGTGTGTGCTCTACCACGGCCGATTTCTCCACCTGCCTCAACCTGCAATGTCGCTTATGCTCTTTGATCCTGGTGTTAATTGATCGTCCAATCATTTCGACATAAACTTTTCCGCATGTGCGTGGTATACGGTATATTCCCGACATTGCAAGTGGGTCTCTTTTCTCCTTCGCCGATTTAAGACACTCTTTGATCTTCCTTGTCGGTTTGAAAATCGTCTTTACGCCATGTTTGCGCAATATACGGCCGATTCTGTCCGTCACTCTGGGAATGTATGGCAGAAAGGCCGTACCCGACATTTCTTTTTCTGGTTTCTTACTTGGCCGAGTGTTTGGCTCTGTTACACTTCTAATGTAATTTGTGGAGTACCCATTGCTCCTCAGAACAGTTTCCAGGTGTTGCATTTCTCGTTTGAGGTGTTGCGGCTCACATATTCGTCCTGCTCTCGTTACGAGCGTAGTAATCATGCCTCTTTTCTGGCTCGGGTGGTGGTTTGACAGTTTGTGCAGGTATCGGTCCGTGTGTGTCGGTTTTCGATATACGCTGTGTCCCAAGTTTTCGCCTTCCCTTGTGACCAGCACATCTAGAAATGGCAGTTTCTTGTCCTTTTCTACTTCCATGGTAAATGTTATGTTGGCATGGAGGCTGTTCAAGTGTCTTAGGAAGTCACCGAGCTGTACTTCACCATGGCTCCACACCACGAAAGTATCATCGACGTACCTGTACCACACCTTAGGTTTGCAAGTCGCCGAGTCCAGTGCCTGTGCTTCGAATTGTTCCATGAAGAGGTTGGCCACCACTGGACTGAGAGGACTACCCATGGCGACGCCTTCCAGCTGTTCGTAGAAATCGCCATTCCACGTGAAATAGCTCGTGGTGAGACATGAATGGAAGAGCTTTTTGATGTCTTGCGGGAACATGGAACCGATGTGCTCCAGAGCGTCACTGAGTGGCACTTTCGTAAATAACAAAACAACATCAAAGCTGACCAGGATGTCGTTTGGTGCAAGTTTCAGTTTCTTCAGCTTCTCAATGAAATGTCCTGAGTCCTTAATGTATGTGTCGGTCTTCCCCACGTGTGGCTGGAGCAGAGAGGCCAAGTGTTTTGCCAGTTTATACGTTGGTGAACCAGGAGCGCTAACGATCGGTCTCAGTGGAACGTTGTTCTTATGGATCTTGGGTAATCCATACAGCCGAGGTGGTAGGGCTTCCGTGTTGCGCAGGTTTCTCTGTATGTCCGCCGGTAGAGAAGACGCCTTAATTAATCGATTCGTATTCCGAGTGATACGCTGCGTCGGATCTGCGCTTAGTTTTCGGTACGTCGCCGGATCTAATAGGTCTCGGATCTTTTGCTCATAATCTTCGGTCTTCATTTCGACCGTCGCATTCCCTTTATCGGTAGGCAGTACCAATATACTCTTGTCGGCGTCGAGATTCTTAATGGCTTGTACCTCTTCTTTCTTCAGGTTGCAGAATGGCTAGAATGGTCCTTATATCACGCAGCCATGAGATTAGAATATTACCTGCATCTGTAACTAGCAGGTAATTATACGAGAATTAAAAAATATTATAAACCATCCAAAGATCGTTTTGCGAGCAGACCTATGGAGTTCATGCACCACCGTCTCCATGATTATTAATCAATAACTCATCTTTCTCGAAGTTTTCAATGCGTCATATTATTTCGTTTGCTTGAGCTGTATTCCCTGTGGCTGCTGATGTTCTGACTACTTGTAGTGGTTAAATGATTTCGTTGAGATCATTGTAGTATATTTAGGGGATCGGATAAGTTGAAAAGGAATCACGAGTTCTGAATTCCTCCAATAATTCTACTGATGGTGCTACTTGCACTATGGTACTCCTTCCTTGTCATGCTCTATAGGCTTGTCTGTTCAACTAGACTCGCTTGGTTATTTAATTTTGTTGAGAACAGTTGCCTGGAAGTAAAGGCTGTTCTTATTACAACTTTTCGTACAGTTTAAGTACGTCTCATGCAATACTTATGTATTAATGAAAATTAACTGATTTCCCTTAGGCCTTATAGACTTAATTATGCTTTATAAGCAGTTTAGTGAAATTATTATGTAATACTTCATGCATGTTTAAGTCTGTATCCAAAATTTCGACAGCGGTTAAGATGACCGACTATGAAGAGGCTACAATTTTGAATTCGTTATCCTACCTGCCTCTCTCTGTTGCCATACTTCTCATTCCTTTGCTATTGTAGAGTCGTGTCATTTTTATTACAAGCTACGTAATAACCGCGTGGAAATTGTATATAAAGGAGACATATAGAGAGAAATGGAGCAAGTAACAAAAGAAAGAGACAATGGGGCATGTATGAAATGGAAATCCTGTTAATGCCATCGCTGATAAGTTCAACCCCCTGAAGCTGCTTTACGTCGCTATGTAAACTCTTTTATTTATATCTAAATATATTTGAAAATCTCTTTACACGTTAATATTTTGTCTATTTGTTTTTCAATTAAAAATTAGAATAAAATATTTATTTAATTTTTCGAAAATATAATTTTGGCCTAGTAATTCACATAGCTTTTGTTATATCAGGATGTACCACAAAGTGCAGGCAGGTTTAAAAATGCATTTAACGTTGATTAATTACAAGAACTGGAACAATATATCGTCGATTCGAATAGGAGAGCTTTTGGACTGACAAGGTCTGACTTCACTCGAATTAGATGAATTTTTGGAAATAGTAATTGGGTAAGTCCCCCAACACCCCCCTCCCAAAAAAATTGTAAATACTAAGTGTCATCTAATATTTTGTGTCGTGTAATATCTTGTATAGACACCTCTTATTAACCTGACACGTTCCACATCATTACAAAGTGTCGTATTCATGATCTATGGAACAAGTACTGATCAAATACATACGATTAAGCTACATTTAGGAATATAGAGTACAGATTCAGCAAAGCTAAAAAGATGGCAAGGAAAACTTTCATTAAAATTTCATGACATCTTAAAGTTTTCTTTTTGTAAACCAGAACCTAGGTTAGCATCTAGTTTGGCTGTATTTAGTGACTTAAATTTAGACAGATTCTTTAACGTATACAGAGAAATAAGAACAAAGTACACATTTTTGACCCCATCAGATTTTTTATGTTGATGAGATAGATATTCAACTGTTCTCATGAAGGTACCACCACTGCTGATCTCCAGTGGTAAAAGAAGGATAATGAAGGTTTCCTTTGTTGAGAGGGTAACAAATGTCAGCCTCACTTACTGATGTTTGTGCCACAGTTTAGTTTAAACATCCATTTTTAATGTTTGCGAAGGTTCAAATGCAACCACATATCATGACACTCGATCACGTCGATCTCTTGGAGTTGACCAAGAATCTGGCTGGACGAATTCTGAGAGCCATATAAAATGGCTGGAGCAATTCATTAAACAAGTAAGAAAGAAACCCAATCCATTTTTATGGTTAATAATACTTCATATCTCACTTTGGAAGCCACCAACCTCTGCAGTGATAATTCCATAGTTCTTCTAGGCTTCTAACATCACATACGTCACTGCTTGCAAGAGTTGGATGTCTCACTTTACGGACCTCTGCAGACTGTCTATAGCAAAGCTTGTACTGACTACATTTGCTAATCATCCAGGCCAGGTGGTAACAGTACAGGTCATTGCAAGATCGTTCAACACTGCCTTAGCAAAGCTGCCTCATTAAATAACGCGGTCTTTATAGACACAGGAACTGAGCCATTAATTTCACAGATATCTCGTGACAAGACTTCAAGCCGTCACTAATAATGGACAATGTCACAAATGAAATTCCGTCCGAAACAGATGCTCTGCCTTGGATATTAGCAAACCCAACTGCAGAATTTGATGAACTACCAGGGCCTTCACCTGACTCTATAATACTTCTATTTTACCTCTATTATCCCAAGTGCAATCTTGACCTGAGCCTTCATCTAACACTACACTACTTGTATTTCATCTTCATTACCCCACGTAGAACTTCATTTATTATCAATGCCCTTGCCTATCTCTAATTCCACATCTCCCTCTGCTTTATCTCCGTTACCTCAAGCTGCACCAAAAGGAGATCCAAGACAACGAAGTAATAAGTTGTCATCCCTTCGCATAACCAGCACACCGGGGAAAATAGCTCTGTATGAAAAGAAGACCATGAGATGAAGAAAGAAGAAAGAAAATTAAAGAAAGATAAAAAAATGAAAAGAGAATGCGATTTCGAAAGCAAAAAAATTAACGAAGGTCCTAAACGTAAACTAGCGTTGTTGGAATGAAACAGAGGTATGATGCTAGAACACTCTTCTGCGACTTATCTTAAAACTCATCCAACGAAACTAAGTAGGCCGACATCGACTGAGATTAAGCCGATGAAAGAGACTGCATGTCTTATGGTGAGGTTGGAAAGACACGAATATGGAATCAATGTTGTCGATGCCAAGAGTGGGCTCACGCTTAGTGTACAGGCTTAAATTATAGGGAAACAAAAGAGAGCTGTTATATTTGTAACTTCGGTGACGATTGGATAATCATCAATGAAATGATTTTGTATTGTAAAGAAAACGTTCATTGCGTCTTCTTACCCTTAATCCTCTAGTCGTAAGTTGACTAATAGTACTGACAAAAGCAGTTTTATACAAAAAATGCTTAGTTTTAATAAATGTGTAAGAGTTTCAATCCAAAGGATATACAGGAAGTAATAATTTTTCCATTAATAAACCATTTGATTTCAGAGTAAAGGACGGAAAAATTATAATGTACCTTAATGTCATCAACTTACCCAACTATCCCATACTACGGAGGTAGTGTCTCCAGGTTTCCATGCTAAATGCCAATGCCTTCGCCTTTGCTACGCACATCACTTAACGGTGGGCTAATGATGTTACTGTATTTCCTACTGTTCCGGATTTTTAATCGTCCTTTTGGAGCTATGTCTTGTCAATGGGTGTTAGTCATGCGTAATTATTCAGCATATGTTATCTTCTCTTGAGCAAATACTTTTTGGCGTTCGATGCTTTTAGGAAAATTAGTTCAACTAAATTGGGTTTTCGCTCAGACTTCTTATCTCCATCGTGTATGGTGTCCTGGTGTCATTTGTTAAAAGTATAGGTAGAATTCCCAGAATCAGGTCGATCTCAGGTGACCCCATAAATGGTATATAACTCGCCAGGAATGTGGTTGATGAAATCAGTGATATTATATTTATCTTCTTCTCCTTTTTCTCTTCTACTACCCCCATCTGCCACCGTCTGTCATAGGTGTTCAATACTTTCAGTTAGCTGCTTACATGTTTCAGAGAAACACTGCTCCTTCTCCAACTGCCCAAATTTTTACAGCGGTAATTTTCGGCGAACAGCCTTGCGCACCCCAACGACCTTATGTTTTGTCGAGATGCTGCTCCATACTAATTGACTTGCGGATTGTATTCATCTTACATTATCTGTAATCAGGGGGTGTTCTTTTTAACCCTTCTATCTTAGATTTATGTGGATGGACTCCTTCATTCGATTCCCCGTCAGCGATTCACACGACTCGACTTTTACTCCGTCCAGTTCCATAAATCGCACATTGAGACTTGTGTTGACTGCTTCAGTTTTTCCCTATAGGCATGCCTCATCTCGCTGGATTCTGTCATTCAGCCTTTCCACCTTAAATCCATACGTCTCGCCGTTCGTAGCTGCTGCTTGATAATCTTAACCTTGTTTTGATTGCTTCGACGTATGTCTCACTTCGCTGCATTCTGTTATTCATCTGTTTCACCTCAGACTGACCTTCCGCAGCAGCTGCCTTGAAACCGCTATCCAGTTCCGTTAATCTAGCGTTGATTGCCTCTATTTTCTTGTCGACATATAAACGAATGTTTGGCTTGTGCTTCATGCCATGAAAATGAATGCACTGCACACGTACGAATTTATCCATAGCCCACAATATACTGAATCGGTTTCTTAATGGTAGATTGTCTTTTATGCAAGATCTCCTGGAACTTTTGGCTGTATCGACTGTCATTCAATTTCCTCGTTTTATCAATAAAAAGAAAGCTGTAGTGTGAGTTACTCCAGCAATCGCCACATACGGTAACGAATTCGTTGAAAGACATATTTCTTCCCAAATGCACTTGGTAAATATGTTCCGAATTCATATTGCTCTGTAAGAAAGCGATAATGAGGTTCGCATTATCCCTCACCAACTGCTTCAGAATCCTGGAGCTCATGTTTTTAAATTGTCAGTCCTTGTTTGAGTAAACAAGGCAAGTGGAGCAAATTGATTAGTTCTTTTTTCATTTCATGAGATCAGTGGTGGGCTTGGTAGAACTTATGGAGGCAGCATTAGTTTCTCGGAAAACAATAGGTTTTTTTCCATATTTTCGCTATCACCAACGGACCAAAATCGAGCGGTAGATTACAATACGGTAGTGCAGAGCAAATGGTTGACATTTTTACGATATCTTCCTAAGATCCCGATCTCGAAAAACCTTAAAAATTTTCTTGATATTTTTATCCATTGCCAAGTTACAGAGGTTCTACACTTAAAATCCGGTGTGAGGTAAAATCTAAATAATAAATAACCACAGCAAATTGTCCAAATTTTAACGGTTTATTCTCTAAGCATTTACCTAGAAGTGCCATCTCCCCCTTTTCAAACGTCTTTATCCGTTATCGAGAAGCAGCACAAAACTTTTTTATGCATACCAAAACTGAGTTGCTGATTCCGAGAAGGCTACGTACGGCAAACGACTGTAATTTTTACGCTGCATTCCTAAGATACCGATCTATAACAAGCTTGAAAACTTTTTTAGTGTTTTTGTCTGTTTTGGAGAGAGACAGGTTCACATTTACCCTACTTGCACACCGAAAGTACGTACGTAAAATGATGTGAAGCGAAAACGTAGCTTATAAAGTTACGTAGCATGGGGCAATATGCTGTAAAGTGTTTCTGTTGCCATCTGGGAACCCTATGCTGTACTACTAAAGCACATACAAAGGTTTTTTGCATGTAAAATACGGTGTGAGCGGTAAAATTTCTTTTTCGCTATTCCAGTTTCACGTGAGTTAACTATGTAAACCTTACTGACCAGTACATTTCTTTTCAGAAGAGTTACACAGGAAGGTGCGGCAGGGAAAATTAGGAAACCAGAAGAAAACCGTCCCATCTGAGCACAAAAAAGTCAAATGAATTCCTGTTTATTTAAAATTGCCTGACTGAAAAGTGGGGTAACAGCAGCCTCATTCTGTCTTCCACAACACCTTTACAATTTTTCTCAAAAATTTTAGCATGCGAACATATTTGCGCTTTTCTACGATGAGAGAGAAGATGACAATAGCGGTGGCAATGAGACGGAAAAGTATTAAATACTGGAAGGTAGCAGACAGTGGCTGTATTACAGAACGTGCGCAGGAGACAATGACAGTTTGAGAGAACGAGAGGGACGCTGTGGTAGTGGAACATAGTTGAAAGTGACGGAACAATGCTAAGCAAAGAGTGGAGACCGTGCTAGTGTGGAGGAGTAAAGAGAAAGGAGAAGTGGGAGAGAGTGAGAACCAGTTATAATGAGACACACATTGTATGACAGTAGGAACTAGGAAGAGAGAGATAGCAACGGTGAAAAGAGACAGCGGCAGTGCGATTGAAGAGCGATATTATGAAGAGTGAGAGAGAGAAAAAGAGAGACAGTGGCAGAAAGAGGAGACTGTAGTAGTAGCATCGATCGAAGGGGATTGTGGCTGTCACTCAAGAAACAATAAGAGAGAGGCGCACAGAGAGATAATTGCAATTTTTTAAATAAACATGAAAATTTTTGTGTCCCGATAGTAGTATTTTTCCGCTGGTTTGTTATTACTTCAGAAATTGTTATTCTGACTGAGGCAATGAAAATGAAATTTTCAAATAAATATCTGATTTGTTGGAACAATTTCCATGACAAATCCTCACAGGGATTAGTACAGGTCGAACCATCTCCTATGCTTAATATAGTTAGAATCTGCTCGATTACTGAATCTTCAGCATAAACTGACACAGAAATATTACCAGTCTCATGGATGAATGAAACAAATGAAACGTCCCCTTAGTAAAATCAGTGAATTACTGTGCTGATAAACCCCTTACGTTATTTGATTTTCAAACAGCTGAGCAAAACTGAACGTACTCAGACATTTCTCTCTTTACTTATTCTGATCGTCACTAAACTGACACACTACATTTTTAGCGCAACGCATCTGACTTTCAATAATCCCTACAAAAGAATAACCTATACCTTTCATGAATCACTTACAAAAATCATCATTACTCGAACTACTGCAGTACAGCGAGCCCCAATACTGCCAGCTAAATAAAAGATTCTAACTACTGAAGTCACTAAATACTGATAGGCATACTTAGTAAATGAAAGATTTTGATAATGAACAAACAATGTATTTACCTTAATAGTGTTCAAAAGTAATATATATATATATATATATATATATATATATATATATATATATATATATCAGTTCGTGACATCCAGTCTTACAAATTTACTGTCTCTGATTGACACACGTCCAGATCATCCGCTCTCAAAACTCCGCCATCTCTCTCCACACATCCACCACTGCTGGCGGCTCACCTCCAACTGCGCAACGCTACGCGCTGTTCAAATCCAACTGCCCAACACTAGAATATTCCAGCAATGCAAACCAGCCACAGACTGCACAAAGCAAAGTCAGTGATTTTCATACAGAGCGCTACGTGACGTTAGCAACATAAAAACCTAAACAGCCTACTTACATAGCCCCCATGCTCCCCACAAAACATTTTACAAACTGATTTGGGCAGTGGCCAATACAGATTTGAAAACATTTTTCATAATTACAATAACAAGGAAATCAAATGCTCACACTTAGCGATACAATGTTTGTCAAAAGCTAAAATTTTCTCACAGTCCATAAAGACAGTCCTGATCACAGTAAAATTGCAGTGTTTTTTTTTTCTCAAAGTCTGAGAAAAATGCACACGGAAGTAGTGGATTTCCATGCAGTCTTGAAGAAGTAGTGTTGTCCTTCCAACGGAAAGACAATGCTGACTCTTGACATGAAGAGAGGTAATGGGCCACAACAGAGCAAACCCACAGCAGAGTCAGTCGAAGTTTTGAAGAATATTGGTAGGTAGGTCATCATGGAGCAGAGATTACGGTATTGGTGGGTCGCCAGAAGTGCAGAGTATTTGTGGGTCGTCAAAGGTGCAGACCCACTGTAGTCCTTGTAAAGACAGCCAGCAGCCATCTGTTGGTGCAGTCTGTCATTTTCATACAGAGCGCTACGTGGCGTTACCAACATAAAAACCTAAACAGCCTACTTACACAACAATTTCCTACCTGCCGGTCGTGAGTTAAGCTCGGAACGCCGACTAATCAGAATGTTGAGTATTGATCTCAGTCTAATTGTCACTATGTTGCACGGTCCATAAGAAAAATTGATGTGACTGACGCTCGAACAACAGGGACTTACATGCATCCAGAACAGAAAACAGTGCGTTGAGAATGGCTAACCACTACCCGAAATCTGGATTTGCGTAATAAAATCTAAAACGGGACGATTGATTGCCGCACTCTATAATTTATAAGCCACATAACGGTCGCTGATTTCACCCACTTTCCAAATGAAAGGTAACCTGATAAAAACTAATCATTTAATCCACCTCTACATAACACAACAATTGCTTAGAAAACAATAACATCTTACCCCGCATCGGTGAGCAGAATAAAAAGAGAGAAACGACATGTGCTTGTCGTCACCACTTCTAAAAATATAGCACTATCTGAAATACACTCCTGGAAATGGAAAAAAGAACACATTGACACCGGTGTGTCAGACCCACCATACTTGCTCCGGACACTGCGAGAGGGCTGTACAAGCAATGATCACACGCACGGCACAGCGGACACACCAGGAACCGCGGTGTTGGCCGTCGAATGGCGCTAGCTGCGCAGCATTTGTGCACCGCCGCCGTCAGTGTCAGCCAGTTTGCCGTGGCATACGGAGCTCCATCGCAGTCTTTAACACTGGTAGCATGCCGCGACAGCGTGGACGTGAACCGTATGTGCAGTTGACGGACTTTGAGCGAGGGCGTATAGTGGGCATGCGGGAGGCCGGGTGGACGTACCGCCGAATTGCTCAACACGTGGGGCGTGAGGTCTCCACAGTACATCGATGTTGTCGCCAGTGGTCGGCGGAAGGTGCACGTGCCCGTCGACCTGGGACCGGACCGCAGCGACGCACGGATGCACGCCAAGACCGTAGGATCCTACGCAGTGCCGTAGGGGACCGCACCGCCACTTCCCAGCAAATTAGGGACACTGTTGCTCCTGGGGTATCGGCGAGGACCATTCGCAACCGTCTCCATGAAGCTGGGCTACGGTCCCGCACACCGTTAGGCCGTCTTCCGCTCACGCCCCAACATCGTGCAGCCCGCCTCCAGTGGTGTCGCGACAGGCGTGAATGGAGGGACGAATGGAGACGTGTCGTCTTCAGCGATGAGAGTCGCTTCTGCCTTGGTGCCAATGATGGTCGTATGCGTGTTTGGCGCCGTGCAGGTGAGCGCCACAATCAGGACTGCATACGACCGAGGCACACAGGGCCAACACCCGGCATCATGGTGTGGGGAGCGATCTCCTACACTGGCCGTACACCACTGGTGATCGTCGAGGGGACACTGAATAGTGCACGGTACATCCAAACCGTCATCGAACCCATCGTTCTACCATTCCTAGACCGGCAAGGGAACTTGCTGTTCCAACAGGACAATGCACGTCCGCATGTATCCCGTGCCACCCAACGTGCTCTAGAAGGTGTAAGTCAACTACCCTGGCCAGCAAGATCTCCGGATCTGTCCCCCATTGAGCATGTTTGGGACTGGATGAAGCGTCGTCTCACGCGGTCTGCACGTCCAGCACGAACGCTGGTCCAACTGAGGCGCCAGGTGGAAATGGCATGGCAAGCCGTTCCACAGGACTACATCCAGCATCTCTACGATCGTCTCCATGGGAGAATAGCAGCCTGCATTGCTGCGAAAGGTGGATATACACTGTACTAGTGCCGACATTGTGCATGCTCTGTTGCCTGTGTCTATGTGCCTGTGGTTCTGTCAGTGTGATCATGTGATGTATCTGACCCCAGGAATGTGTCAATAAAGTTTCCCCTTCCTTGGACAATGAATTCACGGTGTTCTTATTTCAATTTCCAGGAGTGTATATTGATCACTTGAGTTTACTCATCCAGCAGTTACGCTTCACAAAATCAGGGGTGCACACTCTCCTGGAATGAAAAACTAATATAAGAATAAATGAGCGTATTTATAAGTAACAACATTAGTAGTAATACTATTAATAGATATTTACTTTCAAATCTATCAGCCTTGTTCTTCTTATTACGCCTGACGGCACTGGCTGGCTTCTACTGATGCTTCATGGTAATCCTTCCACTGTGACACACGAAAATTCGAATAAGGGGGCTTGGGCAACTGGATTAATAATATGATAATGGAGAGTGCAACGGAGAACTCGATTCCCTTTGTTACAGGGTTCCTAGTCTCCCAGAAGGGTGCGTTGGGGAGAGGGGCGAAATGGCAGTTCGAGCTCTGGGTGACCATGAATATAACTCGCACAGCTGCCATTGATTGCTTGGGGGAACAGTGGGAGGGGGTGAGGAATGATCTTGAATGTAAGTAGCCAAAGTTCGTAACGTGACACCAGAAGTGACGCTGAGATATGATAGTTATGGTGGCAAGAACACACCCTTCACAACTATTGAAGTTATCCACATGTGAGAAAAAGAAAGATCTGAGAATACCAATAATCTGAAATGTCCTTAAGAAAAGAGATTCGTAATTGAAGGTGACATTTTAATTAACTGCTGTGATAGTATCAGATATCAGCTTGTCCAGTGCATTACGCTTATGCCACAACAGTCAAATGCAACTACCTTTTCTAAGTGACAGGTGATAAGGAAGCAAATGGATTAAGAGATGTTGAAGAGCTCACAATGCTAAGATAGCAATCTGAGTTTGGTGAAATGATAAAAATTTAATGCATTCTTCAAGAGATATTTCCTGAGCTGAAAATCATCTCTCGTGATGGAATATTGCGTCACGAGTATTTTTAAATATTATCTTTGTCAGATACTACAGAATCTGATTTTCTCGTGTCTTAGTTCACTTCGTTGTTCAGTGTACTACGATCAGATTAGCAAAACTCCTTTAACAGTCGAGTAAATGCCTTTCCAGAAACTGAAAGACATTTGGAAGAAGAGGCCCTTGCCAAGAGGAACTTGCAAAATATCGGTTCGAAACATGGCTGTTTTTCCATCCCTTCGCATTTAATTATCTTGCATTGGCGCTCTGGAAAGTAGTAGAAGCTCTAAGTTAAAACTGTAGCTCCTGAAATGGGTGGCGTATGTTCCTGAATGATTTTCATCGTATAATAATGCATTTCTTGTATTACTGACTCAGTACAGTGATTTATGAGGACAGCAAAGTACCTTCACATCAATCGGTAGGAAATTCCAATTTATGAGAAATTTCTTATTTCCACTTACTGGAAACTGTTGCGGACACACTTTACGACAGTGTTTTTGGTGTCATGTGAGATTCGGACGATTTCCTCTGATGTTTCTTATTGGCTCGTAACAAGACTATGAAACGGTGCTCATTTTTGGAAATTTATTATTTAACTGCATTGATTGTAAACGGTAAGTTTATGAACATATACTAAGCCCCATAGGGTCAAAGAAGTAGAGTATATGTATACCTGTGATGGCTCAAATGTAGACTTACAGACAATCAATTTAAACAATGGATAAAAATAGTAAAGCTCAATTTTAATCTTCTTTCTGGTTGAAGAGCATGTTCCGCTACAGCTGACGTTTCTATTTTTCCAAGTCGACAAAGACTTTTATGCTCTTTCAGTCGCGTGTTTACGCTTCTTTTGGTAGTACCAATGTAAACTTTACCACAGGTACATGGAATTTTATACACACCACATGTCGACAGAGGAGGGCATTTATCCTTCACAGATCGTAGTACTTGACTTATTTTCTTACTTGGCTTAAAGATCGGTTTTATGTCATGTTTTCGTAAAATCTTACCGATCCGATCTGTTACTTTTTTAATAAAAGGGAGAACTACTGTATTTTTTCTGTTGTTGTGGTTCATTCTTATCTTTTGGGTTTCTGTTCCTTGGACGCAAAATTCTATCTATCTCTTTTCTTGAGTAGCCGTTCTTTTCAAAAACGTAACAGATCGGATCGGTAAGATTTTACGAAAACATGACACAAAACCGATCTTTAAGCCAACTAAGAAAATAAGTCAAGTACTACGATCTGTGAAGGATAAACGCCCTCCTCTGTCGACATGTGGTGTGTATAAAATTCCATGTACCTGTGGTAAAGTTTACATTGGTACTACCAAAAGAAGCGTAAACACGCGACTGAAAGAGCATAAAAGTCTTTGTCGACTTGGAAAAATAGAAAAGTCAGCTGTAGCGGAACATGCTCTTCAACCAGGCAACCACCAACTGAAGTTTTCGGATACCAAAGTTTTATCTACAACGTTAAATTACTATCCACGGCTTTATAGAGAAGCTATCGAAATTTATGAACATAACTATAATTTTAATAGGAAAGAGGAGGCTATGAAACTTAGCGATATATGGACAGTGGCTCTACAAAACTGCTAACAATTTTTATCTTTGACAAGGTGGTAATCGATAGTCAACCTTATCTTTGCTATGGATTATCACTGCTCATCACGTGTCACCTGAACCACGCCCCCCTTTCTCACAATATATAAGTCGCTCTCAGACACCCGACCAGTCAGTCGGCAAGACTCAGCGGAGCAGCGCCTCTGAGGAAGTCTAGTGCAGTCCTGGACGAAACGTAAGGAGCAGAAAAGTTCTTGGACCACGACCTCACATCCCGGAAAGTATATCAACAGCCAAGTTATAAATCGTTAGAGCTGCAGATCTGTGTGTAGAGTAAAACGTTAGCGTTTTTCGTGTTTAGAGCTGTTGCCATACCTGGTAGCAAAACAAGTGGCGTGAACAGCGTAACATATTGAAACTTTCTGGCAGATTACAACTGTGTGCCGGACCGAGACTCGAACTCGGGAAATTTGCCTTTCGCGGGTAAGTGTCCTACCGACTGAGATAGCAAAGATCGACTCACGACCCGTCCTCACAGCTTCAATTCTGCAGTAGCTCGTCTCCTACCTTCCAAAGCTGTGAGGGCGGGACGTGAGTCGTTCTTGGATTGCTCATACCGGCAAGGTAGCTCAGCGTGTTCGGTCAGAGAGCTGGTTGACGTCTGTAATAAAAACTGAGTGAAAGGATCAACAACGAACTTGAACGGATGTCATGTGACGTCCGCAACGACCAAACACAACGCACAACGATCAACAACGAACAAAAAATGCAAAAAAAAAAGTCGGTAGGTCACTTACCCCCGAAAGGCAAAGGTCCCGAGTTCGAGTCTCGCTTCGACACAGAGTTTTAATCTTCCAGGAAGTTTCATATCAGCGTACACTCCGCTGCGGAGTGAAAATCTCATTCTGGAAACTTCCCTCAGGCTGTGGAAAAACCGTGCCTCTGCAATATCCTTTCTTCCAGGAATGTTAGTTCTGCACAGCTCTCAGAAGAGCTTCTGTGAATTTTGGAACGTAGGAGACGAGTACTAGCCGAATTGACGCTGTGAGGACGAGTCGTGAGGTGTGCTTGTGTAGCTCAGTCGGTAGAGCAATTGCCGCAAAAGACAGAAGCCTCGAGTCTCAGTCTGGCACACAATTTTAATCTGCCAAGAACGTTCGTGTCAGAGTACACCCCGCTGCAAAGTGAAAATCTCATTCAGCGTAACATACTGACAGGGGAACCTCCCCATCGCACCCCCCTCAGGTTTAGTTATACGTTGGCACAGTGGATAGGCCTTGAAAAACTGAACACACATCAATCGAGAAAACAGGAAGAAGTTGTGTGGAACTATGAAAAAAATAAGCAAAATATACATCCTGAGTAGTCCATGCGGAAGATACGCAACATCAAGGATAGCGTGAGCGTAGGAGCGCCGTGGTCCCGTGGTTAGCGTCAGCACCTGCGGAACGAGAGGTCCTTGGTTCAAGTCTTCCCTCGAGTGAAAAGTCTACTTTCTTTATGTTCGCAAAGCTATGATCTGTCCGTTCGTTCATTGACGTCTCTGTTCACTGTAATAAGTTTAGTGTGTTTTGCGACCGCACCGCAAAACGGTGCGATTAGTAGACGAAAGGACGTGCCTCTCCAATGGGAACCGAAAACATTTGATTGCAAGGTCATAGGTCAACCGATTCCTCCACAGGAAAACACGTCTGATATATTCTATACGACACTGGTGACGGCATGTGCGTCACATGACAGGAATATGTTGTCGACCCACCTAACTTGTACACTTGGCGAATGGGTAAAAAGATTCTTCTACCTTGCCCGATTTAGGTTTTCTTGTGGATGTGATAATCACTCGCAAAAAAGTGATGAAAACATAAGAGTTTGTCACATAAACTGCAACAAATCAATCCAAGTTTCACAGTAGCATAGTTTTCCCTGTGCTCTGTCAAAACATATGTTTTTAACGTTTTCAAATTTTTCCGTGTGTAGACCGTCAAATCCTGCATATGTCCAAGCAAATCTGAACATGTGCTGGAAATAAAAAAAATAAAATTTTCACTCGAGGGAAGACTTGAACCAAGGACCTGTCGTTCCGCAGCTGCTCACGCTTACCACGAGACCACGGCGCTCCTGAGCTCACGTTATCCTTGATGTTGCATATCTTCCGCATGGACTACTCAGTTTGTATATTTGGCTTATTTTTTCCATAGTTCCACACAACTTCTTCCTGTTTTATTGATTGATCTGTGGTTAGTTTTTCAAGGCCTATCCACTGTGCCAACTTATAACTAAAGCTGAGGGGGGTGCGATGGGGAGGTTCCCTTGTGAGTGACTACTATAAAGGAAACGAATATTCCGCATACTCGTGAGCTACAGTGTTATCAGTACCTGAACGATTTTGAAAGGAGCTTCATTGTGAGTCGGGTCGCTGGTCGAATCGTGTTGCATCTAGTATTTTGGGCTTCAGATGTGAGTGGCCCGATGCTTGACAGCATAGAAACGTGAGCGGAGGCATATTTATCGAGGTTCAGATCGACTGTGGTCTGACTCACAAGGGAGGACCGCTATACTGTACACAAAGCACATCGTAAACACTTCTTCTCTGCACCCACCATCCAAGGACAGGGAATGAACTTCCAGCAACATTCTGTGTCATCCCACACCACTGGTCCTGGTCTAGCAGCTGACCCACACTTATGCTGCTGTTTACATCACAACACAAGCAGCTGAGTGTGGAGCGGCGCCGTGACCAGGACGTGTGGTCCACTGATGAGTGGACTCACACAGAGTTCAGCGATGAACCGCAGTTCTGCCTTGCCTCGAATCACTACCGTCGTCCAATATAGTGGTGAAATGGTAAGAGATCCTATTCTTCTAATGTTTTACGGAGGCACAACTTGTTACCGCTGGCGCCATGGTATGTGGGCCATGGCTCCAGCTGACGGGTGAAAGTGACTAAGGAAAATGTGATGATTAAATTATATGTCACAGGCATCTTGAATTCTCATGTGTTATTTCTCATGTGACAGTATCGTGGTGCGGGGACACATGGTTTGTGTCTCTACGAACTGTCTGCATGATGTTGAGCACTTTCGTGGACATCAAAATAACCAGATCTGTCTCAAACAGTACATGTGAGACGTTAATTCCGTCCCACTTCCAGTGTCCAGAATATGAAGGACAACTTACAATAGTAGTGGGCCAGCTTGCTACAGGATATGATACATCGGCTTTGTGACACCGTTCACTTCCGAATCACTGCTGTATCGTGGCCAGTGGGTTGTTATGCCATACTGAGAAGTGGGCACATATTGCCAACTTTTATAAATTTTATTTTATTTTGTAATCACTGATAATATCACATACTCTCTGAACACGTGAAGTTTCATATCCTCCTCTCCTGGTTTCCTTCCGTGTGTTTCACTTCTTTTGTCAGGCAGTGTGGTTTGGCACCAATCTCCTTCATCACAAAGTCATTTAAGGTGATTTTTGATTTTCAAACAGCTACTAAGAACTGAAAACCCTTTTTCAATTTATTAACCCTTGAAATACCAACGCATTTTCAGTAACGCGTATTACGAAAGGGGATACTCTATGGTCACAATTAAAATACAATTAAAAATTGTTAACTGTTTTTACCTTATATTAATAACGTACCTTTTACAGACGTACTGGTGTGTAACTATGGTCCAGAACGTGAAAATATTTCTTAGCACACTCTTAGGCATACCAATGTGCTAATGACGTGTTCTACTGTGGAGTGGAGTGGGGGGAGGGGGGGGGGGAGGGGTGTACGTTATGACCAGCAAAAAAAAAAGTATTTCCAAAAACCCAAGTTTCCTTAATTGTGGTTGACGTTTACTCACAACATCCTCTCTAAAGAGATATTCATGTGTAAATATAATGTGTAAATATGGTCCTGCACGTGAAAATACTGAATACAACATTCTCATCACATCTACCACTAAAACTTACATTTTCCGGTTAAGATTAATCGAAAAATTTAAAACAACTATGGAATCTGGTAGAAGACTTCATTAAAAACAATAACTATTTTTAATTACCTGAGTAGATTACAATGTCTTCAGAAGGTGGGCATAGAGTACTCTTCCCCCTGGTACTGTAACGTTAATAAAAATCGGCTGTGTATTTACTACTGTGACGCAGCTGTTGTAAATGTTAGGTCCTAGGCTATACATGTCAGACAATTTTAGGTGAGATATGTGACAACATATAAGCAAAATTCAGATACGAAATTGGAAATTTGTGGTAAGGTCTTATGGGACCAGACTGCTGAGGCCATCGGTCCCTAAGCTTACACACTACTTAATCTAACTTAAGCTAAGGACGGCACACACACCCGTGCCCGAGGAAGGACTCGAACCTCCGACGGGGCGAGCCGCGCGGATCGGATATAAAAGAAACGATTGCCGTACTAAGACAAAAATAAAGTGTTTCACTTCTAAAATCAAATGCTTCCTCTAGACTTAAGTTTCTCTTGCATTTCTTCTAACCTAATACACTCAGCTTCCACGGCCTCACCGCCATGATCTCTTCTTGTTGCTTGGAATCCAGCAGTGTGTTGTCTTGGTCCATCTGCCTGTCTGTTCGCTTGGCTGAATTTCATTTCCGTTGCATTCATAATTACACCTCGCACTCTACTCTGTTCCCTAAACAGAACATGCATCTCTAATTACTCGTTAGGGAAGAGAAAATTTTAAAGAATTTTCGTATCGAAAGTCCACTTCTCGTTCATGTGAGTTCAATCTAATGATACACGCTGATTGTAAACTATGGTTTTCGGACTCCTCGGAATCTTTGTTTTGATTTTATTTAAGGGACCAAAAGCTTTCAAAGCCATGTTTACATTTACATTTCTTTCTTTTGAGCCCACCAAAACGTTATCTTCAATTTCTTGTTGAAAGTCAACACTATTAACACAACTAAAATTCTTCGACTGTGGATGGGTCAAGAAAAATTTTCAGACAGTGACTATGCAACGATAATTCATTGTCTCCCTCAATTATTTCAGCAGCGGCTTCTGGTAGCCATTTTAATATAAAAATAATGTTGTTAGTTAGGATATACGTAAATAGTAAAATATAAGACTTTAAATCGCAAACATTTGCGCTTCTCTATGTTACACTGCGCATTTTGGTCTCTGTGGGTCAGTCATCACAGTTCATTTACATTTCATATCTACCTTGCTGCTGAGTGAGATAAAATCATAGAAAAATGCATTGTAGTTCCTGCTGAAGTTCTAAAAATCATGTATCGATAAAATGAAAGAACAGAAAGAAAAATGAGCATGTGTGAGAAACTGAACTAAAAATTTTGGAAGTAGCGTTCCTTGACGTTACGTTCATGCCCAGCATTGAGAAGTGCAGTCCATAATTGCACATAACTAAGCCGAAGTCACACTTATTTATATGTCGATGAAAACACTTTGGAGATATTGAAAAATTCCTTCCATCTGTGGTGCGGGGCAGACAGGGATTCAACCTCCGCACTGCTGCAGTGTTAAATGTCTACATAAGGGTCGCACCGTCGCTTTGACCCGCGATCCATGGTTAAGAATATCACCACTCCTCTATGAAGCCCAGGTGCCCTGCGAAACCGAATTACTTTCATAAGACTCCAGATCACTAGACCACAAAACGAGCACCCAGTCAAGGCAGTACAAAGTCTCCAACTGTTATCTAGGAATCCCCGCCTATTGTCTTCTCCGTAGGCAAAATGCGGTAACGGTCTGAAGTCAGACAACAGGAGGACACACACAAAAACACAACAGTTCAAGTTTCCACTGGAAGAACGGTACTTATTGCCTTCAGTTAGTCCTAGTAAGACCGCCTCCATCATCAGTCAACACTTCCAGATAGAGGCCGCTTCCTGCAGGCCACGTATACGCTACATTGCAGTACTTGCCTTGAAAGCTGACATACAACAAAACCAGTATGCGCAATAGTGCCCGGTAATAAACTTGACAACTATAATACGTTGAAACAGCTTTCTTGTAAGTGATTGAAAACTATTTTGCAAATGTTGTAAGCCGATACGCTGAAAATATCAGGGATCTTGCACAGTATAAAAACAAAGACGTAGCATGAGTGATGCTAAATCTGTGGAGTATCAGCTGAATTACATATCTTTAGTGAATACCTGTTTTTGTTAAAATGAAAATTTGTTAGTTCACCGCTTTCACGGGGGTAAAAGACAAAATGACGATTCCTAAACACTACATGCGAAATATTTTGTTAAGCTTTTTAAAAAAAATGAAATCCTTTTATATCCACAATGTCCGTTTTTACGCAAAGTAAGCATCCACATTTTATGATTGCGGCGTAATCCAAACAATATGTGTCGTAGTGTATTAGAAAACGTTGCTTATAGAGAAAACTCCTGTAGTTGGTTGGAAATTAATATTCCGTCGTCCTAAAATCTTTATTCTGTTATCTAGTTTTACTTCTAAGCACCAAAATTCAACCAAACTTTTAACTCACGGTAATATCTCTGCAAGGACTGTGAAATAGTACACTCTTACAACTGAGATTTTCGTCGGTTTGCCTAATCTGTAGGTTGCAAAACAATTCTGTTGAGTTATATGGAGTTCACTACTTCTGTTTCTACAAAATCTGATCTGAGACAAAATCTCATGAAGAGCGAGAACCTCTACGGATGTAGACTGAATCACGATTTACATCAACGACAGATAAGGGAGCTGTAGATCTTAATCCGTTCCGATATTAACATTTATCTACCTACCACTGTATAGGTTAGTATTATTCGTGCCTACACTAGCTAAATTTAACTAAGAAAATCAAAAAGAAAGCTGCTACATCGAAAGAAGATGCTGCCAACACAGTTATACTAAACAGCTGTTGATTATCTCCTACTGATAGTTTGATATTTATTTGCTTATGCCTGTCATTATCAAACAAAATAGCTGATTCAATCTGTAAATTACTATTTGACATATAGCTTTACAAAGAACACTCTTGCCATATGACAGAACTTTTTAACCCTTTTATCCAGATCTTCAGATAATTTCTAAAAAGCGTGGCTGATTAAGTGATTTTTTTCGTTTACATTGGTAGGAATTCCCTATGCGTAACTCCACCCTGAACACAGCACAACAAGCCATAGTGTACATGAAGATTACTTTGCATCTCTTGTCTCGAGATTGTGTACATCACAGTTCACCTGAAGCTTGTTTTTGTTGGCTGCAAGGAAAGCTATTAAGAAGTACATGTATTCGGGAGTATGTGAAGAGATCCAAGAGTTTTAAAAAAGCATTCTCCTCAGTTTATGGTTATCTGCTTTACACAATAATTTTGCAATTCAATTTCGGAGAAAGAAAACTTGATTCATTTTAAGTATCCTCCCTCATAGGATAATTCCTTATCATGTAAACAGCCTCAGTTTAACAGGACCATTGTCAGTTTCATAGAAATGCATTAACTTCTTTAGGATCTGCAGCAGGCTAGGTGGTATGTGTTAGAGAATAAAGAGTACTCTCTTTTCTAGTAAGATGTCAGGGACAATGGTTTCTGGTTACTGAAACTTTTACTGTTGCTGACATTTTGAAAAAAAAGTTCAATAGCTTCCTTAGGACAGCGATGAACACAACAGAGAAATGAAAGAACTATTGTTAATAACAGAAGCATTTAATTTATGAATATTGGTGTCATAGAAAAACAGCATTTATGCAAAACTTATATCCTTGTACTGCGGAAATTTATTACTCTATAACTTAACACACATCTTTTAGAATCAACTTAATTAATTCAATTTTTGCTGCAATAGAAATATTGTATGAGGGGGAAGAAGAAAATAAATAGTTCAGTTATCTTAAAAATTACGATGACAACGCGGTTACATACTGAAACAGATATAAGGCATTAATTTCTCACTTGTCAGAAGCAGAATTTAAGGAAAATAAAGAGGAAGTTTATGAAATGACACTCAATTTCATTAATTTATTTCAAACAAACAAACATAAAAACTGCATTTCAGCTGTAGGTGACTTGACTTCTGGATCTCTAGGTGCTACCACACATCTACGTAATTCTATTTTCAAAACAATCGCAAAATCACTGATCAGTAAACACAACTATATTTGTGTGGACACTTCTAATCAGAGCATAGTGTAGCTTCTTGCTGCATCATAAGCTTATTTTGCAATACTCAATGAGCACTGCTTTTCTCAGTTCATGAATGCGGTTATCAAGAGGACGACTGTTTGAAACATTGTTATTCAGCTGGAGGAAAACATCATTCCTTATGTCCTGCAAAGCTGAGGCAACTACTTTCTTACAAGGATTTCTCACATTAAAAATGGACATTTGTTTCATAGTTCCTGGCCCAAGTTGCACAGATAAACATTATCAATATATATAATAGACCAGCCACCTCTGTTTTTCTTTTCAAGATACCAGTACTAGAAGCTTCAGAACATGGTGAAATTTGCCAAACGTATCACTCCAGTTTTTGTTAAGTTTCCTAGATAAACACAAGACATGGATGATGTATGTAATCGTAGTCGTTATTTATTACAATGGCAGAGAAATTAGCACTAGTAGTTGCATCAATGAGAATGTGTACGGAAAATCTCTTGGAAGCAGCATCAGATTGTTGGACTGATATTCTGCTCCCCCAGGACTAATCACAGCATTGAAAAACGCTTGCAGCAGGTCTTGACTGAGTTTATATGCCAGTACGAAAGCCTTTCGCGCTGCAGATCTGCTTCTGATAGTGTCATACACAACTAAAAACAGTTAATTATACCTATACCACCTGTTCTTGGTGACTGAACCATTAAAGTTCCCTCAGCAGATTTTTTCAACATAAACTGGCAGTATTTTACTTGCTTCACATACCGCCACCATAAGCGGTAAAATACGTAAAATATATATTTACGTAAAAACCGGGCATTGTGATTATAAATGGATTTCATTTATTATAAAATCATCATAAAACATTTTACACGTTTTGTTGAGGAATCGCCAGAAATGTAATGTTGCCCGCCAGACTGATATTTTGTCTTCCACTCCTGGAAGCGATGAAGACTCACAGTGCACTAAAAACAGGTATCCATTGAAGAACTGTAATTCTGTTGCTTGCAGACAGAACTGTCAGTACGGTCACATGAAAAAACGATACCCATCGCATTAATGTTAGGAATTCCGGAGGAATCAGGCTGACTGCACTGCTACATGTGTCACAGCAACAAGGCAAACTATTTTATTGTAAAAATCAGTGCTTCATTCCAGCTATAAAAGAAAAAAACTGCAACTACCAACTACACTCCGCACAGTGCGTAATAACAGAAACTCGGCTTCCTTACATGTTGGTTTCGGTGTAATGACACCACTTGCAGTCTGTATTATCTACGGTCTACGGTAGCGGAGTCTCTGAAGTTACCTGTGAAAGAGTTTCAACGCCATGTGACTGCGAGAAAACCGCACGTATATCATAGTAGACGTCGATGGATTGTTGACTACGTAAGTAGCAAGGCTTTGTGGATGTAATGAGGATGCAGTTTTTGGGCCACTGTACAATGTACGTTAAAAAAAAGATCTTTAAAGAAATTATTACGGGAAGAGTACTCTTGGGCCAAAGCATATTAAAAGTTATTCACAATGGGAAATGAAACTTTAATCCTACTCCCGTGATAGTCACAAGGAACAGGCAAAAGAAAACGAGATAGATGGAAAATAGCAAGTAAACTGTTTATTATTTAAAAGTAATTCGCCAAAAAATGTTAATACATTTATCCTGCTGTGAGACAAGACTGTCTATGCCTTCAGGCAAAAATGTTTGCGGTTGCCTACGAGACCGTGATTGTACACGTAGCAAATGGACGCCCACATATTGCCAAGGTACGCAACTGAAGTTTCCCTTGGACGCTCTTACACATACGCCATACAGTCCCGGTCTCTCCTAACGCGACTTCCATATTTTGGTGCCCTGAAGAAAGACAATAGCCGTCGATATGCTTCGGACGAAGAGATGCACGCCTGGGTACCATCATGGTTCCGTAGGAGACGGCAAACATTTTCCATGAAGGCATTGTCCGTTCTGTCTCACAGTGGAATAAGTGTGTTAAAAGTTATGGCTACTCTTGAAGTAATAAACAGTTAACTCATATTTTTCCGTCTGTCTAGTTTTACTTTGACTGTCCCTTATAATACCAAGAAGCATTATGATATGTGACCCACTGGCAAAATCAGCAACAAAGGCTCCGCGTGGTAAGCACGTATTTATTATGATTATTCGCAAAGGGCAGAGTGCGAGATCTTGGTGAGACCAGTTCCTTAACAAGTAGACACGACGGCAGTCATCGAAAAGTTCAGCATTGTACCAGATTGGTATTGTTCATATGAAAATGTAGTGGGAACTTAAATGGAAATCTATGGATGAAAGGTGACGCGTTTCTCGCGTAAACTTTATAGGGAATCGTATGCACCTGGTTTACAAAAATGACTTTACGACAGTTGTGTGGCTACTATTTTATGCCTCGCGTGGAGACACTGTAAATAAGAAAAATGCTGAGGATTTCGACCTTTTCCTCGACTTTATTTCTCTTAAACGCAGAACGTTAGAGAAACATTCGCTACCAACGGAGAACATTTCTTTCTGTCCTGCGAGTACTCAGACTCAACAGTCCCTATTTCTAAATTATTTTTTCCATAGCAGAAAGACAGTTGTGGTATAAGTTCCCGCAGAACGTGAGAGAGCAGAGTCTTATTTATATATTCAAAACGCTGGAAATGAATCTGTTTCTAAGCAACAGTGAACAATGAAATAGGCCATATTACAAGGAAGTGTTTTACTTCCCTCCACCCCACCCCCCTCCCCCCCGCCAGTCAAAAAAAAATACTGTCTCAGTTCTCAGAGTTATGGAACCTCAGACGTTTATTTACTTTCAGCGGGTGATTGTCGTGTGCAGCATCTTTTGACCATGTTAAGGATGAATTAGACTTGTTGAGAACGGGAAGTTTCCTTGCTGCGTCTTAGTATTCTGGACCTAACAAACTGCTTTACAATTCTCCCCTAATCGGTTTCTTAACGCATTCAGTATCTCTCTATTTAAAACACACTTCCTATCACCTTCCTTTTCCTGAACATTATCCGGCATTCTTACGCGGTCTGCATGTTAATTACTGGATTTGACACTGTTAATGGTAGAGGGTGGTCAAAAGCCGCTTCTGTCACCTCACAGACCCAACCGAACCGGAATTGTCGTGGCCGGCCGTAGTGGCCGTGCGGTTCTTGGCGCTGCAGTCTGGAACCGCGAGACCGCTACGGTCGCAGGTTCGAATCCTGCCTCGGGCATGGATGTGTGTGTGATGTCCTTAGGTTAGTTAGGTTTAACTAGTTCTAAGTTCTAGGGGACTAATGACCTCAGAAGTTGAGTCCCATAGTGCTCAGAGCCATTTGAACCATTTCGAATTGGCCTATCCCACCTGTGTCCGTCTATTGATAGTGAAAGTGTGCGAACGATTGCCATATGTTTGCAGTGTGAGAACGGAAGTGGCTACCAGCACAGTATCCGCCCAGTTGGATGTGGGAAATAGCCTAAAACTTCATAGATGGTATTTCATAAACCTGTTGCTCCACTGTGAAGTACACTATGTGACAGAAGCATCCGGACACCCCCAAAAACATACGTTTTCATATTAGGTACATTGTGCTGCCACCTACTGCCAGGTATTCCATATCATCGACCTCAATAGTCATTAGACATCGTGAGAGAGCAGAATGGTTCAAATGGCTCTGAGCACTATGGGACTCAACTGCTGAGGTCATTAGTCCCCTAGAACTTAGAACTAGTTAAACCTAGCTAACCTAAGGACATCACAAACATCCATGCCCGAGGCAGGATTCGAACCTGCGACCGTAGCGGTCTTGCGGTTCCAGACTGCAGCGCCTTTAACCGCACGGCCACTTCGGCCGGCTGAGAGAGCAGAACGGGGCGCTCTGCGGAACTGACGGACTTAGAACGTGGTCAGGTGATTGGGTGTCACTTGTGTCATACTTCTGTACGCGATTTTTCCACACCCCTACACATCCCTTGGTTCACTGTTTCCGATGTGATAGTGAAGCGGAAACATGAAGGGACACGTACAGCACTAAAGCGTACAGGCCGACCTCGTCTGTTGACACACAGACCGCTCACAGTTGTCGTAATATTAATAGTCACACATGTATACAGACCATTACACAGGAATTCCAAACTGCATCAGGATCCACTGCAAGTACTATGACAGGCGGGAGGTGACAAAACTTGGATTTCATGGTCGAGCGACTGCTCAGGAGCCACACATCACGCCGGTAAATGTCAAACGACGCCTCGGTTGGTGTAAGGAGCGTAAACATTGGACGATTGGACAGTGGGAAAACGTTGCGTGGTGTGACGGATTACGGTATTCATTGTGGCGATCCCATGGCAGGGTGTGGTTATGGCGAATGCCAAGTGAACGTAATCTGACAGCGTGTGTAGTGCCAACATTGAAATTCGGAGGCGGTCGTGTTGTAGTATGGTCGTGTTTTTCGTGGAGGGAGCTTGCACCCCTTGTTGCTTTTGAGTGGCACTACCTCAGCACAGGCCTACATTGAATTTTTAAGCACCTTCTTGCTTCCCACTGTTGAAGAGCAATTCGGGGATGGCGATTTCATCTTTCAACATGATCAAGCACCTGTTCATAACGCGCGGCCTTTGGCGGACTGTTTACACTACAATAACATCCCTGTAATGGATTGGTCAGCATACAGTCCTGACCTGAATCCTATGGAACACCTTTGGGATGTTTTGGAACGCTGCCTTAGTGCCAGGCTTCACCGATCGACATCGCTACCTCTCCTCAGAGCGGCACTCCCTGAAGAATGGGCTGCCATTCCCCAAGAAACCTTCCAGCACCTGATAGAACGTATGCCAGAGAGTGGAAGCTGTCATCGAGGCTAAGGGTGGGTCGACACCATATTGAATTCCAGCTTTACCGACAGAGGGCGCCACGAACTTGTAAATCATTTTCAGCCAGGTGTCGAGATACATTTGATCACATAGCGTACTTTGCGTTCGGCTATTTAAGCGGTTGCAGTGGGGTGGAGAGAGTGACTTACAAATGGTTCTCGCAAAAGTTTGAAACCTATACTTACTTTCATAATTACGGCCCACATTTTCGCGCGGGATCAATTGATGGGACTGATATCGTACTAGGATGCTTTTTTCTCTTTAAAATATGAGGTCAATTCGATGACGTTTCCTTGTATGTCCAAACAAACTACACACCACGCTGTCACTTATACACAACCAGCTACGGACAGCGAAAGATCCATCAAGCTACTTTGCTTGCTCCTTCCTCAACTCTATGCCGTGACCATCTACCTTGATAAAGCAATGGTAGTACTGCTCGTGCGGCCCCGGACAAATAGTAACCAACAGGAGGCAAATATTCAGAAATGAAAAGACAGGCTATGGGCAGACAAAAGTGGAAGACGCTTAACCCGTGACAAGACCTACCGTAAGGCAGAATACCATACTACTACTACTGGCAACTTTCAGTGTTTCCTCCACGGCTATAGGAAACAGTCATTGTACCAGAGTGTGGTTTGGTCGACTTAGTACTTAACATTAAGAGAGAAAAGCCTGCAAAAATTATCTGCATGCAAACTACCTGACAACTTATTGCGTACAACGATTCTACATCCGTTACCAGGTATCATTGAAGAACCTGCATAAAAGACATCAGAAAAGGGCGATAACTAGTCGTCTGTCCCAGTGGTAGACATGTTAACGCTACTACTTTAGACTCGGAGTTTGGGAACATTGGGATTTTCCCATTCTTGATAGCTTCACTGGAGTGAATTTAGCGTTTATTTGGAAAGACACGATGAAAAAACTGATTTGGGAATACTCCTAAACATTAATCAGTTACACTCTACTGTTAATGTTATCTTCACCAGAAATGTGGAGAGCGATTTAGGTGGAGTATTTTTATGAGGCGACATATCAAAACACTGAAGATTTGTATAGTCGTAAAAAGCCTGTTTGAAAGTTGTGCACAACAGCCGCAAAAATAAAGTGCTTGATCACAATGAAATCTAGAGCGACGTACGTCTGTTTAACGATGCCAATCCCAAATTTACCGTATTCATAGGAAATTTCCATCCATTTCTAAACATATTTTCCGCAAATAAAATAACCTCAAAGCCAAATTACTAAAATTTTGTTGTGCAGCTGCCCTGAGTAACATACATAGTATAATTCGATTAGTTTTCTCACTGGCTTGCATCGATTTAAAAGAATGATATGCTACCTCTACATCCATTCTCTGAAAACAAGTGTGAAATGCATGGTAGAGGTCACTTTTCTTTGTACCACTTATTAGCATATTAACCGTAACATCACAGATTTTGCCCAGTGCAGTGATACTGGACAAGATTAAATATTCATCGTCGTTTAAATCAGCCATATATGGCCCCTATGCAGTGAGGGAAATTCCACTTCACTTCGATATTTCTTGCTACCTTCTGCCATTCGTCAGTATACTTTGGAATCTGAAAAGTGAAACATACTCATTACTTACCCTATTTTTTCAGACTGATGACACAGAGGACACAGTATCAAAAGATGACGGCGATGTAGCTCTTGAAGAACATGTGCCTCCCACATATGTCAAGCACATATTTTCAAATATTCTTTTTAAAGCGGCCCTAGGGGAGTATGAACAGCAAACTCCGAACATCGAAACATTGGTTCCAAAACCTAGCTGTGACATTGTATATGTGGACAGTAATAATTGTGACGAATTTGTTCAAACAGAAAGAGAAGAGCTCAAATTAATTCGATTTTAGAAATAAGTATTTTTAACAGCTCTTTAATATCCATTTTAATTTGCTTAAAAATGCCAATAAAACATTACTTAAATGAAATCAGTATTGAATGTTGCGTGCTTACCTTTATGTAATTCTTCAACACCAATGAAAAAGCTTGACATACTTCTGGCACTATGAGGGAAATAGCAGAATATGATACTTTAAATAAGTACATTAGTGATTTGTATGAATCGCCAGTGACTAAAAATCGTAATGTGATGGCCCATCGAATTCTTGGTGAAATACTGTCTTGGCAATTATCTTTCTTTACAATAAGAGTTGTAGTTAACTGCAGTAAGTAATTAAAGTCATCAGTCGACATTCTCGTAAAATTACTAAATAATTACCATCGTCTGCTTCTAGTTCCTAGGGTACTATTTCGTGGACCTTCTGTAAATGCTCTTCTCTTCCACCATCGTTTTCTTTTCCTTTGGATTTTATTTCCGTTGTTAGCTGCATGTGCAAGTACGAAGTAGGCCGCCGCTGCGATCACTTTATCATCCATTATACTGCAAGACCGACAGACGTGTGGCACAAATTCTGTTGCTTTGGTATAAATTAAACTGCCGCATGCAACATACGCCGCAAGATGCTGCCTGTTGTAGCATGCTACAAGATGACGCACGCCACATTTCCGCATCATGCAACAATGTTGCAAGACGTCGCGTTGCGTACGAAACTAAAACTTGCAATCAGATCCAAACGTCGTGGAAAACTGTGAAGAGGTGTCATCCTGCAGTAAGATAACGCTCGCCCACATTCTGCCAAACGGACAGCCGCCGCAATAAAGAAGTTGAGATTCGAGGTGCTGGAACATCCACCATACAGTCCATACCTGGCTCCAAGCAATTTTCACATATTTGGACCCTTAACGGAAGCCCGACAGGGAATAAGATTTGAAAGTGATGAAGACGTCATTGCTGCGGTGCAAAATTGGTTACAGATGCAACCGAAAAACGTATTTTCTGATGAAATAAAAAAAAACTCGTAAAACGTCGGGAAAACTGCATTGAAGTCCAGGGAGGTTACGTAGAAAAATAACGCATGTTTCAGTTTTCTATCATCAGAATAAATACAGCTCTTCACAAATGTACCTTTACTTTTTGAATTCCCGTCGTGTACCTGTATGTAGATGATTTTGTAAATAAGCTTTACCTATAATGTACTCTTAAAGATATAACAAGGGATGGCTTTTCTGATAGTGCATACGCGTGAGTAGTGAGTTTCGGCATTAACATCTATTTATAAATAACTGTTTAACCATTGGTAACGCTACTGTCCAAGCTAGTAACATGTATAATTATACTAACCCCCTAACACATCCCCCCTACTGGTAAAAGCACAAATCGCACACTGCTTGTAAGTCATTTTCAGCCAGGTGTCCGGATACTTTTCATCACATAGTGTACCTGCAGATATGACATAAATGTCATTACTTAACTGACGTGCAGTCAGGTTCCAGCAAAATTAATTCGTGACAGGAAGTAGTTATTTTGCCTTAAAAAATTCATTTAGCAAAAGTGTCTTTCCGAAAAAAATCAGTGGAGAAAAGACCTAATGACGAGCATTCAACAAGTTTTTGAGAATGTTTAGAAGTTATTTGTGTGAGTTTCTTTATGAGTGATAATATTGTAAGATTGTATTCTGAAAGAAAATAATCGCAAGCTCCACACATATAACATAATCTGCTGTGAATTGCTTGGAGTCGCGATTACTTGTTCTGAAATGTGCGTAATAATTGTGTCCCATAAGTCATGTTTTTTTCCTTATGGTCTTATGCCTCAGGAATTATGGTTCTCTACTATCTCAAATCAAGAGCAGTATAGTTGAAAGCCATAATGTGCAAGACTCTTTAGTGACAAAGGTTCCACAGTCAGCCACCACAATTCTCATCATCTGCACAGTTAATTATTCTCTAAGCAGGCTTTGGTAATTACGTGTCTCTGATTGAACAGACAAAGCGTCAAGTGCTATAGATGAAAACTTAAGCATCTTCAAGTAACTGTAATCTCTCGTTTCACTGTCATGATACTAAAAGCCATTTTATTATATGTTCATGTGTCAAAAAATTTCTTTCTCACTGAACACAAACGTTGAAGCATATTATCTTCTGACTTAAATCAATTTTATCCCGACATTGTGCAGCAATTTTTCGATGGCTTGCTGAAAAGTAATGCTTCCTAATTTTCACGTGAAAATTTTTAAAGCTTTTTAAATAAAACATACGTTATCAACGTTCTACATCTATTCTTAATGTCTGTAATATTTGCAGTCCTCTACCGTTAGAAGTCTCTGAATTGCATCGCATAATTCGGTGGCGATGTAATTATATCAGTGCATGCGGAAAATCGTGCTGTAATCGAGATTCGAATTTGAAGAGTTGTTCTACACTTGGAGCACCGTCTTCTCCAGCATGACAACGACAGGCCACAGACTAGTGCTGCGACGTCTGCAATAATCCGACGCTCTGGATTCACTGTCTTCGATCATCCTCCTCACAGTCCCAACTTGGGACCAAAACTTAAAGGACGCCACCGAGGACCTCACTTTGATAGTGATGAAGCAGTGCCAGCAGAGGTGGGGTTATGGCTTCACCAACGAAGTCAAACATCCTACAGTGACGGTATCAACAAACTAGTCTCTCGTTGGGAGAAATGTATCAAGGTAAAGTTGAGAAATTCGCAGTTCTGAAGAATGAAGATGCAGAACGTGTGTTTCATTTAAAAAACCTTAAGAATTTTCACATGAAAAACTCGGTGGTATCAGCACGCCCTCGTAGTTCACAGAACAATTCTCTCCAAGCACAACATCAAATGAATTCAGATACCACCAGCTTGGAGCAAGTGGAAGCCTGAAACAGGGTTGCAAGGGTACATTTTATGAATAAGCTGAGCAGGTTATGTTAACCAAACGTTTATTACCAGCAGGCGCCATACACGTTCATGTTAACAGAGGTCCACCACTGCAGTGACACAAGGTTGAAGCAGCAGTCATACGAACTGCCCCCACGTTCAGCCAGTGCGAGCTAGGCGCTGGCCCTGGTGAAGTAGGGCAGCGTGTCGAGGGGGGCGGCGTAGCCGTGCAGCCAGGTGGGTCCCTGTATGACGGGGTGCTCGGGGTCCACCTCGTCGCGCCACCTGCCCTCCGGCAGGTAGATGTCGCGGCTGACCGCCTTGTGCGACACCACCGGCGCCACCAGCACGTCGTCGCCCAGCATGTACTCTGTGCACAGCGAAAACACACACCGTCACCACACAGGCCATACCGGTTACCTCGTGTAAACATCCCGTATAGAACCTTTTGTCGCGCAGACCTTTACTCTCCTCAAGAATCTCATCTATGCTACGTGTATTTTCGCTGTCTTCTCTCCGTTTATTTATTCAAAACTAGCTTCCATACAACAGTAATAGTAATGGGTGTTGGTTAATAGTCCCTACCAGTAAAACAGAAGGTTATTTTATGTAATGCATTACCAGTATGGTGCTTGTGACTATCTTCAGGTTCCTTCGAATGCATGTTTCTATGTTCTACGTCGCAGATCACTGTTTAATTAAAAACAACGTGATAATGACTAAGCAGACCCAACTGAAACAATTGGCCGCTGCTAAGCGATAAGTGTTCCACAATATTATATTACTTACATACAGTTGCGTCTTTATTACATTCGTCACACTGTTTACAAAAATATCACGACTTTTTATACATTAACTGTATATTACTCACCATGCTAACTGTTGATACTTCCATATTCTGCCTTTGATACAGTGAATTCACGTGCATCACATCATCTAATGTGTTTACATAGGAAAAATAAGGTTATGGTCAAAGAGCTTAGATCTAAAAAGTTCATGGATGTTACATATACAGAAACATAACAGGTATTCCACATTATGGAAATGAAGTTGTTATATTATTATGAAACGAAAATGTCATTTGTAATACACTCCTGGAAATTGAAATAAGAACACCGTGAATTCATTGTCCCAGGAAGGGGAAACTTTATTGACACATTCCTGGGGTCAGATACATCACATGATCACACTGACAGAACCACAGGCACATAGACACAGGCAACAGAGCATGCACAATGTCGGCACTAGTACAGTGTATATCCACCTTTCGCAGCAGTGCAGGCTGATATTCTCCCACGGAGACGATCGTAGAGATGCTGGATGTAGTCCTGTGGAACGGCTTGCCATGCCATTTCTACCTGGCGCCTCAGTTGGACCAGCGTTCGTGCTGGACGTGCAGACCGCCTGAGACGACGCTTCATCCAGTCCCAAACATGCTCAATGGGGGACAGATCCGGAGATCTTGCTGGCCAGGGTAGTTGACTTACACCTTCTAGAGCACGTTGGGTGGCACGGGATACATGCGGACGTGCATTGTCCTGTTGGAACAGCAAGTTCCCTTGCCGGTCTAGGAATGGTAGAACGATGGGTTCGATGACGGTTTGGATGTACCGTGCACTATTCAGTGTCCCCTCGACGATCACCAGTGGTGTACGGCCAGTGTAGGAGATCGCTCCCCACACCATGATGCTGGGTGTTGGCCCTGTGTGCCTCGGTCGTATGCAGTCCTGATTGTGGCGCTCACCTGCACGGCGCCAAACACGCATACGACCATCATTGGCACCAAGGCAGAAGCGACTCTCATCGCTGAAGACGACACGTCTCCATTCGTCCCTCCATTCACGCCTGTCGCGACACCACTGGAGGCGGGCTGCACGATGTTGGAGCGTGAGCGGAAGACGGCCTAACGGTGTGCGGGACCGTAGCCCAGCTTCATGGAGACGGTTGCGAATGGTCCTCGCCGATACCCCAGGAGCAACAGTGTCCCTAATTTGCTGGGAAGTGGCGGTGCGGTCCCCTACGGCACTGCGTAGGATCCTACGGTCTTGGCGTGCATCCGTGCGTCGCTGCGGTCCGGTCCCAGGTCGACGGGCACGTGCACCTTCCGCCGACCACTGGCGACAACATCGATGTACTGTGGAGACCTCACGCCCCACGTGTTGAGCAATTCGGCGGTACGTCCACCCGGCCTCCCGCATGCCCACTATACGCCCTCGCTCAAAGTCCGTCAACTGCACATACGGTTCACGTCCACGCTGTCGCGGCATGCTACCAGTGTTAAAGACTGCGATGGAGCTCCGTATGCCACGGCAAACTGGCTGACACTGACGGCGGCGGTGCACAAATGCTGCGCAACTAGCGCCATTCGACGGCCAACACCGCAGTTCCTGGTGTGTCCGCTGTGCCGTGCGTGTGATCATTGCTTGTACAGCCCTCTCGCAGTGTCCGGAGCAAGTATGGTGGGTCTGACACACCGGTGTCAATGTGTTCTTTTTTCCATTTCCAGGAGTGTATATAGGCTAATTTAAAAAAAAATCGTTTTCAGTCTGACACAGTACATCGGGCATACAACAAGGATCAGTAATTACATAGGAACTGGCGGTCGCAAGCCACGAGAGGGCGCTACTGTCACCTGTGCGCTAGGATCGCGGGAGACTATTTAATTTGGTGGTACATTCTCCCTGATCGCCTTGATGGTCGGTCATATCTCGTATTCCTGCGAGAGGTTCTTTCGGAAATGCTGAGTAATGTTCCCACGCCTGTCCGTCGACGCATTCGATTTCAGCACGAGGGAGCGCCGCGCATTTCAGCTGCCAAGCGAGGGCACGTCTGCAAGCAACCTTTTCCAGCCACTGCATTGGTCGCGGTGGACCAGCCGCCTGGCCATCACGATCACCCGATCTGTCCTCAATCTGTTTTTGCCTGTGGGAGTGTCTGAAGGGCCTTGTGTATGAAACACCTGTTACATCGCCGCATGAACTAGTGGGCAGGATTGTTGCGGCAAGTAACTTTGAGAGATTGCGCCGTTCAACGCAGCTTCGGTGTTAGTTGTGAGGGGGCAATGAATTACAGTCTCTTTATTAAAAATTTCATTAAGGTTGAGTGGAAATGACTTCTTTGTCAGGTCTGCTTGTTCACTGAGATGTGGTGAGCTGGAGATAAATATGTGAATGCCGAGCACTTTAAGACGATTAATTTTTTTCCTTTGCTAATTATGTTTACTATCTGCAGACTGTCTTTAATGGTTGCGGCTAGGTGGCCATGTTCTCTCAGATTTTTTCCAAAAGTGGATTTATCAAAGTTATTTACCTGGAAGGCATCAATGTGTTCTGTGCATCTTATAGTGAAAATTCTGTGTAGTCTATGTAGAACAGTGGGCTATTGTCACATGAAAGTTTGTAAATACCTGATTTGTTGCCACTTTGGCTATTTGTCGATAATCATGTAACAATTTCACTTTCATAATCTGTAATATCTGCTATATCTCTGTATGTGTAACAGCTCTGAACCTTTTAGATCTAAGCGCTTTAATCATAACCTTCGTTTCCCTATGGAAATACGTTGGATGTTGGGAGTGCATGAAGTCCTTGATATCTCTGTATCACAAGCACAACATGCAAGTAGCAATAATTACCACGGTGAAAAATATGCAGTTAATGTCTAAAAATCGAGATATTTTCTAAAAAGTATGATGAATGTAATGTGGAAGAGCATCGATGCTCCAGATGTGTGTAAGTACAACAATACTTTGCAATAATTGTCATTTAGCACCTTCCATTTGTTTCAGTTAGATCTATTTAGTCAGCATCACATTTTTATTTAAATAGTGATCACCAACAGCGTGCACGGAAACATGTAATTGAAAGTAAACAATTTGAAGATGAGCGCAAGCGCAAAACTGATCGTTCACTAAATAAAACAACGTTTTATTTTAACTTTAAGCTATTGATATTCTACCCCCTATAAAGGAACACGTGGAGTTCAACTACATACATAACCAAAAAAATTCATTCAAGTAATTGTACCGTCACAGTATTATAAAATTTAATTTTTGTATTTTTGCGGAGTTTTCATGCACTGTAAGTGGTTTGTTTATTGTTCCACAAATGAGTTGAAGAATGTGCAGCTTTTCGTCTATGTCTTTATTATAATTAGATATTTAAAATATGACCATGTAAATTACTTTTCTGTTAATTACGATTTTCAATTGTACTGAGTATTTAGCTTGACATGTCATAACTCTCTTCTAATGAAATAAATTTTTAAGATTCTATTCGTTATAATTTCAGGTCTGTCTATTTGCTACTAACTGGATGTCGTCCTCACTTTCTTATATCACCTACGAATAGTAATTAAGTTGAATTATATCATAAATATAATTTAATGCGTGCTTAATTATACGATTTCCAAATTTTTAAGGACATAGCCAATATAAATATCGAGTCCACTGTCTCCAAATAGCTGCTTAAACATGGTGTTACGGCTTTAAAGCAAAGCCTACCTCCACAGAAATTGACCTGAAAGACGAGTATCGCAGGCAGTCACGAAATGTGACGTCAGCGTTAGAACCGTGTCATCTCGCAACAATGTGAGTGATGGTCTCTGAAGTTGTACTGTATCCTGAGAATTGCTGAAGCTTTGAAATTCTCCCAAAATGTCTCCACAAAGAAAGTCGTCAGTAGTTGTGTGGCGTTTCTGAGAAAATTTAACGTATGATCTCTGTTCATAATGAATCATCCACGCCTTTGAAATTTTAGGTTGTCTCAGTAACGGGTTGGTTCCTGCAGGGAGCTGAGGTTGATGCCCAGTGGTAAGAGAAATCGTGACTAAGATAATCTAAACTGGACTATACTCTGAAAATGACAGAATACGGGAAAGTGTGCTTAATAACTGCACACATAGGAACGTGATAGGAAGCCCCCGGTCATACCTGAGTCGATGGTGAGAGCGGTGGCGTCCGTCGGGTCGACCCACCAGACGGGCCTGTTGACGGGGGTGCCGTCCTCGGCAGCCTTCTTCATCAGCTCGACGATCAGCGGTCCGTACTGAGCGTGCAGCTGCGTCAGGTTGCGGCAGATGTCCAGGGTCTGCAACGCGGTCAGCAGTTACAGCGTTACAGCTCAAGTGAAACTCTTTACAGTGTTCAGGGATGAGTGAACAGCTCTCTCAGGATAACTATGCGGTATACAGGGTGTTACAAAAAGGTACGGCCAAACTTTCAGGAAACACTCCTCACACACAAATAAAGAAAATATGTTATGTGGACATGTGTCCGGAAACGCTTAATTTCCGTGTTAGAGCTCATTTTAGTTTCGTCAGTATGTACTGTACTTCCTCGATTCACCGCTAGTTGGACCAATTGAAGGAAGGTAATGTTGACTTCGGTGCTTGTGTTGACATGCGACTCATTGCTCTACAGTACTAGCACCGAGCACATCAGTACGTAGCATCAACAGGTTAGTGTTCATCACGAAAGTGGTTTTGCAGTCAGTGCAATGTTTACAAATGCGGAGTTGGCAGATGCCCATTTGATGTATGGATTAGCACGGGGCAATAGCCGTGGCGCGGAACGTTTGTATCGAGACAGATCTCCAGAACGATGGTGTCCGGACAGGAAGACGTTCGAAGCAATTGATCGTCGTCTTAGGGAGCACGGAACATTCCAGCCTATGACTCGCGACTCGGGAAGACCTAGAACGACGAGGACACCTGCAATGGACGAGGCAATTCTTCGTGCAGTTGACGATAACCCTAATGTCAGCGTCAGAGAAGTTGCTGCTGTAAAAGGTAACGTTGACCACGTCACTGTATGGAGAGTGCTACGGGAGAACCAGTTGTTTCCGCACCATGTACAGCGTGTGCAGGCACTATCAGCAGCTGATTGGCCTCCACGGGTACATTTCTGCGGATGGTTCATCCAACAATGTGTCAATCCTCATTTCAGTGCAGATGTTCTCTTTACGGATGAGGCTTCATTCCAACGTGATCAAATTGTTAATTTTCACAATCAACATGTGTGGGCTGACGAGAATACGCCCGCAATTGCGCAATCACGTCATCAACACAGATTTTCTGTGAACGTTTGGGCAGGCATTGTTGGCGATATCTTGATTGGGCCCCATGTTCTTCCACCTACGCTAAATGGAGCACGTTATCATGATTTCATACGGGATACTCTACCTGTGCTGCTATAACATGTGCCTTTACAAGTACGACACAACATGTGGTTCATGCACGATGGAGCTCCTGCACATTTCAGTCGAAGTGTTCGTACGCTTCTCAACAACAGATTCGGTGACCGATGGATTGGTAGAGGCGGACCAATTCCATGGCCTCCACGCTCTCCTGACCTCAACCCTCTTCACTTTCATTTATGGAGGCATTTGAAAGCTCTTGTCTAAGCATCCACGGTACCAAATGTAGAGACTCTTCGTGCTCGTATTGTGGACGGCTGTGATACAATACGCCATTCTCCAGGGCTGCATCAGTGCATCAGGGATTCCATGCGACGGAGGGTGGATGCATGTATCCACGCTAACGGACGACATTTTGAACATTTCCTGTAACAAAGTATTTCAAGTCACGCTGGTACGTTCTGTTGCTGTATGTTTCCATTCCATGATTAATGTGATTTGAAGAGAAGTGATAAAATGAGCTCTAACGTGGAAAGTAAGCGTTTCCGGACACATGTCCACATAACATATTTTCTTTCTTTGTGTGTGGGAAATGTTCCCTGAAAGTTTGGCCGTACCTTTTTGTAACACCCTGTATATTATAGAAAAAACAGAAAGTGTTAGTATGACACTACTTATCTTGAATCATATCTGAATGTGGACTCTCCAAATTGTAGCTCACATCTGTTGTAACACGAAACCTCTGTCTCGATGCGTATCTCAGCATAGGTTGATTATCGTTTCTGTGATTCTCTCGCACTGACTTTTGAGCAACGAATTTTCATCACCGGAGGAAGGAAAACAAAATTTGTCGAATGTTGATCGAAACAAAATAAAATATCATGTGCTGAGCGAAACTGCGTTCCTGCTCATAATTTATTGTTGAGCCTGGTTGTTGTCATTTCGCAACAGGTGAGACGTAAACACGTTATATTAGTTAGAGTGGTTCAAAAGAAAACGCCTTCAATTAGGATTTCGATACTGTTAAGCCAAATGGATGAACTGGTTGATGGCAGAATTCTCAGCTCTGAATTGGGTTCAGACTATAACTACTAATAATTAACGCTCATTTTGTCCACACGATTGTAGTGTTGGATGCACTTTAATAACGTATCCTTAACTTGTAGTTATTTGATGAACTGTTGATGCATTAGCTTCGGGGGAAGAAAAGTAAATATTGCGGTATCTTGCAGGAATCAATGAATAAACAGGCTGATGAAGAAACAAAAACGACGATTGCTAATACTATCACTACTGTTGCCAAGTTGCAGACTCTAACAACCACGACAGTGACAACATCACAACAGAGACTATGTGCTGTCACAGATACATATTTCACAGGTGATCTCGCTACGAGCGCTCAGCACGCTATTTACTCATTCACAGGATAATAAATTACTCTCACCGCTATTTCGTTGGTCCCTTCCTATATTTCTGTGATAATATTGTGAGTAGAGGCACAAAACTCTTTTTCTTTGAGAAGACCTGCATATGAAGGGCTTATTTCAATAGTGGTACAAGTCCATTTTTGTTCATATTGAGATACAGAGTCCTAAAGTTAAATGAGCTCTGAAAAATCTGCAGTTGAGATACCAGAAATATTGAAGCATATTGCTTCTTGCTAGAGATGAACCTCTCTTTCTGTTTGTTTCGGCTCATTAATTTCAGAAGCACTGCAGACAGAAAAGTGGAGGTAATGGACTTGTACCACTATTGAAACAAGCCCTTCATATATGTTTAATACAACCGTCATAACTGGGGAAAAACAAGGAAGTAAAAAAGTACGAGTACCAACTCATCTCTTTTCTTTGTTACGCCATTAGTAGCTAAAGAGCTAGAAAACACAAGTAAATAGAAAATTTAAAGTTGTCATTGCCTGTCGACTGGAACCAAGAATTATTTGTTTCTGAAACTCATCGTTTGTGAAACATTTCGTGTGATCCTGATCAATCGAATCTCCTGGGTATTTTCTCCACTCTATCGAAACATGCCTTATTTCTATCTATCTGACCGTAGTTATAAATAGATTTAGATTTCTTTTTGAAACACGTGTGTTTTTTATCTTAATGTGAAACGTCTTGTGCGTCACATAGCATATCAACGCTGTGATGCGATATTTCCCTTACACGTGGCTCGTACAAATAAAGAGCGACACACGCACCACATAAGCGCTCAACTCACCTCGTTGTCGAAGTCCCAGGGCTTGACGTGGAACCTGATAGCCGGCATGAAGGTGGTGGCCTGCAGCCAGCGGATGTACAGGTCGTAGGTGGGGTAGCCGCCGTGGTTCTCGGCGCCGCCCACCTGCTCCGGCATCACGAAGGGGTAGCCGACCATGCTGAGCTGCAGCAGCTTGGGCACCAGCGTCTTGAGGCCGTTCTGGCCGCTCCACGCGGTGTCGACGACGTCCATGAGGAAGAAGTTCGGCAGCTGCTGGCTCTCGACGCCGGATCGCAGCGTCACCATGGGCCCGAACTGGGCGCCCGCCCTCGAGTACTCGTCCGAGATGGCCACCGGGTTCTTCTCCGCCGGCGTGATCTCCGCCGGCTGCGGCAGGTAGCTGGACTCGCCGTAGTCGAACCTGAACGTGTCTATCCCTGTCTCATTGCGAAGTGCCTGGAAAGAGATTGAGAATGCAGTGGCGTACCGTGAGAGATGTTCTCTACAGAGTATGCAAGCCGACGTCAGAGCGGGAGACAAAGGTAGAGAAACTATGGGAGGATATCCGACGGTTGATAAATTATGTAAGGAGATATGATGATGTAATCATCATTGGATATTGCAATGCGGTAGTAGGGGAAGAAGGCAAACTGAGTTGTGCAATAAAGGTTAATTACTAATACATTGGTCAAAATTGGAAGGTGGGGGAGCTATAAGTTGCAATGGCGGAAGACGCGCCTATATTTGGAATGGACATCGTAGTCAGAGAGAGAGTCCGAAATCAGTTGTTGGATTGTGAGGCGTAGCCACAAGCAGGTACAGTCTCGGGCCACAATCTCGTACTGATGAAGAGCAGGCTAAAGTTTAAAAGATTCTCCAGAAAAATCAATGCGAAATGAAGTTGGGCACCGAAGAATGATGAGAAGCGTCCAATGCTCTCTAAGGCTGCAGTTACTGCAATACTGAACACAACAGCGGGCAGTTCGCTTGAAGAGGTATGGAAATCTCTAAAAAGGGCACTCACACAAATCGAATACGCTAGCGTATGTACTAGTATGGTAACTGCGAAGGAACTGTGGGTAACACACGAAAAATTTCAGTTCATCGGCTGAAGAAGGAAGTTGAAAAATGCTCAGTTTGAGACAGAAATATCGCAATTAAGAAAGAAAAATCTAGGAAGTGTAGTGAAGCCAAGGCGACATGGTTTGTGGGAAAACGTGAAGAAATCGAAAAAGGAATGGTCACCAGAACGAGTGATATAGAAAAGTGAAAATCTTTTTTTTTTTCAATGAAAATCAAAGGAGTCAACTTTCAGACTGAAAACGGAATCCTACTGTTAAACGAAGAGGTAACAACGGATATGTGGAAAGAGTATGTTGAAGGTAGGAGAAAATGTGCGATGACGCGACAGAAGAAAAAACGATAGTCGACATAGAAGGCTCACACATTCCGCTATTAGATTCAGAGTTGAACAGACCTTCAGAAGACTGGTGATCAAGAAAGGCCGAGGGCATAGACAATATTCCTTAGGAATTTCTAAAATCGAGAACGATCCCACAAACGTCTTGGAATCTCATGCAACCAAGTTCCTGAGAAAAACAATACACAGAAGAAAGGTAAAGGAATCTGAAAACCGTTTAGATAACGATCAGTTTGTCTTTCTCAAATGTGGGAGTAACTCCATACGCTGCACTGCGTAGTGGATTAAGGCTTACAAAAACTGAAGAAGCTTTCGTAAAATTTTTGGAACTAGAAAAATGCAGCCACAGTATAAAATTGTGCATGGTGTTCGAAATACTGATAACAGTAAAAGTAAGCTGTTGGGAAAGAGGGCTGTTATTAAGTATGTAACAAAACCAGGAGGGAACGATACGAAAGGGAGTGCTGAACGAAGTGCTCGAATTACAAAGGGTTTAAGACAGGAATGCGATCCTCCGCCTGTATCGTTCAATCAGTACATCGAGGAAATAATGACGGAAATAAAATAAAGCTTCAAGAGTGGGATTAGAATTTAGGGTGAGAAGATATCAGTGAAAAGATTCGCTGATGACACTGTTATCCTCTGTGAATGTTGCGAAGAATTACGTAACATTGACTAGAATTTACAGTCTAATGATTACACACTATGGATTGAGTGTAAATAGATGAAAGACAGAAGCAAAGAGCAGTGGCGGAATTGAGATTAACGGAAACCTTAGCATAGAAATTGGTGACCACGAAGCAGAAAAGTTAAATAATTCTGCAACCATGCAGACAAAGTAATATATGACAGAAGAAGTAAGGAAGTCGTAAAAAGCAAATTAGCACGAGCAAAGAGGTCATTCTTTGTTAAAAGAAGTTTATTAGTATCAAAGGTAGGCCTCAACTTGAGGACCAAATACGGAGAATGTACGTTCGAAGCACAGCACAGTATGACAGTGAATCGTGAACTGTACAAAGATAGGAGAAAAAGAGAATCGATGAGTAAGATGTTTTGCAGTAGGAAGGTGCTCAAAATTAGGCGGACTGTAAGATAATGTGTGAAGAGGTTCTCCGCGGAATCAGCGAAGAAGGGTAAATACTAATACGAAAAAGGGAAAGGATGATAGGAAATGTGTTATGATATCAGGAAATAATTTTCATTGCCCCAGGGGCGGGTGGGTGGGGGGGGGGGGGGGCTGTAGGCATAAACTGTAGGGGAAGGCAGAGATTGGAATACATGCAACAACTAATTGAGAACGTAGGTTACAGACTTTTACTCTGTGATCAAAAAAGTTGCCACAGGTGAAGAATTGGCGGAGGGGCAGCATTAAACCGGTCATAAGATTGATGACTTAAAAATAATAATGAAATTTCTAGTAACGGACTACGCTAGGGAGTCATATTGTTATTACTAGATGCTTGTACAAACGAGAAGAATCGAAAACAACGTGCCACAGATTTCGTTAAATGGATGATTTAGTTTATTCGCAACTAGCTTCAGGTTTTAAACCACCCATGTGCGGCAGCACATTGTTCCCTAACACATATTTATTTCTGTCAATCATCTTCATTTTTTTGTCAGAATGCATTCAAACAGTCTCTAAGTTCTCATTTCTGTGAGATACACCAGGTACCTCATTCGCTCGTCGTTTTGAAAAAGACACCAAAGTCTTACTGGCAATGTCAACCGACAGTGTGTATTTGAAATGACGAAAAGTACAATGACAAGTTAAGCTAAAAAATATAATTTCAGAAAAACAGCAGAAATGGATTTAAAAGGAAAATTAAATTTGATGGTTCCAGATAATTTATTGTGCACCAAGTGCTGCATATAATTAAATTTATAGTCGGATGAATGTATTCGGATTGATTTTACGTCTAATGAACTGATGAAAAATGTATGTAAGAAAGTGAATGAAAAGCCTACCAACATACTCTTGACTGATAAATGTCCCAAGTGTTCTGCTTTTATATTATGCTCTTGAATGAAGTTACGACCTTGGTGAGCTACAAAATTACTGCATATCTGCGGCGTACATTAAATGCAACATATTGTAATTACTCATCATACGATATATCCATATCGGATACCTAGTCTTTTCATATATTCTCATTAGATGTTCGTTTGCAAGACATAATTTCTCTAAGCGTTTTACAGAATGTACTTCTAATTCCTTCTGAACAGTCAAAAATGTATATTATTTTTCTTTTATATGGATTACAGGAACCGCAAGAATCTCTGGAAGGGATTTATTGTATTTAAGTAGAGGCATACTTTGTTGCTGATTCGTGTCACATAGATACGAGATTCGCTAGCGAAGCTACTCACCGAAAGTTTGTCCGTCCACCAAGCTGCTGCGTCTGGGTTGGTGAAGTCGACAACGCCGCCATATCCCCTCCACCAGCGAGTGGTCGTGCTGCCACTGCTGTTCTGCACGAGGTACCCGTTGGCCAGCGCCTCAGAGAAATACGGCTCGCAATTTTCGTTTATAAATGGGTGCATCCACAACGCGACGGAGAACCCTAGCGCGTGGAGGTCGTCCGTGAGCGCACGCATGTCGGGGAACTTGGTCGTGTCGACGGTCATACTGCCGTAGCAGGTTTCCCATTTGTCAGATATTTCGATAACGCTGTAGTCGAATCCGTGCTCAATTATATTGGCGACCCTGTCCCTCACGTTGTCTTCTGGAGGCGTCACTGTCCAGATGGGGTATGTTGCCATGCGTTCGTCTGGGATCGCGTCGGGCTTGCCCATGTACGTCTGGACGACGTGCTCGTGCGCCTGTCTCGGGTCCTCGTACGAACACAGCTCGAACTGCAGCACGTTGTCTGTTCGGTCCTCTGGGTAGGGAGACTCGTTCTCGGCAATGAAGCACAGTTTGTTGAGGGTCGCGTCGGTGTTCTGCTCTATGAAGAGAGGACTGTTTGCATGAACGCGGATGGCTCTGCCGTCGGAGAAGAGCCAGTAGCGCGCAGCGATGGCGGCGTGGTCTCTCTTGTTGGTGACGTATGCGTAGTGGTCGTACACGTTCTGCTCCGTTGGCCACGTCTGGTAGGTCGATTCGATACCGCCGTAGATGTGACTCGAAAGGTGGCGCTGACACATTCTGATGGGCGCGGTCGGGACGTCAATCGTCAGCCGGCCTTCAAAACAACGGCCCGCCCTGTCTTGGCGCCGCAAGACGACCCTGGAGCTTCCAAAGTCGAAGGACTCCTCATCCAGACGTCTCTCGTGGCATGGAGCTGGAGGCAGCTCGTCTCCGGGAACTTCGATGTATCCCAGCTCCACCTCCTGGCCGCCTAAAACACGCAAGTAATTATCTCCTGTGAGTGAATTTGCTGTAGTCATAAATATAATAAGAGAGAGCTATTACAAAACACTGAAGTGCACTCGAGTGTAAATTTATGTTTACCATAAAGGGTACTGAAAAAGTGGTCTGCAGTATCTAGACACAGGAAACGTGCTACATTCTACAAATTGTTGAACCAGTAATATTCTCAATATCAACTTAAATGTCTACGCCAGCGTTTTATGTACAGGTATGACTCTATAGGGATCTGAGCTGACATTCCTCTCAATTCTGGTGTAACTTTAGATAATACAGAGGAACTACAAATACTTATGTAGCACGCATGAAGCTTCCTTAGAGTACTGTTCGAGAGGGTGTCACCCTTGCAACATTTCCTATCATATAGCTTGACAGAACACGCCAGTAGTGACTTTCCACTTCTGCATATCTATTATTTGGAGAGTACGCTTGCTTATCAAGTAAATAGTATAGGAAAGATACCTCCATACTGTATATTTAAAATATTGTTTCTGTTATTTTAAATCAGAACAGAATGAAATAGCAAAGTAGAGTGATGCATCTAAAAAAGGTCACAAATCTGGCTACTCCGTGGCTACAGTCAAGGATGAAAAAACCGTCTATGACAGAGAACCACGAAATTGCGCTGTCTGAACAAGTTATCGGCCAGCAACTTTCTTCTGGCTAAGAGTTTATTCATTTCTTGTCTATCAGTTTCTATACAAACAACAGAGATGAAGCGATGGAGATACTAACACTTATAGCTTTTGTACACGTATTGGCAGTTTACACACACACACAATAGAATGTTCCCGCTACTTTGTCGTTTAAATGGAATTTATTTTTATTTTTCGATAAGACATAACAGTATGGCTACCGAATATGTTATGTACAATAAGCAAAGTACTTTTGGATTTACAATCCAAAATCATAAAAATGGTATTAGTTAAATGTAGGAGGTATAGAGTGAGTGATAGGACGATCTTTGTAAAATTAATATTCGTCTTTGGTTTGACATCCTTCACCTGTCACTTCCCTCTTCACCTTTCCTCCTTCTGGCCTGGCAGTGTTAGGAAGTATATAGTAATACCAATTTATATAAGTGAAAATAATCACTTATTTTTTGTCCAAACATTGTGTTATGGTCTTTCTTTTATACTAATGTCACTCTTTATGTTGGTAACAGCTTCTGTAACGAAATGTAGGTGGGTCTTGCAGTATGAATGGTAATACCCCATTTTGGGCATTTTTCTCTTAGCCGCCATTACGGCCATCTCACCGAGGTAGATGCGAACTGCAGTACTTATCCAGGATCTGCTTGCTGTATAATTCAGGAAGTCCGATTTGATATTGCGACCAATATACATGCTCTTGAGAGCTTCAAAGCTGACAGGAACGCGAAGATTAAGAAACTAAGCCAGTTTTTCGCGAAACATATATTTCCTGTCAGTCACGATTCTTCTCTAGAATTAAACAACACCTCGTAGGACTATCGAAGTACACCTTTAATATGCAGTATATGTAATTTTGTTTCAAAATACCTATGTTCCATGACCGTTTGTTTCTTTTTCATAGAATGCAAAGAGATGTACAACGATATTAATTGAATGCATATACCATAAGGACATAATATAATTAATCAATTCTTTGGAAATCATTTTTAGTGGCTACAATACGATGAAAGACGATATACCACTCATTCCGGCTAGTTCTGCTTTCTTCAATTGCAAACTTTGTAGTTATTATGTAATTGCTGTTACGTTTTGTAAAAGAGTCACAAGATGGAGGAAATACGTAGGCGTGTAGCTTGACGTAGTGATCCGTGCTAATTTTTAAATGAAAGAAAGTTTGTTTATCTGCGCTGATGAGCTGCACGTAAATGTCATCTGTGAATCGAGTGAACAATTACTGCACTTTTTATTTTATTTATTTATTTATTGTTCCGTGGGACCAAATTAAGGAGAAGTCTCCATGGTCATGGAACGAGTCAATATATGAAATTATAACACGATATTAGAAACAGATAAAATGAAATATAAAAAAAACATATTCAGGTGACAAGTCGTAAGTTTAAATGAAGACAATCAACAATGTAACACTGGAATTTGCTTAATTTTTTAGCTCTTCCAGGAGCTCCTCGACAGAATAGAAGGAGTGAGCCATGAGGAAACTCTTCAGTTTACACTTAAAAGAGTTTGGGCTACTGCTAAGATTTTTGAGTTCTTGTGGTAGCTTATTGAAAATGGATGCAGCAGAATACTGCACTCCTTTCTGCACAAGAGTCAAGGAAGTGCATTCTACATGCAGATTTGATTTCTGCCTAGTATTAACTGAGTGAAAGCTGCTAATATTGCTAACAACAAACGACATTAAAGAAAATATATACTGTGAGGGCAATGTCAGATTTCCCAGACTATTGAATAGGGGTCGACAAGAGGTTCTCGAACTTACACCACATATAGCTCGAACAGCCCGTTTTTGAGCCAAAAGTACACTTTTTGAATCAGAAGAATTACCCCAAAAAATAATACCATACGACATAAGCGTATGAAAATATGCGAAGTAGACTACTTTTCGTGTTAAACTGTCACTTATTTCAGATACTGTTCTAATGGTAAATAAAGCAGCATTTAGCTTCTGAACAAGATCCTGGACATGGGCTTTCCACAACAGCTTACTATCTATCCGAACGCCTAGGAATTTGAACTGTTCCGTCTCGCTTATAACATGCCCATTCTGTCTGATCAAAATATCGGTTCTTGTTGAATTGTGAGTTAGAAACTGTAAAAACTGAGTCTGATTTAGCATCAAATTATTTTCCACAAGCCACGAACTTATTTCATGAACTATATTATTTGTTACTGTTTCAATACTACACACAAGATCCTTCACTATCAAGCTGGTGTCATCAGCAAACAGAAATATTTTTGAATCACCTGTAATACTAGAAGGCATATCATTTATATAAATAAGAAACAGCAGTGGCCCCAGCACCGACCCTTGGGGAACACCCCACTTAATAGTGCCCCATTGGGACTGAACATCACTACCACTCTCAATATTGCGGAGAATTACCCTCTGCTTTCTGTTCTTAAAGTAAGAGGCGAACCAATTGTAAGCTACTCCCCTTACTCCATAATGGTCCAACTTCTGCAGTAATATTTTGTGGTCAACACAGTCAAAAGCCTTCGTTAAATCAAAGAAAACACCTAGCGTTCGCAACCTTTTATTTAATCCGTCCAAAATCTCACAGAGAAAAGAGAATATAGCATTTTCAGTTGTTAAACCATTTCTAAAACCAAACTGAACATTTGACAGCAAATTATGTGAATTTAAATGCTCCAGTAACCTTGTATATACAACCTTCTCGATAACTTTAGCAAACACCGATGGCATAGAAATAGGTCTAAAATTGTCGACGTTATCAATGTCTCCCTTTTTATAAAGTGGCTTCACTACCGAGTACTTTAATCGGTCAGGAAACCGACCACTCCTAAAGGAAAAGTTACAGATATGGCTGAGAACTGGGCTAACATACATAGAACAACACTTCAGTATTCTGCTAGATACCCCGTCATATCCATGAGAGTTCTTGGTCTTTAGTGATTTAATTATTAACTAAATCTCCCTCTTGTCAGTATCATGGAGAAGCATTTCAGGTAACAGTCTCGGAACACTTTTTTCTAAGAGCGCTATATGATTCCCAGTTGGGACTAGGTTTTTATTTAGTTCACCTGCTATACTCAGAAAGTGATTATTAAATACTTTACATATATGCGACTTATCAGTAACACGGACATTCCCACTACGCACTGATCCTATATCCTCGACCGGTCTCTGCAGACCAGCCACTTCCTTTACGACTGACCATATGGTTTTAATTTTATCCTGAGACTTACCTATTCTATCTGCATACCACATACTTTTTGCCTTCCTAATAACATTTTAAGCACCTTACAATACTGTTTGTAACGGGCTGCTGCATTTAGATTTTACCTGTTTCTAATGTTTTGATATAATTGCCACTTTGTTCTACAAGATATTCTTATCCCTCTAGTCAGCCACCCAGGCTGCCTGTTTGTGCTAGTACCCTGTTTTAAACGTTCTAACGGAAAGCAACTTTCAAAGAGCATGAGAAAAGTCTTGAGAAAAGCATTATATTTATCGTCTACTGTATTAGCGCTATAAACATCTTGCCACTCTTGTTCCTTTATAAGGTTTACAAAGGTCTCTACAGCAACTGGATCAGCTTTCCTGAACAGCTGATGACTATATTTAACACGTGTTGCAGCATAAAAATCTTTTAAAGTTAAAAATTGCGCATCATGATCTGAAAGGCCATTCACCTTTTTGCTAACAGAATGCCTTCTAGTAATGAGGAATGAACAAAAATGTTGTCTATGGTTGTTCTACTGTTCCCTTGCACTCTCGTTGGAAAGAATACGGTTTTCATAAGATTATATGAATTAAAGAGGTCTACCAGCATCCTCTTCCTTGCACAATCACTTATACAATTAATATTGAAGTCACCACATATAACTAACTTTTTGTATTTCCTATAAAGTGAACCAAGAACCTCCTCTAGCTTTAGCAAAAATGTTGTGAAATCGGAGTCTGGGGATCTATAAATAACAACAGTTACAAGTTTAGCTCCGTTAAATTTAACCACACCTCCACAACATTCAAACACCTTTTCAGTGCAGTACTTTGAAACATCAATTGACTCAAATGCGATGCCGTTTTTCACATACATGGCTACTCCCCCACACCGCAAAGAGCTCCTCGAAAAGCAGCCAACCAACCTGTATCCTAGTAAAGGATACAGGTGGTAAGTACTAGACTCGAAAAGCCGCATTGCATGTTAGTGTGGTAATTACCCGACAGCGCTTCAGAATAGCGGCTTCTTCGCATCCAGGGACTCAGTATAATCGGGTACCAGAGGGTGCATTCGCAGCTGAAAATTTAAAAGAACATGATAGAGTGAAATTACGTCTCCGGCTATGGACGAAACTATTGCTGAACCTTTTAATGTCATAAGAGACCCTATTACGTTGATTTTACAAAAAGTAGAGAGTATAGCTAACAAAAAAGTAGCTTATCCCATCATCTTGTGGAAACAACAGGCGAGGTCAAAAGACTGAACTGTTAAAAACCGAGAATGCTAGTCACGTGACCAACGACTGGCAAGCTGATCTAGAAACCATAACTGACGGGATCTCAGACTTGAAAACCACCATTAGAGATATTCCTGAACCTGTAGAGAAACTGACTGAAATTTGTGACAGAAACTATGAAATGCGCCCTTCAATAGATAGTAACCCAAGTAGACCATCTCTTGACTCATCCTGAAACAAAATTAGATGATTTTACAATACTACTGTTAGGCGACTTCAATGCACCAATAGACAGAGAAAAAAATTTATAAATGTAGAAATGCCAAGCTCATAGAAGCATCATTAGTGACAGGACAGTGTTTTAATTCTTCATACTGTCAAGGGTCTTTGAAAAAATCGATCTTAAAATTCCAGTCAAAATATTTAATCTAAATTAAGATGTCGACAATCAGGACACAACGATAAATGAGCCTGGATCAGCGTTGACCCGGTTGGTGACATGTCTGTTGATGTCTCGACGCAACAAGTACGGACAGGGAATGCTTGATCATGGTTAAGCAGGAATGGATAAGCAGGCTAGAGGACAAATGTAAAGATCTAGAAGCATATATCACTAGGGACAAGATAGATACTGCCTACAGGGCAGGTAAAGAGACCTTTGGAGAAAAGAGAACCATCTGTGTGAATATCAAGAGCTCAGCTGGAAGACCAGACCTAAGCTAAGAAGGGGAAGCAGAGAAGTGGAAGAAGTATATATACTGTCTTTACAAGAGATATGTACTTGAGTCAAATATTATGGAAATGGAAGAGGACGTAGATTAAATGGGAGATATGATACTGCATGATGAATCTGACAGAGCGCTGATAGACTTAAGTCGAAACAAGGCCTCCGGAGTAAACAACATCCGTTAAAACTACTGATAGCCTTGGGAGAGCCAGCCATGACAAAACTCTTCCACCTGGAGAGCAAGATGTATGAGACAGGCGAAATACCCTCGGACTTCAAGAAGAATATAATACTTCCAATTCCAAAGAAAGCATGTGCTGACAGACGTGAAAAATACGGAACTATCAGTTTAATAAGTCACGCTTACAAAATATAAATTATTTACAGAAGTATGGGAAAACTGGAAGAAACCGACCTCAGGGAATATCAGTTTGGTCTGGGGAAATGTGGGAACATGTAAAGCAGTACTGACACTACGACTTCTCATGGGCTAAGGAAAGGAAAACCTACGTTTATAGCATTTGTAGACTTAGGAGAAAGCTTTTGACAGTGTTGACTGGAATACTCTCTTTCAAATTCAGCGGTAAAATACAGGGGGCGAAAGGCTATTTACAATTTGTACAGAAACCAGACAGCAGTTTTAAGATTTGAGAGGCATGAAAGAGAAACAGTAGTTGCGAAGGCAGTGAGACAGAGTTGTAGTCTATCCCTGAGGTTACTCAACCTGTATACTGAGCAAGTAGTAAAGGAAACTAAAGAAAAATAAAGTCCAGGGAGAAGAAATGACGTTGTAATTCTGTCAGAAAGCAAAGGACTTGGAAGAGCAGTTGAAGGAATGGACATAGTTAAAACGAGGATGCAAGATGATATCAACATAAACAAAACAAGGATGAGGGAATGCAGTTGAATTAAATCAGGTGATTCTGAGGGAGTTCGATTAGGAACCAAGTCACTTGTAGTATAACATTAGTTTTGCTATTTGGGCAACAAAATAACTGATAATGACCAAAGGAGAGAGAATATAAAGTGTAAACTTGCAGTGGCAAGAGAAACAGAAGAAAAGAAATATATTAACTTCGAATATAGATTTAAGAGTTAGGAGGTCATTTCTGAAATTATTTGTTTGGCGTGCTGCCAATATGGAAGTGAAACATGGACGCTGAACAGTTTAGACAAGGAGAGAATAGGAGCTTTTGAAATGTGGTGCTACAGAAGAATGCTGAAGATTAGATGGGTAGATCACGTACCAAATGAGGAGGCACTGAGTAGAAATGTGGAGAAGAGAAATTTGTGGCGAAACCTGACTAGAAGAAAGGATCGGCTGGTAGTACACATTCTGAGGCACAAAGCGATCGCCAATTTAGTACTGCAGGGAAGCATGGGAGGTAAAAATCGTAGGAGACAGGGAGATGAATGCAGTAAGCAGATTCAGAAGGATGTAAGTTGCAGTAGTTGCTCGGAATTCAATAAGTTTGCACAGGATAGATCAGCATGGAAACCTGCATCAAACCAGTCTTAGAGCTGAAGACCACGACAACAACAACAACCACAACAACAAAAACAATTCGTGTTCCAAGGTATGTACGATGTTAAAACTGAATATGATAGTGACGTATCTGTTGGAGGAGTAGCACTAGCGTAGGGTATTGAAGTTTTATAAGACGTATAGAACCAGGAAAATAAAAGAAGCAAAATAACGTTTTAAGTCAGTTGATGCGAAAGTCCCGGCAACAAGTAGCCTACTGATATTTCTGTTTCAAAGGAAGATTAGTAGGCGAATAAAAGAATGGATTTGGTAAATGAGAAGATCACGGTAGTTGCTCACAGGATGGAGGAAGAAGTTGAAGCGCTAAATCCATGAATAGTAGAAATTAAAAATACTTTTGGAAAAAGAGTAGAAACTGATTGCAGGCGCAGAATCGAGGAAATGAGGTGCTGAACTAAAATCATCATTAGCGACCTGAATAAAGGAGCAGATACTTTAAATGGCAAATTTTTCCAACATGCCGAAAGGGTGAAAATAAATGTGCAAACGACTGGTGACGCCATAAAAACATAACATTACAAAAAATAAAAACAGGAGAAATTCGTGAAAAATTGACTTATTTAGAATCGAATGTTGGACAGAGAAGAAGTGTCATTAACGAAAATTCATGCTCTGCTGTCCAATTTTCGGCGGCCAAAATATTTTGTCTTGCAGGTGGAATATATCCAGTGGTTTCTGTGGATGAATGCCGGAAAATGTTCCCGAAAGTACTCAATGAAACACGTATTAGCTCGCGATGCACTTGGGTGTTCGATTTGAAACCTTGAAAAACTGCTTAGGCTATAACGATTTCGTCTGAAAATTTATTGCCAAATATGATCGAAACAAAAGGAAAGAGATGTGAAACGAGAATTGAAAAACGCGCAGGGATTTGAGCGCCATTCACGAGAGACGATGAAGTAAATTCGAGAACTTTTGGTTAAAAGTTTAGAATATTTCAACTCATGGGCCAAGTCCATGGTTCATGGGGAAAAGCAAAATGATCTAATTCGGCCAAACCTTGTAACTGGAATAGAAGTATGTGACCTAGACTGCTGAAATTCTCACGAAATTATAAAATAAGATGACTGTAATCTCCTGCAACACAGTGATGTCTTGTCTTCCTGAAACTATTCACTATAGTGCTCTTTCTTCGTGTACCACTGCCGTCCGGGGTGGCCGAGCGGTTCTAGGCGCTACAGACTGGAAACGCGGAACCGCTACGGCTGCAGGTTGGAATCCTGCCTCGGGCATGGATGTGTGTGATGTCTTTAGGTTAGTTAGGTTTAAGTAGTTCTAAGTTCTAGGGGACTGATGACCTCAGAAGTTAAGTCCCATAGTGCTCAGAGTCATTTGAACCATTTTTTCGTGTACCACTACAACTGTCACTCTATACGAAAATAGTATTTATACGTCAGGCTTACATATCATATTGGTTCTTGTACGTATATTTTTAACACAAACATTCTACAGAACAGTGTGGAATCTCAAAACTGGGAAAACATGATTAACTGAAACCAGCTTAAGGGAATATAATTAAGGAATTGTGTCTTCTCACAAAATTTTGCTGAAGCAATCAGTTCGTGAGTACTTTTATACATACATTTTGTGTTTTCAATTTTGGTTGTTTAAGACATGAATTTGGTTACTCCATTCGAGCAGATTGTTGTTCAGAAGAGAATAAACAACGCAAATTTCACAGCAGTTCACGCTGGTTATTACACACATTAATTCGAAGAACAGGTTTAATTATATGAAACAATTGGCTATGGTACATAAATACACTCTGCTCCTTTTTCCTCTTCTTCTACTGGTGGATTACAGCACTGATCGGGTACTATGGACATATTGTCTAGAAATGGTCGCAGACGTCGGTAGCTACGAGTGAGCAGGTTGGCTGCTCCGAGCAGGTGACCAGACAGCCATCTGTTGGCGCGCCACGCACTCACCCCTGTCAGTCAGTATCAGGACGCGTCCGGTGGCCTCGTCGTAGCGGGTTCTGAGGCCGGCCGCTGTTACGGCTGGCGCCACCAGCAAAACTCCCAGCAGCAGCAGCGTCGGGGTCGACCACATTGCTGCGGCAGACGAGCATACAGGCTAATTAACTGGTAGTCCCGCACCACTTCAACTGGCGACGACAAAACAGATGGCACCCAACACACTACATACAGTGATCAAGTAAATAGCTGAACAGAGCATTACATTTATGACAAATGAGGAACAGCCATGTGTTCTTAAACGTCAATTACGTTGATTTACTCGTTTGCAAAATAAATTTTTCCGCGGTTTCACATACAACTATTTATGTAAACCGCGTAAAAACCTCATATTTTGGCTTCGAAACCCTCGTATTCCGCTTGGAACAGCCTGATGACCTGGCAGCAATTTCTTTAAATGCCAAGATAATCTTATTTATCACGGAAGCGTATAGATATCAGACGCTATCGTAAGCAGACTTATCGTCTGTACTGACTCTGTCAATGGAATTTACCTCGGATAACATGAGAGCCTGCATTATCGTTTTGAATGGCACGGTCATTGCACCTGCATTTTGTTCTATAGAGCTGTGAGTACCAGGCGTCAGTCGTGCTTCGGTAGCTCAGTTGGTAGAGCACTTGCCCACGAAAGGCTAAAGTCCGGAGTTCGAGTCTCGGCCGGGCACATAGTTTTAATCTGCCAGGAAGTTTCATATCAGCGCACACTCCGCTGCAGAGTGAAAATCTCATTCTGTAATGAGAATATTTGAGTGTGTCACAAAAATGTGAAACTCCAGAATTTTACAGAGCAGCAGATAATCGAAACAAATGTATCGCTCATTGAATTCTTCAGTGATAAACTTGACTACTCTATGAGATTTGTCACTTGTATATTATTAATACAAATGTTTGAGCAGTATTGAATTTGGTACATCTCATAATATCGGAAATAAGAAGTGATACATACAACTGCAGAAAAACGTTCGGATGCTCTTCATCGTTGACAATCAATTATTTTAATGTCCCGTCTAACAGCTACTGGATTTGGAACTTAGTGGTATACATGGGAAGCAACAGTTTGTTGTAGCTATGCAACGACTGTCACGTTCGTGATCTGCACAAGATCTCCTGCTTCACCCTCACTATCTAAAATTCGTCGGTTACTCCCATAAAATATTTAGAAAAATCTAACCGTCTTTTATACAAAAATGGAGTTGACGTCTAACACTCAGCATCTAAATTTGTTTCACCACTTCTCAGAAAAATTTATGACAGATGATTGTACAATAATGGATATAAAGTAATTTGTCCTCGGAGTCTTTTGCGGCAGCATGTCTGAAAATAAACTTTTCACTTTTCAAGCCCCACCAACAGGCATAAAATTCTCGAGGTTTCGATGGCGGAGAGAGCCATCGAAAGCTCGTGAATATTATTCGAACTTAAGTGACTGGAAAGATAAATTTACTTTTATTTTTTTATTACTAATTAGTACCTACCACGAAAAAACAGTTTCCAGGGTTTTCCTTGCCCAGAAACATAGTGTTAGTTGTAAAATGTGAGTAGCTTAGGAACCGTTGACTGCAGTGTTTTCAAATAAAGTGGCATCCGCTCATTGTAATGGTCATTTCGTGAATAATGTAGACGTCTTGTTCAGGTATAAAGTTACTTGACAAAACTCTACCATCTGGTGAGCAAGATGTATGAGACAGACGAAATATCCTCCTATTTCAAGAATAATATAATAATTCCAATCCCAGAGAAAGCAGGTGTTCACAGATGTGAAAATTACCGAACTATCAGTTGTTGGAACACGTGAGGCAATACTGACCATACGCCTTATCTTAGAAAATATATCTCTTTCAAATTCTGAAGGTGGCAGGGAAGAAATACAGGGAGCGAAAGGCTATTTTAATTTCTACAGTAACCAGATGGCAGTTATAAGAGTCGAGGGGTATGAAAGGGAACCAGGGGTTGGGAAGGGAGTGAGACAGGGTTGTAACCTCTCCCCGATGTTATTCAGTCTGTATATTGAGCAAGCAGTAAAGGAAACAAAAGAAAAATTCGGAGTAGGTATTAAAATCCATGGAGAAGAAATAAAAACTTTGAGGTTCGCCGATGACATTGCAATTCTGTCAGAGACAGCAAAGGACTTGGAAGAGCAGTTGAACGGAATGGACAGTGTCTTAAAAGGAGGATATAAGATGAACATCAACAAAAGCAAAACGAGGATAATGGAATGTAGTCGAATTAAGTCGGGTGATGCTGAGGGAATTAGAGTAGTAAATGAGACACTCAAAATAGTAAAGGAGTTTTGCTATTTGGGGAGCAAAGTAACTGATGATGGTCGAAGTAGAGAGGATATAAAACGTAGACTGGCAACGGCAAGGAAAGCGTTTCTGAAGAAAATAAATCTGATAACATCGAGTATAAATTTAAGTGTCAGGAAATCGTTTCTGAAAGTATTTGTATGGAGTGTAGCCACGTATGGAAGTGAAACATGGACGATAAATAGTTTGGACAAGAAGAGAATAGAAGCTTTCGAAATGTGGTGCTGCAGAAGAATGCTGAAGATTAGATGGGTAGATCACATAACTAATGAGGAGGTATTGAATAGAATTGGGGAGAAGAGGAGTTTGTGGCACAACTTGACTAGAAGAAGGTATCGGTTGGTAGGACATGTTCTCAGGCATCAAGGGACCACCAATTTAGTATTGGAGGGCAGCGTGGAGGGTAAAAATCGTAGAGGGAGACCAAGAGATGAATACACTAAGCAATTCAGAAGGATGTAGGGTGCAATAGTTACTTGGAGATGTAGAAGCTTGCACAGGATAGAGTAGCATGGAGAGCTGCATCAAACCAGTATCAGGACTGAAGACCACAACACCAACAACAACAACAACAACAACAACAATAACAACTTCTTCAGCCGTTTAAAATGTGATTCCTGCTTCTCTATGAGCGAAATCCAACGTCTAGATACTTTTACTCTTTCGGTGATGTCGCAATGAGTTTTTCTGCTACCACGGTTCTATTTCAAAGGTGAATGTCTTCTAAGAATGAGTGGGAAATCTTGCATTACGAGACGTAGCATTTTGTTCAGAATTTCTAAGCAGTTATTGAAAGAAGCTACCTCAATAAACTGCGGCGCACTTTTTTCAAGTGCTCCTCTGTCTGTCATGTGCATCCTCGCTTATCGTGGACAAATATCATCACTCATGAATCCTCAAACAGAACTCGTGATAGTGTTTTGCGTCGTGGGGAAGCCACACCTTTCTCCTCGCTGCAATATGACTTTCAGTTCGGTCCGAATATCTCACTACCACTTAATGGAAGAATATTTGATCTTCACCCTCGAATATTTACCTCAGCTAGAATGCAGTGTCTTGTTCTTTCTGTTATTGTTCAGTAACAGTGAGGGAACACCACTGGCAATCTCGGGAGATTTTTCGCCTGTCGTACGTCAGTCACAAATATTACTCCTTGTTTATTCTTAAATGTTTTCTACTTTCCTGGTGTATGAAAATCTTTCATGCTTAGAGCTAAAACACGATTTGATTTGGTGAAACTGCGCAAATTGCCGCAAACTTCACTTAAGGAAGACTTTCAGTCAGCATTCTCTATTTCTATACTACCGTATTCTGATAATGTCATTACAGTAATTTACATTAGAAGGAAGCAGTAGAACCTACGTTTGGGAGTATCACCGCGTCCCATTTGTGCGATTAATGATCCGTTGTGATACTGACATGCATGCTAAGTATTCCGTCATGGCTATAGTTAAAAGACTGCAGAAAAGTGCTACACAACTCTTGTAGCTTGCATGGTTACTCGCCACAACACAAGCGCACGATCCACAACAAACTAACTCAAACAGTTATGAATTACACTACTGTACGTATGGGTCATGTACAAAAGGTAATAGCTCACCTCTAAGCACGATGATAGTCGCTGTGGAACACAGGGTAGCTGTAGAAGTTCTTCTGCCTGTGCTGGTGCATCATCAGACTTCTATATATGTAGATAAAACTATCGATTAACTTCTTTAATTACTACTGTGATACACTTTTAGCACGACAACAAAGTAATTATCGTCTGTTAATTGTATGATGAGAAAGTTATTGACATCAAAGTAATCAAAGTTAAGTACAATTGTCATAGTTGACGTAAAATGTTACCAAGATCAGTTGGTAATTGGACTGCAGAGATCATTTGCTTTATCTCTAGCCTTGAGCTACAGACCATGGACCGTGCGGACCTGGGGTCGCTCGCAGGCCTCAGTGACGCAGGTAGCAGTACAATGTGCTCAGTCACAACGAGGCGTGACTAACTCTTGGTTGCTGGACGGGAACAGCGGCCTATTCAGTATTTGCAGTGCCAACAGCCTGGATGACTGACTAACGTTGTTTCGTGGCATTCGCCAACGTGGCGTTGCTGTGCCGCTGCTGCAAACGTCTGAAAGCAATGCGAAACTACTGTTGTGATTTCTTTTTCCAAGGTCAGCGAGCTCTACTGTAAGCTTAAATGATTATTGCAGCCTCCTGTATGAAGCATTCCGGAGGGAAAATAGTCCCCTATTCGGAACTCCGGGAGGGAGTCCTCATCATGAACACCAAGACTGGTTAAAAAGCTATTTGTTTGGTCGAAGTTTTTGTGGAAGTTATTGAGGTGCAGTGGCAGGAAGAAAAGGAGTTCTGGTCAGGTGAGTACAGGGTTAAATAGAGGTAAGCTAAAGCAGGAGTATGTCTCATACTGAATAAGAAATCATGAGTGCGAGTAAGCTACTATGGGCAACATAGTTAAAACATTATCATAGCGACGATAGGTAGGAAGCCAGAACCCACCACAGGACATTTACACGGCGGGGAGGTATCCTGTACCTCATCTAGTCGTTCGGTTCCCTGTTCCACTCGCGGATAGAGTGAGGGAAAAACGACTTTGTACGTGTCTCCGCTTGAACCTAAATTCCTTGTATCTTACCTTCGTGGTCCCTACGTGAAATGAATGTTGGCGGCCGTAGATGGAGTCAGCTTCAAATGACGTTTCTCCAAACTTTCTCAGTAATGTTCTTCGGAATGGACGTCTTCTTCCCTCCAGGTATTCCCACCTGAGTTCCCGGAGCATATCCGCAACACTTGAATGCTGATCGAACATACCAGTAGCAAATCCAGCAGCTCGCCTCTGAACTGCTTCGATCGCTTCGCCGGCCGCTGTGGCCGAGCGGTTCTAGGCGCTTCAGTCTGGAACTGCGCGACCGCTACGGTCGCAGGTTCGAATCCTGCCTCGGGCATGGATGTGTGTGATGTTCTTAGGTTAGTTAGGTTTAAGTAGTTCTAAGTTCTAGGGGACTGATGACCTCAGAAGTTAAGTCCCATAGTGTTCAGAGCCATTCTATCGCTTCTTTCAATCCGACCTGGTTCGTACCTCAAACGCTCGAGCAGTACTCAAGAACAGGTATCACCAGCGTCCTATATGTGGTCTGCTTTACACTTTCACAAAATTCTCCCAATAAACCGAAGTCGACGATTCGCCTTCACTACCATAATCCTCATATGCTCGTTCCATTTCATATCAGTTCGCAACATTTCACCCAGATATTTAAACGACTTGACTGTGGGAAGGAGGACACGACTAATGCTGTATCCGAACATTATATGATTGTTTTTTCTGCTCACCCGCAGTAACCTACATCTTCCACATTAAGAGCCAGCTGCCATTCATCACGCCAACTATAAATTTGGTCTAGGTCACGTTGTATCAACCTACAGTCACTTATCTTCGACACCTTCCTGTACACCACAGCAGATTTCTGCCCATCCTGTTTGCCAGATCATTTATACATACAGAAAGCCGCAACGGTTCTATCACACTTTCCTGGGGCGCTCCTGGTGTCACCACTGTCTTTGATGAACACTCGCTATCGAGGACAACATACTGGGTTCTATTGCTTAAGAGGTCTTCGAGCCAGTCACGTATCTAGGGGCCTATTCCATACGCACGTACCTTCGTTGACAGTTTGCATTGGGGAACAGTGTCGAATGCGTTTCGGAAATCTTGAAATATGGAATCTGCCTGTTGCCCTTTATCCATTGTTCGCAGTATGTCATTTGAGAAAAGATCAAGCTGTGTTTCGCACGAGCGATGCTTTCTAAATCCGTGCTGATTCGTGAACATGAGCTTTATGGTCTCTAGTAAATTATTTGTTTTCGAAAGCAGAATATGCTCTGGAATTCTGCAGCAAACCGATGTTAAGGTTATTGGTCTGTAATCTTCAGGGCCCTTTCTTTTACTCTTCTTATACGCATGAGTCACCTGCGCTTTTTTCCAGTCGTCTGGGACTTTAGGCTGGTCGAAGAGATTCGCGACAAATCCAAACTAGGTAAGGGTCCCTTGAAGTAGATACTCTTTGTGGAACCGAATTGAAATTCCATCCAGACCTGACGACGTGCTTGTTTTCAACACTTTCAGTTATTTCTGTGCGCCAGGGATGCTTAAGATAATATCATTCCTATGGGACTGTGTGCGATGGTCAAACGACGGTGCGTTTTTACGATTCTCCTGCCCTCCAGGGAAGTTTTCAGCCTCAAATTATTCTTGAGCCTGATAACTTGTAAGTGGGCTGCCCCTGTGTTGGTAGCGCTGTGTAGCGATTTGCATTGGATCTCTGACTGCACTTTGTAAGAGACTCTGTGGCTGGTCGGACACGCTGGATGTTAATCGCCAGTACTGTTGGTCAGCTGGAAGTTAGTCGGCAGCAGTGAGGGAAGTACAGTTGGGCAGGTGGAGGTGAACAGCCAGCAGTGACAGAGGCCTGAAGTGTTACCGTAAGCTAACGATCTGGATGTATCTGACTTGGAGATTCAAAATTATTCATGATTATATATCTTTGTACTGGATGTCAATGACAATTTATATTCGTGTTTGAACTGGATGTCACATTATTAAGGTAAAAAATATATTATTTGGTTTGCAACAAAATCTTTCCTTTCCCTAACCACATGCGTATTAGTAGTTAGTGGCTTTAGTAGTTAGAATCTTTTATTTAGCTGGCAGTATTGACACTCGCTGTATTGCAGTCGTTCGCGTAATGAATATTTTTGTGAGGTAAGTGCTTAATGAAATTTATAGGTTATTGGTAAGATTTCTTTTTAGTCAGGTCCATTCTTTTGAATTAATTATTTGAATTCAGGTTGCAATTTTTTTGAGCAGTCAGATTGAGTTGCGCTAGAATATTGTGGGTCAGTGTTGACATGATAAGAAAAAGTAAAGAGAAAGTAGGCTGAGTACGTTCAGTTTTACTCAGCTGTTTCAGAATCAAATAACGTAGAAGTTTCATCTTCTCAGTCATTCAGCAATTTAAGTACAGACACACATAAAAATAAAGAAGTTTCAAGCTGGATAATACCCGAAAACCAGAAGTTTGACAACACGTTTGTGGGCAGTCTAGCTTCGCAGATGAAGAAGCGATTGATAGAACGTGTGATGAGGTAAAGGAAATGGGTCATATGTTAATGAAGACGAAAATGTCGTTAAGATGGAGAACTAGAATTACATAACATGAAAATAAGGAGACGGAGAAACACACTTGAAGACAAAAAACAAGAAAAAATAGAAAGACTATCACGCCTGGTTGTCGGACCGTAAGGCTGGTGGCATGTTGGAATCCCAATAATTCCCGGGGCCCAGCCAGATCTTCGTCCTGGAATCTCATTGAGTGGAGTAGAATTTCTTCAGTGATGAGTCCCGCTTCGAACTGTGTTCCGATGATCAGCAAAGACGTGTCCTCAGACGGCTTCGACAGCGATGGGACACCAAACTGACAGTCGCCAGCCATACGACCGAAAAGCAGGACTCTGGGGTGTCATTTCTTTCCATAGAAGCATCATGTTGGTTGTCATCCGCTACAAGCTTACAACACAGCGGTACCTCGATGATGGTCTACACCCCATTTTCTTGCCCTTCACTACTATCCACCCTGGGCTTTCATTTCAGCAAAATAATGCCTTATCGCACATGGCGTGATTTCCTGTTATTTGTCTTCGTACTTGCTAAACCCTACCTTGTCGAGTGAGGTAGCTGGGTCTCTCCCCAGCTGAGAACGTTTGGAGCTTTGTAGGTAGGCACCTCCCTCCACCAAGCTCGGAATTGTGTTGAACTAACGCGCAAATTGGGCAGAATTGGGCATTGTATCCCTGAGGAGGACAAATAACAATTGTGTCAATCAATTCCAATCCGAACAACTGCTTGCATAACGGCCAGAGATGGACCAAAGCGTTACTGACATGCACAGTTTGTGAAGCTCTGAAATTCGGATAATTCCATCTTGGTGCGTCTTTTTTTTCAGTAGATAAGGGTTGAAAGCCGTACAGTCCAGAATTGATATGCCAATCAGGCAAAACAGCCGTGAGCTCTGAGGCAATCATCTTACCGACGCACCAGGTTGAAGACATCCGTTTGGTAAATCACTGCGCCCTGCTGAGCGAAGAAGTCTGGAACTGCCTGCTGCACAGCCTCGTCCGACTGCAGTTGTCGACCGTTTAAACGTTTGTTTGAGAGACCGAAAACTTGATAATCGCATGGGGAGAGATCTGGACCACAGAGGGGTCGGGGGGGTTGCTCGAGTGCGTCCCACTTTTGAGTTGACGTAACTTCTGCTTTACGACATGTGAATCAACGTTAAGCAGAGCCACGAAAACTAGTCCACTATTCCACAACGATGGTTTTCGACAGACATACACATTCTTCATTCTTCGTGTTTGTCCTTCGGCAGCCGTGAAAAGAGGAACACTGCTGACGGTCCTGTTTAGATGCGTGTGGTAATAAGTTGTCATTGTTTCGTTCCCGCAGTTATGTTACGTACGTCAGAAAGATACGAATGCCACACTGATCCCTAGCCTATACGACGGTTTTCATATACCCACACCAGAGACTCGTCACGTTGCGTATACGCCCCAGCGATAACTTCAACTCCTTATAGCAGAAGAATCTGGACTGGAGCAAACGAACGGGGGCCGCGTAGGAAAATATCCCACAGAGCATAATTTAAAAGCTGCTAACAGTCGGTTTATGAATCTTGAAAGCGCAAGTGGAAGATGCCTAGGGTCAGTGCAATGTATGAGACCGAGTTTTCGAAACCAGGTTTTAAACTGTAAGTCATTTCCAGCATAGATATCGACTCTGACCATAATTCATCCGTTATGAATTATTGCAGATTAACACTAGAAACTGCAGAAAGATAGGAAATTAAAGAGATGCAATGTGCATAAACTGGATGAACCAGAGGTTCTTGAGATTTTGAAATAAAGCACTAGACAATGTTGGTCTGAACCAGGGGAAAGGAGTACAATAGAAGACGAACGGATAGCTTTCAGAGATGAAAAAGGGAAGACAGCAGAAGCTCACAAAAGAAAAGAGATAAGGCCTAATAGAGATGGTTAGATTTGAAATTACCGTATACAGACCATTTACATGAAGCAAGGAAAACAGCAATAGCAAGGTGTATGGAATTTGTCCCAAAAAAATGAAATTTGGACATTATGACACGTTACAACCCAGTATACAAGGCCGTGGTTTATGAGGACGCAGTTGGATCGATGTACAATTTCCACCATAATATGGCTCTGCTTTGGCTACTCCTCGTTTGCTGTACACTGTATAGAATAAACATATACGGTTTCCCTGTGTGTGAGAGTGGTTCTCAATAAGAAGCTGATGTGAACCATATCTTTTCCTCCTATTCGAAATGTGACAATCAAAGGTCGGAATTTCGGAAAATTTTGATGGCTAGGTTACCCTCTCCCTCAACCAGCAACTTCTCTTTTGTTTTCTGAAGACATTTCCCATTATGAAGTGATTGCCACTTTTCACAACAGTATAGAGAAAATTCTGTAGATTTAATAGGACTTGTATTTCCATTTATGTTTATCACATATTGCATAACGAGAAAACATCGCAACACCAAAAAATAATTAATTTAAAGTAATGAAATTTCGGCGATACAATTCTGGAGGTGACATATTTAAGTGATTAACAATGCAAGATTACAGATTAATTTAGGAGCGAGATAAGTCATACCAAATTTGAAACGCTGGTGCTATAATACAGCCGTTGTAACCGCCAGAATATTAAGTGCAAGCTTGCAAACGTGCATGTATGGATGAAGTTCCATGCCTGCTGCACTTGGTCGCTCAATACACGGATGTTTACTTCTGTTTGTGGGTGGCATTGGAGGTGTCGTCCGATCATGACCTATATGCGCCTGATTGTTGACAGATATGGTGATCGAGCAGGTCAACGCGACTCGTCGACACTCTGTAGAGCATGTTGGGCTGTAAAAGCCGTATGTGGCAGAGCACTGTCCTGTTAGAAACACCCCCTGGAACGCTGTTCATGCACGGCAGCACAACAGGTCTAATCACCAGACTGACGTACGTTTTTGCACTCTGGGTGCGTGGAATAACCACGGAAGTGCTGCCGTGGTCATTCAAAACTGCACCCGAGACCATAACTCCAGGTGTAGATGCAATGCGACTAGCATGCAGACAGGTTGGCTAAAGGGACACAACTGGCCTTCTTCCAACCAACACACAGCCACCACTTGCACCGAGGCTGCACCAGCTGTCCTCAGAAAACGCACCGGCCCTCCAATGAACTCTCGTTTGACACCTCTGAAGTTGCAAATGGTGGTAGTTTAAGGTCAGTGGAACACACGCTACAGTGCGTCTGGTTCGGAGCTGTCCTTGAAGTAAGTGATCTGTAAGTGTTCGTCGTGTCGCTGTGGTGACAACTGCCGCTCAAACTGCTGCTGCAAATGCTGTGCGGTGAGCCAGAGCCATATACCGAACACGATGGTCGTTGTTCTCGGTATTGCCAGGTGGCCAGCCGATGCCCAGTCTTCAATCGACCGTATATTCTCGTGACCACAGCGGCCAGCAGTCATGTGCAGTGGCTACATTCGTGTCAAGTCTTTCTGCAGTGTCGCAGAAGGAAACATTCTGCATCTCGTACCCCTGTTATGTGACCTCTTCAAACTCAGTGAGGTGTTGATAATGGACTCTTGGTCGCCTTAAAGCCATTCTTGAATGACTTCAACTCCTTACGTCCAATCTCAACGGTATATGTGGTATCGGCCGCAATCCGTCCGTCGGCACTTTGAAATAGTGCGCCGCCACTTCCGCCGCCAAATTACGTGCAGCCGCCACCGCTGCAGGAGAACACTGCCACGAACGATTACGCCGCAGCCAGTGACATACACTCTCCGGACTTTCAGCGGCGAGTGTACTTCAGTTCGAAAATTCGTGCACTGAGCGCCATTTTGTGTGTTTGCTAGTTGAATAATTTTTAGACTTTCATTAAAGCCAGAAGATATCTTCTGAATAGACTTTGTATTAAAGACTCACGAATTTATAAATATTTTGTATCTGTACATACTTCAATATCCAAAGCTAGTGTTAGCAACTCACGCTGCAACTACAGCAACAAAGTTATCTATTAACGTTTCTATTTCATATTTGATGTAAAGTAAATTAATATGTGTATTATCTGTTCATGAACCGCATCTTTTCCTCGCTCTTCTATCCACTAAAGAACCACACAGCATGCAAAGAAGGCATGACGGTAACTAACGCTCACGACCGTTATAGCATGTATTCAAAGCAAATCTGATTTGCATCCTCCTTGTGCCGCTACTAACGCATGTCTTACGCGACTTGTATTAAACAGGAATAGACATCGTCTTTCAGACGTAGAATCACACCTACCTATCCTCGTTCATGTCGCACAACTTCTTCTTGGTGTTGCGATTTTTCGCGTCAGTGTGTTATATTAATAAGCAATGTGAACTGATAACATAACTATTTCTAGCTTACTTACAATTCTATTTGTGACAAATTTGTTGTGGAAAAAAGTTAACTGCTCGAGCTTTCAATTCCGTAAATATGCATTTACGTATTTTCTATCTACAATCATGTATTGTATGTAAAATTGTTTTTTCCATGTCTAAAGAGAATAAAAACTCTGGAAGACAAATAAAACAAACTCCGCACCGCATTATTTGGTGTGGAACGTGTTATGCTAAGCGCCTGTTGTTTATAGTGATACTTTGACATACTGATGGAACATTTAGTTCCTCTAAACGGAATAACCGCTTTGTTGTGCTCCATATTTTACGTCATTTTTATATACTGGCGCAGTGTTCATCGTCGCCACACTACTATAAAGTGTGTCAGGAAATCAGCTAAGTACAAAATCTGAACAACTGGCACCTCAATTTACTCATATTTCCATATACAACCAGGCCTGCGGTACGGACGTACGGTATTTCCATTGTGCCCAGTTAAATCTAGTGTCTCAGATAAATTCTTCTCGAAAACATGGATACAGAAACTGCACATAAAATTTAAACGGGCTTTGTCTGTTGATTGTGTCGAAACTCGTGTATGCTTAGCGATGTACTGTGTATTTTCGTGCGTTGAGTGCTAGAATAAACGTATTTTGTGCTTTGTCATCAGCTGCAAACTAACATTTCTGATCTGTATAGTTTTAGCTATTCGGTTTCTAATTTGTACTTTAGTCTGTAGAAGTTAAAACGTTAAAATCAATTGTTAGTTTGCTTGCGATGGAGAAAATTACAAGAGATGCTTGGTTATTGAAAACGGCTCATGAAAGATTTTTTAAAAAAATGAGATATTTGTTTGTACCCGACTCCCTCCACAGCTGGTTCTGCACTTATTCATTTCATCTGTTCTGTTTGAAGATTTACCCGTATATCCATGCTCAGAATACGCTGCTGGACAGTAGTAAGTAGACGACAGCATAAAAGTATAGCACAATGCGACTAAGTATACAATGCGACTAAACATATCGTCGTGTACAGTAACAAATCTTCTATCAAAAGCAAATAATAGTGCAGGTTCTAAAATGGGCAGAGTAATGATTTGTGTCAATGTGCGCATGTGGCGTGTAGTCTCCCTATCATCGAACTTATGCTTCACTGCGGAAAATTAAATCTGATACAGAAATTACTGGCACACGAATAATCATTACAGTGGAATGTGTAGATAATAATCTCAGACTTAATATCTGTGAAGGTGTAATGAGTATTAGCAACTAACTTAAGAACAAAAACCTTTTTGTCTAGTGTCAATGGATGCCAGTTGCAGAAAGGATCAAGATGAAGAAGGCATACTTCTTTCATTTGTTTAAGAAACCGACGAACGTAAGTACTCCTAGTATTACGTATACCACCCTCACAAGAAATATCTAAAAGATATTTTATCTCGCCTCTTTCAATAGCTAGAACAAGGTTTATTTATCTTGGAGTAGCCATCAAAATGCTATTAGGGTGGTAAAACTGAAATGATGGTATGGCATTGCTGGCCGGGACATACCATCCGGGAAAGTTCGGGCGCCGAGTGCGAGTCTCATTTCAGTCGGTGCCACACTGGGCGACTTGCATGCCGGAGGACAACACAACACCCAGTCCACTAGCCGAGAAAATTTCCAACCCGGCCGGGAATCGAAGTCGGGCCCGCTGCATGGTAGGTAAGCACGTAACCACTAAGCTAAGCAGGTTGACTATTAGGATGGTAATTTGACATTACGCAGTAAAGTAAATAAAGTATTTACTAAACGATATATACAGGAGAGTGTACGTTAAACTGCTCAGGAAGTAATTAATGATCATGTTTGTATGAATGCATAGTTTCGGTGCGATATGAATTAATAAATTATTTTTTTCTCGGGCTTCCAGCCGCGTCAGGTGGTTAAAATCCCACGATCCTTCGACCGAGCTCTCTTCAGTCCTTGTCAAGTGGTAAGACTGACTGCTGTGTCGCCGTGGCCGCGTAATTGACATTATGTCATTCACATTGCGATACATGGCGAGGAAGAGAGCACTAGTGACGTCACAGCCAGCAGTGCGGCTACGTAACGACGCGGCCACGGCGACACAGCAGTCATTCTTACCACTTGACAATGACTCTGGAGAGCTCTGTCGAAAACTCGTGGGATTTTAACCACCTGACGCGGATGGAGGCCCGAGAAAATTTTATTATGATCATGTTTGTTCGGTTAGTGAGTCGTGACTAAAATTTCTTTTTATCAAAAGTATGAATGAACATATGCATTGTTCCATAAAAACACGGGAGAACTGCCGGATATCAGTAACTTCCTGCCACGATATTTCGGCGCAGAGTCTTCTGGCCATCTTCAGGTGAATGCCACTGTAGTAGTACTGGCAAGTACGCGCTGAGCTCCGCTATTTAAAGCCTTCTGAGGTGACACTGAGCATGCGCTACTCAGTGTGCGAGTTCATAACGGCTCCGTGCGCTGCGCCTCGCGCCCTCCACTGCGAAAGCCTGGCGTATCGGTGTCAAGTCGATTTCCATCTTTATGCAGATAACTACGTCGACTACGAAGTTTCTCTATAACAGGATTCCAAGCAGAGTTCAGCTGATAACCGCTATCTCGATTGATGAGAGTCTCGTTGTCAGACAATCTTATTTCCACAGATTCATTGATAATCGAGCTCCAAAAGTTTGATGTATGGGCCAAAATTTTTGTGTCGTTGTAATTCATGGAATGGTCTGTGGAAATACAATGTTCGGCGATTGCGGACTTGGTGGGTTGGAGAAGGCGAGTATGCCGTTGGTGTTCCACAATGCGTTTCTGCACAGTTCGTGTTGTTTGCCCTATATATGATTTGCCGCATTCACACGGAATTTTGTAAACACCTGGTTTACGCAGGCCCAGGTCGTCTTTAACGGATCCCACCAGTGATGAAATTTTGGAAGGAGGGCGAAAGATGACTCTCACTTGATACTTTCTCAATATTCTGCCTATCTGTGAAGAAATATTCCCAATAAATGGTAGATAAACAGTCGACCTGAAGGCCTCTTCCTCTTCCTTGTTCCGTCGTTTGTAGGTCTTCATCACTCTGTTGACTTGCCTAGGTGAAAAGCCATTCTTCAAAAATGCGCAGTGTCACCTCAGAAGGCTTTAAATAGCGGAGCTCAGCGCGTACTCGCCAGTACTACTACAGTGGCATTCACCTGAAGATGGCCAGAAGACTCTGCGCCGAAATATCGTGGCAGGAAGTTACTGATATCCGGCAGTTCTCCCGTGTTTTTATGGAACAATCAGTACGCCGGGAAAGCTTTAAACATCACAACATATGCATTTCTGCCTATGGTTGACCTTCAGGAATATTCTTATAATCATATCACATGGAGTCTCTTGCACTTGCCATCTAAAATGTTAAACATATATTTTGTTAGTTATACACATTTTCAGAGCCGGTTTTAGAGTCATGGTGTATTGGTAGCTAGCGGCTTCCCACTGCTTGTGGTGCGCTTACTAATGTTCTTTATATTGAAGTGCACGACATCAGGATTAGACAGCTGTTGCTGGGAATGTTGACCACAGGTGAGAGCACCAAAGAAAAGGCCTAGGCGACACCATTCGGCTATGTTCAGGTTGATTTTGGTAACCGGTCTATGGATTGAAGGTCATCGGCTGAAACACTGCAGAGTAACAAAGAGTTTACTTCTTCCGACGCCACTTGTTTACCCAGCTGGGGCAGTAGTTCCGAGTGCATGGGACAGGCGTGCTACAGAATTACTGCCACTTAAGGTCCTACCTGATCGTCACAGTAAGGAATAGATAACACTTTACGCAAATAGAGGTGAAAACATATTTACAGATATATTACTATTTACATGATGAATTCGTATTTAATTGTTGGAAGTACTTAAATTTACTATGACTAGAGCATGACTTTTGTTTTCATTTCACATTGTCGCATGTGTTACGAAGGATCTCATTCACTTTAGAACCAAATTTTGTTAATAACTTACCTTGCGTAATCTGAGCACCCTTCCTACATTTTCTTATAAAATTAGATTGAAAATTTAGAGCAATAATCAAAGCACGCCAAGTAAAGGCACCGGGAGTCAGATCTAACGTCACATTTAGTGGAGCGGTTAGCTCACTCTATCAAACAGAACACAGTTGAAACTTCCTGGCAGATTAAAACTGTGTGCCCGACCGAGACTCGAACTCGGGACCTTTGCCTTTCGCGGGCAAGTGCTCTACCATCTGAGCTACAGAAGCACGACTCACGCCCGGTCCTCACAGCTTTACTTCTGCCAGTACCTCGTCTCCTACCTTCCAAACTGCGCAGGAGAGCTTCTGTAAAGTTTGGAAGGTAGGAGACGAGGTACTGGCCGAAGTAAAGCTGTGAGTACCGGGCGTGAGTCGTGCTTCGGTAGCTCAGATGGTAGAGAACTTGCCCGCGAAAGGCAAAGGTCCCGAGTTCGAGTCTCGGTCCGGCACACAGTTTTAATCTGCCAGGAAGTTTCATATCAGCGCACACTCCGCTGCAGAGTGAAAATCTCATTCTGAGAACACAGTTGCCTGATGCAGGCGGCTGCATAGAGGTCTGTATTGAATGTTCGTGACTTGATTAAAATGAGCCGCCGTTTTCATGGAGTCTACCACACATTATTTCTCCACGCCAACAGTAGTAAATGACAAATTTCTGAGCATAGTACAAGGTAAGCGCAGTGCAGGCACAATGCATACCGCAACACTAAAATTCTTCGTTCGTACTGAGATTTTCCCAATATTGTGCTACTGTAACCGTATAATCGAACTTCACATAACAAGCGTCTATCGCCATTCCTTCCCTTATCATATTCGATATCACAGTAACTCTTTGAAACTGCACGTTAATACAACGCCGCTTATCAGAAGTCTTTTTATAATTCATGCTCTAATAAATTCTCCCACATGGATTCCAAGATTTTCTATTCTGATATTTCTAGACAACATATTTACAACTGGATTATGTGCATCCATTCAAATAATCATATATTCTTCCGATTTATTTCTGTATTTACAATCTCGTCTGAAGTTCCTCCAGAGGACATGACCTTCTCAGCAAATCCTACTTCAAAACAATGTCATGTGTACACAGGTCAGGACAACACGGTCTATCACAGATTAAATTCAATTTCTTTATAGAGGGTTACCTTAACATAGGATAAAATACAAAAAGTGACAGAAGCGTAATAAAACAAACGCCCGAAGCTGAGCAGAAGTTATGCTCCTATGCTGGCGAAAAAACCAAAGTGCAGTACTCATTCAAAGCTTTCTTAACCTCTTGTACTAATAGTACAAAGCTTTGACGTGAGTCGCTCTGATAATGTTATGCAAATATACCAATTACTGGGTACACTACACCTTTCTCTGTGCCTTACGTTTGAAGAAGTGACCAATATGTGATTATTCTACACTTATCTCTACAGTGTACGTATTTATACATGAATCAGTAAATATTTTTTCTAATCAGGGCATGTTTGTGCTCGGTACAGCGTTCTCTCCTAGTTTGAAGTTAGCATACTTGGGTTAGTTTTAACTAACTTGCTTCAGGACTCCTTTTGCCTCAAGTATTTAAATATTTTTTTCTTCCCTGTAATAGTGTCCTTGTGAAGGAGGAAATTAGTGTTGAACATCCCGTCGACAACGAGGTCACTTGAAGCGGAACCCAACCTCGGATTAGGGAAGATGGGAAGGAAATCGGCCGTGCCTTTTCACAGGAACCATCCAGGCATTTGCCTAAAGCGATTTAGGGAAATCACGAGATACCTAAATAAGGACGGCCGGACGCGGGTTTGATCGTCGTCCTCCCGAACGCGAGTCCAGTGTGCTAACCACTGCGCCATCTCGCTAGATCTTGTGAAGGAAATTTTCCGTAAATGTCATGACTTAACTATTTATAAACTACCTTCAAAATTATACCCAAACATAGATTCACACATAAAACACTTTAGACTCATTGCTTATGAAAATATTTCCTCAAATCGTGATAGCTCCAATATCTCTTGTGCGCAAGCGATGGTATGGGGTGTGTTCACAAAACAATGTAGCCTTCTACTTGGTACGTCTGTAGTTGGCGTAATTTCGTGTCATAATGTAACCTACGTAACCACGCCTGTTGTGTGATTGTAGTTAACAGAGAACCTTTTCCTGAGAGGAACATTCTTCTCTGCATACACTGGGCAGCGAATGTACTAGTACCCATTAATTACTTTCCCTGGATTCGCTAATCAGATCAGCGGAGTAAACTTTGTGTTGTACTAAGGAAGACAGTTTACCATCTGTTATAAAGTTCCCTACAATTCAAATATCTGTTTTATTTTGTTGCTAACTGCTGTTGTCTTTGACTATGGGATTTAATATGTGTTGTAGCTATAAATCTTACTGGGGCGGACATTCATACGATATAAGTGTTTATGATGCCATGCTTTTACTAAAGACTTACACACACTTCAACAACGATCTTTGTAATTCATCACGTTGTGACGAGTCAGTAGTGGTGAGTCAATTACTTTATTCATTATTTGTCTCTCTATTTCATCAACTGACTACATTGTGGAGACGTGTCACAGGTCGGTGCCGTTTTCATTTAATTAACTTAAATTTTATCCCTTGCAGTATTTACTATGGTTCACCTTTGCTGCTGTTGTATTTCTTTGGCAGCTCATTTCTTTAGTCAGTGTTGTTTTATGCTCATCAGGTGTAATAACTCAGTTTTGTTTGGTTCGCGTTGTCAGTTTATTTATAGTATCCCATATTTCTCGTGTACTGGGAACATCATCTGTACTTTCTTCCAGTCTGCATGTGACGTTCTACAGTGCAATACTGATCTTGAAGACTTGAACCGTTGGACAGCCGTCCACAACGAAGAACCGATTTCGGAGATCGTAGATGAGAAGGACGTTATTGATGCTGTTCGAAATGAGTGTAGTGAAGCAGTCGATGATGAGCATGATGACTGTAGCGCTGAAAGGATACACGGAGACTCTAGTAAGACTTTTTCAAGTTCATGAAATAGCTGAGAGTGGAAAAATAATTCATTAATGATATTTTATTTTGGGGGACATACATTATACTACGTGATATGCGATTCCGCCATATATCGGACCGCGGTATATCGGGCTTCTACTGTATCTCGAAAATAGTTCATCGTATCTAAAAAAATTAAGAGTACAATTTGTTCGTGTCGGAGGTGGACATCCCATGATACCAAACTCGACCTCCTACACCGTGCGTGTGTGTGTGTGGGAGGGGGGATTTGAAATCTTAAATGCGAACTCACATTCTTTTACTGAAAATTCGGATTCTACGGACAAAAATGCGTCAGTTTCATCTGAAACATTTTTTTCGTTTCGCGACAGATGACACCGTAATTGGAAAAAACCAAATGGGTAGAAAATCCTATGTTTCAAATGCTATCCAAGGGCACGCTGCAAGGGTAGGACAGGCAATCATTTAATAACTCTTAATGACAATTCCTACTGTCAGTGTTGCATTCCTTCGACGAAACGAAAAGGGTACGTGTAGCGAACTACGACTTACCATAACAGGCAGTGCAGTGCGATCAGAAAAAGGTTCATTGATTCGTTTAAGTCAAAATCTACGTTTAACCACGTCGACGTAATAGTATTCTGTTCACTTTGGAGTGCTTTGTTAATATGAGTCCCTTTGCTTCTCATATAGCGGAGTGTTGACTAAGTGCTCAAAAGTTTGACTTTCAACTTCAGTGCAGTCAACAAGTGACTGTGCACAGAACAGAAGCATATTTGCGGGAATTTCAGCACAAATGTTTCTTAGGGGTTCTGTCATATTTTCACGGTCTGTTGGAACTTGTTGATAAACCTTATCTTTTAAATAACTCCACAGGAAGCGATCCAGCGAAATCAGATCATGTAACCTAGCAGGTCAGTTAACAGGGTCACCTCTACCAATCGACCGAGCATTGTAAACATAGCGTAATACTTCCCCTGCTTGGATTGAGTAATGCGTTGGGCAACCGTCATGCTAATGCCACATACCTTGCTGAATGTCCAAGTCAACATCCAGAATTACTACTGGTAGTTCCTCGTCCAAAGAATTGAGATATTTGATTCAAGTGAAAGAGCATTCAATATAATAAGGATCTAAAGTTCGTTCCCTGTGATTCCACACCGACAGGTAACCGACAAGAACGTAGAAGTTCAGCTTGTCGTAACCAGTGTTGATTTCCTACACTCTAGTAATGAATGTTATTCTGATTAATGCTACCATGGTTTGTGAATGTAGACTCATCTGAAAACAGTACATTAGCAAAGAAATTGGGCTTACTTTGAGTTTATTGAAGTGTCCATTTACAAAATGCTAATAGTCGCCATGAAGTTCTTGGTGCAGTTAAATGTAATATGGGTGATACTTATAATGATGCAGTATGTTGAGAGTACTACTTAGGGAAATTCTTGAACGACGTTCTAATTGCGTACTAATTATGTGTGGCTTTTGGCGAACAGCTGCTAGTACTTGCATTACCTCTCCGTGTAATTGTTTTCCCCGTTTCGTTTTCGGTGTTTGCGCACCATCAGACACGAAGGTATTCGCGAACGAACATTATCTGTAAAACGCTCAGTATACAACACAACCGCATCGTCAAAATTTCTCCTGCATTCCCATAAATCAGAAACATTTCAAGTTTTCTTCTGCGGCTGCAGCAGTCATTGTCGATTTGCAATTCCCTTCTAGAAATGAAAGGTAGATGTGCAGCCAATACCAACTAATGGGATAACGAAGTGTTTAGAGATGCTTTCAGTTCTACTTCTGGAAGTAAAGTGACCTCTGATCGCATTGCAGTGCCTGCTATGACTCACGGTGACAGTGTTTCGTCGAGCAGTATCGTTATGTCGGAGGAATACAACGTCGAGAATGGGGTTTCGCATTAAAAGTTCTGAAATAATTGCCCCTCCTAACCTCTCAGCGTGGAGGTGAGGGGGTTAATTCAGTGGTTCTTGGAAAGCAATTGGAAACATTCGATTTTCTACCAGTTTTGATTTTTCCGATTACAGCGCAATCTGCCGCAGAACGAAAAAAAAAAACGTTTCAGACAAAACCGACGTTTTTTTGTCCTGCAATAAAAAATGTGGGTTCCCATCTAAGATTCCGAAGTTCCCTCCCCTCCCCCATACACAAAGGTTGGGTTGGGTGGCGTTGGGGGTATATTTGGGTATCATTGTATGTCCCCCTTCAAGACAAAACAATTTTAATTTTAAATTGTGTGAATCCGATGTGTAGTTTTCGTGGCATTTCATTGTCTTCAGATAAATAGGATACCCTGTATGAACCAGTGGACATAGTAGGCCCACTTACCACCGCAAGTGCATGAGTCACTAAGCCACTTGGTATACCTCCTACGAGAGCATGTACAGAGTGTTTCAAAAATGACCGGTATATTTGAAACGGCAATAAAAACTAAACGAGCAGCGATAGAAATACACCGTTTGTTGCAATTTGCTTGGGACAACAGTACATTTTCAGGCGGACAAACTTTCGAAATTACAGTAGTTACAATTTTCAACAGCAGATGGCGCTGCAAGTGATGTGAAAGATATAGAAGGCAACGCAGTCTGTGGGTGCGCCATTCTGTACGTCGTCTTTCTGCTGTAAGCGTGTGCTGTTCACAACGTGCAAGTGTGCTGTGGACAACATGGTTTATTCCTTAGAACAGAGGATTTTTCTGGTGTTGGAATTCCACCGCCTAGAACACAGTGTTTTTGCAACAAGACGAAGTTTTCAACGGAGGTTTAATGTAACCAAAGGACCGAAAAGCGATACAATAAAGGATCTGTTTGGAAAATTTCAACGGACTGGGAACGTGGCGGATGAATGTGCTGGAAAGGTAGGGCGACCGCGTACGGCAACCACAGAGGGCAACGCGCAGCTAGTGCAGCAGGTGATCCCACAGCGGACTCGGGTTTCCGTTCGCCGTGTTGCAGCTGCGGTCCAAATGACGCCAACGTCCTCGTATCGTCTCATGCGCCAGAGTTTACACCTCTATCCATACAAAATTCAAATGCAGCAACCCCTCAGCGCCGCTACCATTGCTGCACGAGAGACATTCGCTAACGATATAGTGCACAGGATTGATGACGGCTATATGCATGTGGGCAGCATTTGGTTTACTGACGAAGCTTATTTTTACCTGGACGGCTTCGTCAATAAACAGAACTGGCGCATATGGGGAACCGAAAAGCCCCATGTTGCAGTCCCATCGTCCCTGCATCCTCAAAAAGTACTGATCTGGGCCGCCATTTCTTCCAAAGGAATCATTGGCCCAATTTTCAGATCCGAAACGATTACTGCATCTCGCTATCTGGACATTCTTCGTGAATTTGTGGCGGTACAAACTGCCTTAGACGACACTGCGAACACCTCGTGGTTTATGCAAGATGGTGCCCGGCCACATCGCACGGCCGACGCCTTTAATTTCCTGAATGAATATTTCGATGATCGTGTGATTGCTTTGGGCTAACCGAAACATACAGGAGGCGGCGTGGATTGGCCTCCCTATTCGCCAGACATGAACCCCTGTGACTTCTTTCTGTGGGGACACTTGAAAGACCAGGTGTACCGCCAGAATTCAGAAACAATTGAACAGCTGAAGCAGTACATCTCATCTGCATGTGAAGCCATTCCGCCAGACACGTTGTCAAAGGTTTCGGGTAATTTCATTCAGAGACTACGCCATATTATTGCTACGCATGGTGGATATGTGGAAAATATCGTACTATAGAGGTTCCCAGACCGCAGCGCAATCTGTTATTGACAATTGTAACTACTGTAATTTCGAAAGTTTGTCTGCCTGAAAATGTACTGTTGTCCCAAGCATATTGCAACAAACGGTGTATTTCTATCGCTGCTCGTTTAAGTTTGTATTGCCGTTTCAAATATACCGGTCATTTTTGAAACACCCTGTATAATAATAGTCTGTATAGTTGCAGTGTTTTGATCATGACACTTAAACTAATTGGTGGTCAATTGCTCCCTGATATCATTATCTCCATTGTAACGTAGCATTTTGTATGTTTCCCACACACCAACCACGGTTTAGTATTTGTAGTTATGCTAAACGTATTATTTATAACGCTGTGTGGCATGGCTCACTAGTTCGATTACGTTAACTAGTTCGGCTTTATTACTATCTCTGTTCAATCAAATTAGATTCAGTGGGCCGCATTCCAAGTGCAGAGTACAGTGTACAGGTGGAGTCATCGACTATGTTACGTAATTGTCATCGTCAGTTTTTATCCTGCCATGACTGTACCACCTTCCACGTGGCGGAGAGGAATGCTCCACGTAGCTGTTGATGTCGCTATTCGAGTTAATGTTCCCTTTGCCCGTAAACACCTGAATAGTTTCCTTGTCACACACGTATTCAACAAGTAACATTGATTGCACAAAAGGCACTGACCCACCCCATATAGTAAGTATTTGAGTGGAAGACGTATTTGATGTGTTTCGTCTTTGAATGTTTCACCTTGTAGTGGAAAATAATTTTTTTTGTTTTCTGTGGTAGTTGCAGGAGTATGCACATCCGGTGCTGTCTGTTTCAAATCTGACGGCTCTTGGTGTAACTTATGGGGTTCCGGTGAAATTTCGTGTAATATACTGTCAGATACTTTCACATTATGTTCAATAGCTTTATCCGACGCGTCGTACTAAGTTAAGGGCTCAACAGCTGAACGCTGCGCTATCTTCGTCGGTTCTGAATTTCGTTTCTCATTAGCAGTACTTAACTTTTCATGACGTTTAGTGGGAACTTCACTATCTACGATAACGAGAGATGGTAGTGTATCTGATACTGTTTGTTCTATGTTGACTCGATCACGCTGCACGTGCAGTGTTGCGTCGTAACTGTATTCCGATTGCAATAAAATTTGTCCTAATACATTCTCAAATAGATTTATTTCAGACTCAAACCTCCCTTGAAGCGTCTGTCTGAGATGGGAATTCAGCGGTTGGTGTTTGCACTATGTATGTTGTGTCTGAATCTACACGTCTGGTGCAGGTAGCGAGTAGTTCATTAAGTGCGTCTTTTCGTTCGCCTATCTGATCACTCACGTAATCCATTGCTTCTTTTATATAAATGCCTTTCCCTTACGTTAGATGACGTTTCATTACATACAGTGTGCGTTTTCCTGAGATTGGTAGACATCTCACGAGTGGCAATGGACAGTCGCTTACAGTAGTTAAATATTTTCTTAATATTAGCAGATACATCCCTACACTTAACTGAAAATACTTCTTTTAGTTTAGTTGACGTCTCAGATAAGAAGTTAGACGACAAAAATTCGGCATTTAAATCTCGATGGGTAACATATTTTGTCGTACGTACAGGGGATGGCATTTTCTGTGTTTGGTTGAAAATACACTACCTATTTTAATTGAAGCTTGATCTAATGTCCTAGATGTTGACTGATGTAAGTTCTCATTACATTTACTAGGTTTATGATTGGACCTCCCACCGAAATGAATAGATACTAGATTTGACATTTCCGACATTTCAGTTTTTACTTCTGAGATTTGACTATCTTTAATGAATAACTTATTACGTATTTCACATGACGTTTCATTTTTCTGTCTTAACGTATCACTTGTAGTAGACGCGTCAGTACGTAATGTGCGCAGTTCCGTTTTAGTACACAATTCATTACGTAAAGTAGTAATTTCATTTGAAATTACTATTATATTCTGTAACGTTAGGTACATTACAGTATTTCTATCTGGTATTTGTATCATATACTTGGCTAGGAGTGGGGTCATCAATAGTATTCATTAGAGCCTGGACAGTTTCCATATCAACGACCTCTGTAGTCATTAGACATCGTGGGAGAGCAGAATGGGGCACTCGGAGGAACTCACGGACTTTGAACGTGGTCAGGCGATTGGGTTTCACTTGTCTCATACGTGTGTACACGTGATTTCCACTCTCCTAAACCTCATTAGGCCCAATGTTTCCGACGTGATAGTGAAGTGGAAACGTCAAGGGATACGCACAGCACAAAAGCGTTGAGACTGACCTCGTCTGTTGACTGACAGAGATCGCCGACAGTTGAAGAGGGTCGTAATGTGTAACAGGCAGACATCTATCCACCCCATCACACAGCAATCCCAAACTGCATCAGGATCCAATGCAAGTACTATGACAGTTAGGCGGGAGGTGCGAAAACTTGGATTTCATGGTGGAGCGGCTGTCAGTATAATGCCAAACTATGCCTCGCTTAGCATGAGGAGCGTAAACATTGGACGATTGAACAGTGGAAAAAACGTTGTGTGGAGTGACGAATCACGGTACACAATATGGCGATCCGAGGGCGGACTGTGGGTATCGCGAATGCCTGGTGAACATCTGCCATCGTGTATAGTGCCAACTCTAAATCCGGAGACGGTGGTGTTATGGTGTGGTCGTATTTTTCATGCAACCCTTGTTGTTTTGCGAGGCACTCTCACAGAACAGGACTACATTGATGTTTTAAGCACCTTCTTGATTCCCACTATTGAAGAGCAATTCGGGGATGGCGATTGCATCTTCATCTACATCTACATCCATACTCCGCAAGCCACCTGACGGTGTGTGGTGGAGGGTACTTTGAGTACCTCTATCGGTTCTCCCTTCTTTCAACACGATCGAGCACGTGTTCATAGTGCAAGGCCTGTGTCGGTATGGTAACACGACAATAAGATCCCAGTAATGGACTGGCCTGCACAGAGTCGTGACATGAATTCAATAGGACACCTTTGGGATGTTTTGGGACGCCGACTTCGTGCCAAGCCCCACCGACCAACATCGATACCTCTCCTCAGTGCAGCACTCCGTGAAGAATGAGCTGCCATTCCCCAAGAAAACTTCCAGCACCTGATTGAACGTATGCCTGCGAGAATGGAAGCTGTCATCAAGGCTGTGGGCCAACACCATATTGAATTCCAGCATTACCGATGTAGGGCGCCACGAACTTGTAACTCATTTTCAGCCAGGTGTCCGGAAACGTTTGATCAGATAGTGTGGTTCAAACTAAATGTGATTTGTGACTAAGCTACCGTAGAGGGTATCATAAGTAACATATGGTGTTATATGTAGTTTTCCCTTTCTGATGAACTGTATTTTGTCCGTATTTACCTATCATAAAGTAAGGACTTATTTACCAGAGCCTCAAGGGAGTTTCAACAAATTACTTACTATCCCACGTTTTTCGATTGCCTAAATATAAATCTCGTTCTACATCCTCATGATTACTCTGCAGTTCATAATTAAATGTTTGGCAGGCTGCTCATCGAACCACCTTCAAGCTACTTCTCTAACGCTCCACTCTAGAACAGCCTGCTGAAAAAACGAACACTTAAATCTTCCCGTGCAAGATCTGTTTTCTCTTATTTTATAATAATAACCTTTTCTCATTGTGTGGATGGGTGCCAACAAAATATTTTCACACTCTTAGGAGAAAGTTGGAGATTGAAATTTAATGAGAAGATTCTGTCGCAAGGGAAAATACGTTTGTTTTAACTTGCCTATCATAGCTCTGGCATTTTTTTCGGTGTCCTCCGTCAATCCTCTCTGAAGCGGATTCCACACAGCATAGCTATAGCCTAAATGAGGGCGGACAAGCGTAGTGAAGCTGTTCCTTTAGTAGATTTATTCCATTTTCCAAGTGTTCTGCAAATAAATCACAGTCTTTGGTTCGCTTCCCCCACAATTCCGATTTAAGTTATTCGTAATTCTAATCCCAAGAATTTAGCTGAATTTACAGCTTTTTCATTTTTGTGACTTATCGTGAAACATAAGTGTAACAGATTCCTGTTAGTATTCGTGTGGATCGCTTCACACTTTCATTGCTTATAGTCAGTTTCTTGTTTTCGCACCATACACATATCTTGTTTAAATGATTTTTCAGTTGTTTTTGATCATTTGATGACTTTGGAAATCGGTTAACAATCTAAGACATGTGCTCAGAATTGTGTCCTAAATCGTTTATTGAGATCAGGACCAGCAGAAAGCAGAACCCTATAAGAGTTGTGTGGGAATGAAAGATATTACTTCTGTTTTATTCGATGACTTTACGCCAGTTACTAAGAACCGTGACCTCTCTGAGAAGAAAATAACGAACAGAGTGGCACACTGCACAATTGAAACGATACTCCATAGCCACACGAGTGGGTTAGAAGTCGCTTGTGACGAACACTGGCAAAAGTCTTCTGGAAGCCTAAAAATATGGAAGCAGTGTGACATACCATGTCGCTAGCATCAATTACATCATGAGAAGAAAGTACTAGTTTGCTTCACAAGTACGCTATTTTCTGAATCCGTGTTGGCTGTTTTTATATAAATAGTTTTCTGTAAAATAGTTCGTAATGTTCGAACACAGTATATGTTCCACTTTCCCTTACCTTTATGGGTCCCATGATGACTTTACTTATCCTCCCCAGAAAATTGTGTGCCTGGGCTTGCTATCAGGTAGGGTCTTTTTAGTACCTACAGTGGTAGGTGCCGTTGGTACTAGGTTGATTTACAGCAGATGGGAATTGTGAGACTTTATTTTTGCTGATTCGGATAGATTTTTTATTTGTAAGTATATTTGCTACCGTGTCCTCTCTCATCGTCGTCTTCTGAGGTGAGCTGGAGGTTGCCCTTGTTTCGAACGTAACAGACCGATAGGGAGCACGGATTGCTCGGAATTAAAGTTGTCATATAGCGTGTACGCAGCAAGAAAAAGTGGAAATAGAACCTCTAGGTTTTATAATGATTGAAATTTCAGAGGTTATGAACTGCTAAATGTAAAGGTTTAGGATCAAATTCTTTACTGTGACGGATGAGACCTTTGGGTAGGTGATATTTGGGACTGGTAGAGAAAAGAGGGAGCACTGTGTCGGAGAAGAAGCTTAGGTTGGCTGAGGATGGAATGCATTCGTTCGGCACTGTAATATTTGAGCAGCTCGTTTTACATTTTGGCTTGCGTAGGATATCGGTGATAAGAATTTTATGCGGACTTTTTTGAGCCAAAGTTTGCAAAGGTTTTTGTATAATACCAAGAACTGGTAATAAAACAAACCTTCATTTGTTTATAGTTTCGATCCAAATCATCATCAAATGTCACAAAACTACCATATCCAATAAGAACTAGTGACTTCACCGATGACACATTATGAAGTTGTAATATAAGTAGTGCTTTTTTGTCGAAACGGTGGACAGAAACTCGATTTTTCGCTTCAGATATCAGTGAAGTATATATTGTTCTCTGATAGTCGGGGTAGAGTGCTCGTAGAAGTACTGGGTATTGTTCAGTTGTAAAAGTGACAGAATGCAGCAAGTGAAGACATGCCTAATGGTTTCTTCTTATAAAGGGGAAATGGTGCCGCTTCAAATTAGTACTGGAAATGGAAATGAGCGTTTGGCGTCATTGGCCGGTAGGCCCCTTACGTGGCAGGTCCGGCATCCTTGGTGCAGATCTTATTACATTCGAAGCCACATTGGGCGACCTGCGCGCCGGATGGGGATGAAATGATGATGAAGACAACACCCAGTCCCTGAACGGAGAAAATCCCCGACCCAGCCGGGAAACGAACCCGGGCCCCTTAGGACACCAGTCCATCACGCTGACCATTCAGCTATCGGGACGGACAGAATAGTACTGACAGGTCACAGCTACGAATAAATACTTTCTTTCCCTATGTTAGGCCACCGATGAAAACCTAGATACTTAGACTGCTGGATAATGTGGGTGCAAAACTGAAAGAGGCCTTGTGGAGAGAGGGGAATTACTGCGTGAGTACATCACTCTTGAATACATGTTTATTCGTTCTTCAGTGCACTGTCTCTTAATAATCTTTGGAAAATCATGATGGCTATCGAACTAATTTATCGGTATTGATACCGGAATTATTACCTTTCTAACGCAGATGTCTGGCTGTGTTGGGGATTACATTCAGTCGTAAGATAAGATAAACGTAAAAGCTGAGCTGAAATTAGCAGTTCGATGATTATGTCTACATCTAAGTATCCAAAGGACATGGACACTTCAGCAACAAGTGTGAAGTATCGACCACATATTCTTTTTTCTGTTTACAGTGACTGGGACACTCACGTTTTGAACGTGTGACACGGATTTTCCACGTGTGACACGGAAAAAGGTGATAATTACTCATCCGAAAGTTATTTTGAACATTTCGTTGCAAAACTACCTCTCGATCACCAAAAGACAGTAACAGATAGCCGATCGTGCTCTGTTGGTTACCGTTTCTGTCTGGAAACCGTTGGACCATCGGTTTGATCCCCATTCGACTCGGGTATTTTCTCCATTCTGGAACTGTGTGTTCGTGTTCATCTTATCAATTCATCATTATGAACGCGCTACTCGCCGAATCTGCGTGAAGTAGAAACATGTGCAGTGGGCGACTGAATTATCCCACACAGCCTTTCTCGGCCAATAATGCAATACGACCATTCCTTTTTTGTACCGCAGTAATGACAACCGATGTTCAACTGACAGATCAGAATGGCTGGAATCTATGTCTTCTTCACAAGTGAAACAAGGATACGATTTACAGTCACCTCGGCGTCGAGTAATAATCGTTCAGGGATTGTATGAATGCATGGTTTCGCGGCAATATGAATTAAAATCTTCACGGACTTTCAGCCGCGACAGGTGGTTAAAATCCCACGAGTTTTCGACCGAGCTCTCGTTGGCCATTGTCGAGTTGTAAAGGATTGTCGTGTCGCCGCGGCCTTGCGGTATATAGCAACGCTCCTGACTGTGATGTCGCAGATTCTCTTTTGTCACCAAATGTGGTAAAGTTTTCGGTCCGTGTCAGCCGCGACCACTTAAACATCGCTATGGCCAGGTCCTAGACTGTGCTGAGACGCAAAGCACCGCCTTTATTTACGGGGTTTTCAGATAATTTTATTCCTACCGCTTGCTTTAGGGCTGTCCCAGAATTCCTTAATCCTCATAATGACAGATGTTTGTCGAACAGAATCCGGCGTCCATTTAGTAAAGCGTGTTCTGCCAAGGCAAATTTTTCAGGTGTAAGCACCTCTCCTGTTCCGTCCGAAGTTGCTCCACAGTGCGACTGTTTGGCCAACGTAGTATCGGCCACACTGACATTGTATTTTGTTCACTCCAGCAGTTGTAAGCCCTGTGTCGTCCTTCACCAGCCTTATGAGCTGTCCTATTTTTTCTGGGAATCTGAACACTGATGAGCTGTTATGTCTTTTCAGGAGCCGGCTAATCCTTCAAGACACTGTGCCTCAGAAAGGCAAAAACGTAAGTTTCTTGTTCTCTTCTTTGCTGGTGCTTTTCTTGCAGTCATCATTGGAAGAGGTCACTATCGAGAATCTCCTACCTCAGGCGCCGGTACCACCTACGCTTAACTCACCAAAAATAGCCCGTGCCGGCCGATGTGGCCGTGCGGTTCTAGGCGCTGCAGTCTGGAACCGCGAGATCGCTACGGTCGCAGGTTCGAATCCTGCCTCGGGCATGGATGTGTGTGATGTCCTTCGGTTAGTTTGGTTTCAGTAGTTCTAAGTTCTAGGGGACTGATGACCTCAGAAGTTAAGTCCCATAGTTCTCAGAGCCATTTGAACCATTTGAAATAGCCCGTGGTACCTGGCGGTGACTGCAGCCGTTTTCTCGAAGACTTTTCGGAGGTGGCTTAGTTCAGTGTCTATGACTTTCGCACTGTGGACGAGGGTAGTCAGAACGGCAAGTCTTTGTGCCGGATGGTGGTGGCTAAGAGCATTCAAATTCCGATCCGTGTGTGTAGCTTTCCGGCGCACACTGCGGCTGAGGTGTCTATTGGTTTTCCGGAGAACGAGGAAGTCAAGGGCAATACATCATCTATTTGAACCACCATCGGAAACCTAATGTGCTGCCGCGCGGGATTAGCCGAGCGGTCTGAGGCGCTGCAGTCATGGACTGTGCGGCTGGTCCCGGCGGAAGTTCGAGTCCTCCCTCGGGCATGGGTGTGTGTGTTTGTCCTTAGGATAATTCGGGTTAATTAGTGTGTAAGCTTAGGGACGACCTTAGCAGTTAAGTCCCATAAGATTTCACACACATTTGAATATTTTTGAACCTAATGTGCTAGTGAATAACGTTCAGCTGTTCTAAGAATTTTCCGCAAGTTTCTCACCTCCACTGGGCCAGATGATAAAACTGTGGTCGATATAACTATAAAACCGACGTGGATTATATGGAGCTGTGCCCAAAGTGACGTCTTCAGATTTCTCCATAAAAAGGTTGGCTTTGGATGCAGCTGTCGAATTTCCCATCGCAACGCAGTCCAACTGGTTGAAATACTAGCCGCCGTTAGCGAACACTATGTCAACGTGTGCTTAAAAACTACCACAATTATACTGTCAAATAATTGGGAGAGGACATGTATGCAGTCACTGACAGGAACACGCTTAAGTAATGAGTCCGAATCAAAACTGACCATTATATCACATTCCTTTGACACAGATGTTAAATTAGGTTGTTAGAATCATGTGTTCTTGATGGGATGCACCCAGCAACCACATGTTTTGCCAGTCTGTAAGCTGGTGCCCTTATATTGTTCACAATGGAGAGAAGAGTAGAACTCTTTCTGGGACCTAAGTAAAGAATAGTGAGGAAGGCATCAGAGCTCCTAAAACAATTATTGTTGGAACAGGCCATGGTTGGGGTCTCCTCCCGCAGGGTCCGAGATCACCTGCACCATATGGGCTAGGAAAGATCCGCAAAACAAAAGTTGAGATAAGGGTAGCTATGCGAGAAGGGTCCAATAGATTCTGAATCATTTCTTACCTCCTGTGTTATCGAAAAAAAATAATAACCTTTGGTCCAACGTGAAATCAACCAATAACGCACATCGTCGCTCCATATGCTGGTTCACAAATTCGGCATCATAACTGAAAATGACGAGAAAACGCCAGTACTAAATTTTGATTGCCAATAATGCTTTATTAAAGAAAATTGTAAAATCGATCCTACCTTCCATATTCTCACGAATGGTGAAGTTGCAGAAGGAACTGCTAGATAGAGGTAAAGCCACTAGCGCTGATTAGATAACCATTTTGATTTTGTATAAAAAATGCGGAAAAACTGGTCCATCTTCTGCCAGTAACAGTTTATTCTACAAAGCACCAACCACCGATTGTCCCACGTGATTGCAAAGCTCGTAAGACACATACTGAGAGCTTAAAATATATCTTCCTGACTTAAAGTAGATGCAGTGTGACGAACAGTATTTTGTACACTTGTGTAGTGACAGTTTTAGAGATAAAATAAAGTTCTTCCAAGAAACCACCACAGTATATATAAGGTACAGAATCAGTTGAAAGTAGAACCAAGACCAGTGCTATATATACCTGGAGATAGCTCCGCACGATCTTGCTCTAAAACAGGTATCCGCTTATGGAATAAAATAGCAGCTATACCATAGGCGGGAAAACTTCTTAGCCAAGAACAATCATTGCTCCATTCTTTGTGTCAAAAGTCAAAGTAACTTTCGGCATAACGGAAGGACGGGTGTTGATAAATTCTTGAAAATTTTCGGAAGTTAGAAGTGTTGTGCAATTTACATCGTTCACAGTAAATCGGCGTTTCTGACTTAGTTACTGTAGCAGATATCGTAACTAACAAACCGTGTTATATTTAGGTTTCCCTTCCTGATGAACTGTATATTGTGGGTTAGAAGCCGCCGGCAACGAATAGTGCCAAAAGCCTTCTGGAAGTCTAAAAATACGGAATCAGTTTGACATACAATGTCGCTAGCACCCATTACATCATGAAAAGAAAGTGCTAGTTTGGTTCACAACTACGATATTTTCGGAATCCGTGTTGGCTGTTTTTCTGTAAATCGTTTTCTGCAAGGTAATTCGTAAAATTCGAACACAATATATGTTCCACTCCGTCTTACTTTTAGGAGTCCAATGATCATTTTACTCAAGGCACACCAGAAAATAGTGCTCCTCGGCTTCCTATCAGCAAGGTTCGCTTTAGTACTTACACTGGTAAACTAGGGTGCTGTTGGTAATGGGTTGATTTACAGCAGATGGGAATTCTGATATCTTTTTTAGCAAATTCGATAGCTTTTCTATTTGTAAGTCACGTTTGCTACTGTGTTCTCATTGAATCTTCTCCTCTGAGGAGACGTGGATGTTGTCTTTGTTTCGTACTTAACAGACCAATAGGGAGAACCGATGTCTGAGAATTAATGTTGTCACATAGCATACATGCTGGAAGACTAAGTGGAAATAGAACCTATAAGTTTTATAATGATTGAAATTTCACGTGTTATGATTCGATAAATGTTTAGGTTCGGGATCTAATTTTTTACTGTGACGGATAAGACATTTCTGCAGTGATATTTGGGTCTGGTCTAGAAAATAGGGAGGGCTATGTTGGAGAAGACGCTTAGGCGTGGTGAGGATGGAATCTAGTCTATCGGCGCTATTATATTTGTGCAGCACATTTTACCTTTTAGCGCGCGTAGGATATTGGTGACGCGAATTTTAAAGAGACTTTTTTGAGCCAAAGTTGTAAAGGTTTTTGTGTAACACCAAGAACTGGTAATAAAACAGACCTTCGTTTTGTTAACAGTTTTGATCCAGAACTTCATCAAAGGTCATAAAACTGCTGACGTCGGTAAAGAGAAGGCATCACGGAGCGACCATGGCAACGACCAAGTCACAGCAGTGAATCTCTGCAGGAGGCCTGGTATAGTAGTCTGTGCAGTCAACTCGCTAGTAGCCCACTTCAAAAGTAATGTGTGGCTGCCATATCCAATAGTCTTATTTTCCACGTGACTTCACGGACGACACGTCAAGAAGATGTAATATAAGTATTGAATTTGTTTTATTGTTTTGTTGAAACGGTAGACAATTACTCTATTGTTCGCTTTAGTTATCTGTAAAGTATATTTTGCTGTTTGATAGTCGGTGCAGAATGCCCATAAAGATACTAGGAATTGTTCAGTTGTGAAAGTGATGCAATACAGCAAGTGAAGACGTGCATCATGATTACTTCTTATGAAGAGGGAATCACAGCTACGAATAAACATGTTCTTTTCCTGTATTGGGCCACCGATATCAACCTAGATCATTAAATCGCTGTATAATGTGAGTGCAAAGCTGAAAGAGGCCTTGTGGCGAGAGACAAATTTCTGTTCAGAACCATCACTGCATAAGTACATCACTCTTGAAGACACGTTCATTCGTTCTTCAGTGCACTGTCTCTTAAGAATCTTTGGAAGATCATGATGGATATCGAGCTAATTTATCAGTATTGATACCTGAATTATCACCTTTCTAACGAAGATGACATCCTGTGCTGTCAATTACACTCAGTTGTAAGATAAGATAAACCTAAAAGCTGACCTGAAATTAGCAGGTCGATGATTATGTCTACATCTAAGTACTAAGGGCGTGGTCACTTCAGGAACATATATTTTTCTATTTCCAGTGACTGGGAGACACAAGTTTTGAACGTGTGACATGGCTGGGAGACACGCGTTTTGCACGTGGGACACAGACAAAGGTGGTAACTACTCCTCCGAAAATTATTTTGAACATTTCGTCACAAAACTACCTCTCTATCGTCAAAAGGCTGTTATAACAGTAACATACCGCCGATCGTGATCTGTACACTAGCATTGCTGTCTGTGGACTGCTGGACCCTCGGTTTGATCCCCACTCGACTCGGTTATTTTCTCCATTTGGGAAATATGTGTTCGTGTTCTCCTTATCATTTCATCATTATCAATACGCAACTCGCCGAAGCTGCGTAAAATAGAAAAATGTGCTGTGGGCAACTGAATTACTCCACGTTGCGTTTCTCGGCCAATAATGAAATTGGACCGTTCCTTTTTTGTACCGCAGTAATGACAACCGATGTTCAGTTGACAGGTCAGAAAGTTTGGAAACTATTTCTTAACAAGTGAAACAAAGATACAATTTACAGTCACCTCGGGGGCGAGTAATAACCGTTCAGTGATTGCATGAATGTATGGTCTCGCGGTGATATGAATTAAAATCTTCACGGGCTTTCAGCCGTGACAGGTGGTTAAATTCCCACGAGCTTTCGACCGAGCTCTCCTTGGCCACTGTCAAGTAAACGATTGTCGTGTCGCCGCAGCCTCGCCGCTATATGCAATGGTTGCTGACTGTGATGTCGCAGGTGCTCTCTTGTCGCCAAATGCGGTAAAGTTTTCGCCCCGTGTCCGCCGCAACCGCTTAAACATCGCTATGGCCGGGTCCCACACTAACCCGAGGTGCAAAGCAATGCACTTATTTCCGGGGTTTGCAGATACTTTTACTCCTACCGCTTGCTTTAGGGCTGTCCCAGAATTCCTTAATCCTCTGACAGAATTCGGCGTCCTTTTCCTAAAGCGTGTTCTGCGAAGCCTGATTTTTCAGGTGTAAGCACCTCTCCTGTTCCGTCCGAAGTTGTTCCACAGTGTGTACTGTTTGGCGAACGTTGTAGCAGTCACACTGACATTCTATTTTGTACACTCCAGGAGTTGTAAGCGCTGTGTCGTCCTTCACAAGTCTTATGAGCTGTTGTATTTTGTCTTGGAGCATGAACACTAATGAGCTGCTGTGTCTTTTCAGGAGGCGGCTAATTCTTCAAGGCACTGTGACACAGAAAAGAAAAACGCAAGTTCCTTGTTCTCTTCTTTGCTGGTGTTTTTCCTGCAGTCATCATTGGAAGAGGTCACTACCGAGAATCGCCTGCCTCAGGCGCCGGTACCACCTGCGCTTAACCCACCAAAAATAACCCGTGGTGCCTGGCGGTGACTGTAGCCGTTTTCTCGAAGACTTTTCGGAGGTGGCTTAGTTCTTGTGGCAGATTTTCAGTGTATGTAACTTTCACACTGTTTACCAGAGTAATCAGAACGCCAAGTCTTTGTTCTGGATAGTTGCGCCTAAGAGCGTTCAAATACCGATCCGTATGAGTAGCTTTCCTGCGAACATTGTGGCTGAGGTATCCATTGGTTTTCCATTGAACGAGGCAGTCAAGGGCAATGCACAATCTATCTGTACCCCCATCGTAAAGGTAATGTACTAGTGAATGCCGTTCAGCTGTTCCAAGAATTTTCCAGGCTTTTCACGTCCGTTAGGCTAGATGATAAAAGTGTGGTCGATATAACGATAAAAGCAACTTGGCTTATCTGGAGCTGTGTCCAAACTTACGTCTTCAAATTTCTCCATAATAAGGTTGGCCACGGATGCAGCTGACGAATTTCCCATCGCTAAGCTGTCCTAATGGTCGAAACACTAGCCGTCGTACAGGAATCACTATGTCAACGTGTGCTTTAAAAATATCACAGTTATGCTGTCAAATCACTGGGAGAGGAGAGTTACTCAGTCATTGACAGGAACACAAGTAATGAGTCCATATCAAAAATGACCCTTATATCACATTGCCCTAGACACAGATGTACAATTCGGTTGATAAAATCGTCGGTGTTCTTCATGTGATGCACCCAGCGACCACATGCTTCGTAAGGAGGCTGGTCAGATGTTTTGCCAGTCAGTAAGCCGGTGCCCCAATATTTTTCACAATGGGCAGATGAGGAGAACACTTTCTGAGACCTAAGCCAAGAATAATGAGGAAGACATCACAGCTCCTAAAACAATTATCGTTGGAAGAGGCCGTGGTTTGGGTCTCCTCCCTCAGGGCTGTACGATGGCTATATATACGTTGAGATCGCTCCGCACCATCTCCCTCGAAAACAGGTATCCGCTTATGGAAGAAAGTAACAGCTATACCATAGGCGGGAAGACTTCCTAGCCAAGAACACTCATTACGCCATTCTTTGTATCAAAAGTCAAAGTAGCTTCCGGCATAACGAATGGACAAGTCATTGGATCTTTACTACTGAGTGTCCGTAAGTAGGTGCGCTCTTTGACATGAAACGTGGCTGACGGCTGGCTGCCACAGTCCGCGCCCATCGCGACGTGGGACAGATAATGCAGCCACGATATAATAATCTCAAGTGCAGCTATCTGCACAATCTGGAAACACAGTAATCGCGGTAGTTCCTGGCGGAAGCCTTTATCTTCTGCTCGAGCAGTTGTGCTGCGTTTACACGTGTGGCCCAGATGTAAACCACGTGTTGACTGATTCGAACTTCTGATGCTCGAAATCGATTCCTGCCTAAATTTTTATGGCGCCCGTAGTCCGAACGCCGAAGACCTCACCCATTGTCGAAAGCGTTAACCACTGCTCACCGTCCTGGATGGTATGCAATGGGTACGTGTTCTTGAGAGACGCTCTGCAGAAAATGTCTACGATTTTCATTTCACGCTCGATAAATATACAGGCAGACGACCCGTTTTAATTGTTAAGTATTGTACTGCACTAATATGCAAGGAAAAGTATCGCTCAGAGCTACTTTCTTGGTTTGCGATCCAATTAGAAAACCTCAGTATGTTGGTTAGACATCATCATTTTCTTTGGGCCTTTGTCCCACTTTAACGCGGGGTCAGCCTTGTTACTATGGATTTGTCGATGGTAGTGTCAGAGGGTGGCCAGATGCCCTTTCTGTCGCCACCCTGTACCATCAGGATGGAATAACTGTACCCCAGCTGTCTGCATCTAGTGTTAGCCATGAAATAGTGAGAACGTTTTCAGATGTCTGCGAGTCGTGTAACTGAGGTAGGACATGGGGACCAGACCGGTATTCACCTAGTGGGATGTGGAAGACCGCCTAAAAACCACATCCAGGCTGGCTGGCACACTGGCCCTCGTCGTTAATCCGCCAGGCGGATTCGATCTGGGACTGGCGCGCCTCCCCGAGTCCAGGCAGGTACAATACGTTGTTTAGTGATATCAGTAATTATTTACATCTCATTTCTTTTCCTGTTGCAAGCGATTGTTCATGGGTTTTTTTCGTTAGGAACTCGGCACAACGATTTCATGGAGGCCCAAAGTCTTGGCGGTACGGGTCCCTGAGGTAACAGTTTCTTGGAGACGCCCTCTGATAAATCGGCGTCCCTGAGAAGAGTCATAATCTTGTTTTACACCTTCTTTCTGGGATCAACGTTGATCTTCCTGTAGGAGTTGTCATCTAGCAGGCTCTACATCTTCTCAATATAGCCCTTATGAGCACGGAACAACAACAGCGTTGCTTCTATCAATAGGTAGGACGACAATTTGAGGACACTCTCTCAAGTCACGACTAGCCGCCACTCTCTGCTGATAATGTTCGACCTCACAGGCTGCAACTTGTTCAGCTGAGCTAACTGAGCGTGACTGGAGTGAACTTGGAGGTGGGAGCGTATTTAAATCCCTTCCCCAGAACTGAACCCTTATCGTCACTCAGCCCCATGTCAGTCAGATTGAAGATCTTGCACGGGGCCTCGATTGAAGATCTTGCACGGGGCCTCCAGTGCTGGTTTATCAGAGAGACGTGAGAATTTTGATCTTTGACGTCCTGTGTTCTTGTCATGGGCGTAATCGACTGCCACCCTGGTACCATCTTCAATTCAATCCCAGGTCCAGGAATTAAAATGAATGGCTAGTTGTAAATGTATACATACTTCCCAAGAGTCGTACTCAAGGTTCTGGCGGTAAAGTGTTCTCTCTCACGTACAAAAGCAAGGCTCAAACGCATCTTCGGTTGAGCAGCTTGTCGAACTTCTTCATGCTGCGATGTACCTTCTTCCGTAAAGATATATTAGGTGGTTCCTCAGTTTCTTCTGGCGTATTGATCGAACAAACCATAGATGTACTATCGTTTCATAGTTTCCAGCAGGCATAGTATTTCTTCGCGAAGACATGTCGCTATCGTCAGTTGCGCTGACGAACTGAGCTCCTGAGGGCAGTCGACCAATGCGTAACATATTTCAAATTTACGTAATTTTAGGTGTTGTATAATGTGAAACATCCCCTTAGAACAATTTAATGAATTACTGTGCTGGTAAACCCCTTACGTTATTTGATTTTCAAACAGCTGAGCTAAACTGAACGTACTCAGACATTTCTCTCTTTACTTATTCTGAGCCTCACTAAACTGACACACAATATTTTTAGCGCAACGCAATCTGACTTTCAATAATCCCTACAAAAGAATGGCGCTGACTAACAGTAACCTATACCTTTCATGAATCACGTACCTGACAAAAATCTTCGTTACTCGAACTACTGCAATACAGCGAGCGCCAATACTGCCAGCTAAATAAAAGATTCTAGCTACTCCCTTCACTACCTGAGTAATTTCTTTTATCTCCTCATACATTTCATCAGTTTCTTGTTATCTGCAGAGCTAGTTGGCATATAAACTTGTACTACTGTAGTAGTCGTGGGCTTCGTGTCTATCTTGGCCACAATAATGCGTTCACTATGCTGTTTGTAGTAGCTTACCCGTACTCCTATTTTTTTATTCATTATTAAACCTACTCCTGCATTACCCCTATTTGATTTTGTATTTGTAACCCTGTATTCACCTGACCAAAAGTCTTGTTCCTCCTGCCACCGAACTTCACTAATTCCCACTATATCTAACTTTAACCTATCCATTTACCTTTTTAAATTTTCTAACCTACCTGCCCGATTAAGGGATCTGACATTCCACGCTCCGATCCGTAGAACGCCAGTATTCTTTCTCCTGAGAACGACGTCCTCTTGAGTAGTCCCCGCCCGGAGATCCGAATGGGGGACTATTTTACCCCCGGAATATTTTACCCAAGAGGAAGCCATCATCATTTAATCATACAGTGAAGCTGCATGCCCTCGGGAAAAATTACGGCTGTAGTTTCCCCTTGTTTTCAGTAAAGGAAGTAGTCCCCAAGAAAACATTGGAAAACTGGAAATCCTCTATCCCCAAGCAGCACTAGACATGAGAACACAAAAGAAACAGCTACAACGACAAATGGGATGAGCTGGCAACCAGGACCTTAAGAGACAAAGCAATTGACTTAACGCTTCAATCAAGAGAATAATCTCCAAACACAGACAGCGACAATGGGTCGACATGCAGTAAGTTAGGCTATAGGAATGGGTGGAAAGCTTTGGAACAGACTCAGAACTCTTACATCTTGACATCCACCAACACCCTAATACTTAACAATGACCCTACAACAGACCGACTTAACAGGCACAAGCCTTCAAACAAGTCTTCCATGCAGTATATTCATTGCCCCCAACGATATTAAGTTCGATGAACGCCCAGATAACACTTCTACTGGCTGGATACTCTAACCACGGAAACCGGAGAACAGCAAGCCTCGTCAAAGACATCACAGACACAGAAACCATAGACGCTATATGTTCTGCACGCAACTCTGCCCCAGGTTAAAATGAAGTAAGACGTATTTCCCCTTCACACCTTAATTTCCATCCTATTACCCATATTCAATTATTGCTTACACAACGAGATAATGCCTGACAAACCCAGGCTAGATTCAAGATCATATAGACGAATATCCCTTCTGGACGTAACAGGAAAGACTTATGAACGAATACAACTAATAGATTAGACGCTTACATTGAAAACCAGGGTATACTCCGCCTCACACATGCAGAGACACAACTACTCAACACGACCCATTTCTCAAACTCACTGACAGCATTACCAGAGGTTTCAGCCAGATACAATGCACACTCGCCGTGTTCCTGGATATTGAACGAGCCTTTGAAAAACTATAGCACCAGGGCTTGCTGTTCAAACTGGTTAATGTGAGCACCCCAGCAAAAGTCGTTAGATTGATCAGAGCATACATTACAGAACGGATCTGTAGAGCGCATGTCGCCAACCAAGCTTCCGAAGCTTTCACCCTACAAGCTCGCATCCCTCAGGGCGGTGTCTTGCCCCGACTCCTGTTCACCCTATTAACAGTTAACGTACCTACTGTGACAACACGAAACGGAACAGTTGGACACAATGCAGATGACATGGACTAGTCGTGCACTGAACTACTGACTACAACAATACAACGCAAGTCACGCTCATACCTCTTCCACCTGCACGAGTGGCTGGCCAAATGAAGGATACTACCTAACCCTTCAATAACATAGATACTAATTTTTAGACACAGGCATTTAAGCAAGAAAATACAACACGAAATCGACATTCGCCTAACTCTCTGTAACACTCCCTTAAGACTAAAAGACACAGCCATATACCTTGGTGTATGTATTGACAAACACCATAATTGGAAGACCCATCTTATTCATTTCCTAAACAAGACAAGACTCCGATAATATCTCATCCAACAACTTCATTTTATGGCTGCAGTACACGAACTGCACAGCGTACATAAAAGACTTTCATATAACTGGTCCTGAAATAAGGAGCAGCGCGCCTGGGAGACGGACATTCACTAAGAGCAAATAGGCTATACTGTACAGAAAGGAGACTCCTCCATAGCAATACTAACTGCCGTATGTCACATCCAACACTGAGGTCTACCAAACAACCAGAGTAGAGCTCCTCAATACCAGGTTAGGCAAGCTGAGAACGAAGTATTGCAAACACATATTAAACGAAAGGTCCAACGTTGGAGACCTAATAACCAACAACAACTGAAAACACCAAAAGCCTGTTTTTAAATCCATCATCACATCCTGCACAACAGCCCAGAACATAATTAAAATGTATCAAATTTGGCCCTCATCTTGGAACCTCTCACAGGAAACACCATCGTCCACCACCCACATCTAGATGGAAGAAGAGGCATTTAAAACACACCCACACAAACTTGCACAAACACACAAAGGCCCACACACGTATCACCACAACCACCGCACCACCCGTTGATGACACTCTCATGGAGCTCAAAGGACACCAAAGGTCCTACCAACGAGCTCTGACCATGTACATAGTAAATAAGATGCACATACATATAATGATTAGTATGTAAGACATCTCACCTCTCCATACCCTGAAACGTCACCATTCTCCTGTCCCTCTGCACATAGAAATACATCAACGTTAAATACTATTAATATGCTAAGAATAAAAATGTAATATCTGTCAAATTATGGTAATGTAAAATAGGTTACATTGTAAAATTATAACAATTCTAAGAAACAATTGTGATATGGTAATGTCAGAACCATTATATTTTAACTTCTAACAAGTTCAAAAGAATCGTTGCAAAATTGTAAGAGTCTCAAAATGAAATATGCACTGTTTTCCAATAAACTGAAGACAAGTATGATAAAAATAAGATGTAAAATTCTATGGTTGAAAAGGGCAAACAGGAATCCCTAAAACAGGAAAAAAACCTCAGGTGCTCAGTTCGTCAGCGCACCTGGCGATGGTGCCCGTTATACACCATTACTGGCAATTTACCCGTGGACTGTATCGATCATACAGAAGTTCGGTACTGTCAATACAATTATTAATAAATTTTTCATGATGTTCTACCTGTAAACCTTCCATCGATCATACATATGTTTTCTATTGCAAATACACTCCTGGAAATTGAAATAAGAACACCGTGAATTCATTGTCCCAGGAAGGGGAAACTTTATTGACACATTCCTGGGGTCAGATACATCACATGATCACACTGACAGAACCACAGGCACATAGACACAGGCAACAGAGCATGCACAATGTCGGCACTAGTACAGTGTATATCCACCTTTCGCAGCAATACAGGCTGCTATTCGCCCATGGAGACGATCGTAGAGATGCTGGATGTAGTCCTGTGGAACGGCTTGCCATGCCATTTCCACCTGGCGCCTCAGTTGGACCAGCGTTCGTGCTGGACGTGCAGACCGCGTGAGACGACGCTTCATCCAGTCCCAAACATGCTCAATGGGGGACAGATCCGGAGATCTTGCTGGCCAGGGTAGTTGACTTACACCTTCTAGAGCACGTTGGGTGGCACGGGATACATGCGGACGTGCATTGTCCTGTTGGAACAGCAAGTTCCCTTGCCGGTCTAGGAATGGTAGAACGATGGGTTCGATGACGGTACCGTGCACTATTCAGTGTCCCCTCGACGATCACCAGTGGTGTACGGCCAGTGTAGGAGATCGCTCCCCACACCATGATGCCGGGTGTTGGCCCTGTGTGCCTCGGTCGTATGCAGTCCTGATTGTGGCGCTCACCTGCACGGCGCCAAACACGCATACGACCATCATTGGCACCAAGGCAGAAGCGACTCTCATCGCTGAAGACGACACGTCTCCATTCGTCCCTCCATTCACGCCTGTCGCGACCCCACTGGAGGCGGGCTGCACGATGTTGGGGCGTGAGCGGAAGACGGCCTAACGGTGTGCGGGACCGTAGCCCAGCTTCATGGAGACGGTTGCGAATGGTCCTCGCCGATACCCCAGGAGCAACAGTGTCCCTAATTTGCTGGGAAGTGGCGGTGCGGTCCCCTACGGCACTGCGTAGGATCCTACGGTCTTGGCGTACATCCGTGCGTCGCTGCGGTCCGGTCCCAGGTCGACGGGCACGTGCACCTTCCGCCGACCACTGGCGACAACATCGATGTACTGTGGAGACCTCACGCCCCACGTGTTGAGCAATTCGGCGGTACGTCCACCCGGCCTCCCGCATGCCCACTATATGCCCTCGCTCAAAGTCCGTCAACTGCACATACGGTTCACGTCCACGCTGTCGCGGCATGCTACCAGTGTTAAAGACTGCGATGGAGCTCCGTATGCCACGGCAAACTGGCTGACACTGACGGCGGCGGTGCACAAATGCTGCGCAGCTAGCGCCATTCGACGGCCAACACCGCGGTTCCTGGTGTGTCCGCTGTGCCGTGCGTGTGATCATTGCTTGTACAGCCCTGTCGCAGTGTCCGGAGCAATTATGGTGGGTCTGACACACCGGTGTCAATGTGTTCTTTTTTCCATTTCCAGGAGTGTACTTTTCATCCATACTACTGTAACTCGTTATAACCAAATTTGCTTGTTATGCACCTTAGTGTCTAAACATGTAGTACTAAAATATTGCAAGAGGTAATATTGCAAATAAATAAAATGAATTTAGTTACAGTTTCCGAGGCACCGTCGTAATTATGGTTGAGACTAAAATTGTTGCTTCGGTTGTAAGGTTTTTAATTTTCCAGTATTTAAAGCACGACTGTTTCGGTCTATTACATGCCATCATGTGTGCGAATTTTGTGCTGTGACCCCAAGCGTCGCGGATGAGAGCATAGGACGCAGTGTACCACCATCGAAAGCAGAGCATTCTCCATTGCGGCGCTCGAGGTCAAAACAAAAAATCAGCACACCAGAAGATGGCACGTAATCGAACGAAACCGGACGTGGACTAAATACTGGAAACTCGAAAAACTTATAAGTGAAGCGGTGTTTCCAGTCTCTGCTAGAACGGTGAGTTGCGGATGTTCCTTTGGCTGGAATGGTTCATAATTATTTCATGATGTTATGAATAAATAGCTGCAGAGATTGGCGTTCTCCAGGATTTTTAATATCTGTCACTCAAAGTAAAAGGCCCTGTGTCTTGGAGATACTTACAGACGGTGCTAGCCGCATAGTGAACTGCAATTGCCTTAAATCGAAGGCTATATTTAAATCACTAGGTATCAACGGCATGCAAGGAATGAATACGTCTTCTTCCGCAGTATACCCGGCGATGAGGGTGGTCTGTATTACGTTCAGCAATGGGCAGCTTTGTTCCGTTGCTAACCAGTAAATATGAGTCCGCAGTGAAGTTCCTGTCAAAATCTCGAACTTTCGCTTGTCGTGCGATCTGGTGCCTTTTGGTGGTACTATCTCGAAGACGAGTATTGCTGTTGTAATTTATTCACTAGAGAAGAATTGCAGTCAATTTACAAAGAAATATATTTTGTTTGTTACGCATTCAACTTTTCATTAATTTTATTTGTTGTTCCATCTGAATGAAGAAATTTGAAGTAAATCGACCAAGAACTTAGAAATAAATCGGTCAAATACTATTCGAGATACTTAGTGACAGCGTTTTTCAGTTAAAAATTTCGTACATATATTTTTATATTTTGGACTTTAAAAATACTTAGCTTATGGCCGCCCAAATGGCCTCCAGGAATAGTGTAGAAATGTGAAGTAAATGGGCCAAACCTTTTAGGGAGTTTTGGTAACAACCTTTCCCCTTTCTATATTGTATACATATATGTTTCAAGTCAGATTACGGAATCTTGTTGTCTTGGAGGTAAAGTGTGTAATATTTCATGAAAATCGGTTAAAACTGCAGTTTTTTATGAATTACAAACAAGCAAACGAACTGATACACTTCTTTATACATAGAGTTAGACTGTTTCATCGAGTGATAAATCACATTATGAATTCATAAAAAAATTGAATGTACGACTACTGAAATAGAAATAAAACAGAAGAAATAGGCATTTGTGCCCTTTATTACGTATTCCACTTCCAGACCAACACTAAGCAATGCATACTTCTAAGCTTGTTCATTGATTCTATAATATTGCTTGTCTTTCTTGATACCGAGATTATGAACAATGTACAGACGCTTCTCAGTGACATTGAAGTCGAAGTTTTGAGAGACTCCCTCTCGTTTTGTCGGAATGTAGTGTAGGATTCGCGAAGCAGACAACTACAGCACCGCCTGCGAGGTTGAGAGGAGAAATATGACACTTTCTTGTGGCAGTTAGCAGTTCAATTAACATAGCACCGAAAGAAATTGATAACACACTGCAAAACTGGAACTGATTTCGAAAACAGGTACCATTTGAGAAGGTGAGCACTTTACAACTATACGGACAGGGTGTTGCCGCAATAACCATGTTATTACTGCCATAAGAGCAACGTGAAAGATGAGAGTAGGGATAGCGTATATGCATGAAACGACCTTCTTGAACTAACTCAATCTGATATCTTAAGTGAAAATCATTCAAGAATATTTCGTCGAGCAGACAGGAAACAATGAAGCGAATTTAACAGGATAAAGCAGTTCCACACACGCAATTCACTGACATGACAACAGTGTTGCCAACAATGTCTGTGATGTTAAAAGTCTTCACTGCACTAGTGACAGGAAGAATACGTTTTCCTAGCTGGAACCCTGCATCATCAGATTCGAACATCGAATCAACTGCGAGACAATGTGCTCTCCGAATGACAGACATGTGGTATGGCCAGTTGTGTAAAAAGAGCAGAAAACTTAATAATGCACCAGAATTTATTAATTCCAACTTTCAGATTCAGATTATGGGAAGTATCTAGCTAGGAATCCTGCTTATGTGTACGGTACTGACAACGGTCTACACTATTAAATAATGACAGGAAGGTGAACATATCATTTGAAAACAGAGTTCCAGACACTCAAATTTGCGTCTGAAGTACACAGCTCTCAGAAAATCTGTTTTGCTATTTCTGTCTGCATTTTGTATCGTTCTTACTTTTGCCACCACCAGTTATATTACAGACCACAGAGAAAAACACATCTGCTACCATCAGCTTCTATTTCCTTGCCTGATTCCACTAGTTTCACCAGCCTTAAATCGACTATCGTTTATTATCCATCTGTTTGTGTCATCAATAATTACTTTTCCTCAATTTGTAGCACTAATGAGGTGGAGGTTTCCGCTTCCTTACATAGCCCACCCACTACTCATATATGTTGTGCTTTGTCCCATGCAGTGCTGATGATAAAAGAGAAACATATACAGAACAAATAGTAAATATCCAAAGAAAAGTTGATACTACCGTCAGTAGTGCAGAAATTACTTCATTACTCACTTCAAAACAGATAAATGAATTAATTCACTGCACGACACAGCAGTAACTGCATAAGGGCTATTATAGTGCTGTACCCAGTTTTATTATTATTATTATTATTACCATTATTATTAGAGTAGTCAGACACAAAACATTAACAGCATTAAGTCGTACAGTTTCAGTCATTCACAACAAGGAGTGTAGCAATGAAGTGATTTACAACCAGTAACTACAGCGCACACATCTGTACTTGTTTGATTTTAAATTAGGTTGCAAATTGCAGGTCAGTGCACAGTCGAGAGGAGTAGTGCAGGTGAGTCATGTTTTGTAACAAATGTGTACCCTCACTTTGAATATTTAGCTTTCTTTTCTGAGAAGAAGAGTTGGGTAGCGATGTACCACGAATTCCTTTGTCATTCGTTCTATCACACACACACACACACACACACACACACACACACAAACTATCATTCATCTTTCGTCAATTTAAAAATAAAATTGTTCCAAGAAAAGTCTTTCATTCTGCAGTTTATTTAGGTGCTTAAGTTGGTGGCAACGTGGGTGAAGAGTGGGGGCAACAGATACCAGGGGAGGGGGAGGACGGGGATGCTACCTAACGTCTAATTGCACTTAGGAGTAATGGTCTAAAAAACGTTGGGAACTACTGCCCTAGGTATATATCTGGATGATGGAAAGTTTCTGCTTGTGACAAGGAAGGGGTTATTCCCATACGAGTAACTGAATTGTATGGGGAAATTCAACAGAACAAGACTAGTCGACATAACTGTGTTCTCCAGTAACCTTACCAAGTGAGGTGGCGCTGTGGTCAACACACTAGTGTCGCATTCTGGAGAATGACAGATGTATGTTTTGTGTGATTTACCTAAATTGCTCCAGACAAATACAGGAATGGTTCCTATGAAAGTGCACAGCCAATTTCCTTCCCCATCATTGACACAATCCGAGCATGTGTTATGTCTGTAATGACATCGATGTCGATGGAACGCTAAATCCCATCTTCCTTTCTTCCGTTCCAGTACCCTTACAGGTGATGCCATATTGGATGCAGAGTATGAGCATGCTGTGAATGTTTGGTTGGAGTTTAACGTCCCAAATTTCCATGTGTATGCAAACAGATGTGTGTTTGTAGCGTAAATTTTCGAAAATTCTGGAGTGTGTGCATGACAACGTATCCGCAGGGCTGTGCTTTCAATTACACATCAAAAGGGTAGTCCTGGGTCTCCATGCTCAAAATAACGAAAGTCAACATAGAGCTTTTGACTGATGCTGACATTCTTCTTTTCTTTGAGTGGGGATCTGTGGGGGACTTTGCCAATTTGTGTATAGATATGCCAAGGTGAATATCCCACTTGTGGGTGAGAGGTTCAACACTTCCCTTGATTTGAGCTATAGGATGAATTTAGATGTCAATCATCTGTATGGGCATGCCACGCAACTATCGATACCGATTGACGAGTTTTGATGGGTGCCCAAAAACGACTTCAATGCTATGGTGGTTTATTCTGTTGTAGGGTATGTTACGGAGGTAGACGCAAAGTGACCTGCCAATACATCCAGAGCAGCTGCTTCATTGCGGTGGGGGGGGGGGGGGGGGCGACCTTTCCCAGGTTGATGATGGCGCTGGGGAGCAAGTAGGGATATATAAGGCATTACAGAGACCTCTGGGAGAGTGTCGATATGGGGATGGTGCTAACTGCAGTTAGGTGTGCCATCTCGTTCAAGCAGTCACCCTGGTTGAAGGTGTATATTGATTTAAATGCGAAGCAGAGGACGTCTGCGAGAAATAATTTCGAGTAACACTCTCATAAATTAATGAATAATGTAATTTCCGAGAAGGCAATGGAGAGTTTGAGAAAATATGGTTAAATTCTTATTGAACAATTGAAAATCCAGGATGATATGTAACAATATATGAAAAGCATTGTTGCTACTCATCATATAGCAGAAGTGCTGACTCTCAGGTAGGCACAACAGAGACTGCCACAAAATGAGCTTTCAGCCACCAATGCCCTTGTTGAATATACACAACAGACACACATACTCACTCACACACATACACACACACACACACACACACACACACACACACACACAAACACACACTCACTCACACAAATGCAACTCAAACACACATGACCACAGTCTCCTACAGCTGAAGGCAGTCTGCCAGCAGCAGCACATGCTAGGAGGGCAAAACAAGGTGCATTCAAGGAACAGTGGGCCGTGTAGTCTTTTTATGTCTCTCCTTTTCCACTACCCCCACCCTCTATCCTGCACCCTAAATTTGACTAGAGTGTATGCTACTGTGTGTTCTGGGAAATTTACCAAACACTGAAATTCAGTTAATACATCTATAGGTCCCGATTTAAGTATCTCGTTCTGTTTTGAGAGGTCTGTTACGATGATTGAATTTCCGTGGCCTTGGTAGACATCCTTCCTCTTTATGGTAAGAAGCACAGAACCTCATATACATGTCAAATGCTACACTCTATACATTTTCATCCAATTGCAGGTGTAAATTATCATGTGGGTAGAACTTGGAGTTTAGACAGACTCTGGTATTAGTTAATCTGCAATTATTAGTTGAAAATAATAACAATAATTTATAAGAATAATTATTGCAGCAAGTGGTCGAATCATTTGCTATATTTCGTCTTCTATTGGTCTGAAACGTAAGTATGATGAATCTGGGTGTATGCAATTGACCAAAGGTTTTAGTAGCCCACATTTCTCTGCCTGCAGTCGAAAGCACTGGGCACTCGAAACGTCCCCATGAAGGGGAAGTTAACGGTTAAAATACGCTGCCATTCAGAACTTTTAAAAACTTCAAAAGCTGCTTGTCTCATACAATGATGTCTGGCATTTTCCTTATTATTTCTTGGATGGTGACATTCTCATCTTGAGCTTCTTGAATGTATGAGTGGTTTTCAATTGCAATTCGTATCAGAACATGTTCCTCTTTAGTGTTCTTAATAATTCGCCACATGTCATCAAAGTATACCATAAGCTGTTTTAGAGGCGGTTGTTGTTGTTATTGTGGTCTTCAGTCCTGAGACTGGTTTGATGCAGCTCTCCATGCTACTCTATCCTGTGCAAGCTTCTTCATCTCCCAGTTCGTACTGCCCTCCAATACTATTTGGTGATCCCTTGATGCCTCAGAACATGTCCTACCAACCGATCCCTCCTTCTAGTCCAGTTGTGCCACAAATTCCTCTTCTCCCCAGTTCTATTCAGTACATCCTCATTAGGTATGTGATCTACCCATCTAATCTTCAGCATTATTCTGTAGTACCACATTTCGAAAGCTTCTATTCTCTTCTTGTCCAAATTATTTATCGTCCATGTTCCAATTCCATACATGGCTACACTCCATACAAATACTTTCAGAAACGACGTCCTGACACTTAAATCTATACTCGATGTTAACAAATTTTTCTTCTTCAGAAACACTTTCCTTGCCATTGCCAGTCTACATTTTATATCCTCTCTACTTGACCATCAACAGTTATTTTGCTCCGCAAATGGAAAAACTCCTGTACTACTTTAAGTGTCTCATTTCCTTACCTAATTCCCTCAGGATCACCTGACTTAATTAGAGGTATACAGGCAATAAATCTCCCATATTCTTCTGCTGTTCTACCCACTTACTCTTCTATGAACCATCCAGCGTTTTCTGAATCGTTCAAATCCGTGTGAGAAGCGGAGACATATGTTATAAAAGTTGATGCTGTGCCTGTATTGCGTGTGTGGCTAATCTCGACCCCGTTAAATTCATGTTGTATCTTAAGAAACAGAAATTTTAAAGCATTACATGTTAGCGAGTTTCGATGACATCGCAGCAGTACCATTTCTTTTGGTCAATGATCCATCGAAATATATGTATGAATCTTTTGTATAGGAGGGTTAAAGCATCTTGTTGTAGGATGACAATCCTAATTTGATCATTTTCGTTAAACGTGATTGAGGCATAAGATTTATGTGAGAAGTATTCCTAACATATAATATGCTCATCATATTCTACCAGGTTAGTTATATCGAACGACGTCATTATAAGGTTTAAAACATAGTGATTTAAGAAACGCACAGTTCACACATTTTATCACCTTGGTGTTCTGTTGTGAAGTGCTGTACTGTAAGTTGTGTGTGGCCATTTTATACCTTAAACCCATCCGGTCTTTGTTGTCAATACAAGGATGCCCGAAATCTGCTGCAAGTCCGGATAGATCGAAGGACACCACCGCTTCTAGTCCCTGACAGGTTCCAGTCATCGCCATCGATAGGTTTTGACTGGTTTAAGGTCAATGCCGCTTCCAGCCCCCGACGCGTTCCAGCAAGTTAAGGTCGTTGTCGTCCCTTCTTTCTCCGATAGGTTTCTGCACATTCGAGGTCATTTCTGGCTCCACTTTAGATATAGTCATATAATGATTTCCTCACCATGAATGTCAATACGGCGATTATACTTATCCACAATATGCAGCTCCACTTAGTTTAATGTCTGAACTGCTACTGGGAGGTACACTCCTGGAAATTGAAAAAAGAACACATTGACACCAGTGTGTCAGACCCACCATACTTGCTCCGGACACTGCGAGAGGGCTGTACAAGCAATGATCACACGCACGGCACAGCGGACACACCAGGAACCGCGGTGTTGGCCGTCGAATGGCGCTAGCTGCGCAGCATTTGTGCACCGCCGCCGTCAGTGTCAGCCAGTTTGCCGTGGCATACGGAGCTCCATCGCAGTCTTTAACACTGGTAGCATGCCGCGACAGCGTGGACGTGAACCGTATGTGCAGTTGACGGACTTTGAGCGAGGGCGTATAGTGGGCATGCGGGAGGCCGGGTGGACGTACCGCCGAATTGCTCAACACGTGGGGCGTGAGGTCTCCACAGTACATCGATGTTGTCGCCAGTGGTCGGCGGAAGGTGCACGTGCCCGTCGACCTGGGACCGGACCGCAGCGACTCACGGATGCACGCCAAGACCGTAGGATCCTACGCAGTGCCGTAGGGGACCGCACCGCCACTTCCCAGCAAATTAGGGACACTGTTGCTCCTGGGGTATCGGCGAGGACCATTCGCAACCGTCTCCATGAAGCTGGGCTACGGTCCCGCACACCGTTAGGCCGTCTTCCGCTCACGCCCCAACATCGTGCAGCCCGCCTCCAGTGGTGTCGCGACAGGCGTGAATGGAGGGACGAATGGAGACGTGTCGTCTTCAGCGATGAGAGTCGCTTCTGCCTTGGTGCCAATGATGGTCGTATGCGTGTTTGGCGCCGTGCAGGTGAGCGCCACAATCAGGACTGCATACGACCGAGGCACACGGGGCCAACACCCGGCATCATGGTGTGGGGAGCGATCTCCTACACTGGCCGTACACCACTGGTGATCGTCGAGGGGACACTGAATAGTGCACGGTACATCCAAACCGTCATCGAACCCATCGTTCTACCATTCCTAGACCGGCAAGGGAACTTGCTGTTCCAACAGGACAATGCACGTCCGCATGTACCCCGTGCCACCCAACGTGCTCTAGAAGGTGTAAGTCAACTACCCTGGCCAGCAAGATCTCCGGATCTGTCCCCCATTGAGCATGTTTGGGACTGGATGAAGCGTCGTCTCACGCGGTCTGCACGTCCAGCACGAACGCTGGTCCAACTGAGGCGCCAGGTGGAAATGGCATGGCAAGCCGTTCCACAGGACTACATCCAGCATCTCTATGATCGTCTCCATGGGAGAATAGCAGCCTGTATTGCTGCGAAAGGTGGATATACACTGTACTAGTGCCGACATTGTGCATGCTCTGTTGCCTGTGTCTATGTGCCTGTGGTGCTGTCAGTGTGATCATGTGATGTATCTGACCCCAGGAATGTGTCAATAAAGTTTCCCCTTCCTGGGACAATGAATTCACGGTGTTCTTATTTCAATTTCCAGGAGTGTAATTCCCTCAGGATCACCTGACTTAATTAGAGGTATACAGGCAATAAATCTCCCATACTCTTCTGCTGTTCTACCCACTTACTCTTCTATGAACCATCCAGCGTTTTCTGAATCGTTCAAATCCGTGTGAGAAGCGGAGACACATGTTTCAAAAGTTGATGCTGTGCCTGTATTGCGTGTGTGGCTAATCTCGACCCCGTCAAATTCATGTTGTATCTTAAGAAACAGAAATTTTAAAGCATTACATGTCAGCGAGTTTCGATGACATCGCAGCAGTACCATTTCTTTTGGTCAATGATCCATCGAAATATATGTATGAATCTTTTGTATAGGAGGGTTAAAGCATCTTGTTGTAGGATGACAATCCTAATTTGAGCATTTTTGTTAAACGTGATAGAGGCATAAGGTTTATGTGAGAAGTATTCCTGACATATAATATGCTCATCATATTCTACCAGGTTAGTTATATCGAACGACGTCATTATAATGTTTAAAACATAGTGATTTAAGAAACGCACAGTTCACACATTTTATCACCTTGGTGTTCTGTTGTGAAGTGCTGTACTGTAAGTTGTGTGTGGCCATTTTATACCTTAAACCCATCCGGTCTTTGTTGTCAATACAAGGATGCCCGAAATCTGCTGCAAGTCCGGATAGATCGAAGGACACCACCGCTTCTAGTCCCTGACAGGTTCCAGTCATCGCCATCGATAGGTTTTGACTGGTTTAAGGTCAATGCCGCTTCCAGCCCCCCCCCCCCCCCCCCCCGACGCGTTCTAGCAAGTTAAGGTCGTTGTCGTCCCTTCTTTCTCCGATAGGTTTCTGGCTCCACTTTAGATATAGTCATATAATGATTTCCTCACCATGAAAGTCAATACGGTTATTATACTTATCCACAATATGCAGCTCCACTTAGTTTAATGTCTGAACTGCAACTGGGAGGTATACAGCATTTATAAATGTCTCAGTGATTTTATACCCTATTCCACCTGAGCGGAAGAACCTGTAAAGGCCCGCATCTCGTGGTCGTGCGGTAGCGTTCTCGCTTCCCACGCCCGGGTTCCCGGGTTCGATTCCCGGCGGGGTCAGGGATTTTCTCTGCCTCGTGTTGGCTGGGTGTTGTGTGCTGTCCTTAGGTTAGTTAGGTTTAAGTAGTTCTAAGTTCTAGGGGACTGATGACCATAGCTGTTAAGTCCCATAGTGCTCAGAGCCATTTGAACCATTTGAACCTGTAAACTGTATGAATCAATTTATTGTTGAGATAGGAGTTTGTTGCATTGTTGCACTAGACACGAATTGTACTGAAAAGAAGCGTATCCGCAGACTGATCAGGCTGTAAAATTTATTACGATCCTTGTTCAAAACCCGTACTTTTGTGAAACCCAGGAGATGCCCTATTGAACCTTTCTGATTAAAGTCAGTCGTTGTATTTGGTGTATTTGCTTCGTCTTTAAGTGTGTTAAGGTTTGCATATAGCACAATCCCTTTTCCAGACCTTTGTGATTTGGAGTGTTGTTGTAGGTTTACAGTCCAATAAGCGTAGTTCGCCACTCTCCATTGTTTAATCAATCGGTGGCAAGTAATTGTCGCATAATACTAATGATCGTTCTTTTGAAGTCAGAGTATACGACATTGTATCCGAGCCTATGGATGCTTAATGCACCTCCTTACATATGCTTCTTCATAAGCGTTAGGAGGAACATGATGCCTACACAGGCAAGTGTCAAAATTGCAGAACACTTTTCTTTTGCCGATGAAATACCGCTGTAACTCTTATGGTAGTTGCAGGTCTCCAAATGAGTTGAAATAGTAGACATTATTTGTTTGTTTTCGTAAAGTACGCAGCTCAGTGGATTCCATGTCCTCCAGCAACATCTATATTCCCAGTTTCACAGTCTCTGGACTTTTACATGGTCTTCGGTAATGTATCCCGCAGAAGCACATTACGGAACATAGAGTGTTGAAGTTTTTCTAACAAGCTTGAGAAAATCTGTATTTGTAAGCGGTACATGCTATAGGATAACTAATGGACATTTTGTTTAATAATGAAGGGACGTAGTTCTTTCTTGTAAGGTTTTAGGTATAACCCTTCTACAATGGCAGCTGCCTCCATCATGTGGGTATTTCTTCTGGCCTCCTCTAGCTCCTCCTGTGTCTTCTGTGCGTTCTTGACTGTTCCAGCAGTGACCATAGCACCACCAGTTAGTGAACCCATCGTTGAGAAATCTGCAAGGGCAGGAATTAGGGAGGCACAATTTAGTCAGACGTCTTGAGTACTGGCAGAAAACGAGTTGTTTTAACCCATCCTCAATGCTTCTGAGCACCTTTAGTTGCATACATTGCCGTCAGGATACAGTTTTTTAAACACCCTTGCCCTGGCTTCTTCTTCTACAGTGTCATCTTCAGTGTATGACATACAGCGTTCATGAAATGCTTGAAATTCACACGCAGCACCAGCTTAATTTTGCCATGCATGGTTTTTTCAAGTATAAATGCTGCAGTACGCTGACACATACTAGTACCCTTTCTTGCATGTATTACCTAAAATTTGATCTGCATCTTGACGTTCTGGGAGATCTTTACGTTCGTGTATGCAATGTCGTTTTCCAAACACGCTTCATCAAGCAGGTTCACCTCCTCATCACTACCGGGCAACCATTTTTTTAGCTATGTGTTAGGTCTGCAGTAGCTGTACCCCTGAATGCTCAATTTATACGGAAGTTTGTCGAGGATACCACCACCTATTAAAATGTGCCCTGTATCGTTCATGTTATGGTACTATGCTGGTTGTGCTCAGTGAATAACCTACCAGTTTGGGAGATATGACTTCTCAAATGTTGCTTTGTATTTCGAGATATATACCAAATCACCTACATTAAATTTCTGTTTACGTGAATTCAGTATTTTAATACGAAAGTATACATTATCAATGACTCCACTACTGTGGACATCGATTGGTCTCATTTTTATTGTGCTATGTTTGGCTCAATTATACTGTGCAATTATTTCTAGGAGGATATCCGTCCATTTGTATAAACTGCAAAGATTAAAATGCACCCACATTTGACCCCTTATTGTTCCATGTTACTCACCTTCAGGTGAGTGGATGCTGAGTAGTGATGTTTCCCATACCACTGCATCATAGTCTTGAAATATCTACTGTGCATGACTGATTTGATTGTTACCCAGCATCCATTCATCCATCTGCAACAAATGATCAAACACCCGTGGAAGATCTTTCCATGTTTTTGTTTTAACGGTTAATGCCAAGGAAAATTAAGAACTTGTATCAATAACCATTAAAATGTATTTGAATCCATTATTCTCGTGTTGCTATTGCCTCATATCTACAAGATCTGCCTGCTATGAGTCATCCAGACTATAACCACAACATGCCTCTGGGGCTACGTTTTATCTGCTGGTTTGTACAGTTCTTGAATTACTGTCTCCATACTTATTCCATTATACCTCTCTCTCTCTAAGCTTGGAAATTATTGAACCTACCTCGTCTGAATGAGCAGTATTACCAGCAGCAGCCAATGCTATGAACGGTAATAGTATATCTTTTACCTCATTGGGGTCATTGTAGTATGTGCGCTGCAGGGATCGGGTGCCTACTCATATACTGGATGTCAATACCATCACCACTGCTACATTGAGCATGTAATACAGGCCTCATAATGGTTTTGTATTTTGCACTGCATCGGTTTCCTGCTTTCCTATGTGTGTCTGTCATATTCAGTATTTCATCATACATTTCCAGATCTCTGGTAGAATAATTCATAAATTTTGCATGTCTGGGGGAAATGAAATTCATTGAACCAGCTGTTCTTTGAAATTCCCTATCGCATGTTGTACTGTTTTTTATTTTAAACTTATAGGCTGCGTGCATAACACTGGCAACAGATATTTTGTATCTTCCCTTATCGCTGTGTCGGCTAATAAAATCAGGAACTTCGTGGCCATTGTGTAATTTCGCTGAGAGATCATCGAAAGATTCAGTAACTAGTTTAAGGTTCCTCTCAGTGCCTGCTCTCCATCAAAATGTCCTAGACTTCGAAGCCTTCTGTGCAGGGATGAACTTACGATTAATCAACACCTTAGTACATGCCAAACAGGCTTCTTCAGAGGCCACTCCTTGTATACATTTCTCCTAACTACTAGTCTTTACAGTTAAGTCGTGTACTTCCGTTTCAAATCCACCAACCTGTACAGTCATGTCATTTACTTTCTTTTCAAGTGAAGTAACCCTAGCATCTAACACACTGATTAGTCTCAGAAGTGTTTGGATATATGTGTCTAGGTCCTTAATTCGAGAGGCTGAAATATTCCATCTATGTATAGGCGAGTCTGTGTCTATGTACACCCATCCTCTTGGGAAGAGTGACTGGCAACTGTGCAAACTGGTCCATTAATGTACCCATCTCTTTCATCTCCATAATTATAGAAACTCCTGGAAATTGTGCCTATACCTTCCATCACGCAGTTTTGTTGTTTTACCAATAACAAGAAATCTGCACTGTCTGTGATGCCAAGAATCTCCACATACCTCTACAAATTCTGTGTATGCTTGGTAAATGTGCTTTAAATTTTAAAAAAATGTTTCAAAAAAAATTAAAACATGGTTTACTGTGATATGCAAACAGTTTTTATTCAGTAACCATATCCAGGATGCACGACATCAACAAAATCAACTGGTTCTTTCTTCATCTTCACACCTTTAAAGAATTTGGCAAATGAAGCTCTCTTGTGTGCACAACATTCGGTGTGTATATCTGACAAAGTAATAGGTATTCCTATAGTTTATTCTTTTTGCATCATGTCTATGCAGTGGTCTAAATCGTCTACATGCACACTATACGTATGGAGATAGTTCATTGTGTCTCTGTACATCGTTTGAACATAAGGCAACCATCTATTTGGTCATCCAACACAAGGGATAGCACCAGCCAAAGTCTAAATAAGTTTGTAATGGTGATGTGCTGTAAATAAATGGACTGACCAGTTGATCTTAGCATCAGTGCATTGCTGTCATACAGTGATGCGTTACAGAGCATCAAGACAGCACAGCTAATGTCCAAGGGAAAATGGGATTGATAATACTTGGTGGTCCTTTGTTGACTGATGTAGAGTTCTGTATTACACAGTTCATCCCATTTCAACGCCATAAACCGCACTTTAAAACTTCTCAGCGCATTTTCTATCTCTAACACAATGTGTCAGTCACTGTCGCATGATGCTCCTACACTAATATTTAAAAACTTTGAAATGCTAACTGTTACATTAGAAGTTGAAGTGAAAAGCACTGGAGCACTTGAAGGAATCAGCAGCTTTCATTATCATATCGTCACTCTGTCGTTGCAGTAACACCAGAATGTTCTAGGATGGTTTGTACGTTGGAGAGCAGTACTGGTCTGCACCATGTGGTGTAGGACCACCAGCACAATTCTCCTGAGAGTTGGGGACTAGGCTAGAGGTCTCCGCAGGTCCCAACGAGCCAGTGGAGGCTGCTGCTGGTCCGGACCGACCAAAGGTCGCCACAGGTCTGGACACACTGGAGGTTTGGCTGGTCTGGACATGCCAGAGGTCGCTGAACAAAGAAGAGGAAACAGTAAGCATCCACAGACAAAGACATGAAGTTGAACAAAGACATGGACGTAAGCCACTACTTTTACACTTCTTCTGTGAGGCAGAGGCAGATGATAATCTCAGTTGGTTTTGGCACTTCATTATTCCCTCACTGAGACTGCATTTACCTTATATAACCCAACATCATAATTATGTGACCATGTGTAGTACTCCTATGTTCCTATTGGTCCCCTCCAATTTTCATATGTGGGAGGTGAAATGCTGTGTTACTATTGGCTTCAGCCAATTTTTCGCCCATGATGTCCCACTTTTGAGTCCCCGTGATGGTGGAATTGTTAACTAGGCCAGTTAGTCTCGGGCTACCAAAGAGTATAGGTCGCTGCAGATCTATCTGTTTGGCTGCAGGGAGAACTGTTATTATTTCAGCATATTAATACTATCGGTGGGCTGCCCACCACAAACATGTATCACACTGGAATAATATCATTTATGTGCTGGATTAATGACAGTCGCCTCTTGCTTTGTGGGAGAGGCAGGTTGACGTGCCAAAAGGAGGTCGGCAGTTTCAGCACCAGAAATCATCTGCACCAGTTCTAAAACTCAACTTCACCACAGCCTACTGCATCTACATTATTTAGCGGAAAGCATTTTTTTCCCCTCCTCCATTATCTCATCTTTCCATCCATCAAGAAGTACCCTATGGCTGCAGTCCTAGACTGTATGTTTGCATGTAATACGATTATTAAACTCCTTTCTGCTTGATACCCACAGCTCATCAATAGTACACATTGCACATGCACACACAGAACCTTCTGCACCAGAAGCTGATTGCAGACTGAGCTTTTTCCAGAAACTCACATGTGATGGAGGGGATGCAACTGCAGGAAAATCCACACGTAAATAAATAAAGGCATTACCTGTCTCCTCCCTCTCCAGCAGCTTAGTGCCAATTCACAAGAGGGGGAGGGGAGGTGAAGTAGGGTGGTGAGGGGGAACTGAAGGAGGGGACATTAAGAGAGGAGGGGAGGTAGAAGTACAGAAAGTGAGGGGAAAGTGGATAGTGGAAGGGAAGTGGGGAGAAAGAGTAGTTGGAGAGGTGATGTCATGATGTGTTGCAAAACTCCAGGAGTGGACGTGGTGGAACTACCCATGAAGAGCCACCATCGTGAATACATATTGCAACAATGCAGACTGAGCTGATTTCAGCTGATGTTCCATGACAGTATGCCTCATGCTAGCATTTCAAGCCCCATGGGAACCTGGCATTACAGTATGTCCTAGAGTATTTCATTATGTCTGAACTGCCACAGCAAATTTCCGGAACTGTGCTTCGATACACATGAAGCTGAAAAATTATTTTTGATAAGCTGAATGCAGTACTTGGTAAAAATACATGGTATTCTTGTAAACATAAAGGCTACAAAACAATTTGTGAAACAGGAAAACACCTGGTTGACAAAACGTGCGAAGTGCTAGAACTCACAAAAGGATATATGTGAGGTTTGTCTCACGTAGCGGTGACATCTTGTCATATAGAGAGGTCTTTTTCACTCTGAATTCTTTAGTGGCGAACGAAGAAGGTTCACAAAAAGTCTGAATGACACTTCTCACCTACTGCAACAACAGCATTGGACAATAGGTTCAGTTTCTAATATAAAATATTCTTTATTTCATTCCCCTTACAGATTTCTAATAAAGCAGTGCAATACTTTTTTACAGCAACTGAGAACGAATAACTAACTTGTGATGAACTGATGACAATATTTGTTTATCGTACGATTTTTATTTTGCATATCGTTTACCCACGTGTTAACGAATTTTTAGAGTATATATCCATGCATACTCTGGCATTTGTTTTTGCATACAGAATTTGGCTCTTTCAGTAAAATAGGTTTTATATTATTTTAACTTTAAAGGAGTACAACCTACATCAAAATCTGCCAGGGCAGTTAACTGTACAAAGTACAAGCCATTACCCATACTTACATGGCTCCAAGATGCGTACAAATCTCGAAAAACACGAATAAAAAAAGACATAGGTCGATGTATTGGCGCATACTCATGGGCGTTTGAAGTAAGGAAAACAAAAGCAATTAAAGCCTCGTGTGTTGTCTTGTTTAAAGACGAGAAATGAACTGATGGATGCACCTCGCTTTCACTCCCTCAGAGCTGAAGCGAACTGGAAGCTTTCATATCGCCGCTATGAAAGTTGGGCTGGATTGAATGTGGAAGACTAGTTGAAATATATGCTTATATCAGAGTCCAATAATTATTTTAAATAGAATAAAATAGGAATATTGAGTCAGTTAACATTGTTGAACACAGCTCTTTGCCTTCCATATTTTAAGAGATTGTAGTATCGACCAAAACAAAAAAGAAACATCCAATAATCATGGGCTATAAGATACTTAACTTACCTTACTTACCTTAAGAGCTATGGGAACTTGTTCACTGCCGGCCGTTGTGGCCTAGCGGTTCTAGGCGCTTCAGTCTGGAACCGCGCGACCGCTACGGTCTCAGGTTCGAATCCTGCCTCGGTCATGGATGTGTGTGGTGTCCTTAGGTTAGTCAGGTTAAGGGAGTTCTAAGTGCTAGGGGACTGATGACCTCAGATGTTAAGTCCCATAGTGCTCAGAGCCATGCGAACCATTTGGAACTTGTTCATTTGCAGTACTGTAAAACACGTACCTTGTACTGAACAAGTGCGCAGAGTTTTTAAGGTATGCATTACAGAGCCCACAATTAGTGAACATTTTTTCCATTCTGGTCCACACTACAACCTCTGCTGGTATAGAACACATTTCTTTACCTCCCTGTATAGAATGAGGTAACGGATTTAGAAACTAAGCTGCGACGGCCCGTCTCGGATCGATCCTTCGCTGCCTGTGTTTGGCTCAGCGTCGCGCGACGTGGCCAGGTGGTGTTCTGCGGCTGAAGTTGAACGAAGCGAAGGGGGGCTGGCGTAGGAGGGGCGGTGAGGCTGCCTGAGGGGCAGATCTGGTTCTGGGGGGCCTTCCGTTTGTCCATCAGAGCCACACTTGCGGAGAATGAAGCCGGTATTCTGGGAATCATGGTGGTACTCTCCTAAACGCATTGTAATTGCTTCATGACGCATGTGCATTGTCAGCGTGGCTGAGATACAAAGTGAATGCGAAATTGCACTTATTATTCGACTGCCAAGAGGAATAAAATCTGAGTGAAAGAAGAACAAAACGAACGTAACAGCAATGAGGAGAAACAATAACTTGATCGACGAAGAAACAAAAAATTGATGTCAGTAAAAGTAATAAAGTAAAAAATTCAGGAGTAGAATTACGGAGAAAAATAGATGTTCACTGAAAGTAAGTAGAACGGAACTAGGAAACCGTTTACTAATAACATTCTTACAATTAAGCTTAACAACGGTTGAAACACAGAAAGCCTCTGCAGAATGAATTAACGGTGTGTGGAGGTCGTTTTCCTTTGAACGTGAAAGCTCGCCCTCACAAACAACGTATGATCGGTCTGGAGCTAGCAGTATAAAGAATGCTGTGGAAAATGGTCAAAACAAGCGAGATGCAGAGAAAACCCAATCTCAGACAGCTGTCACAAGTAAAGCTCCATACATGCGTAAGAAGGGAAGAATGAAGAAGGTAAATCAAATTTATAGGTCAGGTTTCTAGGTACAACTTCTTTCTCACACATGTGATTGTCAAACAAGGTATGAAGGAATAATCTAAGAGGATGCCCTTGAAACCTGTACTTCGTCGATATCAACATAAGTACGAGATGAAAAATATTGTGAAGAGATCGAAAGAGTAGAAATGACAGAGAAGAAGTAGAGTTTACGAAACTTATGAAAAAATTTTCAAAGAAACTGAAAGAACTCGTAACTGATCTTCACACTTTTTACTTTTCATATCAGCAGAAAATATATTTCAATCTTTGGGTACAGCATGTCAGCACTCGGCTTCGTAATGCAGTACGTTAATGCTGGCCTTTCCCTTGGAAATTCCATGTATTCTCCACAGACGACTTGCTCCATGAGTCGAGATACACCTCTGAACTGCAGAAGAGAATCATTCACTTCCCACGCTCCAGTCAATGTAATATATATTCTGCTGCAAATCCATGTGGTCACTCTTCTGATAGTCGGGCAAGTAGCTGCTCTCCAACAGTATGAAACGACGTCTTTCAGTCTCCGGGCATTAGCTTTTTTCTATCAGTGCACGGAAGCTGACGAATGGATTACCACATATGTCCTAGAGACGTTTATCAGCTGGTTCACTAGACACACGGGACCAGATCCTTACTCCTTTCCACCCGATAGAGTCACTTTACTGGTATTCTTTCCACCAGCGTCTAACTGTTCTTGCTGATACTCTACATTTTTCTCCAGCTTCTGACGCGGAAGAATTTCCATTCTCGATCAGTGAAATCTCTCGTACTCTTGTCTCTCATAAGGAACCCCTTAGGTGCGAAGTCGCAAAAGGCCAATGATGTTTAGGGTATTCGGCGCCCCACATATTGTCTCTGCAACCGCAATATTGGATGCTACTGGCAACTGGAGGCGGAACTGGAAGATTCCAACGTAAGCACAGCATGAGCCTAAGCAACGTTAGCTAACTGCTTAGTCGACGAGTAACTCGCAATAGTGCTACAATGCTGGTGCTGTTGATGCAAAGCAGGGCAATAGCAATGATAAACGAAGAATACGTTACACCTACAACAACAGCTCCCGATGTTGACATTTCCTCAGAAAGGGTTCCAAGAAATTTCGCAGAATGAGAAAGAAGTCGCAGACGAAATATTAGCGTTTCTGTAAGACAAGTCCGCAGCTTAGTAAAAAAAAAAAACAAATATGAACCGATTTCGAATAAGTTTGCAGCAGTATGACCATGTAGTGCATAAGAAAAACTAGGGATATTCAAGGGAGGATAAGGCGCACATGTTACAAAAAGTAATGTTCGCGCGTATCAAGAACGATACAGTTTACAGGTAGCGCGTAATAGTGACCTATTACGTTATGTCCGTCAGAGTGCGCGCGGCATAGATTACAGTGATTTCAAGGGACGCAGTGGTTGGTTTTATAACTTCAAATAGTTGGTTTTATAACTTCAAATAGTTATACAGAAACGAAATTTTAAATAAAACGTCAACTTGACAGTACACAGCGAACTACAGGATCGGCCCGATAAATTTTAGGTGAGATAAACAAACTTATCTCATTGTACAGTAAGTAATTTGTTTTCAACTCTGACTATTCGGGATTTTAAGAGGAAATGCATGTGTAAGGAACGCTGTAAACACTAGTTAACAAACGTAAACTTTTTTCTGCATCTGGTTTGTAAATGGGTGGAATTGCCTAATTTTCGGGTGCTGAATACACTGGTAAAACCAGTTTTTCTCCATGACGTCACATTTCCTAGATACACAGCAGAATAAAAAATCGTAATAGCGAAAATTGACACAATTAAGTCAAACAAAAAAACACATTCAGAATGTTTGAAATCAATACTATTTTGTATGTATATATGGGCATGATGCCAATAAAAGGTCCAAATTAGTTCAGAAGATATTTTCATTTTTAATCGTCTTTGGTTTTTGGAAAATGCCATGACAGAGCTCTTCTTTTATTTGCCATTGCATCACAGTCCCTAACAATACTCCAGCAGTAGTCACCCATCATTGAAGGGTTTCATTGGCCTTGGTACCGTTGTTCTATGGTAAGAATGTCTTGGTGAAAGCGTTCACCATGCTCATCGCCAACCACTCTCATATTCTCTTTGGATCGTGAGACACCAGAGCCCAGCCTACTAAGAGATTTCCATATCGTCCATCCTTCCATATGGCTGGGAGGGAGTTCTTCGTTTGGGACTAACCATTCCCCAAGGTGCGCATTTTCTTCTCGCCACATTGCCAGCCTCACTTGCCGTGGTGTCCCGACGATGTTTTCTGCTGTGTGCAGGAAGCTTTTTCTAGATTTTAGTCGACGGCGGGCTGGTGAGTTCAACGCCTTTGTCTTTGCCTTCCTGGCCGCTACTTTCCTTCTAGTATCTGGTGGGGCCACGCCTGCCAGGCAGTACAATTTATCATTCGGAGTTGGTCTCAGACAGCCTGTGATGATGCGGCAGGATTCATTAAGCGGTATGTCCACTTGCTTGGCGTGGCTAGAATTGTACCACACTGGACACACGTACTCCGCTGTTGAATAGCACAAAGCAAGAGCTGTGGTTCTCATTGTTCCAGGATGTGTCCCCCATGTAGTGCCCGTTAGTTTGCGCACAATGTTGTTTCTCGCGGCTACTTTGTGTTTAGTGTTCATGCAGTGCTTTTTATAGGTGAGTACTCTATCCAAGGTGACGCCTAAGTATTTTGGTGCTTCCCAACGTTCCAGGGGCACTCCTTCCCAGTTAAGTTGTAGTCTTCTTGCAGACTGTCTGTTCTCTAGGTGAAAGACGCAGGTCTGAGTTTTCCCTAGGTTGGGTTTGAGACGGTTCCCCTTATAGTAGGTGGCAAGCTGTTCGAGGCTTCTGATAGATTCTGTTCAACGGTTTCTAAGCTGTCTGCTTGAGCGGTAATGGTGCAATCATGTGCATATATGAAGCTTTCGGTGCCTTGGGGGAGGGGCTGGTCATTAGTACATATATTAAGAAGTGTTGGGGCCAGTACGCTTCCTTGGTGGAGGCCACTTTTCTGTATCCTCCACCGGCTTCTCTGTCCCTGAAAATCCACGAAGGATCTTCGCTCCTGGAGTAGGTTTCCAATCAGTAAGGTTAGTCTGTAATCCCTACTCAGGAAGATCAGGAAGATCACTAGGGCTGTCTTCCTAGACCTATCAGCAGCCTACGACACAGTCAACCACCGACTGCTCCTGGGGCTTTCCAGTTACAGACAGGAACAGGTAACCCCTCATCATGGTGCACAGGCAAATGCACTGAAGATACATTTGGATACTTTATTTTACGTCTAGTTTTGCTTGAATGTCCCGAAATATTTGTAAGACAGAATGATGGTTATTAGCCTCACACCACACCATCGGAACAGCGAATGGCATGGCTCAGCGTTTTCCTTTCAATCACCTCGATGAAGGCTGTAGTACAGGTTATGCAGGCAAGATGAGGTGCAAAATTTTTATCTTGATCACCAACTGGACAATCAAATTAACAATTTGTAAGCCTTCTTACCAAATCAATGATTGGTTTTCTTTGGGCTATTGGAATGAATTTCCCACAGACATAACAAAAGTTGTCAGGGTGGTTTGGACAGAAACGAGATTTACTTGTTGCAGTTTTTCTTAGTGTAAGTTTTAAACACAAAAAGTTTGCACTGTCTTTCACACCACTGGATTACCACACCAACCATTTACTCACTATTTGTAGACCTTATAGCTCTCCTCTGCAAATCAAAAACAATCAATTAAACATCAAAACAGAAGAACAGCAGAAAGCGAAATACTGATTACGAAATAAAAAAAAACTTTAAAAACTCAAAAATGGTACGTGCTGGAACATTGTGAAAGGTATATTCGTATTCTACACACCAAAATACATACTAGTTGAGCCGACCGGTGTGGCCGTGCGGTTAAAGGCGCTTCAGTCTGGAACCGCGTGACCGCTACGGTCGCAGGTTCGAATCCTGCTTCGGGCATGGATGTGTGTGATGTCCTTAGGTTAGTTAGGTTTTAGTAGTTGTAAGTTCTAGGGGACTTACGACCACAGAAGTTAAGTCCCATAGTGCTCAGAGCCATTTGAGCCATACTAGTTGATGTATCACATCCCGGATGCAAAATGGCTGTTGACTAGTGAAATTAAAGGTACCAGGAGAGTTGTACCAAAATCAAGAAGCATAAAGTCTCAACACATTCGTATACAATTACGCCGTCCGTTAATCTGGCCCGCATCTCGTGGTCGTGCGGTAGGGTTCTCGCTTCCCACGCCCGGGTTCCCGGGTTCGATTCCCGGCGGGGTCAGGGATTTTCTCTGCCTCGTGATGGCTGGGTTTTGTGTGCTGTCCTTAGGTTAGTTAGGTTTAAGTAGTTCTAAGTTCTAGGGGACTGATGACCATAGCTGTTAAGTCCCATAGTGCTCAGAGCCATTTGAGCCGTTAATCTGGCTGGCAAATGGGCTGGGAAATTATTTATTGTGGTGTGACAAGTTGGAGCAGCACTGCCTCCCACGATTCTTTGTTGTGTGCGTGATGTTGCGAGGGCAGTAGGGAATATTTACGTTACAGCAGGCAAGAGTGGGTAAATGGGCGTAAGGGAAGTACAAATACACTCCTGGAAATTGAAATAAGAACACCGTGAATTCATTGTCCCAGGAAGGGGAAACTTTATTGACACATTCCTGGGGTCAGATACATCACATGATCACACTGACAGAACCACAGGCACATAGACACAGGCAACAGAGCATGCACAATGTCGGCACTAGTACAGTGTATATCCACCTTTCGCAGCAATGCAGGCTGCTATTCTCCCATGGAGACGATCGTACAGATGCTGGATGTAGTCCTGTGGAACGGCTTGCCATGCCATTTCCACCTGGCGCCTCAGTTGGACCAGCGTTCGTGCTGGACGTGCACACCTCGTGAGACGACGCTTCATCCAGTCCCAAACATGCTCAATGGGGGACAGATCCGGAGATCTTGCTGGCCAGGGTAGCTGACTTACACCTTCTAGAGCACATTGGGTGGCACGGGATACATGCGGACGTGCATTGTCCTGTTGGAACAGCAAGTTCCCTTGCCGGTCTAGGAATGGTAGAACGATGGGTTCGATGACGGTTTGGATGTACCGTGCACTATTCAGTGTCCCCTCGACGATCACCTGTGGTGTACGGCCAGTGTAGGAGATCGCTCCCCACACCATGATGCCGGGTGTTGGCCCTGTGTGCCTCGGTCGTATGCAGTCCTGATTGTGGCGCTCACCTGCACGGCGCCAAACACGCATACGACCATCATTGGCACCACTGCAGAAGCGACTCTCATCGCTGAAGACGACACGTATCCATTCGTCCCTCCATTCACGCCTGTCACGACACCACTGGAGGCGGGCTGCACGATGTTGGGGCGTGAGCGGAAGACGGCCTAGCGGTGTGCGGGACCGTAGCCCAGCTTCATGGAGACGGTTGCGAATGGTCCTCGCCGATACCCCAGGAGCAACAGTGTCCCTAATTTGCTGGGAAGTGGCGGTGCGGTCCCCTACGGCACTGCGTAGGATCCTACGGTCTTGGCGTGCATCCGTGCGTCGCTGCGGTCCGGTCCCAGGTCGACGGGCACGTGCATCTTCCGCCGACCTCTGGCGACAACATCGATGTACTGTGGAGACCTCACGCCCCACGTGTTGAGCAATTCGGCGGTACGTCCACCCGGCCTCCCGCATGCCCACTATACGCCCTCGCTCAAAGTCCGTCAACTGCACATACGGTTCACGTCCACGCTGTCGCGGCATGCTACCAGTGTTAAAGACTACGATGGAGCTCCGTATGCCACGGCAAACTGGCTGACACTGACGGCGGCGGTGCACAAATGCTGCGCAGCTAGCGCCATTCGACGGCCAACACCGCGGTTCCTGGTGTGTCCGCTGTGCCGTGCGTGTGATCATTGCTTGTACAGCCCTCTCGCAGTGTCCGGAGCAAGTATGGTGGGTCTGACACACCGGTATCAATGTGTTCTTTTTTCCATTTCCAGGAGTGTATGTACCAGTACCGCTTTTGGCCAGCAGCTGGTCAGAATAACTTGCTTTCGCTTAATTTCTGGTCTGTGTATAAAAATCGTACTCCTTTACAGCAAACAGACCCTTCTGAAAACAGTGTGACACTGCTGCTCATACCAACTGGGACCACTGGACAAATTCACCCTCTGGATGTTTGTTTTTTTCTGTGCGTATAAAACATATTGTCGCACCATCTACAGCTGTGCCTTAAGGATAGCCATCTTCACGATAAGCTCCACGAAAGACTGTTTCGCATTCGGTTGCGAACCGTCACATTCCATCAGTTGTCATCACCCGGTTACACCACAATACACTCTATATCCATTTTCTAAGTGTGGATTCCTTACTGAATGTCTAGCACGGTTTGCAGCTTTCAAAGGAGTTCGCCTTTGTTCTTGATCACCTTTGTGATCACTGTGACGTACCATTTTTCATTCGGTGTTCACGGTGTAATGGTACGTTTTGAACACTTCTTGAAGGCCGACGATGTCCAATTTGTGAAGTGAATATATACATGCCATAGAAGGTTGAACTCTACCCTTCCCAGTCACGCGGGCTTTCATCTGCTGTCATCCTCGTGATTCCCACGATTACACATTAGCAGCTAATATGTTTACTGTCGTAATTGTTAACAAAACGCTTTCAAATGAGCTTTACTCAAGACTGGACTTACACAGATATTACCGAGAGAGTCTTAGAAAATCTGTTAGAGTAGCCTGTTCGTCAGCAGAGTCATAGCCTTGATATAGTCCGCTGTAGTTCTCACAAATGAAACTCACCGTCGCCCTCCCCTCAGGTTTAGTGGTAAAATAGCGCAGTGGACAGCCCGTCAAAAACTGGACACAGATGAAACATTAAAAGAAGAAGCAGGTGTACTGAACTATGAAAAAAGAAGTGAAATAGGAACAGTGAACGGCCCAACCTCAAGATGTGCAACATCGAGTGACTCGGAAGAAACACGGCGTCGTGGTTCTGTGGTCACGGTGTTGGACGCTAAAGCGGGAGATCCGTGTTCGAACATCTTTCATGCCCTGTTCTTTCACAATTTTATGAACTGTCCTATCAGTCATTGACCTGTCTGTTGTCCTTCTGCAGCCTTGACAATTGTCACACTATACATTGGTTACAGAAATTGGTAAGCATATACTACTGTCGCAAGTTAATATGGTAAACAGTAGAAGCATACCAGATGCCTCATATATCTCTCACACAAAAGAAAACTACAAGTAAACGGATGTGAACTATGTTACAACAAAGGCATTCAAGAGTCAAAACTTTAAAAACGGATCGCAAGAGACATAAAATGTGGTACATGTGTAGAACAAGTAGGAGGTATGTAGGTCTGGAGGTCCTTTCGTTACACGTCTCTTTTGCAGACGGACGTTCCACCACGATGCAGACACAAATTTGAATACAGCGCCCAGACTAGCCAGTGACCAGAGGGACAGTTCATAATTTTGTGAAAAAAATGGAGCATGTGGGAGACTATAGTACGGCTTTCCCTCTTTGTAGTCCAACAGCGTGACCACATGACACACATCGCCACAGACGTTTAAAATTCTGCGTAAAGAATGACGACCCCGAGTGTTGCATTGGTCAATAAATTACAGTAAGGAGTTTTGTCCAAATGTTCATAGCCAAACGAAGTTTGGGACTGGACAAATGTGTTATGAAATTGATAAGCTTGAAACTTAGTTTTGTAAAAATGTGATAAGTGTTTCTAAATAACCAGTTTAATAAAATAAATTAATTAGTGATTTGAGAAGCAATTTTTGTATTTTTTAACGAAATGAAATGTGGAAAAGAGACAAACTAGATAAAAAAATTCTCCAGTGTGAGGTCTCATATTGTAAAAGAAGGTATTCAATGCTTGAAGCCGTCCGGTGTGGCCCTGCGGTTCTAGGTGCTTCAGTCTGGAACCGCGTGACCGCTACGGTCGTAGGTTCGAATCCTGCCTCGGGCATGGATGTGTGTGATGTCCTTAGGTTAGTTAGGTTTAAGTAGTTCTAAATTCTAGGAGACTGATGATACAGATGTTAAGTCCCTTAGTGCTCATAGCCATTTGAACAATTTGAGCCAATGCTTGAAAGTAAACGTCGAACATTAGACAGGCTTTATTAGAGATTTGAGGGAAAATTACACAACAGATTTCATATGAAGTTTCGTATCGAATTGAACAATTGTGGTAAGAGATACACCAGCCTCCATTTGTAAAAAAGAAAAGAATTTAATGCACGGAAGCTATCAGGCTGATTAAGAATAATAAATTAGTTATTTCATGAAAAATTGATTCCAAATCATTATAGCCAAACGAAGGGAGCAACATGGACAGAAAAACTTAATTAATGTTTTGAGGGAAAATCGAAATATTTCACAAACTGCAAATGCAAGCTATGTCATTGAAGTGTCAAAAAATATCAAATAACACCATAAATTGAAAGTTTTGTAACTTCTCTTGATCTGAATACTCTTAATGGTAATACAAATCACTATTTATACAGGGTGTAACAGGTATAACAGGAGTTATTCCTATTTGTGACTGAAAGCAGTGTACTGAACAACATAGCATTAATAAATATTGATGCTATGTTGTTCGGTATAGTGTTTTCAAATAGGAATAATTCCTGTTATAATTTTTACTATCACAAGTCGTATGTTTTTAAGTTCGGTAGTACCTCATAGAACATGTGGCAAGAGCCAGTCATTAATGTTTATTTTCCCCAACACTTCAGATCAGATATTGAAGGGTGGACTCGTGGACGCAAACTGGTCTGTCTACACAGGCATACTCCACTTAGCGATGTAGTTATGACCCCGAAGAAAACATTGGGTCATAAGGTTTGTGACGTGTTTGTGGGTATATGCTCAATGTGGAGAAAAAACACACTGATGTATGTACATATTAGCGCACAAACAAAAAATGTCTGCACTTATACCAGTTACACTCTGTGCATATTGTTACATATTTCATAGTTTCAGTAATAATGTTGGAATTAAATAAAAGTCGATCATGTATTTTCTGAAATTATTTGTCTAATAGTAAAAATAAAACAGATTGCAGAAACATCTGACGGACCTTTGAATGCTCGAAATTATGCACAATGAGTGAGAATTTATAGTTCAATTTTTAATTTAAAAAAATTGAATTTTAAAGAGTGGTAGAGGATATTTTTCACTGAGACACTTCTTACATCACTAATGTATGGGCATCTCACCTATTGTACCTGATTACCAGCATCGTTTGTATGTTATTTTATATTTTCAGACAAACCATTTCACAAAGTTTTTGACAGATTTTTTAAAAACTGATTTTGCTGGAAAGTCTTCAATCCAATAACACAGCTTATTTGATGTTCCTCTTTCTTCACCAGTTGCGCAGCTGTATCGAACACATTCCGAATCTCAATGAACACAGCATCAACATGCGCATGGTTATCTACCGCTAGCTGAATTTCACAAGACTTTTTCGTTTCCAGAATCCCTGTTTATTCCTAGAGAAGATTTTTTCTATCTCTGAAATTATCGGCATCAGACAGTTCCAGAAATTCTATAACAAATTGACATTAGCGACATAGGCCCACTGTTATGTGCACCTGTTACACGACCCTTCCTAAAAATAGTAATAATCTACACATTTTTCTAATTACTTAAGACGTTTGTTTCCTCAAGCAAGCTACAACATCATGGTACCAGAGGAGAAGAAAGATCTTTCACATACTCTACACAGAATAGCAAAGATGTCACAGTAGATCTAGCCATGTTTCCGCTGTTGGGAAACTTTAATTGATATTCTACCCCGTGGTCACTTATTTGGATATTTTGGTATTCGTTCGATGATTGAAAGGACGAACCATAGTACGATCTTTGTATCCCTTAACCATTGGAATCTTTGTCGTTAAAGGCGTGCCACCTTCATGAATTTTCCTCAGCGGCATGGATTTTCCTCGACCATTGGGCCGCCTCTCTCAAACGTTCGGCTTTAACAGGTGCGGATTGTCTTCGGCGTGGCTAGTTCTACCCATCGGCTTAAGGCATTCGGATATTCGTTTAAATCCTTTGCGAAGTTTTTCCAAGGCAGAAACAACTGTTCCTCTAGCCTCCCGCGACACCTTACCTCTAAATACGTTAAATACTTTTCGGGGAACTCGTTTTTACTGGATGAATCTCTCGAAAGCACAATGATGTAGAAATCTGATGAATTTTTTCCCACATTTCGTAACATTCTAATACTGGTACAAGACTCATAGTTCCCATGAGAAGTTAAAATGGGTGTTTGATTATTTCTTTCGATGATGTAATTGAAGCCAACATTCATAAACACCTTGATTTCTTTGCTATATAGAAAACTCATTGCGATATTTATTATTAGAGCCCGAAAGTCCATCTACGTTAAAGATTTCCGTATTGAACTTCTGTATTGCCTCTCCCTTCAGTTTCGTAACAAAGCTCTGTGGATTTATGGGGTGAATTGAGTAAACAATATCGCCTTTTCCGCCTCGCTTATAGTGTTTACCACAGCCTCAAATACTGGTATGTCAGATATTTGTGCAGTTACTGCCTCTTGTATTAAAGATGTATGTACGGCTGCTGCCCAAATATAATTGCATTTTAATAGCAAAGATGATAGTATCTTCCTCAGTATAACAGTTTAGGAAGAAACTATTGAGTATTTCGTCTCTACATCATTCTCCATTTCATTTGCAGTATGATTGTGATCCATTTAAGAAAATATTTGTGAGTACGCCAAACAGAATTTTACTTTCAAAACCGTTGAATTTTACTTTCAAAACAGTTGAATATTAGCACATGTCTCTCCTTAAGCTCATTTCTGCCTCTTAAACCAGTGGTGATAATCTCTCTGCTTTCGATGCAACGGCTGTTCAAGAACAACGGATCTTTGGTATGCGACTAAACTTTGATACGCACGTACCTGTCTAAAGCGTTTTACCCAATACCTTTATAATTTGATGTGAATATTTTAATACAATTCTATAGTCGATATCTTACCCAGTTTTTCAGCGTTATATATCTTTTGAAGTACACAAAGTAGTAATTGTGTTACCTTACTCTGTATTCCGTACATTTGTGCTTCTAGAAGATAACCGTAAAACCACATCCATTGAAGCCAACAACATTCCGCTGTCCTCACTACTCCGCTGTTTTGTATTAGCAGATCGACGATATCAAACTCTGTCGGCATCAATGGAAGACCGAGCCGTGTCTCTCATTCCAGAATGTGCTAGGAACTGATTTCATTTTTTACTTTCTTTGAATCTAATGTACTCTGAGCACAGAAAAGAATTGCCAAAAACCTTGCCGGAAGTAAGAACATAGAACAAGCAGTAACAGCTACCATTATAGGCGAAATCACATATTACTTTTACTCTATGACACTTAGGTTCAAGAAAGTACAGTGGCAGAGACATTAATCAGTCAAGATCGGTCGCGCATTCAAGACTCTGTGTTGTCATTTATCTGTTCAGCCTCATCGTTGATTCGTGGAACTGCCTATCGGCTAATCAGCCCAGATGTCTCCTTCCATTATGATCTCATGATTACTCCTGCTACACAAACATGCTGCGTGGTTGGCAACTCAGTGCGTATGCTGTTACGATGGGTGGTCACATGAGTCGCACAGTGAGAGATCACTCACTAGCACCACAACCTGGGAGAACATCTAGCTTGCCACCAGGCGCTATATCGTCCTCAGCTGCCGTGAGAACGGTTATACGCTATAATGATGAAGTCGTCATCAGAAGAAAGAAAACTGGCGCTCTAGGGATCGGAGCATGGAATGTCAGATCTCTTGATCGTGTAGATACGTTAGAAAATTTAAAAAGGGAAATGGATAGGTTAAAGTTAGATATGATGGGAATTAGTGAAGGTCGGTGGCAGAAGGAACAAAACATCTGGTCAGGTGGATACAGGGTTATAAATACAAATTCAAATAGAGGTAATGCAAGAGTAGGTTTCGTAATGAACAAAAAAATAGAAGTGCGGGTAAGTTACTACTAACGACATAGTGAGCGCATCATTGTAGTCAAGATAGACACGAATGCCACTCCTACCACAGTAGTACAAATTTATAAACTAACTAGCTCTGCAGACGACGAAGAGATTGAAGAAATGTATGACGAGATAAAAGAAATTATTCAGATAGTGAAGGGAGACGAAAATTTAATAGTCACGGGTGACTGGAATTCGATAGTAGGAAAAGGAAGAGAAGGAAACGTAGTAGGTGAATATGGAATGGGGGTAAGGGATGAAAGAGGAAGCCGCCTGGTAGAATTTTGCACAGAGCATAACTTATCATAGCTAATACTTGGTTTAAAAATCATGAAAGAAGGTTGCATACTTGGAAGAGGCCTGCAGACACTGGAAGGTTTCACATAAATTATGTTATAGTAAGACAGAGATTTAGGAAGACATTTTAAATTGTAAGATATTTCCAGGGGCAGATGTGGGCTGTGACCACAATTTATTGGTTATGAACTGTAGATTAAAACTGAAGAAACTGCGTTTCAGAGAGACCCTTGGAGAACGATTGGCAAGAACGGAGGAAAGAAATACAGTAAAAAAAGAATGGGTAACTTTGAGAGACGAAATTGTAAAGGCAGCAGAGGATGAAGTAGGTAAAAAGACGAGGACTTGTAGAAATCTTCGGGTAACAGAAGAGATATTGATTCATGAAACGATAAAATATAAAATAAAGTAAATGACATATGCAAAAAGAAACACAAACGTCTCAAAAATGAGATCGACAGGACGTGCAAAATACCTAAGCCAGGATGGTTACAGGACAAATGTTAGGATGTAGAAAAAGATGGTTCAACGGGCTCTGAGCACTATGGGACTTAACTTCTGAGGTCATGAGTCCCCTAGAACTTAGAACTACTTAAACCTAACTACCCTAAGGACACCACACACATCCATGCCTGAGGCAGGATTCGAACCTGCAACCGTAACGGTTGCGCGGTTCCATACTGTAGCGCCTAGAACCGCTCGGCCACCCCGGCTGGATAGGATGTAGAGCCATATATCCTTAGGGGTAAGATAGATACTGCCTTCAGGAAAATTAAAGAGACCTTCGGAGAAAAGAGAACCACTCCTATGAATACCAAGAGCTCAGACAGAAAACCACTTCTCAACAAAGAAGGGAAAGCAGAAAGGTGGAAGGAGTATATAAGGGGTCTATACAAGCGCGATGTACTTGAGCGTGGTGTTATGGAAATGGAAGAGGACGTAGATAAAGATAAAATGGGAGCATTTGACAGAGCACTGGAAGACCTAAGTCGAAACAAGGCTCTGGGAGCAGACAACATTCCGTTAGAACTACTGATAGCTTTGGGAGATCCAGCCCTAACAAAACTCTACCATCTGGTGAGCAAGATGTATGAGACAGGCGAAATAGCTTCAGACTCCAAGAAAAATATAATAATTCCAATCCCAAAGAAAGCAGGTGTTGACAGGTGTGAAAATTACTGAACTATCAGTTTAATAAGTCACTGCTGCAAAATATTGTTTTCACGCGAATGGAAAAACTGGTAGAAGTCGTCCTCAGAGAGGATCAGTTTGGACCTGTAGAAATGTTGGAACACGTGAGGCAATACTGACCCTACAACTTATGCTAGGAGATAGGTTAAGGAAAGGCAAACCTAAGTTTCTAGCATTTGTAGACTTAGAGAAGGCTTTTGATACTGTTCACTTGAATACTCTCTTTCAAATTCTGAAGTTGTCGGGGGTCAAATACAGGAAGCGAAATGCTATATACAATTTGTTCAGAAGCCAGATGGCACTTATAAGAGTTGAGTGGTATAAGAAAAATTGGGAAAAGGAATTAAAATCCATGGAGAAGAAATAAAAAACTTTGCGGTTTGCCAATGATATTGCAGTTCTGTCAGAGACAGCAAAGGACCTGGAAGAGCAGATGAACGGAATGGAGAATGTCTTGAAAGGAGGATACGAGATGAACATCAATAAAAGCAAAATGAGGATAATGGAATGTAGTCGAATTAAATCAGGTGACACTGAGGGAATTAGATTTGGAATTGAGACACTTAAAGTAGTAGATGCGTTTTGCTACTTGGGAGCAAAATAACTGATGATGGTCGAAGTGGAGAGCATATAAAATGTAGACTAGCAATGGCAAGGAAAGAGTTTCTGAAGAAGAGAAATTTGCTAACATCGAGTAAAGATTTAAGTGTTAGGAAGTCTTTTCTAAAAGTATTCGTAAGGAGTGTCGCCATGTATGGAAGTGAAACATGGACGATAACTAGTTTGCGCAAGAAGAGAATAGAAGCTTTCGAAATATGGTGCTACAGAAGAATGCTGAAGATTAGATTGGAAGGTCGCGTAACTAATGAGGAGGTACTGAACATAATTGGGGAGAAGAGGAATTTGTGGCACAACTTGACTAGAAGAAGGGATCGGCTGGTAGGAGATGTTCCTAGGCATCAAGGGATCAGCAGTTTAGTATTGTAGGGCAGAGTGGAGGGTAAAAACCGTAGAGGGAGATCAAGAGATGAATATACTGAGCATATTCAGAAGAATGTAGGGTGCAGTAGTTACTTGGAGATGAAGAAACTTGCCAGGATAGAGTAGCATCGAGGGCTGCATCATACCAGTCTCTCGACTGAAGGCCACGACAACAACAATGAACTTTGGGGTCCAGGCCAACCAACTTTGAAATGTCTCATGGAAACTACTAATTAATATCGCATTAACTGGTTTTAATGTAAGTGGTTCTGTAATAACAGATATTTTCATCTAATTTGTTTCCTGCAACTTGTCGTTCAGTGTTGATCGTTGGTTGCGTTTCTTAGCAGACAATATACCTGCTGTCATGACAGATGTGTCCCTACATAAATGACACTCATTCGGATATGAGGAAAGTAATTTCAACAGGAGGTTGTTACTATGCAAAAATGACTGTTCCTCTTGGCAAAAATATCTTTCCGAACTGATTCAGTGGAGAAAAGGCTTTTAAGGCGAACATTAATACAAATTTAAAGGGAACATAAAAGATCACTAGCGTGTGTTTTTCGTGACAGACTATGTTATAAGATTATATTTTGAAATAATCATCGCAATTTTCATAAACCAATAAAAAGAGTTGTTGTGAATGGCTTGGAGTCGGGATTACTTTTTGCGAAACTGAATAAGTAAGTCATGCCTATTTTCCTTACAGTCATACCCGCTATTTCTAATCAAGCTCAGTACGGCTGAAGACACTAACGTGCTACCCCAGTTGACAGGGAGTCTCATAGTCACCCAACACACTTCCCAACACCATCTGCACAGTCAATTATTCTCTGAGAAGCGTTTGCCAATCACATGTCTTTGATTCAATGAACAAACCGTCAGATGCTAAATTGGGAAACTCAAGCCCCTTCAAGTAACCGAAGTTCCTCGTTCGGCTATCACGATACAAATAGCCTTGTTTACCACACGTTCATCCATCAAGTAATTCGTTTCTCATTCTACACTAACTTTGAAGGATATTACCATCTGATGGATGAACTTCCTCCCGACATTTGTGAATGAATTTTAAGAGGGCGTGCTGAAGATAAATGCCTCTGATTTTTTTAGAAGAAAACTCTCAGAAATTTTCAAATAAAAGAAACATTCTAAACATTCCACAACCTTGTTCTTCGTGTCTACATATTTGGAGCCCTCTACCGCCTACGGACTCCGAATTGTAGCGTGTAATATGGTTGTGTGTAAAGTCACTATGTCAGTGACAAGCTGTAACTGAGAATCGAATTAGAGTTGTTGGTCTACACGTGGAGTTCCCCTCCTTCAGCATGACAATTGCAAGCCATAAACGAGAACTGTGACCTCCGCAAACAATCTGATGCCGTGGGTTTGCTGTCATCGATCATCCTGCATACATTCCCGACTTGGCGCCATCCGAATTCACCTATTTCCAAAACTTAAAGGACACCTCCGAGGACTTCACTTTGATAGCGATGAAGCGATGCAAGCAGACTAGAGGTTGTGCCTCCAACAAAAAGTCAAACATACTACAGTGACAGCATAACGGATGGTTGCTTTTTTTTGGTTTGAGGCTGTTTGTATGGGTGATGCTCAAAACCAGTTAATAAAATAAAAATAAATAAATAAATATTTAGAAGTGATGAATGAAGATGAAAAAATTTTAGTCACCTTTTTATTTCATTTTTCAGCAGGCTCTCGTAGTCTCAAGAACAACAATTATATGCAAGCACAATATGTAACGAATACAACACACCACCAACTTGGACCTAGTGGAAGCGTGAAACAGGGTTGCAAGGGTACATTTTGTGAATAAGCTGCTCGAGTTGTGTCAACCAAACGTTTATTACCAGCAGGTGCCATACACGTTCATGTTAACAGAGGTCCACCGCTGCAGTGACATAAGTTTGAACCAGCAGTCATACAAACTGCCCCCACATTCAGCCAGTGCGAGCTAGGCGCTGGCCCTGGTGAAGTAGGGCAGCGTGTCGAGGGGGGCGGCGTAGCCGTGCAGCCAGGTGGGTCCCTGTATGACGGGGTGCTCGGGGTCCACCTCGTCGCGCCACCTGCCCTCCGGCAGGTAGATGTCGCGGCTGACCGCCTTGTGAGACACCACCGGCGCCACCAGCACGTCGTCGCCCAGCATGTACTCTGTGCACAGGGAAAACACACACCGTCACCACACAGGCCATCCCGGTTATCTCATGTAAACATGCTGTATAGAATCTTTTGTTGCGCGGCCATTTACTCTCCTCAAGAATCTCATATCTGATGCGTGTATTTTAGCTGTCTAGTTTCCGTTTATTTATTCAAAACATGTTTCCATACTACAATAATGGTATCGGGTGTAGAGTAACAGCCGCTCCCAGACACAATAGAGGGTGATTTTATTTACTGTACACTCAGTTTCAGGCTTGCGCACATCTTCAGGTTGTTTACATCCAGTTACGTGTTCCGTTTTTAATGCTGAGGATCGCAGTATAAGAACAAATTATAAGATAATGACTAAGTAGACCCCACTGAAATGATTGGAAGATGCTAAGCGAGATGTGTTGCAAAATATTATAATATTATAATACTATCCATACCCTTTCCACATACCACTAAAACATTTTTGCTAAATTATCTCAATTTTTTACACATAACTTTTTTACAACTGCTGGTACGTCTGTGTTATGCCATTTTAAGAAATTCAGAGACGTTACATACACAAAAATATAAGACATACTACAGATTGCGAAAATCAATTTATGTGATTATGGAACGACACTGTCATTTGGAATATATGGGAAGGTTTCTGGCAAACTATATAATTTTGTAGCCATTGCCAATTTATTGTTATTATTATCAGTTGTTTCTTTAAAGACAAGTGGAAATGACTTGCTTGCCTACTTGTTCATTGAGAATGAGGTATGAGTGGAACTATGGATGTAAATATCGAGCTCTTCAAGGGGATTCATTTTCTTTCCTTTGTTCACAGTGTGTAATATCTTCAGGTTGTCTTAAATGATTGAAACTAAGTGTCCATGTTCGTTCAGATGTGCTGCAAAAGTGGATTTATCAAAGTTATTTAGCTAGGTGCCATATATGTGTTCCCAGTACCTTAAAGTGAAACTTCTTCTTGTTTAGCCTTTGTGGAACTGTGGGCAATTGTCACATGGAAGTTTGTAAACATCTGATTTGTTGTGATATTGGCTATTTGTCCGTATATGTAACACCTCGGAACTTATTAGCTCCAACCTCTTTAACAATAACCACTGTTTTCTACGTGAACACGTTAGATGTTGAATTACATGTACTTCCGAAGTCATTGATATCTGCTATATCATAATCATTTCATGCGAGTCCAATAATTACTATAGTGAGTAATATCCAGCTAATGTGTAAAAAATCGAAATATTTTTGTAAAAAAATGTAGCGAATGTAATGTGGAAACGAGACGGATAGTCCAGTTACAGGTAATTACTTTTATATTTTAAAACTCATGTCGCTTAGGAACTTCCACTTCTTTCAGTTATGTCTGTATTTTCACTACCGTATTGTTTGTCTTTTATTTGAACAGTCATCTCGTTATATGCAGCATGGAAACATGAAATTGAAAGTTGACAACCTGAAAATAGGATCAAGCCCGAAACTGGTGGTGTATTGAATAAAATAACTTTCTGTTTTGACTGGTAGCTTTTATTATTCTACTCCCTATAACGGAACAGACGTAGAGTGCAACTGCATCCATTATGCATAAAATTCATAGAGTAATACTATCACCACACTATTATAAAACGTAATTTTTGTATGTTTCCGGGTTTTTAGTTAAATACCTTATTTATTATTCCACAAATGACGTGAAAGTTGTGCGCCTTTTCGTCTAAATCTTTACCATGATTAGAGTTTCTACCGCATGTCAGATATTTTAAAGATAACCCTGTATAATTATTTTGTTGTTAACTGCGATGTTCACTGTACTGAGTATGTAGCTTGAAAGGTCATAACTTTCTTTTAATGTAATAAAAATTTAAGGTTGTATTCCTTATATTTTCGGCTTAGCGGATGTGTTACTAAGTGGAAGTCATCTTGACTTGCTTGTATCATCTGTGAATAGTGATTCGGTTAGATCGTTGCATTTATCTAATTTAATTCCTGGTTAAGTACGGGATTTCCAGTTCTTAAGGACATAGTGAATTTAAATATTAAAAATAGCTGCTCTTCCATGGTGCATTGCTTTTAAAGCAAAGATCATCTCGAAGAAATTGACTTGATAGTCTAATACCGCACTGGGCCACGAAGTGTTACGTCAGCCTGAGCACCAGGTCCCCTCGCGGGAACCTGAGGGATGGCCCCCGGTGTTGTACTGTATCTTGAGTAGTGGTGAAACTTTTAAATTCTCCTAAAATGTCTCCACAGAGAAAGCTGTCAATAGTTACGTGGCGTCTCCGAGAACTTATGATCTGTGTTCGCTTTGGACCTATGTGACGAGTGACGTCTGCCGTGTTTACCTAGAATGTCTGGAGTTGTCATGTGTCGTCCACATCTCTTCAAATTTTAGGTTGTCTCAGTAACGTGTTGGTTTTTGCAAGGAGCTTAGGTTGATGCCCAGTGGTAAGACAAATCGTGACTAAGACAATCGAAACTGGAATATACACTGAAAATGGCGAAATACGAAAGAGTGTGCCTAATAACTGAATACATAGGAATGTGGAAGGTCATACCTGAGTCGATGGTGAGAGCGGTGGCGTCCGTTGGGTCGACCCACCAGACGGGCCTGTTGACGGGGGTGCCGTCCTCGGCAGCCTTCTTCATCAGCTCGACGATCAGCGGTCCGTACTGAGCGTGCAGCTGCGTCAGGTTGCGGCAGATGTCCAGGGTCTGCAACGAGGGCAGCAGTTACAGCGTCACAGCTCAATCGAAACTCTTTATAGTGTTCAGGGATGAGTAAATAGCTCTCTCAGGATATATCCGTCTCCGCTTTACAAGATGGCGCTGCCATAAAGACGGACCAAATTCTGCTTCGGCCGATCGGCGTATTAATATGTCACGCAGCCAATGAGATTGCTGCTAACGTAGAACCTTTTCTCCTTGCGGATCACACTCGCGCAGTGATACCTGAACGCTCGAGGTATTATAACGAGTGTACAGACCTCCGATTAGTCAGTCTGCATTAGTCTGCATTAATGTATAGTCAAGTTTCAGTCTGTGCCTAATAGGATTATCATATTCCTGTACATAGCCATGAAAAGAAATGAATAGACACTTTGTCAAGTATCAGAGTTATGTGAGAATAAGATTAACGTACCAAGACCAAAGGAACTTCAGATTGTCAATTGTAAATAGCATCCAGAACCAAGTTAAGTTATTTTTATGCTTTTTATTGTTTTAATAAATGTGTGTGAATAATCAAGTTCTGTTTAAAGTTGGTCACCGTCAATCTGCTACTCTAAGCGTGCAAGTGGCATTTCTATCGTCTGACCTAACGGCAGAAGATAAACACGCCACGATAAGACTACGAGACATATTGCTAACACTCGCCTAATTCGCTAGAGCGACAAGTCAAATAATCTGATAGTGTGTGTACCGAAGGTCTTACAGTACGCACACTATATATATATATATATATATATATATATATATATATATATATATATATATATATATATATATATTGGAGAAAAAGCATAGTAGAATTTAGGTTCTGGGAATTTTAGCGTAGGTCTCTTGCGACACGAATCATACGTCATATGTCTCGACGCGTATCTCAGCATAGGTTCCTTATCATTTCTGTGAATCTCTCGCACTAACTTTTCAGCGACGAATTTTCTGCACCAAAGGGGGGTCAGCAATCTTGTCAGCTATGGTTCGAGATAAAATATCACGTACTTTCTTTGCTCATAATTTAATGTTGATTGTTTTTGTTGTCTTTTCGCAACGTACAAGACACAAACGCGCTATATTGATTGCAGTGGTTGAAAAGAAAATGCCTTATATTAGGATTTCGATACGGCTAAACCAAGTGGATGAACTGGTTGAAGACAGAATTCTCAGCCCTGAATTAGGTTTAGAATATTAATAATAAACAATCTTTTTGTCCACACGACTGTAATGTTGGATGTGCTTTAACATGCTGTCCTTAAGTAGTAGTTATTTGATGAACTTTTAATGCATTTGCTCCAGGGGAAAAAAGTAAATATTGTGGCAACCTGCACGAATAAAAGAATAAACAGGCTAATGAAACAACAAGAATGACTATTGCTACTAATACCACAATCGTTGCCAAGTTGCAGACTCTGATAACCCTGCCGGCCGTGGTCGCCAAGCGGTTAAAGGCGCTACAGTCTGGAACCGCGCGGCCGCTACGGTCGCAGGTTCGAATCCTGCCTCGGGCATGGATGTGTGTGATGTCCTTAGGTTAGTTAGGTTTAAGTAGTTCTATGTTCTAGGGGACTGATGACCTTAGAAGTTAAGTCCCATAGTGCTCAGAGCCATTTGAACCATTTTGAACCATCTGATAACCCTGACAGTGACAAATGCCTATTATTTCAGTCTTTGATCACAATATGAATTCTTTAGGCCATGACATTGACATTACCATATCAGAATACTGTGCCGTCTAACGCATGCCTGTTCGACAGGTGGTGTTGTTTCATTGCAAACGCATCGCTCGTTCTGTATTTATTCATGGGGTAGTAAACTATTGTCTTCACTATTTCGTGGGTGCGTACCGGTGAAACCAAGAAAATATTGTGACGCGTATCACAGAAACCGTTTTCGTTTGAAAATAACTACATATACGACAACATTAACTGATGGAGGAAAAAATATTTAAGTGCAAGTGCTAAATGACCTCTGTGTTATTTTACCCCATTGGTAGCTGGAAAAGCAGTTGTAACACCGCTTCCCGTCAGATCACCGAAGTTAAGCGCTGTCGGGCTCCGCTAGCACCTGGATGGGTGACCATCCGGTTTGCCGAGCGCTATTGGCAAGAGGGGTGTACTCAGCCCTTGTGAGGCAAAATCAGGAGCTACTTAACTGAGAAGTAGCGGCTCCGGTCTCGTAAGCTGACATACGACAGTGAGAGCGGCGTGCTGTCGACATGCCCCTCCATATCCGCGTCCAGTGACGCATTTGGGCTGAAGATGACACGGCGGCCGGTCGCTACCGTTGGAACTTCAAACCCTGCTCAGGTGGACGTTTTTTAATTTTTCTCCATTCACTCGAAAACATCTGACCGTACAGTGTAGCTCTACATGTAGATTAAGATTTCTTTTCGAAATACGTGTCTTTTTTTTTTTCTTAATGTGAAATTTTTTGTGCGTCACGTACCATATCAACGCTGTGATGCGACATTTACCTCACACGTGGCTCATATAAATAAAGAGCGACACATATCACAAAATAGGCGCTCAACTCACCTCGTTGTCGAAGTCCCAGGGCTTGACGTGGAACCTGATAGCCGGCATGAAGGTGGTGGCCTGCAGCCAGCGGATGTACAGGTCGTAGGTGGGGTAGCCGCCGTGGTTCTCGGCGCCGCCCACCTGCTCCGGCATCACGAAGGGGTAGCCGACCATGCTGAGCTGCAGCAGTTTGGGCACCAGCGTCTTGAGGCCGTTCTGGCCGCTCCACGCGGTGTCGACGACGTCCATGAGGAAGAAGTTCGGCAATTGCTGGCTCTCGACGCCGGAGCGCAGCGTCACCATGGGCCCGAACTGGGCGCCCGCCCTCGAGTACTCGTCCGAGATGACCACCGGGTTCTTCTCCACCGGCGTGATCTCCGCCGGCTGCGGCAGGTAGCTGGACTCGCCGTAGTCGAACCTGAACGTGTCTATCCCTGTCTCATTGCGAAGTGCCTGGAAAGAGATTGAGAATGTTGTGGCGTACCGTGAGAGATGATGTTCTCTACAGAGTATACAAGGCGACGTCAGAACAGGGGACAGAGATGGAGAAAATATGGAAGGATACCGGACGGTTGATAAATTATGTAAGGAGATATGATGATGTAATCATCATAGGATATTGGAATGCGGTAGTAGGGGAAGAAATAAAAGAGAGAGTTCCTGAAGAATATAGGATTGGTAATTGAAATAGGACGGCAGAAAGGCAAACTAAGCTGTGCAGTAAAGGTTAATTACTAATTACGAATACATTGTTCAAAATTCGAAGGTGAGGAGCTATAAGTTGCAATGGAGGGAGACGCGCCTATATTTGGAATGGACATCGTAGTCAGAGAGAGAGTCCGAAATCAGTTGTTGGATGGTGAGGCGTAGCCACAAGCAGGTACAGTCTCGGGCCACAATCTTGTACTGATGGAGAGCAGGCTAAAGTTTAAAAGATTCTCCAGAAAAATCAATGCGAAATGAAGTTGGGCACCGAAGAATGATGAGAAGCGTCCAATGCTCTCTAAGGCTGCAGTTACTGCAATACTGAACACAACAGCGGGCAGTTCGCTTGAAGAGGTACGGAAATCTCTGAAAAGGGCACTCACACCAATCGAATACAGTAGTGTATCTACTAGTATGGCAACTGCGAAGGAACTGTGGGTAACACACGAAAAAATTTCAGTTGATCGGCGGAAGAAGGAAGTTGAAAAATGCTCAGTTTGAGATAGAAATATCGCAATTAAGAAAGAAAAATCTAGGAAGTGTACTAAAGCCAAGGTAACATGGTTTGTAGGAAAACGTGAAGAAATCGAAAAAGGAATGGTCACCAGAGAGAGTGATATAGAAAAGTGAAAATCTTTTTTTTTTTCAATGAAAATCAAAGGCGTCAACTGTCAGACCGAAAATGGAATCCTACTGTTAAACGAAGAGGTAAGAATGGATATGTGGAAAGAGTATGTTGAAGGTAGGAGTAAATGTCCGATGACGCGACAGAAGAACAAACGGGAGTTGACATGGAAGGCTCACACATTCCGCTATTAGAGTTTAACAGACCTTCAGAAGACTGGTGATCAAAAAAGACTGAGGGCATAGACAACATTCCTTTGGAATTTCTAAAATCCCATAAACGTCTTCGAATCTCATGCAACCAAGTTCCTGAGAAGAACAATACACAGAAGAGAGGTAAAGGAATCTGAGGACCGTTTAGATAAATCAGTTTGTCTTTCTGAAATGGTACACGTGGGAGTAACTTCATACGTTGCACTGGGTAGTGGATTAAGGTTTACGAAAACTGAAGAAGCTTTCGTAAGATTTTTGGAACTAGACAAAGGCATCCACAGTATAAAATTGTGCTTGGTGTTCGAAATACTGAAAACAGTAAAAGTAAGCTGTTGGAAAGAGGGCTGTTAATAAGTATGTAACAAAACCAGGAGGGAACGATACGAAAGGGAGTGCTGAACGAAGTGCTCCAATTATGAAGGGTTGAAGACAGGTATGCGATCCTTCGCCCGTATCATGCAATCAGTACATCGAGGAAATAATGACGAAAATAAAACAAAGCTTCAAGAGTGGGATTAAAATTTAGGGTGAAAAGATATCAGTGAAAAGATTCGCTGATGACATTGTTATCCTCTGTGAATGCTGCGGAGAATTACGTAACAAGTAAACTAGAATTTACAGTCTAATGAGTACACACTATGGACTGAGTGCAAATAGATGAAAGACAGAAGTAAAGAGCAATGGCGGAATTGAGATTAAAGGAAACCTTAGCATAGAAATTGGTGACCACGAAGTAGAAAAGTTAATAATTCTACAACCATGGAGACAAAGTAAAATTTGACAGAAGAAGTAAGGAAGTCGTAAAAAGCAAATTAGCACGAGCAAAGAGGTCATTCTTTCTTAAAAGAAGTTTCTTACTATCAAAGGTAGGCCTCAACTTGAGGACCAGATACGTCGAATGTACGTACGAAGCACAGCACAGTATGATAGTGAATCGTGGACTGTACAAAGACAGGAGAAAAAGAGAATCGATGAGTGATATGTTTTGCGGTAGGAACGTGCTGAAAATTAGGTGAACTGTAAGATAATGTATGAAGAGGTTCTCCGCGGAATCGGCGAAGAAAGGTAAATACTAATAAGAAAAAGGGAAAGGGTGATAGGACAGGTGTTATGATATCAGAGAATAACTTTCATTGCTCCAGGGGTGGGTGGGAGGGGGGGACGGGTTGTAGGGAAAAAAAACTGTAGGGGAAAGCAGAGATTGGAATACATCCAACAAATAATTGAGAACGTAGGTTAAAGACTTTTACTCTGTGATGAAAAAGTTGCCACAGGTGAAGAATTCGCGGAGGGGCCGCATCAAACCAGTCAAAGGACTGATGACTTAAAAATAATAACAAAGAATTTTCTACTAACGGACTACGCAAGGGAGTCATATTGTTATGACCAGATGCTTGTACAAACGAGAACAATGGAAAACAACGTGTCACAGATTTCGTTAAATGGATGATATAGTTTATTCGCAACCAGCTTCAGGTTTTAGACCACCCAGGTGGTCTCTAACATAGATTCCTTTCTGTAAATCACCTTCAATTTTTTTATCAGAATGCATTCAAACAGTCTCTAAGTTCTCATTTCTGTGAGATACAGCAGGTACCTGATTCACACATCTCTTTGAAAAAGACCGAGAGTGCGTATTCGAAATGACGAAAAGTACAATGACAAGTTAAGCTAAAAAATATAATTTCAGAGAAACAGCAGAAATGGATTTAAAAGGAAAATTCGATTTGATGCTCCCAGCTAATTTATTCTGCACCAAGTGCTGCATATAATTAAATTTATAGTCGGATTGATTATACGATTAATGAACTGATGAAAAATATATCTAGGAAAGTGAATGAAAAGCCTACCAACATAATCTTGATTGACAAATGTCCCAAGTGTTCTGCTTTTATATTATGCTCTTGAGTGAAGTTACGACCTTGATGAGCTACAGACAAAATTACTGCATGCCTGCGGCGTACATTCCATGGAAGATATTCTAATTACTCATCATACGATATATCCATATCGGCTACCTAGTCTTTTCAAAAACATGTATTCTCAGTAGATGTTCGTTTGCAGGACAGAATTTCTCTAAGCGTTTTACAGAACGTACTTCTAATTCCTTCTGAACAGTCAAAGATAAATATTATTTTTCTCTTACATGGGTTACAGGAACCACGAAAAGCTCTGCAAGCGATTAATTGTATTTAAGTAGAGGCACACTTTGTTGCTGATTCCTATCACATACATACTAGATTCGCTGGCGAAGCTACTCACCGAAAGTTTGTCCGTCCACCAAGCTGCTGCGTCTGGGTTGGTGAAGTCGACAACGCCGCCATATCCCCTCCACCAGCGGGTGGTCGTGCTGCCAGTGCTGTTCTGCACGAGGTACCCGTTGGCCAGCGCCTCAGAGAAATACGGCTCGCAATTTTCGTTTATAAATGGGTGCATCCACAACGCGACGGAGAACCCTAGCGCGTGGAGGTCATCCGTGAGCGCACGCATGTCGGGGAACTTGGCCGTGTCGACGGTCATACTGCCGTAGCAGGTTTCCCATTTGTCAGATATTTCGATAACGCTGTAGTCGAATCCGTGCTCGATTATGTTAGCGACCCTGTCCCTCACGTTGTCTTCTGGAGGCGTCACTGTCCAGATGGGATATGTTGCCATGCGTTCGTCTGGGATCGCGTCGGGCTTGCCCATGTACGTCTGGACGACGTGCTCGTGCGCCTGTCTCGGGTCCTCGTACGAACACAGCTCGAACTGCAGCACGTTGGCGGTTCGCTCCTCTGGGTAGGGAGACTCGTTCTCGGCAATGAAGCACAGTTTGTTGAGGGTCGCGTCGGTGTTCTGCTCTATGAAGAGAGGACTGTTTGCATGAACGCGGATGGCTCTGCCGTCAGAGAAGAGCCAGTAGCGCGCAGCGATGGCGGCGTGGTCTCTCTTGTTGGTGACGTATGCATAGTGGTCGTACACGTTCTGCTCCGTTGGCCACGTCTGGTAGGTCGATTCGATACCTCCGTAGATGTGACTCGAAAGGTGGCGCTGACACATTCTGATGGGCGCGGTCGGAACGTCAATCGTCAGCCGGCCTTCAAAACAACGGCCCGCCCTGTCTTGGCGCCGCAAGACGACCCTGGAGCTTCCAAAGTCGAAGGACTCCTCATCCAGACGTCTCTCGTGGCGCGGAGCTGGAGGCAGCTCGTCTCCGGGAACTTCGATGTATCCCAGCTCCACCTCCTGGCCGCCTAAAACACGCAAGTAATTATCTCCTGTGAGTGAATTTGCTGTAGTTATAAATATAATAAAAGAGAGCTATTATGAAACACTGAAGTACACTAGAATACAAATTTATCATTGCCATAAAGGGAACTGAAAACCTTCAATAATTGAACACCAGAAACATGTAGCGCGCTATATCCCACAAATGGTTGAATTTTAATTCTTGTTATGGATTTAGAGGTCTACGTTAGCGTTTTATGTACAGGTAACGCCACGACTACAGTAACCTCTACTGACATTCCACTATACCATTGTTGTTCAAACGTTCGACAAGCTACACGTATTCTCTAGCATGCACCGAGTAGCTGTTAACCCCTGATATGTACTTGCCAATGTCATTTCCATATCTCTTACTATAACACACATTCAGCCTCGCGCCTGCGGTAACATTAGATCATAAGACGGACTACAACTTCTCATGTAGGCAAGTCATGTAGCATACATGAAGCTCTTTCAGAATATTATTCTAGAGTGTGTGGCGATTGAATGTTTCATTCTATACAACTGCACAGAATGTAACATTAACACGAAAAGCGCATTCACTTTACCATACGTGTTATGTAGACAGTTTTCTTACAAGAAAACAGTACTAGAAAGGAACCCCACACCATATATTGAAACTATCGCTTTGCGTTATTTGAAATCATGCCCCAATCAAACACATTGATATATCTGAGAGAGGACACGAAGCTGGCTGCTCCTTGGCCACTATCAAGAATGTCACCATGTATGACAGTCGTACTGGAGCACATTCTACTTTAGTTAGAAAATTCCACGTTTTATGCAAGAAATCGGGCAGCAATATTATTCTGCCGTATCATTATATACTTTAGCAATATTCGTCTCGGAATGTTTCAGTAAAGGCGTTAATAACAATTATACCCTCACATACAACACCTTACCAATTGTCACGTAAAGTCTGTGTAGTAAATATTTCATTTAACTCGCATGTATCCTCCTTGCAGTTGTAATTTTGCCATACTCTCAGGGAAAATATTACCGCAGGCGTCAAACAACGCTGTTTGATCAGCGAAACGTTACAGGTGCGCGCTCTTAATTCTGCGACATTTTCTACGTCTACACGCATTTCACGTTTCAGTGGCGGGCAGAGAGTTCGTAGAACCACTTTCATGCTACTGTATTTCCCTGCGACTTGACAGATTCCTTAACAGGTGGCGCTGACCAGGCGGGCAGGATGAAGGGAGAACCGCCAGACGACTTATCAGTAAGCACCTGAAGTGGTGCAGAAGCGCCCATTGCTTCCTCGACCACGAACAGGACGGAGAGTAGGGTTCTCTGAAAGAGGGCTATCCGAAGGGTGAGCCAAAGGAAAACACTCCTCAACTGCGTCATCCTCCTGTGCTCTTCGACTCTTGTTTTGAAAACCGCGGCAGTGACGGCGTTAGTAGCCTTACGAGTGAGCAGCGAGGTCAAAATCACAATCAGTACCTCTCAAAGATCCACTTTGATCCCCAATAATCGAGATTGGCTCAGTTGCAGAGTCTTGTTGGAGAGGAGCCGCTGAAGTAACTTTTTACGCTGTTAGTAGGTGGGTTTTTAATGTCACCACACGTCGGGCACAATTGGCAGGTAGGTGGCTCCTCTCATTACAAATAAAGCCGGTTTCTTCCTGGCCGGCACAATAAACATATACCTGATAGCCACATACCTGTAAGTGAGAGCGAGTATTTTTTTCATCACCATGTACACCGACCGAACACTTCTACATAAATGTCAGCGAATCTGAGCAGACAAGCGTTCCCTTCGAATATATCGTATCTCCCCATAAGGAAGCAGTATGGACCTCAGAAAACTGTAGGTTCCCTCGTGCAGAAGAAAAACCCGAATATTCGTGTGGGCCACTTCTGCGTTTGCCAAAAGAATCATGATGGTAGGACCAGCACGATGATTAAATAGGATCTGATTACCGTGACGTAATACCATACTGTCAACCTAAAGCAGGTCAAGAAAATTAACGAGAGAAAGATGTAATTCCTAATCAAAGTACGCAGTATGCAGTTAATCTGCACTAACCTTGACACCGTCCACCAGCCAGTCGCGTGTCTCTAAAGAGCCGGGCTGCACATGCCTCGTGAATTTATCAAAACTGAATCTGACAGTACCTATACGTTGAACAGACTTTGGAAACATGTTGGACATCACGATACGAGATAACGAAGTGTAAGGAAGGGCTGCACAAACTCCGGACACTAGGCGACGAACAGCGACGTGACGTGCACGACCACTCACACGGCACATGTGAGACACGCTACGCCAACGCTAAGAGGCGGAACTACTACAGCTTTCTATCACAAGACGCAAAGCGGAGTCCACTCAGCAAAGGGATGTTGCACGAGCTCCTCTGAGACAAAAAGGTTGACACAGGAGAGGAATTCGTGGCGGGCGGCATCAAACAAAAGTCAGTTAATGGCAATGGTGCAGGCAATAAGTAGGTTACTGATATTTCGGTTTCAAAGGAAGATCAGAAACCGAATAAAAATCAATTCGTTTAATGAGAAGTGACAGTAGATGCTTACAAGCTTGAGGGGGAAAGCCGAAGTGCTTAATTTGCTAATAGTAGAACCTAAAGATAGTTTTGGAAAGGAGTAAAAACAGATTGTGAACGCAGAATCGAGGAAATTAGGCGCTAAATGAAATCATCATTAGCGAACTGAATAATAAAACAGATACATTAAATAGGAAAGGTGTCCAACACTGAAAGAGTGGAAATAAATTTGCGAATAGTTGATGACACCCAGAAACTAGAGCGGTGCAACGGAAGAAATTCAGGAAAAAAATGAATAATTTAGAACAGATGAAACGTTCCCTTAGAAAAATTTATGAACGACTGAGTTTATAAACCTCTTATGTTAATTGATTTTCAAACAGCTGAGCAAAACTGAACGTACTCAGACCTTTCTCTCTTTACTTATTCTGATCATCACTAAACTGAGACAGAATACTTTTTTAGCGCAACGCAATCTGACTTTCAATAATCCCTACAAAAGATTGGTCCTGAATAACAATAACCTATACCTTTCATGAATCACTGAGCTCACAAAAATCTTCGTTACTAAAACTACTGCAATACAGCGTGCGCCAATACTGCCAGCTGAATAAAAGATTCTAACTACTGAAGGTACTAACTACTGATGGGCATAGTTAGCAAATGAAAGATTTTGATAGAGAACAAACAATGTATTTACCTTAATAATGTTCAAAAGTCATCATGTATATGTCAGTTCATCTTGTTGTTGTTGTGCTCTTCAGTCCTGAGACTGGTTTGATGCAGCTCTCCATGCTACCCTATCTTGTGCAAGCTTCTTCATCTCCCAGTACTTACTGCAACCTACATCCTTCTGAATCTGCTTAGTGTATTCATCTCTTGGTCTCCCTCTACGATTTTTACCCTCCACGCTGCCCTCCAATGCTAAATTTGTGATCCCTTGATGCCACAGAACATGTCCTACCAACCGGTCCCTTCTTCTCGTCAAGTTGTTCCACAAACTTCTCCCCAATTCTATTCAATATCTCCTCATTAGTTATGTCATCTACCCATCTAATCCTCAACATTCTTCTGTAGCACCACATTTCGAAAGCTTCTATTCTCTTCTTGTTCAAACTATTTATCGTCCATGTTTCACTTCCATACATGGCCACACTCCATACAAATACTTACAGAAATGACTTCCTGACACTTAAATCTATACTCGATGTTAACAAATTTCTCTTCTTCAGAAACGCTTTCCTTGCCAATGCCAGTCTACATTTTATATCCTCTCTACTTCGACCATTATCAGTTATTTTGCTCCCCAAATAGCAAAACTCCTTTACTACTTTAAGTGTCTCATTTCCTAATCTAATTCCCTCAGCATCACCCGACTTAATTCGACTACATTCCATTATCCTCGTTTTGCTTTTGTTGATGTTCATCTTATATCCTCCTTTCAAGACACTGTCCATTCCGTTCAACTGCTCTTCCAAGTCCTTGTCAGTTCATGATATCCAATACTTACAAATTTACTCTTTCTGATGGATACAAGTCCAGATCGTCCGCTTTCAAAATTCTGCCATCTCTCTCCTCACATCCACCACTGCTGGCAGCTCACCTCCAATTGCACAACGCTACGCGCTGCTCACATCCATTTGCCCAACACTACAATAGCGCATATTCCAACAATGCCAACCAGCCACAGACTGCACACAGCACAGCCAGTGATTTTCATGCAGAGCGCTACGTGACGTTGCCAACATAAAAACCTAAACAGCCTACTTACACAGAACGTTAACTTGGAAGCAAGCGCAATTAACGTAAATTCACGTCCTACTGGCCGATTTTTGGCGGACAAAAAAATTTGATTCTGTAGGCTGAAAGTATCGAGTAATTTCTGTGCATAAGTGCCTCGAAATGTTCCCAATAGGTATGCAGCGAAACAGGTATTGGCTGGCGATGTACGTGGATATGCGATTAGAACCTCCGAAGACAGCACAACCTTTGACGGATTCATCTCAAAAATTACTGCCAAATATGAGGAGATGTCAGACAGGCATAATTATAACGTTTTTAAGTCCATCCTAAAAATATGAAATATGGAACAGTGGTCGGTCGATTGTTGTAATACATTTTTTTATAATTTTCGGTTCTGCAGAAAACGCTACTGAGGCGTTGAAACAAGTGGCCTACATGACGTTTTCAGAAATAACGGCTGACTGTAAATATGTCTACTACATGTCAGGTTGGTTGTTGCATAAATGTTTTTATTACTCCACCGTTCTGCAGAACGATGTAGTATCATAACAGTGGAATATATGATAAACTGAAAGCCACTTAACGGTGTAATAATACTGAAGACTTATGTCCCCTCATAGAATCTGATGAACCAATTAGATTGTCAGTCCTTTTGCGGGTGAATTTTGTACACTCCTGGAAATGGAAAAAAGAACACATTGACACCGGTGTGTCAGACCCACCATACTTGCTCCGGACACTGCGAGAGGGCTGTACAAGCAATGATCACACGCACGGCACAGCGGACACACCAGGAACCGCGGTGTTGGCCGTCGAATGGCGCTAGCTGCGCAGCATTTGTGCACCGCCGCCGTCAGTGTCAGCCAGTTTGCCGTGGCATACGGAGCTCCATCGCAGTCTTTAACACTGGTAGCATGCCGCGACAGCGTGGACGTGAACCGTATGTGCAGTTGACGGACTTTGAGCGAGGGCGTATAGTGGGCATGCGGGAGGCCGGGTGGACTTACCGCCGAATTGCTCAACACGTGGGGCGTGAGGTCTCCACAGTACATCGATGTTGTCGCCAGTGGTCGGCGGAAGGTGCACGTGCCCGTCGACCTGGGACCGGACCGCAGCGACGCACGGATGCACGCCAAGACCGTAGGATCCTACGCAGTGCCGTAGGGGACCGCAGCGCCACTTCCCAGCAAATTAGGGACACTGTTGCTCCTGGGGTATCGGCGAGGACCATTCGCAACCGTCTCCATGAAGCTGGGCTACGGTCCCGCACACCGTTAGGCCGTCTTCCGCTCACGCCCCAACATCGTGCAGCCCGCCTCCAGTGGTGTCGCGACAGGCGTGAATGGAGGGACGAATGGAGACGTGTCGTCTTCAGCGATGAGAGTCGCTTCTGCCTTGGTGCCAATCATGGTCGTATGCGTGTTTGGCGCCGTGCAGGTGAGCGCCACAATCAGGACTGCATACGACCGAGGCACACAGGGCCAACACCCGGCATCATGGTGTGGGGAGCGATCTCCTACACTGGCCGTACACCACTGGTGATCGTCGAGGGGACGGGACACTGAATAGTGCACGGCACATCCAAACCGTCATCGAACCCATCGTTCTACCATTCATAGACCGGCAAGGGAACTTGCTGTTCCAACAGGACAATGCACGTCCGCATGTATCCCGTGCCACCCAACGTGCTCTAGAAGGTGTAAGTCAACTACCCTGGCCAGCAAGATCTCCAGATCTGTCCCCCATTGAGCATGTTTGGGACTGGATGAAGCGTCGCCTCACGCGGTCTGCACGTCCAGCACGAACGCTGGTCCAACTGAGGCGCCAGGTGGAAATGGCATGGCAAGCCGTTCCACAGGACTACATCCAGCATCTCTACGATCGTCTCCATGGGAGAATAGCAGCCTGCATTGCTGCGAAAGGTGGATATACACTGTACTAGTGCCGACATTGTGCATGCTCTGTTGCCTGTGTCTATGTGCCTGTGGTTCTGTCAGTGTGATCATGTGATGTATCTGACCCCAGGAATGTGTCAATAAAGTTTCCCCTTCCTGGGACAATGAATTCACGGTGTTCTTATTTCAATTTCCAGGAGTGTATTTTTAGTTTTGACCATTTAAGACGCCACAACGGTTACTCCATTCCTGCAGGAAGTTGTTCAGCTGAGAATAAACAACATAAATTTCACATCTGTTCACGCTGGTTATTATTCACATTAATTAGAATAACATCAAGGAGTTTGCAGTGCTGTATGAAAACACACTGCTACTTTTGGCTCTTCTCCTAGTGGTGGATTACAGCACTGATCGGGTACTGTGAATGTATTGTCTAGAAATGGTCGCAGACGTCGGTAGCTAAGAGTGAGCACTGAGGCAACTTTGAACAGCTGGCCAGACAGCCATCTGTTGGCGCGCCACGCACTCACCCCTGTCGGTCAGTATCAGGACGCGTCCGGAGGCCTCGTCGTAGCGGGTGTTGAGGCCGTCCGCGGTTGCGGCTGGTGCCACCAGCAAAACACCCAGCAACAGCAGCGTCGGGGTCGACCACATTGCTGCAGCAGACAAGCATACAGGCTAATTAACTGGTAGTCCAGGACCACTTCAAGTGACGACGACAAAACAGATGGCACTGTAGGCACCCAACACACGACACAAAGTCACGAATGATATGGTATTACGTTTATCGTAAACGACATTCACATGCATTAAGTGTTTCATTCGTTTGCAAAACAAATTCTCGGCCATTTTCAGATTCTCTCATTTATGGAGACCTTCTCATATTTTTGTCCAATGCACTTAACTTTCACCTGGAATAGCCTGATAACCTATCAGCAGCATTTTTAAATGACGTGAAAATTTTATTTACCTTTGGAGCATATCGATAAGAGATGCTATCGTATACAGGTATTCTAATAGGAACTTGTTGCCTTTACTGATTCCAAAGAATCAAGATTAGCTGTAATAACAAGAGAGTGTGCTGCCCCTAAAGATAACGTATCAAATTCATATTTGAACCATCAGCTGCTGGTTCAAATATGCATTTTATACAGTACTTAACGCCTGTTGGCAGTCATGTTCCAAAAATGCCTAATATGAAAATTTTGAATGGGATACTACCAGCATTTGCATTTGTTTTATGTTCATTATGTACATCCACAGAACAAATTAGCACTACTAGGAAATTATCAAATTAAGTGCCATAGTCTGTCGTTAATTTTGCAGTGAAAAAAACTCTAATGAGAACAAATAATGTGTCAAAAAATATGTGAAACTGCCAGAAATTTTCAAAAACAGCAGATAGCCGGAAAAAAGGTCTTGCTTATTGAATTTTTCAGTACTCACTTGACTTCTGTATGAAATTTATTACTCTAATATTACTAATACTTATCTTTGAATATTACAGAGTTTTTTTACATGCCATAATGTGAGAAATATTAAATGAACTCTACAATTGCGGAGAAAACATTTGGAAGTTGTTCAGCATCGATAAACACGTATTCACAAGTCTTATCTAACTTTCAAACGATGTTCAGCGTTAACAAACGATTATTAAAGCATCTTGTCTAACATCTGCACGATTTGGTTCAAATAGCTCTGAGCACTATGGGATGTAACAGCTATGGTCATCAGTCCCCTAGAACTTAGAACTACTTAAACCTAACTCACCTAAGGACAGCACACAACACCCAGCCATCACGAGGCAGAGAGAATCCCTGACCCCACCGGGAATCGAACCCGGGAACCCGGGCGTGGGAAGCGAGAACGCTACCGCACGACCACGAGATGCGGGCTGCACGATTTGGAACCTGTAAAATTACACCCTGCAGGTGTGGTGTGGTAGACGGATAGCACCCTCACGGGCGTCGCACAGTTGGCAACGGAAACGCACGTTTCCGGCAGACGCCGACAGAGGTCTTGGGTGGACCTGGCGGACCCGGCGATGCTCGCCCAGTGAGCCACGCCTTCCCCTTCAGCGGCTGGGGGCGCCCTTTGCCGCCGCGATACACAATGGCCGACGGCGGCTACACACCCCCGTCTCAGTCGCGCTCTTGGACAGGTTTCAGTCTTGACCAGCCTTTCACAGTTCGCTCGTGCATTAGCAGGTTCGTAGATTGCTTCGCGTAACAGCTGGACTTTACTGCTGTTTGTTCTTTTGTAAAAAAAAACTTCGCAACTCACTGAGAAAGCTACAAATCAAGTATAACTTCTCTTTACTGTATCTACGTGTCTGCTAATCGTTTCTGCTCCTGTCCAGCTTCCTTGTGACCTTATGACCATAGCTTCTGCATCACTCTGCAGCCTACTTCTCCTTACCGACGAGGTAGAACACAACAGGACGCAACAGTCTGTTGTAGATAATCAACGGCTCTCAAGTTCGCGACCTACCAGATTTTAAAATCACCTGCTTTGATGGCACTACCTGTAACTTGTCTGATGAGAGTCACAATCTGATATTCGTTGGTTACTTCCGCAGAGATTTATAAAAATTCAACAGTTTTTTATGCAACAATAGAATAATGATCTAACATTCAGCATTCAAAAACTTGACTGATTACTTCTCTGAAAAATATGAAACAAAAGATTACGCAAAAATTGAGGTAAATAAATCAAATAATAACTCTTCTCCGACTAAGTAGTGTTTATTTATACACTACTGGCCATTACAATTGCTACACCAAGAAGAAATGCAGATTATAAACGGGTATGCATTAGACAAATATATTATACTAGAACTGACATGTAATTAAATTTTCACGCAGTTTGGCTGCATAGATCCTGAGAAATCAGTAACCAGAACAACCACTTCTGGCCGTAATAACGACCTTGATACGCCTGGGCATTGAGTCAAACAGAGCTTGGATGGTGTCTACAGGTACAGCTGACCATGCAGCTTCAACACGATACCACAGATCATCAAAAATAGTGACTGGCGTATTGTGACGAGACAGTTGCTCGGTCACTATTGACCAGAAATTTTCAATTGGTGGGAGATCTAGAGAATGTGCCGGCCACGGCTGCAGTCGAACATTTTATGTATGCAGAAAGGCCCGTACAGGACCTGCAACATGTGGTCCTGCATTATCCTGCTGAAATGTAGGGTTTCGCAGGGATCGAATGAAGGGTAGAGCCACGGGTCGTAACACATCTGAAGTGTAACGTCCACTGTTCAAAGTGCCGTCAGTGCGAACAAGAGGTAACCGAGACGTGTAACCAATGGCACTCCTTACCATCACGCCGGGTGATACGCCAGTCTGGCGGTGACGAATACACGCTTCCAATGTGCGTTCACCGCGATGTCACCAAACACGGATGCGACCATCATGATGCTGTAAACAGAACCTGGATTCATCCAAAAAAATGACGTTTTGCCATTCGTGCACCCAGGTTCGTCGTTGAGTACAACATCGCAGGCGCTCTTGTCTGTGATGCAGCATCAAGGCTAACCGCAGCCATGGTCTCCGAACTGATCGTCCATGCTGCTGCAAACGTCGTCGAACTGTTCATGCAGATGCAAACGTCCCCATCTGTTGACTCAGGAATCGAGACGTGGCTGCACGATCCGTTACAACGATGCCGATAAGATGCCTATCATCTCGACTACTAGTGATACGAGGCGGTTGGGATCCAGCAGGTCGTTCCATATGACCCTTCTGAACCCGCCGATTCCATACTCTGCTAACAGTCATTGGATCTCGACCAACGCGAGCAGCAATGTCGCGACACGAAAAACCGCAATCGCGATTGGCTACAATCCGACCTTTATCAAAGTCGGAAATGTGATCGTACGCATTTCTCCTCCTTACACGAGGCATCACAACAACGTTTGACCAGTTTGTGTATGAGAAATTGGTTGGAAACATTCCTCATGTCAGCACGTTGTAGGTGTCGCCACCGGCGCCAACCTTGTGTGAATGCTCTGAAAAGCTACTCATTTGCATATCACAGTATCTTCTTCCTGTCGGCTAAATTTCGCGTCTGTAGCACGTCTTCGTGTTGTAGCAATTTGAATGGCCAGTAGTGTAAAATGTGGGTAATGTAGACCCTGATGACTCTAACTTCCCAAAAAATTTTAATGTCGTATCTGCACGTGAAAATGGTCATTTGCTGAGTATTGTACACTTTCTGTTTAGATATAAAGTTATTCGTTTCATAATCTGTTTCTTACCCTTTCAAACTATCATCCCTGCTTCTCAGTTGCCGACATCCAACGACTGGGAAGTTTTATTTTTCTCGTGATGACGCACCGGTGTTATATTCAATGGTTAGGGCAATGGGAACAGAATGATTTTACTATCGAAAAAAGATGTCGGCGCGTAGACTGTTTTCTACTTTTGGGAATAAATCGATGACTGAGAGACCTACGTCTTCACTGTACCAGAGTGAGCGTTTCCGCTACGAGGCTTCCAATACAAAGGTGAGCGTCATCTGAGAGTGAGTGGGAAATCCTACAATAGGCGAGGTCGCATTTTGTTCAGAATTTCTACGCAGTTACTGAAAGAGGCTGTCTCAATAAACTGCGGTATCACTTTTTCCACCTGCACCTCTATCTGTGGTGAACTATACCTGGTGATATTGCCCAAATATTTTCACTCATGAATCCTCAGGTTGAATTCGTCATAGTGTTTTCCTTCGTGGAAGCCACGTCTTTCTACTAGTTGCAGTGCGACTTTTCATTCGGCCGAAAATATGTCACTATTCGCTACAATGTAATGCAAGAATGTTTGATCTTCACCCTCGAATATTTACCTCAAGTAGAATGCAATGTCGAGTTCAGACTGTTCCTGTTCAGCAGTCAAATAGTGGTGGAACGCCATTCCTAGTCTCAGGAGCTTTTCCGCCTGTCGTATATCAGTCACAAATTTTAATCTTCTTTTATTCGTGGATGTTTTCTACCTTCCTGATCCGTGAATACCATTCACACTCGTAAGACAACCACGAAGAGATTTGGGTGAAACTTCCCAACGCTCATTGGCCGCATTCTCTATTTCTGTACTGTCGTATTCACGTAAGGGCGTAATAGTAATTTAAATTGCAAGAGAAGAACAGAACGCACGTCTGGCAGTATCAACGCCTCTCAATTGCGTGATTAATGGCTCGCTGTGATACTGACATGCACAGTGCTTATTATACGAGGGCTGTTCAGAAAGTAAGCTCCGGTTGATCGCGAAATGGAAACGACTATGATAATCCGATAAAGCTTTGCACAGATGTGTTGGGCAGTGTCTCTAGTATGACCCTAGATAGCATCACGTCACTCCTCTCATTTCTGAGCTCACAGTGATCGCGTAAAGTTGTCTAGAGAATAGTGTCTCCCGCCAAGTACGAGGACCTGGTGCGAAATTTCGCCTGAAGCTATACAGCCAACATTACATAACTGTCGTGCAGTTTCTTCTACAAGGCAATATTCTCAGCCGCATTCTGAAGGGGCAATGAAGATGCTCCTGCATCGTTTTCAATTGGAAATGTTTGACTACCCACAATACAGCCCGTAATTGACTCCCCCTGCGTTTCATTTCTGCTCACATGAACCGCTGGCTATGAATACAACATTTTGGCACAGAAAACGAGCTGTAGGCCAGCGTAGAGAATTGGCGGAAAGCACTGGCGGCTGTCTTTTATGATGAGGGTATTGGAAAGTTGGTACAACGCTACGACAAATGTCTTAGTCAGAACGGCAACTACGTAGAGAAGTAGCTGGATGGTGTAGCTAACTGTTAAAAATAAAACATTTCTAATTTTCACTGTGGTTCCCATTTCGCGATCAATCGGAGCTTACTTTCTGAACAGCCCTCGTAATTATAATTTTCCTCCCTTCCAGCATGGCTGTTGTTAAAAGACTATAGAAAAGTACTTTACTAGCCTCGTAAATTTCAGAGTTACTGGTCACAATAGAATCTCGTTATGGCTTAATAAAGTACGTTAAAGAGTTATGAATTGCATTAATTTACGTATGTCTCACCTATAAGCACGGCGACAGTCTCTGTGGAACACAAAGCAGCTGCAGAAGTTCCTCTGCCGGTGCTGGTGCCTTAGTAGACAGCTGTATATATGTAAAAATGAAGGTAATCAGTTGAGTTCTTTAATTACTACTGCCATATACATTTAGCACGACAACAAGGTAATTATCATCTGTTAGTAGTATGATGAGACAGTTAATAATGTCAAAGTAATCAAAGTTCATCATAATTGTCACAGCTGACGTAGTATCCATATCAGTTGATATGTAGTATAACGGGGATCAATTGCTTTATCTAGATTTGCGGACCATGAACCTTGCAGACGTGGGGTCGCTTGCGTGCCTCAGTGATACAGATTACCGTACAGTGCATGCAGGCCGCAGAGAGGCGGTATGTGCGGAGGGGCCTGACGAACTCATGGTTGCTCAACAGGCACAGCCACCTGTTATTGGGTCAGCTGTCTGGATGATATACTAACGTAGCTTTGTAACATTAGCCATCATAGCCTTGCTGTACCACTACTGCAAACATCTATAAGGTAAACTACGGCTGTATTCCTTTTCCAAGGGCTTGCAGCTCTGCTGTAGAATTAAATGATGATTGCAACCTCCTGGGTAAAACTTTGCGGAGCGAAAATAGTCCCCCATTTGGAAAACGGTACGGGGACAATTCGGCAAAATTTTTGTGATCAGAAAAAACAAGACTGGCATTCTACAGGTCGGAGCGTGGAATGTTATATCCGTTAACTCGATAGGGACGCTAGAAATCTGGAAAGAGAAATGGGTCCCACGAAACTGCTGTGGGTGTTAGCGAAGTGTTATGGTCCAGTGAGAGCAGTGTCATCAGCATTAAATCAAATACAGGCAATGCACGTGTAGGTCCAATAGTTAATAAGAAATTAGGAATGTGGATAACTTTTTCTGCCATGGACAGCCTAGTTAACGCATTATCGTTGTCACGATAGACACGAGGTCAGCACCCAATACACTAGTATAAGATCACAAGCCAGCTACCTCCGCAGATGAAGAAGAGATTGAAAGAATGTATGATGAGATGAAGGATATAATGGACAATGTTAAGGAAGAGAAACGTTTAATCACGATGGGGGACCAGAACTAGATAGAAGGAAAAGAAAGAGCGGAGAAATATAAGGGGAAACCGAAAAGTTTCCGTTCGGGGGCCGTGCAGTTCAGAAACGGCATGCCACCCAGACATAATCACCGTGAGCACTGAGGCAGTCATCCCACCCATGCACCAGACTGAAGATATTCGTTTGATAATACACTTTGTCCTGTTCCGTGAAGGAATCTGTAATTGCCCACTGCACATCATCGTTCGACAGGAATCGTTGACCCTTCAAAACCTTTTTTAAGGAATCGAAGGCGTGATAATCCCATGGGGAGGAGGAGGAGGAGGATATTAGTGTTTAACGTCCCGTCGACAAGGAGGTCATTAGAGACGGAGCGCAAGCTCGGGTGAGGGAAGGATGGGGAAGGAAATCGGCCGTGCCCTTTCAAAGGAACCATCCCGGCATTTGCCTGAAGCGATTTAGGGAAATCACGGAAAACCTAAATCAGGATGGCCGGAGACGGGATTGAACCGTCGTCCTCCCGAATGCGAGTCCAGTGTGCTAACCACTGCGCCACCTCGCTCGGTAATCCCATGGGGAAAGATGAATATAGGGTGGGTGCTCCAGAGTCTCCGACTCGGCAGGTGACGTTTGTAGTGATCACTGTCTCAAAAATCTACGGTTACCAGTCTTTGAATGCTGACCCCTATTCTGACTGGACCAGAGGTGGGAATCTTCCTACATGGCGGTCAGCGCGCCTGAAGATGGCGTAATATATCACCGAAAATGGTAGCTCAATAAAATAACAATTTGGAAATTTAGACGGCTGAAAGGTGTTTGATTTGACATCTAAAATACTGAGCAGCCGAGGTCCCGCAACCATCTGTGAAAAGATGGACATACAGAAACGAACACGTTCGGCGATAACGTGTCTGTCGAACACTCATACGCCTGATTGACTAAGTTCATGACAAATTAACTCGGAAACGGTACAACGCATCTAATATTTTTTTTCAAAATTTTTCTTGGCACATCCTGTCCTGCTTCTCAGATTGTTTCTGACCATCCTGTATAAAAAACGTGCAGGTGACGCGGACAACAGTGCAGTCACTGTCGCAATGAGGAAATTCAGTGATTTACCTGATGGCCAGTAGTTCGTGATAACACCCTTTCGGGCCAAGGGTGGAAGCATTTCCGAAACGTCTAAGTTCATAAACTGACCTCGTGCCACAGTGGTTAAAGCATACTGTGCAAGAAAAACGGCCCTATCCAAAACCGGTGCCGACACAACTCTGATGCACCTCTGGGGCAAGGGTGTACGACGGCTGCAGAGATGTGTACGGGCGAATAGACGTGGAACTGTTGAGTAGATGGCGGTCCAGATGTACCACGATGCTACCAGCAGCGATGTATCGTCCAGAGATTGCGTTGCAATACCAAAGTTGGCAACACGAATCGATACAACACAGCAAGGGCTCACTGCAATCCACAGTACTGTATGGTAGGTACTCTGGAAGACCACAGCCCTCGCTGCCTCCTCAGCATATCAGAGTCCTAATTCTGAGCTCAATATAATGTCGATCTAGTAAGAACTCTCCTGCAATTCGAGACTCACGGACAGCAGTCAACATCATCCAGTAGGACAGTGACCGTTAAAGTTTATGATGTGTAATGACAACCTCTGCCACCGAATGTATCAGGGTGACCAAATGTAGTGGGAACATACCAAATGTAGTGGATGGGTGCTAGTATGTGCTATATTAAAACTTGTCCGAGCTTTCCAAATGATTTGTTGCTTCGAACTGCAGCGCCCCATTCACCTCGGTCCGCGTCACAGGGCCCCGCAATGCTGAGGCCACTGCCCCAGCGACCCAGTGCCATGCGCTGCTGTGTCGGGCTGGCCTTGTACACCAGCAGAGTGCGTTGTGGTCAGGATGCCACGACTCGGCTCAGCGGTCTGCGCCCCTGCCGACTCAGCGCTGCTCGGTGTGAGCCGCGGGCGGCCAGCTGCTGATTCTACTCGCCAGCGTGGCTGAGATCACGGCGACGAACAAGCGCCCTCGCCTCGGGAAGTCTCCGGCGTGTGTCGGGAGCCGAGAAGCCTGTCCGCAGTAGCGAGGTGAAGAGTGGCCCACTGCTGACTGGCTGCAGACTGTACGTCCGCCTCAGAGGATCGAACCAACGACCTACCATGTACTGGGACACTGGCATCTCATCTGTTGCTGCGTGTAGCCCGGTGGTATGATACGCCCAACCTTGCAGGAGAGCTGCCACACTTGAATGAATCTCGTTAGGAAACGGCACCTCTGCTTTGCTAACGCACTGCTCAACACCTAAGTTGCGCCAATGGGGCTCTTCTGCCTACAGCTTGCGCCATGCGAACTGTTGTGTTTACTCTTTTTAGCAGTTCGATGGCCCTGTGGTCTCCATTCCACTTTGCAACTGCTGGTCAGCGTATCTTACTGCAATCCAGCCTGCATCTGGTTGTGACTTGCGCTCAGAATATAGCACAAAACTAACTTTCCCTATCCTAAACGGTGGTGCCACTACAGATGAAATTTATTTATTTATTTATTTGTTTATACATTTATTTTACCTGGCAAGATTAGGGCCTTCAGGCCCTCTCTTACACCTAACCAGGCATACTCAGATTCAACAAATTTCAGTTTCTACAGAACATTAAGGACATATAACATGTTATACAGTATTAATGTTAAAGAAAAGAGATAGAGATTATAAAAGTAGTACAATGATAATTATAACAATCAAGAATTATAATAATAATAATAATAATAGTAATAGTAATGACTATGTATATGAAAGTAAACATATTTTTCTTTTATGAATGTCAGTCCTATTGCTAGTTGGGAATTTTCTCGTTATATTCTTGCAGCTTGTGAGTTATTCTCATCAAGCAGAGACATAAGACGATAGAAAGGGGTGAAAGATAGAAGAGGTAGATAGGTTAGAGGAAGAGAAATAGAATGGTAAAATTCGAAGAAAAAGATGAGAGGGGCACAACAATGGTGGCTATACCGTCCCTAATATGTAAGTCTTGAGTTCCCTTTTGAATGTTGAGTGGTTCTGGAGAAGACGCAGATCACAGGGGAGCGCGTCCATAGTCGTATGGCTGAGATGGAGAATGTTACGGTGTACCTCAAGAGAACAGTTTGACAATTAGTGCAGCAAGCGATGCTTTGCTAGTCCATGACAGCTGTAAATTATTCGTACTTCTTCCAAAGAAGTTGGCCAAAGTTAAATAAATCTCTTATTCATGAATGTAATAAAGCGAACTAGTATTTCAGGTGTTCTAACGTGATGTGCACTCTCCTGGAGCAATCAAAGAACCCACCATTGTATCTGGAAGACCGTAGCTTCGCCTGGTCTCAACAAACAGTGACTCCTCAAAGATGAGCAAACTTTGGTGCGAATGGGCCCCCGCAGCAGGCTCCTGGTCATGCATCCACGGTGACCGCTGTTTATCGGCGACGAAGGTTGGAATCTGCACTCCTCCAGTACCACAACAACACGTCCACTGAGTTGTGACAGAAGGTCTTTTCGGTTGAATCACGTTTTATGCTACATCAGAGAGATGGCCGTTGGTGTGTACGGCGTGAAACTTCTGGTATCAAACACCCTGTAACAATTATTGTCAGAAGGGTGCATGCCGGAGGAGGGAGCGTTAACGTATGGAGGATGTTTTGGTGGTGATCGCGTCGTTCAGGATGGCACAGTGGATTAACACAATTATTCATCTATCCTCGGATACTATGTCCACCTCTACATGCAGTTCGTTTTTGCCCGACACGAGAGCTTCTACCAGATGCTACTAGCATTGTTAGATAAGTACCATGATGTTTTTACCGTATTCCCTAGCCACGAAATACCCTGGATTTAAACCAAATCGAGAATCTGTGAGGTCAACGCGACTGGATTGTGCACGCCAGCGATCGTCAGCCAAGAAACCTAGCGCAACTGGCCACGGGACTGAAGTCGGCATGGTTCCACATCGGTGTCAGTGTATTCCCGAATATCTGAGCATCTTCCTGCAAGTCTCACAGAGATCTGCTCTGCAGATGATAGTTGTTCAGGCTTTTGAATTGGGTCACATTAATATGTCTGGTCAGTGTAATAATAATTAGAATAAATTTAAAATGGATATTCCATGTAAAGCACAGAGAGTTTCACATCATGATCTGACAGCTTGGCAAAGATGGGAAAGGGCCTAAGGCTGTGCATGGAAGTGTTTCTCAGACTCTGCGGTCGAAGCGAATCTCGGTTCTAAAATACTTAAAATTTATTTGGCCAAAGGTTCTAAAATGGGCTGAAAGGCAAAGCTGCATAGCAGAATGACAGCTGCCTTTAATACTTTTGAAGCGTCAGAAATAAAATGTTACATTTTCTGAAAGACGCCATGCCACAGACTTACAAGTAGTGTCAGCAAACGCTGGGAATATCAAGAGTGGAGACGTGTTGTGTTGGGCGAGTACATAAAGAAAAATTGGAGATTAACAGAGTACGCAACGATGCTAAACATGGTGACCAAAAATGTAAGAACAAATGGAAGAACAAGATTCGTCTGACCATTTACAGTGGATTTGTATGGACCTGACAGATAGTAACTTACCCTTGTTCAGCGGAGAATAAATTCATCACTGCACTATTTGATGTAAAATATATTATGCTGTGCGGGTGTCATATGAAGTTAGGGTCTTATATGCTGATGGTATTGTTAGCCACTCCAAGTGAAGATACCAGCTGTTGTGCTTCATATTTTACATTGTTTTGTAAGATTTATTCACGCTGCAGTGTTCATCTTTGACTTTACAGTTGGAAACTCAGAATCTACTATGTAGGAATCAACATGGATTCCGGAAACAGCGATCGTGTGAAACCCAACTCGCTTTATTTGTTCATGAGACCCAGAAAATATTAGATACAGGCTCCCAGGTAGATGCCATTTTCCTTGACTTCCGGAAGGCGTTCGATACAGTTCCGCACTGTCGCCTGATAAACAAAGTAAGAGCCTACGGAATATCAGACCAGCTGTGTGGCTGGATTGAAGAGTTTTTAGCAAACAGAACACAGCATGTTGTTCTCAATGGAGAGACATCTACAGACGTTAAAGTAACCTCTGGCGTGCCACAGGGGAGTGTTATGGGACCATTGCTTTTCACAATATATATAAATGACCTAGTAGATAGTGTCGGAAGTTCCATGCGGCTTTTCGCGGATGATGCTGTAGTATACAGAGAAGTTGCAGCATTAGAAAATTGTAGCGAAATGCAGGAAGATCTGCAGCGGATAGGCACTTGGTGCAGGGAGTGGCAACTGACCCTTAACATAGACAAATGTAATGTATTGCGAATACATAGAAAGAAGGATCCTTTATTGTATGATTATATGATAGCGGAACAAACACTGGTAGCAGTTACTTCTGTAAAATATCTGGGAGTATGCGTGCGGAACGGTTTGAAGTGGAATGATCATATAAAATTAATTGTTGGTAAGGCAGGTACCAGGTTGAGATTCATTGGGAGAGTCCTTAGAAAATGTAGTCCATCAACAAAGGAGGTGGCTTACAAAACACTCGTTCGACCTATACTTGAGTATTGCTCATCAGTGTGGGATCCGTACCAGATCGGGTTGACGGAGGAGATAGAGAAGATCCAAAGAAGAGCGGCGCGTTTCGTCACAGGGTTATTTGGTAACCGTGATAGCGTTACGGAGATGTTTAACAAACTCAAGTGGCAGACTCTGCAAGAGAGGCGCTCTGCATCGCGGTGTAGCTTGCTCGCCAGGTTTCGAGAGGGTGCGTTTCTGGATGAGGTATCGAATATATTGCTTCCCCCTACTTATACCTCCCGAGGAGATCACGAATGTAAAATTAGAGAGATTAGAGCGCGCACAGAGGCTTTCAGACAGTCGTTCTTCCCGCGAACCATACGCGACTGGAACAGGAAAGGGAGATAATGACAGTGGCACGTAAAGTGCCCTCCGCCACACACCGTTGGGTGGCTTGCGGAGTATAAATGTAGATGTAGATGTACAGTGTATGAGATGTAAGGAAACCAGCTGAGTGTTCGTTTCGTGCAATTCGTAAGACGCTTTACTTAAGTTTACGTATATAAGCGTATTTATGGTGTTTGCTTTGTTCTAGAAATACCGTAACATGGCATACTTACTGGAGCTCAAAAGATGGTGCTAAACGATATTTATTAGCAGTTTCGAATTTACACAATTACCAATGTTACTTGCTTCCTTCAAAAACATCTTTAATTGATTATCTCGGTCTACCCAACTTCAAAAAAATTAAATGTTTTGTTCTGGTTTATATCACTGTGATTTCCACACTACTCCTCCACTATGAAACTGCAAATTAATACAGGGTGCTGAAGAGAATTTCGCAAAAAATGAACACACTATTAAAACAAAATAAATATAAAGCATATTTCGATGACAAAAGGATTCAAAAACACTAAGTCAAAAAACTATGAATATGATAAAGACACAACATAATTAAAAGAAACTGTTTACTATACCTGTTCCTTATTATAATAAAGTGCGTCATATAAGTTCTTCTCTAGAACTTAGATCCACGAATTTCACAAAAACGGCCATTTCGTGTTGATTGTATCACAACTTGTGAGAATGTATTTTGTACGATAACAACAGTTGCAATCAAATTTGTGATATACACGATTATAATTGCATGATAGTAGCCGCATTCAAAGAATCGTTAACCCTAACTTTTATTGTATATCGATGTAAATAAACCCACATTTATGAGAATTTTCTGAAAGCGCGAGTGCTTTACATTACTTATTTCGTAGTAATCGGCGTTTGTGATTTAGTTGCTTTAGCACATATTATAACTAAAATATTGTGTTACATTTAGATGTTCCTTTCAGAAGTGGTATATATTTTCACTTATCGTAAATTATCGCAGTTTTCGGGTTTGTTAGCAACTGTAATCTCAAAAAGTTATAGCAAATTATTAAGTATAATCCGAAGTTTCTTACTGTCATAACAGAAATCTCGTTTTCTGCACTAATAATTAGGACCGTTTCAACAAAATTCAACAAACGCCATTTACAAAATTTTGCAAGCCAGGTGTTTTTTGAAGTATTCAATATAATTGACTGAAAGCATTTCAAAAATATAATAATTTCCCCTACCATAGGTACAAGCACAATAGAGGGGTACCTTTTGAGAGGCCAAAAGAAGCCTGAAAAGGGATAGCAGCCTTTTCAGTAGTTACAGGGGCAACAATTTGGATGAATGACTGATCTGACTTTGTAACATCGACCAAAATGGCCTTGCTGTGCAGATACTACGAGCGGCTGAAATCAACAGGCAACTATGACCGTACCCAAGGGCATGTAGCTCTACTCTATAGTTAAATTATGGTGGCGTCCTCTTGGGTAAAATATTCCGGAGCTAAAATAGTCCTTCATTCGGATCTCTGGACGGGGTCTGTTCAGGAGGATGTCATCAGGAGAAAGGAAATTGGCGTTCTGTCGATCGGAGCGTGGAATGCCAGGTCCTCTAATCGTGCAGGCAGGTTAGAAAATTAGAAAAGGTAATGGGTAGGTTGTAGTTAGACATTCAAGCAATTACTGAAGTCCGGTGGCAAGAGGAACAGGGCTTCTGGCCAGCTGAATACATGGTTATAAATAAAACATCAAATAGAAGTAATGCAGGAGTAGGTTTAATAATTAATAAAAAAATAGAAATGCGGATAGGCTACTACGAACAGCAAAGTGAACGCTTAAGTGTAGACAAGGCACACACAAAGCTAGCAACTACCACAGCAGTACATGTTAATATGTCACCTAACTCCGCAGATGATGAAGGTATTGAAGAAATGTTTGATGGGATAACAGAAAATATTCAGATAGTTCATGGAGACGAAAATTTAGCCGTGATGGGGGACTGGAATTCGATAGCATGAAAATGAGGAGAAGAAAAAATTACATCTAATTATATACTGGGGGATAGGCATGAAAGAGGAAGTCTGGCAGAGCATAATTTAATCATGGCTAACACTTGATTTAAGAATCATGGAAGAATGTTGTATACGTGGAAGAGACATGAAGAAACCGGACAGCTTCATACTGTTTATATAATGGTAAGACCGAGATTTCGAAATCAGATTTTAAACTGTAAGACTTTTTCCAGGGGCAGATGTGGTCTCTGACCACAATTTATTGGTTGAGAACTGCAGATTAAAACTAAAGAAACTGCAAAAAGATAGGAACTCAAGGAGTTAGGCAGGTTGAAAGAACGAGAGGTTTCTGAGTGTTTCAGCAACTATTGACTTGAACAGGAAAAAGGAATACAGTAGAAGAAAAATGGGTAGCTTTGAGAGAGGAAATAGCGAAGGTAATAGGGATCAGGTAGATAAAAAGGTAACGCCTGATAGAAATCCTTGAGTAAGACAGGAGTTATTGAATATAATTGACGAAAGGGAAAAATGAAGCAGGTGAAAGGGAATACAAACGTCTAAAAAATATATTAACAGGAAGTGCAAAATGGCTAACTGCAATGGCTAGAGGGCAAATGTAAGAATTAAGATATTTTACTAGGTAACTACAGATACCACCTACTGGAAAATTAAAGACGTCTTTGGAGAAAAGAGAAGCACATATATGAATATCAAGAGCTCTTAGGCCAAACCAGTTCAAAGAAGAGAAGGCTTAAAGGTAGAAGGAGTATATAGAGGTTCTACACAAGGGAGATGAACTTGAACGCAATATTGTAGAAAGGGAATAGAATGTAGATGAGATAGGAGATATGACATATGATACTGCAAGAAAACTTAGATGGAGCACTGAAAAACCTAACTCGAAACAAGACACTGGGTATAGACCACATTCTGTTGGAACAAATGAAAGCCTTGGGAGATAAAGCCATAACAAAACTCCTGCATCTGATGCTGAAGATTAATGAGACAAGCGAAATATCCTGAGACTTCAAGAAGTCCAAACAAAGAAGGTGATGATAGGTGTAAATACTACCGAGCTATCAGTTTAATAAGTTGTAGTTGCAAAACATTCACAAGAATTCTTTACAAAACACTCACAAGAATTCTTTACAAAACACTCACAAGAATTCTTTACAAAAGAACGGAAAAACTGGTAGAAACCGAGCTCGGGGAAGTTCAGTTTGGATTCTGGAGAAATTTAGGAACACCCAAGGCAATACTGACCTTGCGAATTTTCTTAGAAGATACGCTAAAAAAGATAAACCTACTTTTCTGGCAGTTGTAGACTTAGAAGAAGCTTTTGACAATGTTGACTGGAGTACTCTCATTGAAATTCTGAAGGTAGCGGGGGAAAAATACAGCGAAGACGATCCGCAGCCTGTCCCCCGTTTGTACGTCAAATGCAGAGGGGGGGTGAACAGAGCTGTGCCATTTAATGAGTTGCTCAAAGAAACGGGATGGTCTATGAGTCTGTGGATGGAGACACGCTGATGTCCGCTCTGGCAGCGAACATGGCCGACTACAGGGCGATCGAGAGCACTGGGGTGTCCTATATTGTCGAAGCGCCACCGGATCGTGAGAAGACGCCTTTGTCCAGAAGAATGAAGACGACAGAGGCATCCCTAAAGGAACTGTCTTGGTGCTGCCACGAGGCAGCGGTCCGAGAAGGGCTGCTGCGGGCCAGTTTCGGTAACACCGCTGCAAGGTTCATTAGTAAACGAATAAGACCATCGCTCTATGCCGTGACCCTAAAAACGGCCAACGGCGAGGGCGACATCTCGGCGTTGCGGAAGCTGCTGGGCTTCTCATTTACGGCAGAAGCTCTCCCGTCCGGCACGGATCCTCAGACTCGGAGCCTCTAGTGCCAGGGCGAGAGCCGTGTCGCCAAGTATTGCCTCAACGCGGCGCGGTGCGTCAAGTGCTCCGGCGAGCAAGACAGCCGCGCCTGCGACCGCGACAGAGAAGTGCTGCCGACTTAAGCCCGGTGTGGCGAACCGCACATCGCCAGCTGGCGCGGCTGACCGCCTTTTTCGAGCCACAGCCGTACTGCAGGCGACGAAGCGGTCGCAGCAGTGAAGACGGCAACGGCGACGATGGCCGACGGCGGCACAGCTGAGGGATAGCGCAGAAGCAGCTACCCCAGCCAGTGGCGGCGACGGTCTCCCAGAAGGGGAAGAACGGGACGCAGCTCGAGCCCTCAGAAGAACATCGGAGTCCCCCACCGCCGTTGAGGAAACCGCAGCCGCCTTCAAAGCAGCGCTGGCTGTGGAGAAGCAGGAAGCCTTGAAGGATCTGCGTGTTCGCCAAGGCCTACGTTCAGCAACAGGGGAAACACGACGACCGCTCCTGCAGCTACGCAGAAGAGCGCCGCCGACAAGCAGGAGATTCCCAGGGTGGATGTCCCTGCGACCACCCCGGCACCTCCGCAGGAGAAGAGCACTATGAAGACGGCCGTCGACACCGAAGCAACGGCGAAAGCTATGGGGGCGGCCAGCGCCAAGGTTGGAGAGAGGAAGGCAGCGCCCATCGCCAAGGTGCGAAAGCCCGGCATAGACATCCCAGCAGAAACCGCCGAACATGCTGCCCTGCTCGAGGAACAGTTTCAGTAGAACTGAGCCATAGAGTAAACAGAAGACAGCTAACATCACCATTGCCGCTGGCCAACAACAAAAAATGGTTCAAATGGCTCTGAGCACTATGGGACTTAACATGTGAGGTCATCAGTCCCCTAGAACTTAGAATTACTTAAACCTAACTAACCTAAGGACAGACAGCTGGGGTGGCCGAGCGGTTCTAGGCACTACAGTCTGGAACCGTGCGACCGGTACAGTCGCAGGTTTGAATCCTGCCTCAGGCAGGGATGTGTGTGATGTCTTTAGGTTAGTTAGGTTTAAGTAGTTCTAAGTTCCAGGGGACTGATGACCTTAGAAGTTAAGTCCCATAGTGCTCAGAGCCATTTTAACCCAAGGACATCACACACATCCATGCCCGAGGCAGGATTCGAACCTGCAACCGTAGCGGTCACGCAGTGCCAGACTGTAGCGCCTAGAACCGCTCGGCCATTTCAGCCAGCTTGGCCAACAACAGCCTGATGCTGCACCATCAGATGACTGCAGTTCAGATGAGCCGTCGTTGAGCTGTTGCGGAATGTAGCTGGACCCAGTCTGTGTCAGCTGCAGCTTTCAAGTCATTATTATTACCAAATCGCCACTGCCACGGACATGGGTAGGCTGCAATCTGAGGACCACTGTTTGACTGCCCTGTCTTTGGTGAAAGACCCTCTGCGGCGGCCTCTATAAGGTCCACCTGTCCACATGACCGTCACCGGAGTTTTCCAGCCAGCCACTGCTACTCTCCAGCCTTTGTTCCACAGCTGACTCTGAACAGCGCTGCGATCTACCAAATGGAAGACACATGGCTGCCTTGTGTCCAAACAGTGGACACTTCCTGGCTTAGTACTGCTGCAGGGTTCTGACTAAGCTAGCCCAATGTGCTGCCCTCACTGCAGTCTTTGTATACTGGATGCATCGTCTATCATGCGTGTTGTTACAAGATGGAATATGTCACAACTGTTGACAATGTCACTCTTGTCAACCCACGACGCTCTGGTTACAGAACCATCCCTACACTTTGTCACCCAGCAGGAGCTTCCTGCACCACAGCAGTATCAACCACGTGTTTGGAATGTGCGTTTCTTCGTGTCAACTACCATCGCAGTGTCTGCATAACATTATACGTATAAGACGATAACTGCAAGGTAAAATTAATACCATAGCATGTACTCAGCACTGTGTTTGGATGATTTCCAAAACATACCTACTGTCATTAATTAACTATACAAATGTTCATTTTACTGTTCAGTATGCTATTTCATCGAAGCGTCATGCATTTTCCAGTGTATGGAAGTACAAGATGATTATGTTTCGAACGTGAAGTTAAGTACATAACAGACTTTCATGAAGTTTCGCTGAATTTTTTGTTGGTGTTAGAGGAGAGTTTTTGACGAATTTAAACAGGGGAATTAGCGCTCATGCCTGTTTTCAGTGTTACAGAAACAATTTTTATTTACTCTGATAATTTTAATGTGTGGTACTAGCATTGAACTACGATCATCACTTAACTTATATAATTTATTCAGTAGTACGAATGAACAAATTGTGTGTTTTCTAATGTATAATCCAGACAATTAAGATGAGGAAGTATTGTACTTGCAAACTGTGATACAACCATCGAACTTTGTTCATCAACAGGTTTTGCTTATACTTTGACCACCAAGCCAATGAAAGATGTGCCCGATTATACATGGTGTGAGTGTGTGGATTTTATTCTGTCAAGTTACGCAATGGATTGATCCAACAAGTACCCTTTGGCTCCTGCAAGAAATAATTTCCAACCCACACTACTACAGAAGTCAGATAGACGTTCCTAATGTACCAACAAGAACTGCTTGAAAAACATTCAGCAACAAATATCTTCTGGAGTCGTCCGCTGCAAGGGAAAGACACAAAAATATTTTATATATTTTTACATAACTAGTTGGATACTTGGGTATGGGAGTATTGCTAGTTAGTGTAAGAAAAACATTAAACGAACGAAAAATATTATTTATTACAAAAATTCTGAGAAATCAAGTGAAACTTTTCCTTATAAAAAATTAATAAATTTCCGTGTTCTTTTCAGAACAGTAGATTGACTTTTATGGATAGGAATGCTATTATTTTACAAAATATGGAAAGGTTCTTTTCTCCCTTTTCTTTAAGAATGTTATTTACTCGGCAGAATGGCTGAGAGCCGCGCCTACACAACTTGAATAACTTTTCTAGATACAGTCAAGACAGTCGCATGAGAAATGTAATGGAGTGTACCGTTATGGAGGACAGATGGGGCTCGCATACGCTGCAGGGCACAATGCCGTGAGCTGCGACGACTGCTGCCTGCGTCGCTCGCTGCTGACAAATAACACAACTATCTCTTTCTATCTGGATTGACCTTCGCCCATCAGACTCTCCCTACACCTTGATGAAGTCAAGGACTCATATTCGCCCCTAGTCTAACTATTGGCGTCGTACACCGATCAGATAACCAGTCCACAATGATGCCACTCAATACTCGCTCGCAGGTGTTTAACTAGCACTCCGTCTGTATTCACACCGCACAATAAGTGTGACGGCCAACACAGTGAACAAGGCTTAATCGCGAGCGACTCAATATAGAGCATCACTCCGATTCGCTAATGGCTGTGGTGCTCTCTCAGTGAAGTACTGACAAGGGAACCTCCCCATCGCACCCCCCTCAGATTTAGTTATAAGGTAGCACAGTGGATAGGCCTTAAAAAACTGAACACAGATCGATCGAGAAAACAGGAAGAAGTTGTGTGGAACTATGAAAAAAATAAGCAAACTATACAAACTGAGTAGTCCAGGAGCAGCATAGGCAACATCAAGGACAGTATGAGCTGAAGAGCGCATTGGTCCCGTGGTTAGCGTGAGCAGCTGCGGAACGACAGGTCCTTGGTTCAAGTCTGCCCTCGAGTGAAAATTTTACTTTCTTTATTTTCGCAAAGTTATGATCTGTCCGTTCGTTCATTGACGTCTCTGTTCACTGTAATAAGTTTACTGTCTGTGTTTTGCGACCGCACCGCAAAACCGTGCGATTAGTTGACGAAAGGACGTGCCTCTCCAATGGGAACCGAAAACATTTGATCGCAAGGTCATAGGCCAACCGATTCCTCCACAGGAAAACACGTCTGATATATTGTATACGACACTGGTGACGGCATGTGCGTCACATGACAGGAAAATGTTGTCGACCCACCTAACTTGTACACTTGGCGAATGGGTAAAAAGATTCTTCTACCTTGCCCGATTTAGGTTTTCTTGTGGATGAGATAATCACTGCCAAAAAAGTGATGAAAACATAAGAGTTTATCACATAAACTGCAACAGTTTCACAGTCGCGCAGTTTTCCCTGTGCTCTGTCAAAACATGTTTTTTAATGTTTTCAAATTTTTCCGTGTGTAGGCAGTCAAATCCTGCATATGTACAAGCAAATCTGAACATGTCCTGGAATTTTGGAGAGCGAAGTTGACTATGTGTGAGTGCCTGAACTTTCATAATTAACTGAAAATAAAAAATAAAATCTGTCATCTGAGGGAAGACTTGAACCAGGGACCACTCACTCCGCAGCTGCTCACGCTATCCACGGGACCACGGCACTCCTGACACTTTAGCTCTCATGATGTTGCTTATCTTGCGCATAGACTACTCAGTTTGTATATTTTGCTTATTTTTTTCATAGTTCCACACAACTTCTTCCTGTTTTTTTGATTGATCTGTGTTCAGTTTTTCAAGGCCTGTCCACTGTGCCAACTTATAATTAAATCTGAGGGGGGTGCGATGGGGAGGTTCCCTTGTGAGGAGAGATTTGCTCTTTGCGTACACGTATGAGCGCACTCGCTCTCGTTATGTGTTCCCGCACAAGAGCGACAACGGAACGGCCTCTTTTTCTGGAAAAGTTGCAAGGGTATATCATTCGCTGCCTCACTCACTCCTCTGACTCTTTGGGTCAGAAGTATTCCGCCAATCAGCGTTGCTCTTTTAAATGGGAAAATGACGTTTCGTTTAAGTCGACCAATGCAGAAATCTGTAGCATCTCCGTTACTGTCCTCCTGTGAGAACTCTGTAACTATGCAGTCAGTCTGTGAAAATAATGCGACTTCTGGTCGCTCCCACACAATGTAGCGGAATTAAAGTCGAACACAGGGGTCGTTATCCCTTCGCTCTGGCAAAAGCTGTCTTCTCTCTGGGCGGTCACTTCGGCCGTAGTAGGTATGTTGTCGACCCAGCCCTCTGAAGGAACAGTCTTCCCAGCGGGCTGGTTTGCTCTTTAGAACGAAAATTCCTGTGGCCGTCATGTTGTGTACACTAGCCTCGACGCTTTTCAACCTCAGTGTGCACTTGCGATTTACTTATTAGATTTGCATGTCGCTTACATGAATTCATACAAAATTGACTCTACTTTATCGAGTTTGGTTTCGAATGAAGCGTCTTGATGCGCAGAGTGCGATTGTGAGGATAGAATATGTAAGAAATGAAGGTCAGCAGACAACGCCACCTTACAATGGGGCCACAAAACTCTCCATGCATCAGCCAGCTGTCACTAAAAAACTGGACTCATTTGTTATGAGAACAATGTACAGACTTCTCGCTAGCCATCCCTTTACAGGTGTTGCCTTCTTTTCCCAATTTCTAGAATTATTTCGAAAGAAATATTAGCAAAAATAACAGCTGCTGTTGCGAAAGGCTGATCCCATATGTGGTCTTGCTGACGTAATTTCATGCTTGTACTCGTTATGTTCAGCAATTCGCTGTAATCATACTGTAAATACACTCCTGGAAATTGAAATAAGAACACCGTGAATTCATTGTCCCAGGAAGGGGAAACTTTATTGACACATTCCTGGGGTCAGATACATCACATGATCACACTGACAGAACCACAGGCACATAGACACAGGCAACAGAGCATGCACAATGTCGGCACTAGTACAGTGTATATCCACCTTTCGCAGCAATGCAGGCTGCTATTCTCCCATGGAGACGATCGTAGAGATGCTGGATGTAGTCCTGTGGAACGGCTTGCCATGCCATTTCCACCTGGCGCCTCAGTTGGACCAGCGTTCGTGCTGGACGTGCAGACCGCGTGAGACGACGCTTCATCCAGTCCCAAACATGCTCAATGGGGGACAGATCCGGAGATCTTGCTGGCCAGGGTAGTTGACTTACACCTTCTAGAGCACGTTGGGTGGCACGGGATACATGCGGACGTGCATTGTCCTGTTGGAACAGCAAGTTCCCTTGCCGGTCTAGGAATGGTAGAACGATGGATTCGATGACGGTTTGAATGTACCGTGCACTATTCAGTGTCCCCTCGACGATCACCAGTGGTGTACAGCCAGTGTAGGAGATCGCTCCCCACACCATGATGCCGGGTGTTGACCCTGTGTGCCTCGGTCGTATGCAGTCCTGATTGTGGCGCTCACCTGCACGGCGCCAAACACGCATACGACCATCATTGGCACCAAGGCAGAAGCGACTCTCATCGCTGAAGACGACACGTCTCCATTCGTCCCTCCATTCACGCCTGTCGCGACACCACTGGAGGCGGGCTGCACGATGTTGGGGCGTGAGCGGAAGACGGCCTAACGGTGTGCGGGACCGTAGCCCAGCTTCATGGAGACGGTTGCGAATGGTCCTCGCCGATACCCCAGGAGCAACAGTGTCCCTAATTTGCTGGGAAGTGGCGGTGCTGTCCCCTACGGCACTGAGTAGGATCCTACGGTCTTGGCGTGCATCCGTGCGTCGCTGCGGTCCGGTCCCAGGTCGACGGGCACGTGCACCTTCCGCCGACCACTGGCGACAACATCGATGTACTGTGGAGACCTCACGCCCCACGTGTTGAGCAATTCGGCGGTACGTCCACCCGGCCTCCCGCATGCCCACTATACGCCCTCGCTCAAAGTCCATCAACTGCACATACGGTTCACGTCCACGCTGTCGCGGCATGCTACCAGTGTTAAAGACTGCGATGGAGCTCCGTATGCCACGGCAAACTGGCTGACACTGACGGCGGCGGTGCACAAATGCTGCGCAGCTAGCGCCATTCGACGGCCAACACCGCGGTTCCTGGTGTGTCCGCTGTGCCGTGCGTGTGATCATTGCTTGTACAGCCCTCTCGCAGTGTCCGGAGCAAGTATGGTGGGTCTGACACACCGGTGTCAATGTGTTCTTTTTTCCATTTCCAGGAGTGTATATCATGATTTTTGAGTGATCAGGAAATTTCGGAAGCTCAAGAGGAAGAAATAACTCAATAACTCAACTCATATTTTTTTAGAAGGACACTTATACTTCCTATCATCATTATTTTAACATTTGTAATCTACGAAAGAATCTCATGAAGCTTGGTCTATTTTTAGTGTCTATTGCTCTTGAAGGTATACCAGTTACAAATGAACCAGTAACACTTTAAATAATGGCATAAATGACCAGTTTTCTAGGCCCAAAATTCGTCTAAGTGGCCCATTTTCAAAGTGTAAACCTTCTAGTTTTATTAGTGGTGCTAGTATGCAAAACTTATATAACAATAAATTTGTGGCTGTAGTGCTGAATATATTTTCTGTTCGAAATCTAACACATCATATTTCATTTTTGTGTAATGTCTGCATTTTCATTTTCCGATGAGAAAACTGTAATTATACTTACGTATTACGATCACCAACCTGCATGCGTTTTTATACTCAAACCCGTCGCTTATTTTGAAGAGAAATTTTAGTGTGGGGGCAAAAATTATATTTTTTTCGTTATTCAGCTTTCGTCTTTACCAATATCTTTGGCGATATTTGATCTCTCTCTTGTTCCACCACTAACACCTTCGGTAAGGTTGCGATTACGTCTCATATTTGCAGCATTATGCAGTTCTGTTTGTGCATTACACAAATAAGCAGTTTAAATGCAATACTACAACTAAGATCTCATCCAAACACTTTATTTTTTTCTTTTAAAGTAGCATTCACTCAGATTGCTTGTCTTTTGTCTTTTTCATGTTACTGACGTACCTTACAGACATTTTAGACATGGAAAGAAAATTATAACACTTGATAAGCATCATAGAACAATTTGATGTGGAAGATGCTATAATTTGACCAGTCATTTTGCCTTACACCAAGTATGGTATATGGATCAAACTATGGATGTTAACTAGTACTGCTTTAATTGTTTGTTGTGTGCATGCGTGCGACTGTTGACATTTTTTAAATGTGGAAATACTACAAGTCATACCTGTCTGTAATTTTTTGAATAAACATAATTAATAATGGCACATGTAATTCAGATTCTTTGGGTACTTTTCACAGCTAAAATGGCTGCTCTGGGGTTACAGTGTGATTTGCTGTATAGTTTTAATGGGCGATAAAATACAGGTTTTTTTTCGTTTTCATGGTCTGTAAGTGAGGTACGGCTTCTTTTAATATGTGTTATGCTATATTGCAGCCCCACAGTGAGTGTTGTTGGGGAACACAAGATGAGTTTGTCGATGTCATTCACTGTAAGTTGCTTTGACTACTGTAAAAATATTGAAATCCGCTGTAAATTGGTGTATTGGTAGGATTCCCAACAGACATGCACGAGATATATCAAAGGTACCTCAGATAATCGTGCTAATCCTTTCTCTTAGAGGTAAGTATGAAATGAACCACCCCCCGTCCACTTGACTCTGTGTGGTGTATCAGTGGTTGGACCAGGCGTCATATTTGGGGGAGACAGCAGCCAGAGACAATCAAAGTATTTTACTCAACCCCAGATTCAGCACATGTGACGTACTGTCTTCCTCTGAAGACAATCAAAGTATTTTACTCATCCCCAGAATCAGCACATGTGACGTACTGTCTTCCTCTGAAGCCAAAACTGAGCGAGAGATCCACTTCACCAGTTGGGAAACCTGCATGTCTTGTGTCAAGAAGAGGCCAACACAAGGTAGGCTCTATTAAAAGTCTGCAGTACAAATACGGTGAATACTGATACCTATTATGGAAATACCATCAAGAGATCGGAAGAAACACCAGGTGCATGGCTGGGAGCCTCATTCAACATGCTAAAGGGGGTATTCTGGCGGCCATTGAGGGAACAGACTGTGGTGAGCTGCTGATTGTTGCACACCTTGGAACAAATGGTGCTTGCTGTCTGGGTTCCAATTTCGTACTTGGATCATTCCAGCTGTTGGTGAAGAAAGTTGAAAAGATCAGCCTCACTCATGGAGTTTCAACAAGTCCAGGTAACGATAGATGTATATGACGCAGATGTCTTGGTATACGGTCCAAAGAAATGCCCTTTACAGCCAAAAGTACTGAAATCTTGAAGTGCTCCTCTAGAACAGTACAGCTACAAAAAACTGGTTAAAACTTTAAGTTCATAGCAGTGAGATTTTTGGGGAAAATCTAAGTGCATATCGAACGGATAGACTAATGATGAATGGATGTGATGTATTTTCCGCAAGACACATGAAACTCAAATCCATGAAGATAGAAACAGAAGCTCAGTGTGAGACTGTCTTCGCAAGAGTCTGTATCTTACTCCTTCAAAAAACCATGCCACTTAGTTGGAAGAATATTAAGAGTTGAAAAAGTCGTCCATATATATATTGACATTTATTTGTTGCAGAATCTTAGAACGTATTCTGATCTGAAGCATAGTGAGGTATTTCGAACAGAACGACCTCTTCCATTCCAAACAGTATGCAACTATAAAACATCAGTCATGAGAAACTCAACTCGCACTTTTCTCACTGCAAGTCTAATAAACAGAACTTATATCTCACAAAGCCTCTGTGTGCATAAACTGAAAAATAATCACAATTAATGAAATATTCCGGTCTGTTATGCCGTGGTCGAATGGATTCCAGATTCAAACCCAACGCTTCGTTTCCATCTGCGGAAGACATTTTAGTGGATATTCGTAACTTCTTTGAGTGTTCAGTTCACACCACACATCACTGCTGACTGCAGCAAAATTCCCTTTACACGTGCATCCGCGCAGTCGCGTGACGTCACAACTTTTAAATACCCTAGCGCAACTGACCATTGTCGGCTTCCGTCGTCTGCTGTTGCTATCACCCCATGGTGGAAAACATCTTCTTCAGTACCAAGATCCAAACCTCAATCAATTTGACGCCCAACTTCCTCCTGCTGAAAGTTATGGGGTGTTTTACAATCTCTATGGCCTATCTGTGTGATCTTTCAAGATATCCGCTTTTGGCTGCCAGCAATTGATGTCGAATTAACCAACTCACCAAAGCATTGCTCAATATTGGTTATCGTCCACTGAGATAAAAAAATAGCGTTAATACCACTGCTCAGGTATCATAGCGATGCACAAGCGCCTGTGAAACCGAAAGTTGCCCTGCCTTTCATCAAGGACGTCACTGAATGCATAGGAAAAATCTTGAGAACACGGAACATCGCGGTAATCTGCAACCCCACCCGGAAGATATTGTTGTTGTTGTTGTGGTCTTCAGTCCTGAGACTGGTTTGATGCAGCTCTCCATGCTACTCTATCCTGTGCAAGCTTCTTCATCTCCCAGTATCTACTGCAACCTACATCCTTCTGAATCTGCTTAGTGTATTCATCTCTTGGTCTCCCTCTACGATTTTTACCCTCCACACTGCCCTCCAATGCTAAATTTGTGATCCCTTGATGCCTCAAAACATGTCCTACCAACCGATCCCTTCTTCTAGTTAAGTTGTGCCACAAACTTCTCTTCTCCCCAATCCTATTCAATACCTCCTCATTAGTTACGTGATCTACCCACCTTATCTTCAGCATTCTTCTGTAGCACCACATTTCGAAATCTTCTATTCTCTTCTTGTCCAAACTACACTCCTGGAAATTGAAATAAGAACACCGTGAATTCATTGTCCCAGGAAGGGGAAACTTTATTGACACATTCCTGGGGTCAGATACATCACATGATCACACTGACAGAACCACAGGAACATAGACACAGGCAACAGAGCATGCACAATGTCGGCACTAGTACAGTGTATATCCACCTTTCGCAGCAATGCAGGCTGCTATTCTCCCATGGAGACGATCGTAGAGATTCTGGATGTAGTCTTGTGGAACGGCTTGACATGCAATTTCCACCTGGCGCCTCAGTTGGACCAGCGTTCGTGCTGGACGTGCAGACCGCGTGAGACGACGCTTCATCCAGTCCCAAACATGCTCAATGGGGGACAGATCCGGAGATTTTGCTGGCCAGGGTAGTTGACTTACACCTTCTAGAGCACGTTGGGTGGCACGGGATACATGCGGACGTGCATTGTCCTGTTGGAACAGCAAGTTCCCTTGCCGGTCTAGGAATGGTAGAACGATGGGTTCGATGACGGTTTAGATGTATCGTGCACCATTCAGTGTCCCCTCGACGATCACCAGTGGTGTACGGCCAGTGTAGGAGATCGCTCCCCACACCGTGATGCCGGGTATTGACCCTGTGTGCCTCGGTCATATGCAGTCCTGATTGTGGCGCTCACCTGCACGGCGCCAAACACGCATACGACCATCATTGGCACCAAGGCAGAAGCGACTCTCATCGCTGAAGACGACACGTCTCCATTCGTCCCTCCATTCACGCCTGTCGCGACACCACTGGAGGCGGGCTGCACGATGTTGGGGCGTGAGCGGAAGACGGCCTAACGGTGTGCGGGACCGTAGCCCAGCTTCATGGAGACGGTTGCGAATGGTCCTCGCCGATACCCCAGGAGCAACAGTGTCCCTAATTTGCTGGGAAGTGGCGGTGCGGTCCCCTACTGCACTGCGTAGGATCCTACGGTCTTGGCGTGCATCCGTCCGTCGCTGCGGTCCGGTCCCAGGTCGACGGGCACGTGCACCTTCCGCCGACCACTGGCGACAACATCGATGTACTGTGGAGACCTCACGCCCCACGTGTTGAGCAATTCGGCGGTACGTCCACCCGGCCTCCCGCATGCCCGCTATACGCCCTCGCTCAAAGTCCGTCAACTGCACATACGGTTCACGTCCACGCTGTCGGGGCATGCTACCAGTGTTAAAGACTGCGATGGAGCTCCGTATGCCACGGCAAACTGGCTGACACTGACGGCGGCGGTGCACAAATGCTGCGCAGCTAGCGCCATTCGACGGCCAACACCGCGGTTCCTGGTGTGTCCGCTGTGCCGTGCGTGTGATCATTGCTTGTACAGCCCTCTCGCAGTGTCCGGAGCAAGTATGGTGGGTCTGACACACCGGTGTCAATGTGTTCTTTTTTCCATTTCCAGGAGTGTAGTTATCGTCCATGTTTCACTTCCATACATGGCTACACTCCATACAAATACTTTCAGAAACGACTTCCTGACACTTAAATCTATACTCGATGTTAACAAATTCCTCTTCTTGAGAAACGCTTTCCTTGCTATTACCAGTCTACATTTTATATCCTCTCTACTTCGACCATCGTCGGTTATTTTACTCCCTAAATAGCAAAACTCCTTTACTACTTTAAGTGTCTCATTTCCTAATCTAATTCCCTCAGCATCACCCGACTTAATTTGACTACATTCCATTATCCTCGTTTTGCTTTTGTTGATGTTCATCTTATATCCTCCTTTCAAGACACTGTCCATTCCGTTCAACTGCTCTTCCAAGTCCTTTGCTGTCTCTGACAGAATTACAATGTCATCGGCGAACCTCAAAGTTTTTACTTCTTCTCCATGAATTTTAATACCTAGTCCGAATTTTTCTTTTGTTTCCTTTACTGCTTGCTCAATATACAGATTGAATAACATCGGGGAGAGGCTGCAACCCTGTCTTACTCCTTTCCCAACCACTGCTTCCCTTTCATGCCCCTCGACTCTTATAACTGCCATCTGGTTTCTGTACAAACTGTAAATAGCCTTTCGCTCCCTGTATTTTACCCCTGCCACCTTCAGAATTTGAAAGAGAGTATTCCAGTTAACATTGTCAAAAGCTTTCTCTAAGTCTACAAATGCTAGAAACGTAGGTTTGACTTTTCTTAATCTTTCTTCTAAGATAAGTCGTAAGGTCAGTATTGCCTCACGTGTTCCAACATTTCAACGGAATCCAAACTGATCTTCCCCGAGGTCGGCTTCTACCAGTTTTTCCATTCGTCTGTAAAGAATATCGGAAGATATAGGATCACCTAAAATTGGCCAAGGATGCTCTCAAATAGTTGGAAGAATCAGAAGTTTATATGTGGGGAGGCATGTGTAGGTACTACAAAAAGCACTGTCAAGAAAAGACTAGGAGAGCACAGAGGCAATTGGAGAAGGTGGAAGACCGAGAGATCAGGTGTTGCAGTACATACTTTACAGCCATGAAACCATCACATTGTTTGATAGGACTCAAATACTAGCAGCCACAAGCAGATGGCATGGAAGGCTATACAGAGAGGCCATACGCGATTGTAAAGCACCCAAGGAGTTTCATTAAGAAGCAGGAGGGCGTGAAAGTGAATGATATTTAGATCCCGGTGCTGAAGAACATGTGGACAGCGGACGACGGCAACTGAAAATGACCGATTGCGCTCCGGTATTGAAACATGTGGCGTCGTGCCACTGCGCTGAAGCACGCGTCAGTGGCGATCCAGCGTGTGAATCGGACACGTAACGAGGCTATGATGTCCCATGAAAATGTCGTCCGCAGGTGGCGTGAAACGTTGGTTTTAAGTTAAAATCCATCGACCAAGGCACATCAGCCCGGAACATTTTAGCCAAAGATGTAGGCTCCCCCAACACCTGGTCGAACACCGCATGGGACTTTTTTTAACTATCTTATCGACGAAGCGGTAAACAAACCAATAAATCAGAGTGAAATCGTAACTCACGCGAAGGAATATAATAAGAACCTCTAGTGCAAACATGACGTTAACTATCATCTTTGTATCAGCGTGACTGAAAAATTGTCTTCCAAATGACGCAGGAGGAAACAGCTAATCTTCACTGAAGACGGTATCAGAGAATCTGTTAGCAAGGACGCAAAAGGGAAATTACCAGAATCAGGTGGGCTACCTGCAGAATTATATGAACAATATTTGTGCCCTTGGGACCCACACTGCTGGATTTGGCTAACGAGTTGTGGTACTTGGAAAACATATCACTAGCTTTCCGAGATGGCATCTTCGAACCGCGAGCGATACAGCTAGGCCGGTCCTGGAACATTCTGCATATTTTCCTCATACAGTGATCGATGATCTCGTGTAATGTTACGAGATCTTCCCGACCCTCAACCCCCCCCCCCCCTCCCGCCCCCCATACCCTTTAACATCTGCCAGCTATCCTGTGTGTAAATTGGAGGGAAATTTAAAATGGTGAGAAATTATGCTCCAGATTATTCCTTCAGCCCTCTGATGTCACAGCGGAAGTAGGGCTGTTGTCCTAAATGTAAACTGGCAGGAAATTAAAAAAAACTGCAAGATGGATTGGTGAGAAATTTAAAAATCCAAGATCTTGATTGCTGATGGCGACCTAGTCAAACTAGGACATTCTGTACGACAACACAATTCCAGGTGACCATCCAGGATGGCGGCCTTGAGATACGAGGATAGCTCGCCTGGCTGACAGGTCATTCGTTCTTAGCACTGAATTCGAGCGGGTACACCACAGGCATTTGACCACAATCCTCTAACTACAGAATCCAGTGCTGTGTTTAAAATGTACACATAAGATGTTGTCGTTCACTTCCTCTACTAGCCCAGATGTCCTTAAGTTAAAAAATTACAGTGCAAATAACACACTATACCGCTCGGACATCACAGTTTAAACAATTATCATCCTAAATTTTAAATCTAAGAGTTAAATCTCCTAGGTTTAAATTGGAAGGAAACTCAAAATCCACTTGTCCTAAGGTTACAATGGTGAGAAATTTAAAAAAATCCACTTGTCCTAAGTTTCATTAATGGGAAGCCGTCGTGTTGTCAGAACTAGACCACTCGTCCTAGCTTTAAAACTGACTCACTGGCGCACACTCTACGGGTGTCGGCACTGCAGTGTGTAGTAGGACGGGAACAGGAGAGACTTGCACCTGCGCCTTTCTTTAAATACAGTGGCATGAGGGTCACACCACATCGTGCCGCAGGGAGCAGTCAGCTGTCAGCGTGCCGCCCAGGAGAGAGATGGTCCACTGCTACTGCTGCCACCAGCCAGTGATCCATCCGCTCATCCAGATGCTCATGTTCAACTTAGCACCAATATCGCTAGGGCTCTACGGCCGACAGTGTACGATGTCACGCGATGTCTTTGTATCCAGCCGAAAGGTCAGAGCGTGCCTTCAACGACCTTCGCACAGACCTGGTGACCTGCAGTCCGATCCACAGGAAAAAAAGAGAAAAAGGGAAATTTGTGACTTGATTATTTCTTGGCACGTAGGAGGCACTGGAAACAATAATACAACGTGGCTGTCGTATTCTCGAGAACGCCATGTAAGAAAAACTTTCAGATATCTATAACTTCCCACACGAGGCCTAAGAAAAATATCTGCTAGATATCACTCACTAAGACTGAGAAATATAATAATTGGCAGATGTACTAAACATGCACCTCCTACTCATACTAGCACTTCAGGAAGACAGATACAGAGATGAGAACGCATTTTAATCAGAGGGCTACAGGATTTACGAAGTGAGACCAATCGCACAGAATAAGCAGAAAGTCACTATGCAGAGAACAGCATCCATGGTCTGGAAACATAGAATCCATAACAAATTTTACCTTTCGGCATGAGCGAATATCACTTCTGTCATTTAGATCAGCAAAAAATTGATAGACCATCACAAATACGGATGCGTCTACTAACAATCACAGGAGAAAACTTTCAGAAGAAGTCGAACTTATTTTCGTAGGTCTAGGAAATAAGAGGAAAAAATTAGTAAAGCACGTCACATAACTATTCGTAAGGGATCTAAATAGTTGGAAATATTCCCACTCAAAAACACATCAATAAGAATGGAGAAATCTCATCAGCTTCTGGAGATACCTCGGCTTAAGACAAATGCCAATCTTTTTCGGAAAATTAGCAAAGAGAAAGAAGACCTGTTCTTCTCTTGGTACACACTACTAGTATTTTAGTCGGAAAAACGAAAAGAAAGACAGAATAGCACAAGGGACTTCTACAAGGTTTTCAGAGAACGGAATTAACAGGTGAAGAGAAAATACATATAAAACTTTTAGTTATTTTACATGGACACATGTAATAGTTTGCTCGAATATCTTATTTTCTTTTATGATAAGGGGGACTCTCAGATAATATATGAACTAGAAATACTGATGGCTCTGAGCCGAAAGCTGTGCAAAGAAAATATTTCAGTCAGTTTTTTTCTTTTGTCTTTCTCCCTTCGCTTGTTACTTTCTATCTGTTCTCCTCCTAGCTTCTATCTGTGCGGACGTTCGTAACCGTGCAAATTATTTAAGAGTAATAATTACCATCAAAGAGATATATCACGCTGTACTTTTCATTTTATCTGACATTAATGCCATATAAGTATTGTTAATAGCCCAACCTTTGGAAATGTCAGCGAATGTGGTTTCATCATCGGGATCAGCCGGCATGGACGTGATCTGTTTACCCGCCATTACGGCTATCTCATTGAGATAACTACTAATTGTAGTAATTATGCAGAGCGTGTTTGATATATTACGTACGAAGTCCGATTCACCAGTGCGAACAAGATTGGGCGCACTGGTGATATTTAAAACTCACGGTCACAGAATACCTAACCAAGTCATCTGCTTCAAAATCGTAATACTGTTCCGAATATTTTGTTTGAACCGGTAGCGTAAAGCCTGTCTTAAAAATTACGTGTCTTACAAGTCTTCTAAATCGAAATACTTTGTGTTCCCATTATTTTATCTGAAACAGCAGTGTAACACGTGTCTTAAAATACGTGTCTCTTAAAAAACGCGTTACATTGGCGACCCTAAAAAGGACTGTAATTGGAAAATATTATTATTCTGTATATGTGATTTCATTAAAAAATATCTATATTTGATGACTGGTTGCTTTCTTTTCATGTAATCATAAAACATGCCCAAGATAAATATTAAATGAATAAAGAAAATAATAGGCTAACGTTTAAGAATAATTTGGGTAAAGAATATAAGAATGAATATAATTAAAATCATGTTATTCTCATCCATAACACTAGAAAGGGAATTCTTACACTCATTCAGTAGCAAATGATAGTGTCTCCTCTTGTATTAGTAAAATCAATCTATGTCGGTCCAGTATTCTATAAAGAATTTGTTATTTTGCATAACTGTAATTACTTTTATACTTATTCTTTTTTTCATAATTTGATCACAAGATGACGCCTGTCTGTGACAAGGCGCGCTCAGTATGTAGTAGTGAAGTGCCTTCGTTATCAAAGAAATATTTTAATCAATTGCGTTGTGCTGCATTTGAACATCGTGTATGACTTGTTTACGTGTAAGTCACAATGCAATCGGCTGTTACTTCAACCAATATTCATTGGATGTTAGTAAGGTAAAAATTATACGCCAGATTACTATGATGGATTCGATAAACACACAAAATGCTTTAGATCCAGTACCAGAAGGGAAATTCGCCAGTGAGAATGTAAATACAGTTGCCGCTTCAGCAAGTGAAATGTATGTATGTATGTCGTGTGACGAACGCCTCCCGTCGGGTGTGCCATTCGCCTGGTGCAAGTCTTTCGATTTGACGCCACTTCGGCGATTAGCGCGTCGATGGGAATGAAATGATGTTGATTAGGACAACAGCCAGTCCCTGAGCAGAGAAAATCTCCAACCCAGCCGGGAATCGAACCCGGGCCCTTAGGATTGACATTCTGTCGCGCTGACCACTCAGCTACCGGGGGCGGACAGCAAGTGAAATAACGTCACCTGGTACGAGCGAATGTATTGCGGAGTCTATTACAATAGCACCAAATCCAATTATCCAAACACTCAAATGACTAGAAGATATGTTGGGTCATATGGTTGAAAAACAAATTAGTTAGGACGCTATGGTGGATAACATAATTCAAAAACAGAATGTTTGATTACTCATTTTGCACACATTACAGATCAGGTTAAAGATCAGACTGTGCATTTTACTGAACTATGTACCGAGCAGCGTCCCATCAGTACGGATGATTAAGAACGAGTTAGAGCAAATACACAAGACACTAAAACATTTGCGCAGTGGCAAGGTAGTGTGCAATCCCAGCTTAGTATACAGATAGGTAACGTAGAAAAGGAAAGAAATAATGTTAAGGGACAAGCTAGTGATACCTGTCACAGTCCAGTGTCTCCTAAGACATGTATATTGGCGAAGTATGTGATAGTAATTGATTACAACAAAACCTTACAGTTAGGAATATGGTGGAAGAGCTCACTATTTCTTCTATTTTGTTAGACGAAAGTATATGAAAACACAGGGAATTTGAGATATTCACAGCTACGGTGAATAATAATAATCACAAAAACTACTACAACAGTTGCGGCGAAGGTCACTTCTCGCTACAACACTTAACGTTTCGCTGCCGTGATTCGTCACAAGACGAAAACATCTATCTGGTGATGCAAGCAATGACACTGATATTCCGTTACAGTCGCCATGCAGAATGAGGCCAACTGTACGTGAATAAGATGAGATGTGACGGAAACTCAATCGGTTGCCGTCATCCTGGTGTAGGACAGTGCTCTGATAATAACACAAACACAGATCAAAATGTAAAGCATATACAGTTATTTTTAATTTCAATACGACACAGTATGTCTCGACTGGAAAAGGAATCAAGTCTCCCAACATTAATTCTGACCACAAGAAACGAACCTATAAATGAGATAGGGGCACATTATATCCCAGAAGAAGTTATCTTTCAGCTTACCCATCCCGTGAGAAAATTAAAGGACTATATTCCGGCAGGGACACTGATACTTTCACTAGTGCTTGCAAGTAATTAATATATTAGGTGGAAGATTCTCCCAAGGCTCAGAAACCATAATTCTTTATGTGACGTCGTAATTATTACTTGCAAAATCATTTACTAGTGACTACTTTCAAATTATTATTAAACTAAAATGAAATACACACAAACAACTATCACCTTGCTTTCATGAAATAAGTAATATCCTGTTTCTATAACAAGAGCACACAGGATAAATATGTGGTGGTGTACCTGGCGTTTTTGACAACCTTTGGTGGCCTGCGCTATTAGCTAAGCTAAGACAAATGAAAAATACAGCAGTTCTATATACCAGCTTCCTCAGCTACTGCAGAGGCAGAGTTATTGAATGGCGCGCAGGCCACCGAAGAGACGTCCAGAAAATCACCAAAGGGTTCAGTGCTATTGAGTCGCTGATAGACAACCGAGACATAAATGGTAGAACGAAGGGGATGGTAGTGTACACATGACTTGCTCGTAGTGGTATCGGGAAATTCAAGAAGACACTTAGAACAAAAGACAATGCTGTAACAATAATAAACTAACATTTATAGTTAATAAAACGCTGTACTTACCAGTGAAAGCTGAACTTAAAAGAAATCCCAGCGTCAAGCAAAATAAAACAACTTTTGCAACGCAAAAGGGTAATAAGATAACCAGTTTTACACACTGACGATAGTCTGAAGCTCATTGAGCATATAAATCTTACAACCAACAAAGCAATGAAAATAATGCATAAACTAGCAAGACTAAATATAACAAAATGCACACTATCCATAAAGAAAATACACACATATGATATCGCACTATTCGAACCATTGTAGGCCCGCATCTCGTGGTCGTGCGGTAGCGTTCTCGCTTCCCACGCCCGGGTTCCCGGGTTCGATTCCCGGCGGGCTCAGGGATTTTTCTCTGCCTCGTGATGGCTGGGTGTTGTGTGCTGTCCTTAGGTTAGTTAGGTTTAAGTAGTTCTAAGTTCTAGGGGACTGATGACCATAGATGTTAAGTCCCATAGTGCTCAGAGCCATTTGAACCATTTTTGAACCATTGTATGCTTTGCATCGAGCACCTGATGTTGACTAACGGTTGCAACTAATCAAATCATTCTGAGAGATGCCCAAAGAAGTGTTCTTCTCAGGAAGTTTGGGGACATCGGCACAACATCGGCGGAGGCTCTACGTGTGGTAATGACAGTGTGCCCCATTGAATCACCATCTGTCAAGGAGCAGCAGCGTACTGATTGAAGAGAGGCAGATTTAACAAGGTATTTGAAATTACAGGAAAGGACATCACAGAAATGTGTCAGCTAAACCGCTGGTGAAATGATACCTAGCAGAGAGAACGAGATTCTCCAGAAATCGATTTGGTCTCAACCGAACTACGGTGTGCACTTGTGGAGAACTAGGAACTCCTGAACATTGTCACTTTACACTGTAACAGACTCTCACACATACAACCGCGAACTAAGTCCGACAACATATGAGAACTTCTACAAGAACCAGATTATTGGAGCATACTAAATAAAATAACTGATATGTGTCACGTATGTCACATGAATTATACAAACAAGAAGCAACACATACACCAATAGTAGTAAACACACGAACACTGGAACAGGATACTTGGAATGACATAGACACACGCACACACACACATAGAAACAGACTCAGGTGCTGAAATAGACGCAAATGGTGAGATTAACACACAGACCTAGATGTAAGATAAGACTAAATTAAGGATCACAGAAACGGATCAACTCTCATTTTCATATATATATAGAAACGTCTCGAGTAATACATGTAATTAACTGATGTAATTGTTATTACGCTCAGATAAAATAATAATTGTAATGAAAAAGATGCAACTGTCTATTAAACATAGATAAGGTTTTAGCTTACAGACAACATAAACACCATGCACACAACAAGCAGAAACAAGAAAGTCAAAGATGCACGAATAATGTAGCAATTATGCCCTTGTGTAAACCACATATGACCTGCAACAAACGGAATATAAGATATCTACAACCTACGTATGTATATATAAATTTATCGAATGAGTATTAGTGGTATCTCGTATCATACCTCGAATATGACAGGATCCATAATTTCCTGAGCTCTCATACCAGAGACAGCTAGGTGGCGAGATCTCTATTACAAATATATCTACTTTTCTATTACCTTTTTTTTCTTATTAAATTCAAGATTATTTTAATTTCAGAAAATTTTTCCCCATTTATAATATGTCATAAAGTGATAATGTGTCATATCGTCTTCCCATCTTCCTAAATTTGTATCGTCTATTCACAAAGAAAAAATTTTGAGATTTCATTTTTCAGTTACTTTTAAACCTGTATGTATTTAAAGCTATATTATTATTCCTTTTCACAAATAAGACGCGTTTCACATTCTATACATGTACAATTGCATATTGTGAAAATAGGACCTGTCTCAATAAGTAGTTTGCAGGTCATGTGTAAACGGCAGTAGCAAATAAATAAATCAAATGCTCTGAAGTAAACTTCTCTTTCGGCACACACATGTATCTCGTTTGTGCAACACTTCTAACTCTTTTCATGTAATTTGCCAGATATGGACGTCATCATAATCTCCTGGCATCTTTTCCTGAGTGGCCTCAAGGTGTCGTGTCCACTGATTCCGAAAACATTCCTGAACATTTCTGTCTCCCAGTGGTGGGTCCAGGGTCATCATGCAACAGTGTGTGCAGTCCTCCATGATGTCTCTCTCATCAGAAACGCAATTATACCCGTCCATTCCAGCTGTAACTTTTATTAAAACTGACATAAATTCTTTTAAGTAAAAAAGCTACCATAAACATCAAATAATTTGTACCCTTGTGTAATGAAACAAGTGGTCATAAAAACTGAACAGATAACTAAACTTTTACTTGTGATGTTTATATGACTGACATAAGTACTGAAAATTCAAAAACTTCTGACGCAGGCTGGAAACTTCCATTAAAACTGACATAAACTCTATTAAAGAAAAAGGTATCATAAAGATCAGATAATTTGTACACTTGCGTCATGTAATGGGTGACCATAAAAATTTCTGCTTGAAGCTTGAAACTGAATATGCTAAAAAGATTATTTTTGTCTGTATAAATACGTATGTACAGTATGTGGATTAACGGAGGACACCATAAAACACTTAGTTTCGGCCAAAAACTAAACATTTGTATTAATCCATTAAGCTCTGTAGGTCCTGCCGGAGTCTTTATTGTAGGAGTTTTCTACTGGCTTTGGCCTGATAAGGGTCAATACTCAATTAAGCCAGTGAATGTAAGGTGTTGTTCATGACCGTTAGATGGGAGAATTCAAAAGAATTTAACATTGGGAATGAAGAAAATTTTGTAATCCATCTATCCTACTAAATATTTGTGATCTATGGACATTTTAATTGAGTGAAGATATCTATAGTTGTTTTCGACACGTAAAATGAAACCATTTTTGTGCCTCAATCAACGCGGCAGTAAAGGGACACAATAATTTTTATGAGTCATTTTACATGGAATACTGATGACTCTGAGTTGAAAGCCGTGCAAAGGAAATGCCTCTGTAAATTATGTATGTTTTCTCTTCTGTCTTTCTTACTTCCTTATTTGTTCTCTTCCTTGCGTGTATCTCTATGGATGTGAGTTTATTTATGATAATAATAATTACCATCAACTAGCCATGTCGCACAGTATTTTTAATTTTCCTGACACTAATGCAGTGTAAGTAATTTAGCTCCTTAACTGTACACTAGGGTTAATCTGACCCTGGATTTTTTTGTTTTTTACTGTGCATGCACCACCACATTTACACAACCCTCTGACACCAATGTAAATTCTACATTAAATGAGATCTAGAAAAGGACAGGCTTTCGAAGTTGTGAGAAACTGTGGTTTAATTAATTTTACAGAAATATTTTTGATGGGTTACTGTTATCCTGGAGCACACAAGGTGCAACTACTCTGTTGCTGAGTGTTAAGTACATTTATGTGAGAATGAGGCGGAAGATGCTACATAGGAAGCATTTTTAGATGAACTCAACGGTGGTAGGGACTTTCCTGATGAAAGTGATTCTGAAACTGATGCTCCCGAAGCACTTACGTACAATGGCAAAACCGATCATTCTACCGGATCTTCAGACAGTAATGAAGAAAATAAGAGTCGCCCACAGTGAGAATGGTCATTCTTGGAAAACAGCTGTTCCTGATAGAAAAGGCCGACTAGTCGCCCATAACACTGTACTCCATATTACAAGAGCGTGGAAATAATGAATGGACGGATTTGTGAATAATCCAGAATACTTCAAAATATTTGTGTTATATTTCAGTTTCATTAAAGGAATATTATAGTCATCTAATTAAACTGCAAATAAAGCCTTTAGGTCCATATCATTTTAAGTTTCATCAGTGAAAACTTTCATGAGAGTTTTTACATGCTCGCGAATTTTTGATTAACTGATAATAATACTGATTGAAAAAGTACAGGACAAAGATGAATAAAATGCGTTTAGTGTGTTAGACTCCATGGCCATGTTAACGATACTGGGCGCCAGGGTGCGAAAAATCAGCCTGCGTCCCCATTCCCCTTTGCCAACCAAATGGAAGAAACCAAAAATGTTTTAAGTTTTATGTTCCACTTCTTTACTTAATACTTACTCAATAAAGTTAAATACTTTTTGATACATGTAGTTAAATTTTTCTGGTTTCTAACTCAGCGATCTTCTTAATGGAATCGTCTGTTTTGAAATCTACTTCCGATTAGATACAAATGATGCACAAATTTGTCAGTCATCTACGGTAATGATTCATCATAAATAGTTGTTTATTATTTTCAGTTTTGAAAATGACCTTTCGCCTTCTGCAACTGTTACAGGAAGTGTTAAACATATGCGTAATGATGTTGAAACATTTGGAAACAAAGGCATTAAATTGCTGAGACAAATGCAATTCAACACGTAGAGTAGAGTTGTGATTTTCTTTAGAAAAAATCAGGGATGCAATTCCAACTTATTAAATAGATATTCCCCATTAATATCCGATCAGTCTTCATCTTTTGTCCTGTGCTGAGCCATTGTGTTTCCCTTTGGTCTCTGTAAAATTCTCTGAGGCTTTTAATGTTTTGCGGAAATGAAAACCTGTCTTTGTGTTCTGTTAACAAATTTAATTTTTCATTTTGTTGTAAATTTACTTTACATTTCGTTTTTGGGTCTATTATGGGTTCATCTGCAGCTTTCTAATTAAAATGTCGTTTTCGATTAAGTGAACGAGCAGTTTCAGTGAATTCGTGTTTAAATTCTAAATCTTCAGTAGTTCATTCTGAATCAACTAGCAAATGTTCAGATGTACTGTCTGTGTATTATACGCCTAAATCTTTTTTAATCAGATCGATCATTGCGACTGGTTTTGAAACAGTAAAATCTGACTTTTGCAAAGCTTTGCTTACAGTATTAATTCTTGATAAAACATTGTACCATATTACAACTGAACATATAAACGTGTAAGTCTTTAGTTCTGATTGATGAACTCGCCATGTTTCTTGCATCAGTGTGATACTTGTTACTGATAAAAATAAAGCATCGCAAATTTTATCCATATTAAAGCCAAGCATCAACTCTTTTTCCCGTCGCGTATTTGAAAGGGGTTTTAATGTCAAAATAAGTATCTGGTTCATAATGGCATGCCAACGTGAATTTCATACCGAAAAAGATACATATATATCCTCAACAATAGGAAAAAGTTTGATATTTCCGATGCTTCAAGCTGTATCCGTTACTGGCAAACTGAGCATATGAGCCGCACACAGAATGTAAAAAGCACGAGGACTCATAGCCCAATATATATATAAACCTACTTTTTTCCTTTCACGTTTGCCCCATTATCATATGTCTGGCCTCGTAAATCTTCAGTACAGTGTGTCTCTGATGAGTATATGCCTGGGTGGTCAGTGCAATCGATAGAGACATAAGCTACACGTACACAATAGACCTTGTCTCTGGCATCCCTCAGAATAAAAGAGAGATAAATGATGGCTACCCTGACGGAGGCTTGTTTGTCTAAAAGGGCAGTTACGACCTCCTATGGAACGCACAACCGTGCCTCCACTAAGACCGCCGTTCTGAGGGGAAAATACTTCGCTATGGAAATTTTATTTAATGTCGACGCGTCGCTTATAAGGAGGCATCTATTAAAAAGGAAAACACAATCGCGACGCTAATGAATGTCCTCTTTCCGCCAATATAGGTACAGTCCATTTTCTTTTAGTTTTATGAGCCAAATCTGCATGGCTTTTACGTTTGACTGGAAGATATTCGCATTTCTTTCTTCCCCCCCCCCCCCCCCCCCCCTCCCCTGCCTTCCGTTGTTTTGCGACATCCAACGAAGTGAAAAACAAACGACAGCACCGCCGCCGATTACAGATGACCAAACAGAGGAAGTCGCAATACACACCCCCTATACTTGTCCACCCTGCGTAAATTCGAAAAAGAAAAGAAGTAACTTCCACGGTTCCACAAACTACCAATCACTAAAGAATGTTTTCATTACTTCGAAACCATCACTGGAGTAAGGATAAAACGAGAATTTAAACTCTGAAGTAAAAAACATCTATGTTATGCAATTTGTTTCAGCTTGATGGACAAATTACATGGTTTCAGAGCGTCCCTCGCATTCAAATCGGTGCCTGTAAATAATTTGTCATACACATGTGCATTACAAACATTACAAACACTTGAAATAACATTACGAAGTATATCCTTTCATACTATTTGCTCACATTTCGCAAATAACACAATCATTTTACGTTTGACAGCAAGTTATAACTGAAGAAGACGTTGTTGTTTTGTACACTAGGACAGGTCCAGTTTTACCAATATGATGACTTATGATATATCACACAAGATCTTGTGAGCCTGTCTTGTAATAGGTTATCCTATAAGCTTTTACCGCGTCTCTCTCTACTGATATACCCAAGCAACAGTACTATCTGGGTGTTGACATGGAGCATATTACATACATATATATCGCTCCACTGGTGCAGGACGTCATTGGTCGAAGTCAATTGCACAGACCTGCATAAAGTACTGTCGACTGTAGTGGAAAAATACCATATCCAACAGACTATCAGTCATCTGAGACGGATCCTGTGTTGTTCGTACACATGGAGTTTAATAGTGTAGAAGGAAGAAGTTATATCATTTTAAAGTTTGTCACCGTAGTGTTGGGGTAGTAAACTTGCAGGACGGTTGTAAGTCTTATGTTGGATGAATATATCCTCCATAAGAGTATTAAGAGACCGTATGGCTTTAAAAATACAGTGTTGTTAGCTGCAGAACCATGTAGCCATATGACTGTGTGTTTATGCTCTCCAATCATTTTTCTCATGCTGGTACCTTCTTGGTACTGACTCCAGTGGAATAATAATTCAGAATTGATAGCACAGTTTATTTACGTAAAATGGTTCAAACTTCATCCATATGGAGCTCTGTCATGTGTAAACTATATGCTTCGTCTTGACCATCTGGTCATACCACCGTAACGCTTTCATGTCTACTCTAAATCGATTAGGGATGCTACCCTCCCCGACATGCACGCAACTGGAGAGATCTTGTGCACTTCGTTGGGGGCCATGAGTAAGACTGGAGCATAACAGTCCTTGCTGAACAGCAGTTAGAGACACAGCTCCCTCTGTTCCTTCACGACAAATGGAATGTAATGGATGTAGGACATTCATCACTCTCATACTTCTGGTGAGCTGCACATTAAATCAGCAACGGTTTTGCAGGGAGGACTAGGCAACGGAAATGTGTAGATAACCTAATTGTATCGGTATAGGACGCTGTGTGTCATACTTCGGTGTGTATGGCCAAATCGACGTACTGCACAGTCATTTATCTGCTTTCACAACGTTGTATATGATACTTGCAAAGTAAAGGAGGGGTGATTTAGGGATGATACTGAAACTGGGAAGTCTTCTGCTGTATATTTGGCTGGCGTTGCAATTACGGAACATTTGGTACACTTTGATATACATGACAAGTGAAAGTACTGCAGTGTTATCTATCAGCATTCGCAATGTAGTATATGGTACCTGCAAAGTAGTTGAGGGGTGATTTAGCAATGATACGGAAACTGGGAAGCATTCGGCTATGCCACTGGCTGCAGTTATGGAACAAGTGGTAAAATTGCTGAAATTCATCGTGCTATCAACTATGGTGTGTATTACAGTACATCCCATGCCAACCATCCTCTGGTACGCTTTTGATTATATTATAATGATTGACTGACACCACATAGTTGAGATGGAGAGAGCCTTGGCAGACCATAGGATGTATAGTACTTGTCACGATGAAGCATGGGATTAAATGTAGAGATCATCACTGGCAGACTGTTGTATGTAAGCGTTCATCGCTGCTGCAGAAAAGTCCTGTTTCAATATGCTGTGATGCCATCCACTATTTTTCCGCCATTAAGGTAAAAGTAACTCTTTTTAGTTTATTACCTCATGCATGTTCTGAACAGCATCTTTTGGTGGTGGTAAACACTGGAACAGTAATCATGTACATGACTGCAAAAGGAGGAAACAATGCTCTTCTAAATGGAACTCTGAGACATCTGCTCCCTTGTCACTGCAGTCGATAAGATAAACTCTACAGGTCTTACCTTCGGACATCTGTTTGGGAACTCTCTACAATGCCGCAACCTCTTCCAGTTTCCATATGTTGCGATGTCTTCCACGTTTTTGTCAATGAGAAACATCGCCTCTGTGTTCTAGTTTTACAATCCTTTGTACTGTGAGAGCTGCGGAGTTTACACATCCAATGTTCAGCTTTCTGTGAGAGCCAGTGGATCGAAAGGTGTTAATGTCGGTTTAACAGCTGACACAAACATCGAAGTTGTGGTAGAAAAACAAAGTGTATGGTGATGTACATAGCCGTAGTCATACAGTGCTTAGATGTATTACAGCTGAAAAAATAATGTACTAAACTGCTTATGAACGAACGACACAGGATATCCTCTCTTGTGATTGTTGGATATGGCCTCCCTGCAGTACAGTCGACGAAACTTTACTCTAGTTCATGCAATCGACTTAGACCACTGCTCTTTTGCACCAGTGGAGCGAAACATACATGTGTAATATGCTCGATGTTTTTTTTTCAATATATTGGAAGAGAGAGATGAGGTAAAATCTGATAGGAGGTTCTATTACAAGCAGTGGTATAACTTGTTGAAGTCTGGATGCAGATAGTACTCTCAAAACTACACGGATTTTGCTCATAAATGTAATAGAAATCAGCTGTCTCTATTCTCGTTGAATCATGACTATCTTTATTGTTATCATCACGATTGCGTGTTTTAAAACATGTGTTACAGCATGTCCTGTGTTATTTCATACTTCATAACCTCTGACTGAAGTAGACACCATTAATATTATAGCCCACTGTAGAACCTAGAGACATAATCTTTTCCCCGACATGTGAGTAGACTGCGTGAAACAGGCTGTGATGAACAAATTACTTACAAAGCTAGAACGCCAGAATCTGCTTCTATTGCCAGTGATTGTCTGCTGGATGAAACTTTACAGGTAGTTGAGCAGAGGGGAGTTAGGGAGCAAAAATGTGAAATGTAAGCACGCAGACAGTATTTGTTTTTGATGCATTCGAAGATACAGATGCGGTAAAATCTTATAGGAGGTTCTGTTACAAGACAGGTTCTCAAGATTTGTTCCGTAAACGCCTGTGTCATGTAGTACCATATTAAGTAAACGGGACCTGTCGTAGTGTAAAATGTCCTTTTGACTTATAGCTTCTTGTTTTGGAACATAAAATGATAGTGCTTTTCCCGACAAGTGAGCAAATGTTGGGTAAGACTGTATTCTGAAATGTTAGTTCGCGTGTCTTTAATGTTTACAATACACACATGTATGACATTTTATTTACAAACACTGATTTGAACACGAGAGACCCTCAGAAGCCGTGTAATTTGTCCATCAAGCTGAAACAAATTGCATAACATAGATTTTTTTCCGGAGTTTACGTTCTCACTTTTCCCTTACTCTGATGACAGTTTCGAAATAACGAGAACATTCTACAATGATCGGGTGTTTTCGCAGCAGTTGGAGTTATTTCTTTTTTTTCGATTTTACGAAGCGTGGTCAAGTATAGCGTGTGTGTTGTCCGAGCTCTGTAGTTTGGTCACCTGTAAAAGGCAGCAATGATGCAGCTTTTTTTCACTTCGTTGGATGTCGCAACGGGACGGATGAGAAAGAGAGAGAGACAGAGAGAGAGAGAGAGAGAGAGATGCGAATTGTACCCTGCAGTCGAATGCGAAAACTATACAGATTTTGCTCATAAAACTAAAAGGAAATGGGCTGCTCCTCTGGAAAGACATTTATTAGCGTCGCGATATTTGTTTCCCTTTTTGATATATGTGCGCTTATGAGAGATGAGCTGATGTTATATACAATTCTTACAGTTAAGTGTTTTCCCCCTCATAATGGCGTTCCTACCGGAGGCAAGGTGGCGTGTTCCATAGGAGGTCATAGCTCCCCTTTCAGACAAACAAGCCGCCATCAAGAAAACCGTCATTTGTCTCGCTTTTGTTCTGAGAGCCACCAGTGTCGTGGACTATTGTGTATGTGTAGCTTACGTCGGCATCCACAGCGCTGGCTACCGAGCCATGTGCTCCTCAGGAACAAATTGTTCTGAAGTCTCCGCCACCAGATCTGCGGGAGAGTGCTCTGACTGCAGATTCCGAAGACTCTGCTCCCAGATACAGCAGGGGAGCTGCGGTGGGCATAGGCGGTGACAGATGCCTGTTCTTCAAGCAGCGGATGTTTGAAAAAGTGATCTGGAGAGGTGACTGTAATTTCGTGGTTGTTACATGGAGATCCACTCTTCCTGAGAAGTACATTTGACAGATTGCATGAAGCATCGTGTTCTTGTCTTTTGTCCATCTGTGACCGATTTCCGCAGACGGGAGACAGTATATCAATGCCACCAGAAGGACCTTTTCGAGTAACATCAGCGACAGGATGGAACAGGCCTATATCCCAACCTGTGGTGCAGAGAGGTAGGAGGGGGGAGGGTGAGACCTACCGATGCAATCTTCTGGTGTAGGTTTTTCTAGTAATAGTGTTATTACGACCACTTTTTTCCATTCGCCAGTACATGTGTTGTTGTACAACCTATTGTTCACCAGTGCTGGTTTTTCTCTCGATAATTTCAATTTGTAAGTAGAACAGTGAAGCATTTTCCTGAATTTCGGGTGCCTGGGTTGCGGGCTGCTTGCCGAGCAATGCAGCAGGAGGGGTCTGTAGCGAACTCTGGTGTCAAACAGCGACAGACGCAGTCCTTGGTTGTATGCTTAGAGGTAATACACTTATTAAACTACTCTCTGCCCAACACCAGCATCTCGATAGTTGAATACAATTCTCACCAAAAATAAAGGTAATACAGAGCATTCCTTCATTTTTCCCGCCAGTTTGTACATGAATGGTATGGTTTGGATATGTTTGCCACTAGTTTCTAGTGGTAGTGTGAAATTTTTCCCAGCAGGATAACATCACTTGTACAATATCGTCAGTTTTAAGCTGTATTGTGATTTGAGACTCTCCTTGTGTAGTCCTATACGCATAGTTGATCTATATTCTTAATTTCGTAATTAGGACCGACACTGACTTCAGTTTTTGAATCAAAATAAATAAAATATAATAATTTTACCTTCCTCCTCTGCACCTGGGAAGTTTCCATGTTTTGGGGAGTGCACTTAGCTTTCCATCCAGGAGGACAGGAGTTCGAGTCCCATAGAGGGCCCCGCCATCTTGAATCTCCCGCCAATTCCCGGGGTGGGTGAGGCGGTAGTGGTGGGATGCGAACACAGCCTACGACACGGAAATTCCTGTCATAAACAAAATTCCCACCGAAATTTGAAATTCCCGCAAAAATTTGTAATTCCTGCCAACAGGTTTGGTGGGAAGGGAGAAGGGGAGCTGGAGGGATGGGGAGGGCGGGCAGAGACCCACATTTCGGCTGGGAAAACACATGATGTCATGTGGCACTGGGGTGGGGGTGTGGTAAGGGTAGGGTGTGCCTGGCGTGGTCTTGGGTGGGAACAGAGTAAGTATTTGATCAATTTACTTAATTTTCGTAACAATTTGATATCAAAATTAGATTCAGAACCCCCTTACCCTACTCCTCTCTCACTTGCTTCAGTTTTTCCCAGGAATAACTGGACCTTCATCGATAATAAAAAATAAGAGAAAAATACTTTAAGACATACTATGAATAGAACAAAATAAAACTAGGTGCCTTCTTAATAATCTGCACAATAACTAAAGAAGCGTAGTATGAACAAATAACACCCTCAAATCTTGTCTATCGACGTGGCATAAGTGCTTAAAGTAGCTTAGACATACTGTAGTCTTCAGTGGTCTGTTACTTCTTTGATCCACGAGGCTTCGGATTCTGTGATGGAGATACTACTGGTATCTGTGACAACGTACCAACAGCTCCCTTAAGGGGAGCTGGAACGATGAAAATGACAAAATTAGCCTTTTTTGGTTTTTTCATTATAAAATTATTTGGAGTTTTCTGAATAAAACAAATCAAGTTTCATCCTTCTAAGTGAATTCTAAGTGTGTTTTTTATCGGTGCAAAGTTGACGCACCGCGTAAACGGTTGTAGCGACTTGGTGTGTCACCTCTGATGGCGCCGCTTGCTGGCTGCAAGCATGGTATCTTTGCAGAATTAGACAGTGTTTTGTTTTCCAACTTTGTATGGCTTTATCTCTGTGACAAGTGACTGTTCATATCGGTAAACATAAACGCTGTACCGTGTGTGTTGACTTGTGGAGTTTGCTTTGTGTCGTTTAGCTGTTCAATTTAGCATATTTGACGAATTTTCATCGTATCTGTTTTACGAATTTGATTTTTAGATGTCAATATGCCCTGTTTCAGCAATCGAGAGTTTAAGAAATGGCACAATGAGTGGAAAAAGAAATCTTTTGTTGTTTCGAAGGGAGATGCTGCTCAGACTGCTTCACTGACTACTCCGAATGAATGTGATAGAACATCTTCCAGCAATAAACTTTGTGACAGCAAAGAAAAATCTGAAAACTATGAAAGTGAAAGTAGAGGTAATGTGAACGAAATAATTAACATTTCCTTGCTCTCTAATATTTTGAAACATAGCGTATTATACCAAGTTTGCAAAGAAAGAGGACTGGAATTGAAAATAACTTTACACATTGGTTTGGCATGTAAAATGTTATTGAAGTGTAACAAATGTTCTGCAGAAGTTTCGTTTTCTAATTCTAACAGTATTCCTCTTAGTGGTAATAGTGGAAAGGTGTATGATATAAATGTTAGTCTAGTGTATGGCTTGCATTGCATTGGCAAGGGCAGTGCTGCAGGGACAATTTTATGTGGAATTATGAATTTGCCAAACCACCAACCAAGTTTGGATTTTATAATGAGTTGGTGGGATCTTCTGCTGAAGAAATTGCTCAAGCAACATTGAAGAAATCAGTTGAAGAAGCTGTGACAGATAATGGGAATTGTAGAGATTTAACTGTTGCTATAGATGGAGTTGTGACAGCTACCAGTGGAGACAGTTGCAAAGTAATTGATGTTGCTATTCTCTCAAATGGGCAATACCAAGGACGAACATAGTGAAAGTTGTGAAGCAAATTTTCACGGCATGGGTGGAGTGATGGAAGTAGAGAGAGTGAAAGCATTTTTTTTCCAGATCATAGGAGTGGTATAATGTACAATACACTAACTATCTATGATGTGGTGATTCTAAGGGATATAAAGCTGTAGAGGAACTCAAACCTTATGGCAATGAAATTCACATTAAAAAGCAGGAGTGCATTGGACATGTACAGAAGCACATGGTGGCTCGCTTGCGCAAACTAAAGCAGACATTATAATCCCAGAAGCTTAGTGATGGCAAGACCCTTGGAAGAAGAGGAAGATTGACAGATAAAGCAATTGATAGATTGCAGAGGTATTATGGGTGTGCAATTAGGCAAAATACAAGAAGCATTGAGCATATGAGGAGAGCAGTATGCGCATTATTTTTTCACCTGCATCAACAAATGAGCACCCACAACATGCACTGTTTCCCACAGGTGACGACTCATGGTGTAAGTACCTATCAGGAAAGGAATATGCCTATAAAAACAATTTGCCAAATGCTGCAATTGATGTAATTTAGCCCATATTCAGAGATTTATCACAGCCAAATTTATTGGAAAAGCGTTTACATGGAAAAACACAAAATCCAAATGAATGTGTGAATAATTTAATTTGCATTAGGATTCCCGAAAGAGAGTTCGTACACATAAAAATGTTGCATTTTGGAGTGTATGATGCAGTGGCAACATACAATGAAGGAAATATTATCAAATGTGATGTGCTGAAACGTTTAGGTTTCCAACCAGGACACAACACCTTTTCCACAATGCGCCTAATTGATGAAGAAAGACTAAAAGGTGCAGCATGAAGAGACAAAAGCCTAAAACATGCAGCAAAAGGAAAGAAAAAACTAGTGAAAAGGAAAATAACACTGGAAAATGAAGAGGATACTGATAATCCATCATATGGGGCAGGAAGGTATTAAAAAACTTTGGAAGCCATTTCCTGTACCTTTAAAATTTTCATCTTTGAGGAACATTTTCTCAAAAACTGCTAACAGTATATCAATGGAATTTATACACAATATTGTTTACTTCTTTTCCTTCATTTTTATAACAAATTGTAAAAAAAATTATATAATTCAAGAGTTATAAAAGAAAAAGTGCAAAATTTTAGAGAAAAAAATAAGCATCTGTTTAAAAAATTGTAAAACAAAAACCAATATATATTGCTTAACATGGCATTATAACTTTTTAGAGAAATATTCACTAACTATGTAGTCGAAATTTCAGAGCAATATGTTTAATGGTTTTAGAAAAAATGTTCCTTCTATTTGCTAAAACTAACATGGAGGAGATGGATCGTTCCAGCTCCCCTTAAAAGCTTAGTATGTCCCATGTGAATAATCAGAGCCTTCGTTGGTATCTGTAATTTAATATGTACATTTGACATCATTTTCATTAGTTGGTGTGATCAATGATATTGGGCCAGGAATTTATTTATTTTACCTTTTGATGTATTTGAGTTCGTTACTAACCGCCATTGTTAAGGCTTCCGTGGCCACTTGTTGACAAACTGCCGTTTGTCTTCTATCTTGGGTTCTTCTGCTGACGTTTGTTTGATTATTTTTCTGACACATCGCCAGCACAATTAGCTGGAATTGTCAAAACTTCACCCACGTTTGCTGGTAGTGGACAGTCCACCGCCAGCAACAGAGGGTGACGCTTTGACAATGCAAGCCATTTGGGTTGGCGAAACTTTAGAAAAACACAAACAAACGTCCTCCGAGGAACCCGAGACACAAGCCAACAGCCAATTTGTCAGTCTCGTATTGCAGTAAGTTTCCTTCGGATTGTCCTACCTGCTTTTGTCATGCTAAGGTGTTCGTATTACCGCATTATACTTGTTGCCAAATGGCTCGCGAATTACTTAGAAAATTTTTTTACTGATTCAACATCGGATCCAAGCTTTGGCTTAATCACGTCGAAAGGTGGAGGCATTTTTCTGCTAAGTTTTGACTTTTACGGCTAAAGACCATTAGCTATATGGGCTTCTGAATTGTACATGGTGGCTACAAAATTTAGATATACATCCCAGTTTTTGTGACTATTCTAACATAAGAGCTCAAAGTCTTCAACCTCACGCAATAAACGGTGTCTGTCATTCCATAGGCATGGCGTTGGATAGTGCTTACCTGCACCTTGTGAATTCGGCTCCATCGACACAATTGCTTCAGAAGATCAGACACGAAATTTATACTCTGGTCTGTAATTAATATGTCTGCAATGCCAAATGTAAGAAATTAATAAATTATTTACTAACACTTGAGCAACTGTACTCACTTTTCGATCAATAATTGCAACCACTGACATATAACACGAGAGATAGTCATTTATGTATTTATTTCTATTTGTTCTCTTAAATGGGTCTAAAATGTCCAATACAAACAATTTTAATGGTTGATGTGCTTCTGGTAATCGTTGTAATGGAACCAGTCGGTGGTAAGATCAGCTCATTCCACATAGGATACACAGTTCCTCATCTATTGTTCGACATCTCGTATTCTAGTCCTCCACCACAATTTTTTGGCCATTAGTCCATCACCTGTTCTTCGACCCACATGGACTGACAACATACGGGCATATTCTTGTGCCAAGAGTTCGTTCTGGAGAGCTGCAGATACTACCACTCGTAATCAGCACTTTGTTTTTCTGTACATCAAGCCATCGTGCGTCACGAACTGAGGTTGCGACTTGAATTCTTGGAGCCTTTTGCCATTTAGCAACGCTCTAGCACAGCATTTTTTTTTTTTTTTGTAAAACCCTGTCTGCATTGTCATGTTTTTTTCCTGGTTTGTGTGTTACATCATAATCAAACTCGCTCAAACGGAGTGCCCACTTGTTAATCTGCTTCAAGGGTCCTTCAAACCTAATAACCATTTCAGAGGTTCGTGATCGTTCACTAAATTAAACTTTTGGCCATATGAATAATGGCGGCAGTACGTAATACCATAGATTACTACTAGCATCTCTTTCTCAGTTGTGGGATAATTTTGTTCTGCTTTGTCCAACTATAAGGATGCACATGCTACAAGACGTTCATTACCATCTATCTTTTATCATAGGACACATCCAAGAATGGTATTACTTGCATCATGTAACAATAGATTCTTTTCCAAAATCAAGGAATACCAAAATTGGGTCCAATCGAACGCCATCTGACATTTGGTAGACAATTCAAACTTTGCTCCTTTCCTTAACAAATGGTTCAAAGATCCGGCAATTTCAGCGGAGTTCTTACGAATCTACGTTAATAACTACATACGCCGATGGAACTCTACAGCTGTCTTTAACAGCAAAAAATCTTAATCTACAGAGACCAAACATGGATCTGTTCCCACGCTTTCTTTTAAATTATTTGCCCAAGATAATTTACTTCCGTTGTTGCAAAATGACTTTTATCAATGATTGGAATTACATGTGCTGTTCTGTCTTTGAAATACCTCCTATAGCCGTCGTACATGGTCTCCCATGTCCTTTGAAAACACCGTTACGTTATCCAGATAGATTAAACATTGTCTTCTTTCAATCCCCTAAGTACACTGTCCAGTAACCTCTGGAAGGTGGCAGGTGCATTCTTGAGTCCGAATTGCATTCGACGAAATTGAAAATGACCTCCCAGGATGGAAAAAGCTATATGGTAGATCCTCTGGCACTGCTTCTATTTGATGATATCCGCTCCTTAAATCCATCGTGGAGAAACAGCTACTCTGATCCATTTATCGAGAATATGCAGCGGCGATCGTTCATGCATTGAGGTATCGGTAGTCACAGGAAAAACCGTATTTTTAGTGCCATCCGGTGACTTTTTTGTGACCAAAGTTACTGACGCCTGCCAGAGAGTATCACTATAGTCAATAAAACCGTAAGCTAGCTCCTGGTCGAAACATTCTTCCATAATGAGTTGCATACAAATCGGAACTTGATATGGATTCTTGTACACTGGAGCATTATTTGCTGTTAGTATTCTGTGTTGGATGACGTTGCTGGTAATGGATCACTAGGATTAAGCAAATCCATAAACTACAGTAATAACGCTTCCATTGCTTTTACGCCATTTCCCTTCACTTAATTCAGATGCACTGACTGTTTGCTTGCGGAAGAGGTCCTCACTTGCCCTGCCTATGTTATCTTCGTCCAAAACATCCAAATTAGGAAATAGTAAACCCTTGGCAGATTCACTTCGTCCCTGCGCAATTTATCAAGGTTGAACAGAACCATAAAGTGTCTGTCCATGTCTGTCACTGACATGTACTACACTTCTCTAAGCAAAACAAAATGACTTACCCAATGATTCGCTGGTTTCCAGTTGCTCTACAACATACAATAAATCCTTAAGAATGTTCGTATCTACGTCTATGCAGGTCAACTTCCCTTTGCCTTGTGGTATCGTATCTCGCGAACTGATATTTAGTGCCTGTGTTTGCTGTATATTGGGTACCACCTTCACGATCAGGGAACTTTGCGACAATGTAAACAGTTCTACCTTTTGTCCTAGCGGAAACAATGTCGCCCCCTTCAAATTTCAGTTGTATGCTGCAGAAGGTAAATTTTTGGGTGATGTTTAACAACATAGTCGAGTTCAGGATCGCGCAATACTCCTCACCAACACCCGACAATACTTCTATATACTCTCGAAAACATTGTTAAAACTGAACTGTGTTGTCCCTTATGACTTCACGTGTAACCTTTACCGCGGAGACTGCTGGCTTCATCCTCATGCCGTTGATCATTGCTGATTCTTTCACTTTTAGTAAATGGTACAGAACATAAATTTGTGTTGACGCGGGGGCTAACGTGTCAGTAGTCAATCTGGCTCTCTGCGGCCATATACAGTATTTTATTGACGTTTTCAGCCATTCATGGGTTATTTTCCTCGGCATACGTATGAATATACTGGCTAAGTCCATCATGAACCCCATCCTCAGAAGCCAGTGGGGTGTGGACATTGAGTAAAAGTTCGATGTTGACGTCTAAAAATGCGTTTGAGCAAGGTGGTTCTGGAATGGTGAAGCAAAAGTAGGATCCAGCATCCACGTTGCCATGCATACTTTCTGGTTCAAAATGGGTTCAAATGGTTCAAATGGCTCTGAGCACTATGGGACTCAACTGCTGTGGTCATAAGTCCCCTAGAACTTAGAACTACTTAAACCTAACTAACCTAAGGACATCACACACATCCATGCCCGAGGCAGGATTCGAACCTGCGACCGTAGCGGTCGTGCGGTTCCAGACTGTAGCGCCTTTAACCGCTCGGCCACTCCGGCCGGCTATACTTTCTGAACTCGAAAATGTCTGCAAGCAGTCATACATCTGTGTCCGTGTGGATACTTGCATACTCCCCTAACTTATTGGTGCTCTGCTACTACCAGAAACTCACTGCAAGCCCGTATTCGGCATTCATTATTGCATCGCCTGTAAGTTTACTGGAGAATACAGTTATGTCAGGTAATACGGTTTCATTGAGTTTCTCCAAATTCAAATGCCCCTTTCTTTTGCACAAGCTGAAATTTAACATCATTGAATGCACAGCTCGAGTGCTGTGCATTTCCAGTTTGTACATTGTTTCAGCAAGTTTCTGAAATTGTGCCTGTATGACATCTAGCCAGTGCAGGAAGTGCAGCATAATACTCTTGGTGATTCTCTTTGAAAACGAAATGCATTTTTCTGTGCTACCAGCTAGGACCCTAACCTGATCATTGCACAGACAGAAATCAGCCAAGGGCGCAATAAGGGAGTGAATATCGTATCGCCTCAAATTGTTAAAGACTATGGGTTTCTAACATGAGAGTTTATATTTCAGGTTGCATGAATTGTGTGTGCCATTGCAGGATTTGCTAGTTAAATTGCAATACTCTCAATGAGATTTTTCAGCTTTATTACCTAATGGCTGTTCAGAAACACTGCATTCAAATATTTTCTCATACAATGATTTATCTTCCTGCAAGGCGGTCATGATAACGATGGTGTGGTAAGTCAATGAACACTCTCTCCCAGTTCTTCAAGCTCAGATGGCAATTTTCTTGCAGGACCGTCTAGGGATGTATGACCAGAAATAATTGTGATTCGAGTTTTGGGCATATTCAACGTGATACACTACCATAAATGGTACGTGCTGTGCTGTGAAGATAGTATGTGAGGCGGTGGTGTCATATTCACAGCGTGCCACAGGAGCATGAAGGCACTCAAAGTTACTGTATACAACAAATGTTTCACAATTCTTGGGACGAAAATTATAACATTAGGGACTTCTTTGTACCGTACCTGTGTAGAGCAATCCAGCAGATGCTCTGTTAAACGCTCACTCACATAAACCTGTTCAAGCTTCTAAGACAAACTTTTCATCATGCATCCTCACTTACAGTTAGTTTGGAGGAGTATTGTTTCTCACCCTGCAAGATTAATAGTAAACAAGAAACTGGGAGAAGTGAAAGAGTGTGACAACTTTATGCTTAATGTCCTGCACAACATCATTGTGCTCATCTTACCTGCATTCACGTAAGCTGTAGACGTGAACAGATATATGACATTTCTGCTTCTCAGATATAGCGACAGTTTCGTGCTGAAGTCAATAACATAATTTTTATAATACCCACAAATGCCATCAATTTGGTATTGACTCCTATGATTAGGAGGTAGCTTAATATTTCTCTTGCAGGCAGTAACTGACGAGAAAGTCCTTATGTTGAACATTAGTAATGCACTTTCAGGGTATGGGCTTGCAACATTGTGGTACACAACTGGTGACGCCCAGTTGGCACTCAGTACACTAATGAAATAGCGTTATCAAGACATACATTTATTCAGTTTAAGTGTTACAAGTGAATCACCATCTCCACAGCCATTTTGTGGACAGTGGGTGCAGCATGCATCCTTGGAACATGCAGATTGGTTACCCTTAGCAGAATCTCGAAGCCATTGCGTCTGTTACAGCCACTCACGTAACACCTCAGTGCTGTGCAGGGTAGCAGGTGGCACATGTAGCTATTACAGTGGCGTTAACTATCAGATCATCGACTGATTGTTACTAGGGCACTCTCATGGACATCAAAGAGGTGTGCCTGAGTACATTGTGGCATCTCTGCATGGAATGCAGACGACAGTGCATATTATGGCCTGCATCTCCACCAAAGATAGGCAGTGGACGCCAGTGTCTGCCTACAGATGTAAGTCTGGGACAGCGGTCTGAAGGTACCTCCTGGATACAGAGCCAGGTTGATGGTGCGACGAATAGCATCATTTCGGCTCTCAGAAAGCTGGCAGTAGAAATTCCCAAGACTTCACATCAGCGGACGAGTTGTTGGTAGCTCACAGCGACCAAGTTCAGCAGACCGGGCAGGCAGCAATCTCGAAGGTAGAAGTTACCTGGCAAATGGTAGGAGCCATGACAAAGGGTCTGCATTGTAGGTGGCTCACTGTAACTGAGTAGTGTATGAGTTTGGAAGCCTGAGCATTTACTGTTGTCCACCTTGCCAAAGATGACCACATTTGTCCTAGTTTTGCAAGCTCATCAGCAATCTTTGTTGTACCACAGTGTTACAACAGTGTCTTTCAGTGCTTCAGCTGGATGCCTTCCTCGCTGGAGAAAGGTGAAGTAATATCTTCTGGGGCATGTCAAAATATTCTAAGTATCAGCCTCTGCCCGTTTGTCGTTCTGATTGCTACATGATGTGTTGGGCTGATTTGACTGGATTTAGCGCTGGCTGGAGAAAACATTAAGCAAATTTTGCATTTGCCCATTATACATTGCTGCAGTGGAAGCACACTTCTTGTCAGCTGTATCATTCGAAAGGGGAAAAGTGTATGAATGTACAGATAGACGACTCTACTGAGAATTTCTCCAGAATCATCGGAGAATCAGGCCCGTATGCATTCAGGGTATACTTCTCAATTCACTTAGCAGTTGAGGCACCTCACAAATCATGCCATTTTTATCCCATGTATATATGATGAACTTTCGAGTAACAACTAAGTCCAAAAACAGTAGCACTCAGTAGCAGCAATAGCACAGACACACACACACACACACACACACACACACACACACACACACACACATATGTAACATAGATGCTTATGCATACGGTCGTCTCCTGAAATACCAGCCATCCGATCCGCGCTTCAGCCATGGTTATCTGCTGAAAATGCAGCTGAAGTGTCATCCATCAGAATGGAATGCTGTCTTCACCCTCAAGATGAAGCTGATTGTTGCTGCTACTACTGACACTGCCACTGCTGCTACATGAATACTTCCTGATGCTGACAATAAACAGTCCAGTAGGGGTTGCTGGTCCATCTTACATATCCACACTTGTGGGAGTGGCGGCAGGGATAAGATTCATCCAATCATCAGACAGTTTTCACCTGGGCTGAACATGGTTCTATAGTTTGTTGTATGCTGTGGCTTATTAATAACCTTACATTATGTAATAAACACACAAAACAATTCCTCTTCTTCATCCTAAGAAGATGCAATAGAGAACATCCATAGCGTTCTAGTTTTCTAAATGCAGCAGTGGTGTAGATATGAGGTACCTGCAATGCAAGCAATCGGGTAAATATGATAAAAACTTTGTACCTGAAGTCATCATATATTAGGAAGTATGAGTCATTCCATCCTTATCCCAGTGCACCTTGTGATAATTTCCTAGCTGGCCGCTGTGGGTGAGTGGTTCTAGGCGCTTCAGTCCGGAACCTTGCTGCTGCTACTGTCGCAGGTTCGAATCCTGCCTCGGCCATGGATGTGTGTGATGTCCTTAGGTTAGTTAGGTTTACGTAGTTCTAAGTCTAGGGGACTGATGACCTCAGATGTTAAGTCCCAGAGTGCTTAGAGGCATTTGAACCATTTTTGATAATTTCCACTTGACTACAATGTGCTTTTATGTATTTTAGTGCATTTCACGTCTTTGAAAGGTTAAATTCTTATGAACTGAGCAAGCACCACTCACTATCTCACGTAGTAGGCTGGATGAACTTTGAATATGTATCGAAGGACACGCTGTAGACGTTAGTATCAGAGGGTTGCTGTAAACTGTCATTTGGGTTGACCTCAGAATTAAAGTAAACTTAGCGTTTGTCAAATTACAATAGTTCACTCAAATCGGGTGCCACATTTGCTTTCATAGTGGCTTGAAACGTAGTTATGTTAAATCGAGGTTTTTCTAATTGGACTGATGTCTTAATAGACCCGGATTGTTGAGAAGTGCTCAGGAGTAGAAGGTATTCAAACAGCTATCATAATCTGAAAGATGAAGGCAGCTGAATACCAGCACCAAGTTATTAGAATGGTGCATAAGTTCATACTTTTTTTACATAAGTTTAATGAACACAACTGATATACAGAACAGAGACATTAGCCATCAATAATACAGGGTGTATTTAAAAAAAATCCTATTTGGCATGTCCATATTTCTTGAACTAATATACATATACATATACATATACAGTGAAATTCAAAAAGTTTTTATTCGTACCTTTCCATAGGTGTTCCGTATGCCCCCTTGATATGCATGGCATATGTCAATACTGTATTCAAAATCTTCCCACAAAGAAGCGAGCATGTCTTGAGTTACAGCTTCCACAGCTGCTGTTATGCAAGTTCTCAGTTAATTCATTGTTGTTGCTATGGAGGCACATAAACAGCCATCAATAATACAGGGTGTATTAAAAAAAATCCTATTTGGCATGTCCATATTTCTTGAACTAATATACATATACATATACATATACATATACAGTGAAATTCAAAAAGTTTTTATTCGTACCTTTCCATAGGTGTTCCGTATGCCCCCTTGATATGCATGGCATATGTCAATACTGTATTCAAATTCTTCCCACAATGAAGCGAGCATGTCTTGAGTTACAGCTTCCACAGCTGCTGTTATGCAAGTTCTCAGTTAATTCATTGTTGTTGCTATGGAGGCACATAAAGAGAGTCTTTTATAAATCCCACAAGAAACAATTACATAAAGTCAGGTCCGGTGACCTTGGAGGCCAGTAATGCAAGGCTGAATCACTTGGTCCAGCGCGACCGATCCATCGTTCAGTAATCTTTTGATTTAAAAATTCCCGTCCTTCCAGATGCGAGTGTGGCGGTGACCCGTCCTATTGGTAAATGAATTCGTTCGAATCAGTCTCCAACGGAGGGAAAAGAAAGTTCTCAAACATATCGAGATAAATCCTGCTCATAACAGTGTTATCGGCAAATGAAAATTGGACCATATACCTTTTCCCGTGAAACTGAAAAAAGTACATTGAATTTTGGAGAGTTCTTCTATGTGTAAACGTCGACGCAACACACGCCAGACGGACATTGGGGGCTAATTGAGCTGTCGAGCTGCACGGCGAACGGATTTCTGCGAAGTCCTTGTGAAACTATGGTTCGACGTCTGCGTCAGACACTCGGGGACTGCCCGGTGATTTGCCTTTACACGAACAACTCGTTTCTTTGAATTCCTCATGCCATCGTCTAATGCTCTGTGGTGCAGGAGGATCCACACCATACCTAGCACGAAAGTCAATGAACAGTTATCACTGACCCGCACTGCCCAAAACACTTTCAGTTGTCCTGACCCATTTTTACTAGAACTGAAGTGGGCGCACACTGTTGCCACCTGTAGGGAACCGTGCAAAACTCGAGAGTTCGCTCTTCCCAACAGTACATTGTTCGCACACATATCTCAAATAACATAATAGTTCTGATTTTTTAAGTAGGATGATTTTTTTAATCCAGCTTGTATATTCTCCTTTACTGTTTACAACTGTTTTCCAATGCTGAGGTAACTTGTCTATTCTGGTTTTGAGGCAAAGAACTTCTCGAGATATTTTTGGAGTGCAGTTTCGTCTAGAAAGGAAGGTCCTTGAAGATTATTCGACAGAGAGAGGAAGAGATGAAAATCTGAGTGTGCAAGATCAGGTGAATAAGGCGGGTGAGGAATGGTTTCCCAACCCAGTTAATGTGTAATGTATTTTGCAGAATGTGGACAAGTATTATTGTGGAGTAACATCACATAATGCAGTCTTCCTGATTGTTGTTCTTCGACTGAATCTGCAAGATGTCTTACTTGTTGACAATAAATGTTAGCAGCGATGGTTAACCTCAAGGATGCTATTCATAGTACACCGCACTGATGTTGTTGCAACACATGCATAACATATCTTTTGTGGATGCCTGCAGATCTTTGTAAGGGGAGTCGCTGCTTTGTTTGGGCTCAACAGTTCCTTTTTTCTTCCTTACGTTATCATAAAGACGCTGTTTCTCGTCACCAGTAATGATACAGAATATGGGTGGTCAGTGATGTTCATGAGCCAATTGATGATGAGCAAGTAGAGATGCATGTATATTAACCTGCTGATTTTTGTGATTTTGGCTTAGAGCAGGCGCCATCCATACATCCATTCCCTTGAACCTTCCCCACTGCATGCAAATGATTCATGATGGTGGAATGGTCACAGTTCATCACATTTACCAGTTCTCGAGTAGTAGATTAAACCCCTTAAACGTTCTTTATCAAGCCCTGAAGGTCTCCTGAATGTGGAGAGTATCTAATGTCAAAACGAACCTTCTTAAAGTGGGATGCTAAGCACAATATTTCTGGCTGCATCTATTGCTGTGGTCTCTCTATTGAACTTCATTTGCTGGAATACACAGCTGTACTCACTGTCTCCGAATGATAAATAACAATACAGAAAGTCAAATAGCAACAGCGAACTACAAATTAATAACGACAATCGATAAATAAAGTCATAGCAACCTACATGCAATACAAAAATGCTACACCAGTCTAACATTTTTAGAACGCTTTAAGCATTCCCCGTTGATTACAAAGGCATCAGGCGTTTTCCAAATTAAATTAGCAGGTAAAATCTTATTCTCTCCAGAATTTACATCTTCTAAGATATATGAAATATCATCCTTCCCATTTCATACTACAATTAGTTTTTGCTTCACATTAACTAGAAAGTGATTCGTATTCTCAAAATATCCCATTAACATTTTGGGAGGTATATGTGCATTAAATGCTTTGTATTGTCTGTTGATGCTGGTTTCTGCATAAAGTATATTGCATGTTATAAGTCATTTAAGTGCAAATTTAGTGAAGAAACATAGGATTTAAATGTTAAAATGATATCCACATTCTTATGTGGTCAATTTCATCTCCATTCAGCTCGTGTCTTATTTCCTGAAGCAGGTAAGCAAATGAATTGCAATGAAGTTGAAATATTGCTGTAGAGCTCCCAGATACGTTTTCACTTTATTACAATTAATTTTCAAAGTTCTACTTGTAATCAAGATGAATGTAATCTATGAGATTCTGACGAAGCTCTGTGGCTACCATCTGTAAAGTTGACAGATACATATTAATGAAAACTGAATAACTTAAGAGTAAGTGAAAATAATCTCAAAATATGAAGCATTGAGTGTATTACACTACTGGCCATTAAAATTGCTACACCAAGAAGAAATGCAGATGATAAACAGGTATTCATTGGACAAATATATTATACTAGAACTCACATGTGAGTACATTTTCACGTAGTTTGGGTGTATAGATCCTGAGAAATTAGTACCCAGAACAACCACCTCTGGCCGTAATAACGGCCTTCATACGCTTCGGCATTGAATCAGACAGACCTTGGGTGGCGTGTACAGGTACAGGTGCACATGCAGCTTCAACATTATACCACATTTCATCAAGGGTAGTGTCTGGCGTATTGTGACGAACCAGTTGCTCGGCCACCATTGGCCTGACGTCTTCAATTGGTGAGAGATCTGGGGAATGTGCTGGCCAGGGCAGCAGTCGAACATTTTCTGTATCCAGAAAGGTCCGTACAAGACCTGCAACATGCGGTCATGCATTATCCTGCTGAAATGTAGGGTTTCGCAGGGATCGAATGAAGGGTAGAGCCACGGATCGTAACACATGTGAAATGTAACATCCATTGTTCAAAGTGCCGTCAATGCGAACAAGAGGTGACCCAGACGTGTAACCAATGGCACCCCATACCATCTCGCCGGGTGATACGCCAGTATGGCGATGACGAATACACATTTCCAATGTACGTTCAGACGCGATGTCGCCAAACACGTATGCGACCATCATGATGCTGTAAACAGAACCTGGATTCATCCGAAAAAAATGACGTTTTGCCATTCGTGCACCCAGGTTCGTCGTTGAGTACACCATCGCAGGCGCTCCTGTCTGTGATGCAGCGTCAATTGTAACCGCAGCCATGGTCTCCGAGCTGATAGTCCATGCTGCTGCAAACGTCGTCGAACTGTTCGTGAAGTTGATTGTTGTCTTTAAAACGTCACCATCTGTTGACTCAGGGATCGAGACGTGACTGCACGATCCGTTACATTCCATGCGGATAAGATGCCTGTCATCTCGACTGCTAGTGATACGAGACCGTTGGGATCCAGCACGGTGTTCCGTATTACCCTCCTGAACCCACCGATTCCATATTCTGCTAACAGTCATTGGATCTCGACCAACGCGAGCAGAAATGTCGCGATACGATAAACCGCAATCGCGATAGGCTAAAATTCGACCTTTATGAAAGTCGGAAACGTGATGGTACGCATTTCTCCCCCTTACACGAGGCATCACAACAACGTTTCACCAGACAACGTCGGTCAACTTCTGTTTTAGTATGAGAAATCGGTTGGAAACTTTCCTCATGTCAGCCCGTTGTAGGTGTCGCCACCGGCACCAACCACCTGTGAATGCTCTGAAAAGCTAATCATTTGCATATCACAGCATCTTCTTCCTGTCGGTTAAATTTCGCTTCTGTAGCACTTCATCTACGTGGAGTAGCAGTTTTAATGGCTAGTAGTGCAGCAATTCAACAAAATAATTTTATACTCAAACAAATAAGTTTAAAGCCGCATTTTCCACCTAGAAACACTTACAATAACTTCGCATTATTCTAATTCTGAAAATAACTTTACATGAACTTTTGCTCATTCAGATTTACTCAAAGTGAACTAAACAAATTCTGGAAATGAATTTTGGATTCAGTTTATGACTTTAGGATAATGACTGAAACAAATAATTTTCGCTCACTGAATGTATTCAGTAAATAGGTTTCATGGTAGTAACTGTAATACTCATTTCACTTTTCATTACTTACATGTCGTAAAATGTCCTGCCTTGTTTATCGTAGTTATTGCGGTTCTGTAGTTGAAAACTGCAGAAAGATAATGGGCTTCACGTCGCCAGTAAGATGGAATTAATTTATCATCACCAGGCCACTTGTGGGAGATATTTTTCTTGAAGGTCTGCCAGCTCCAAACTCCATCGTAGACTAATGTTGGATACTCGCGCTTTCCAAAAACCACAATTTCTGGAGATAATATTACGACAGAGATATTGCTCTCACATCAACTTACTCTCAATTATGCACAGTTTTAACACACAAAATTTTGACTTCGCCAGACATTGCCCAGCTACACATAGACACCAGACTACTCTGCCTGTGACAGCTGCCTTCTCATTTCATTCCATCATTTCCGCAACACTAAGCGGCAAACCTTCGGCCGCGCGGAGTGGCCGAGCGGTTTAAGGCGCCATGTCACGGATTGACCCCTCCCTCTGAAGGTACGAGTCCTCCCTCGGGTATGGATGTGTGTGTTGCTCTTAGCATAAGTTAGCTTAAGTTAGCTTAAGTAGTGTGTAAGTAGTGTTACCATAGCAGTTCGGTCTCATGAATTCACACGCATTTGAATACATTCAGCGACAAGGTCAACCACAAAACCGCAGGTTGAAATTCCAAAGTGGATCCCTGACTCTCTTATTTGCTTTGTCAAAAGTAATATATCTAGCCTAATAACTCATGAATATCACAGTCCTCAGAATGATAACAAACATTCATTTTATGCTTTTGCTTTCTTTAAATAATGTCTACTATTTCATTTACTTTTAACAGATTTTCAAAAGCATGTAACAACTTTAAAAACATAAATAAATTTAAGTATCGATATTTTTAGACAGTTTCACCTAAAAATTTTAATAAGTTGTTTGGTCAATTTAAAAATGTTACATTACAAGTATTAAGTGAGATCTGCAGACAACATGCTAGTGCATATGTGGCATACAAATATCTCCCAAGACTGACCTATGGTAGATGAAATTTTTGCTGACAGAGCTAAGGAAATACATGCAAAAACGGCTGTCGACATTGGTAACTAACTGACGCACTTGCAGTTGATAATTCATTATATGAATTCACACCGGTAACGATCAAAGTACAGAATGAGACTACAATTTGCGATCAGCAAAACGCTGAACAAAATCGAACAATGGGAGTAGTGTAGCAACCTTATAGCTCCGAAATTATGGAGATATTGAAAAACATTGCCATGGACACGATTATAGTGAACTGTAATATGGGAGTGCTACTCACTAATGTTATGTCTCATACGCATGCTGAAGTCAAGAAGTCTGAAACTCAAATCCAAAATGATATCCAAACTGGTAACCAGAACCTGGAGATACAGATTAAAACAGAAAATACAAGACCAACAACTGGAAACCAGATGAGAACTTAACGAATAATAAAAACTCGAATTGGTTTATACTGAATATACAGTTCCAAAGGATTACTTGAGTTAGTTCTTTCATTTCTTCAGTAAAGGGTGACATAACAAAAGTACAGAATGAAGTAACTGGTGTCAAATAAAGACTGCTACTGAATTGCGAAGAATAGAAGAAAGTGTAGAACTGATCTTAGGGAATAAATTGTAGGAACTCGCTCCCTTAATAAACACCGAAATAAAAGGCGAAACGAAATCTGAGTTTTGAAAGACAGAAAAATTGAGTAAGATACAAGATGTACTGACCTGGAAGAAGCTCTTCTCCCAGTAGTAGAAGGGGAGGTAAGGAAAACGACTTGCACGTCGATGTATGTGCAACAGATTCTGATAAGGTAATTTAATTCTTCGTATATGAACAACCACTAGGGAACTTTGTCAAAAATAATGTGACTTTCGAAGAGGAAAAATGAAGAGGATTATCCTAGAATCAAATTAATAGAGACGTATTTTGATCATGAGATATATTCACTAGAGGTGAAAATTCATCACAATGCAAGTGACTGTCAAGGTAATAGTGCTGTCTTGATCTTTCTCCCTGATGACATAAAAGTACTTGAGGCTGATAGTATTTTTTTAAGTCATACAAAATCAGAGAGAAACAACGTAGATGCAGGACCAACAGAAAGAGTACATGTGTGATTACAACAGGGATTTGTTGGATGAGGATGAAGATGACAAAGAGATTTATGATGAACCGCAGAATTTCTAGCAGCATGTCAAGCAAAAAAATATATCGAAAAAGCGGAGTTACATCCAGAGAATGACGAAGCTATTTTTTTTACCTTTCTTTCCTTTATTAAAACAACCATATATGTACATAAGCACAAAAACAAAATATTGAAGTGCTGGGACTGATTCAACACGAATTGTATCCTACAATGGACTGAAGAATACATTTCAATATAGTGCCATTTGTAAGCTTACAAAACAGAACATATATAGTAAACTGACAATAGCCTCTTCAGTCCAGACAGAGACATAGAACCGAAACGCAAACATATACATAATTGATTGTCTTAACTGGAATGACAGTTCGGTCATTTGATTCATAACCGTCCAAAACTCAAAGTCATTTGGAGCACACAAACGGATAACAAGAGATGCACAGGAACATAAATTAATGAAAACGTCATAATGAAGTTAATAACACCATTGAGAAGTCGGGAGTAGTCCTAGGAACTGGTATAACCCTTTATTCGTTGTGTATTTTGTTCGCTACATAGTCTTGCATGTGATTTGTGTCCTTACCGGCATCGAGAATTATCCTACGCCTAGTTTTTCAAAAATTATGTCTAACATGTTAGCAAACATCTTCCTGAAGTTTGGGTAACGTTTCATCTTCCAGCGTGCCGCTCTCATGTAAGCCTCGAAACTAATGAGATTATCTTCACTATTGTGGATGATGATATATGTCACAAATTGTCCTAACATCCACATCACGGTGTTGTTCTTGCTGGCGGGAAAATGTTTCGCGTCCGGCCAGAGCAGGATGTCGGTGCAGTGGCTGGCTGGGCTGCTGTGGGTAATCAGGCCCAGCCTCTGCTGCACCCATTTCCAGTTAATGAGATGGCCGCCACAAGTGAATCGATGGCGTAAGGTGTCGACCAGACCACAGCGGACGCATTTATCACTGTCACTTAAACCGATTCTATGCAACCTTTCATTAGTGGGTATAACATTGTTTACCACTTTATATCATGTGGACGCCACTTCAGCAGTGTGGACAGTTAAACTTATGCTGTCCCAAACTGCGTTCCAATGAACACTCGGGTATTTAAGTTCAGTGGGATTCCGGACTATTGAGATGTCCATCTTTTTAATAACAGGTGCGTCGTCGGTAAATCCTGCGTGAAATAATGTCCATCAATATAGCTTACTTCAAGAAAATACCGCTTGACATGTCGTAATTTGTAATGTATTTTACCTACATCAATGGCTGGATGTATATCGGTGGTTTGTAAGGTTTGGAAGAGCCAACTGGTTACGCTGAGAGGTTCCTTGTCCAACAAATGGGTGATTCGTTTAGTATACAATGCAGTACACTTTCGGTTAATGTCAGGCATGTTTAGTCCTCCGGCCCGTCTGGAAGACGTCAGCGTGGTGTATTTCACTTTGAACAGATGCCCTTGCCAGATAAATCTATTAGAGAGTTTCATCACGTGTTTGGCCTGCATCTTGGGGACTGGAAATAGTTGGGCCATATTGTACGCTTTACTGAATATATAACTGCTGAGGAGTCGTATGCGTTGGGGAATGTCAACGGACCGCCAATTGTTTTCATAGATGGCACCTTACATTTTATTGGTGACCTGCTTCCAAATTTTTGCATTCATTTTTAGCGGGAATTTGTCGATCATCATCCCCAGAGTGGTGTGGGCTTCGACACGCTTCGCTCAAGGTATATTAAATGCGTCGAATCCTCGAATGTTGACAAAGGTGCATTTACTGGCGTTGATTTTAGCACCGGAAGCACGACAGTACTCGTCTACCGCGGTCTTGAGGGTTGATCCTTCTCCGTCGTTGCGCAATAACACTCCGACGTCGTCGGCGTAAGGACGAACCACCAAGGATGTCCCGGCGATCGAAAGGCCTGCAAGTTTGTCATGAATAGAGCGTAAGAGGGGCTCGAGCAATAAAACAAATAACATCATGGAGAGAGGGCTCCCCTGCGGCACTCCTCTTTGGACGTCGATGGGTTGAGTAAGCTGTCCATTTACGCTGATTCTGATTGTAATGCCCGTGACGAAATGTTGCACGACATTTATAACCCGTTGCGCAAAACCACAACGCTGCAGTAGCTGTAGGAGGTACTCGTGGCGGACGCGATGAAAAGCCTTGTAAAAGTCGATAAACAGCAATGCGAGATTCACGTTAGTGACTGACGCTATGGCTATTACATCTCTAAATTCCGAAAGGGGCGTCATAATAGTGCGACCAGGGATGCATGATTGATGGTTGTGAATCACTTGCTTCATTAACGGAGACAATCTGCTGTTGAGTGCTCTGGGATTCTGAGCACTATGGGACTCAACATCTGTAGCCATCAGGCCCCTAGAACTTAGAACTACTTAAACCTAACTAACCTAAGGACATCACATACACCCATGCCCGAGGCAGGATTCGAACCTGCGACCGTAGCAGTTGCGCGGTTCTGGACTGAGCGCCTAGAACCGCTTGGCCACCAAGGCCGGCTTTTGTAATCAAAATTGAGTAAAGTAATAGGTCGGAAGTTATCTAAGGTTTTTCGGTGTTTGTTTTTTGGTATCAATACAATTCGGCCTTCATTTCGGCTGGCACGTCACTCCCTTGCATCACTTCATTGAGAACATCTGTAAATGCGTGTCCGATTATGGGCCAGAAGCGCACGTAAAATTCCCGTGGCAAACCATCAGGGCCAGGGGATTTATTCGATGGCGACCAGAAATCAGTTCAAGGACTTCGTCTGGACCAAAATCGTGTACGACCGCCGAGTTGTCCGCAGGCGTGACTACGGTGGGCAGAGCACTCACGATATCGCCGCCGTCATCACCATATGTATCGCATTGCGAGTACAGATCCGTGAAGTACCGGTAAACTGCAGTAAGAATATCACTCTGTCGGGTCAAACGGAGTCCATCATCTGTATCCAGCTCCCCGATAAAAGCTCGCTTGCGATGGGTACGATGTTTCATGAGGTGATACAGCGATGCAAGTTCGTCCTCTTGAAGCGATTTTGCTTTAGATCTGATCTTCAGTCCTTCAAGCTGCGTTCGCTTTATGCCTATAAGCTTCGCCTTTATTTGTTTGATGGTCGTCAGCTATGTGTTGGTTGGTGTCGTAGTCGCATACAACTCTCGCAGAACTGTTTGGTAAAAATCAATCGTGCGTTTGACATCTTGCGCCCGTTGCCAACTGTAGTTTCTTAAAGATAATCGCATTTTCCGTTGACCACAGCATTCCACCAGGCTATCTTGCTCGGATATCTGCAGCATTGCTTGAGACAATCCGCCCATGTCGTGGAGATGACATCTTGTAGCAAGGCATCGGCGAGAATAGAAACATTTAGGCTCCACGGAATCCTATGCCATTTAGTATGCTGTTTGTCCAGATTTATTGTGACACAGAGGGCGCAGTGGTCGGAGAAGCTAGCCGGAATGACATCAGCGTCCAGAACATGTTGGCAAATGTTCTCAGAGATGTACAAACGGTCTAGACGGCTACATGCGGTGGTCAGGTACGTGTACTTTACCAGGGTAGGAAATTTTAGTTCCCACGCATCCTTCAGCTGCAGGTGACGCACCAGATCATGTAGTTCCCTACAGTAATTAAATTTTGGCGATTGGTCTTTCCTGTGGATCACACAGTTGAAATCACCACTAATTATCAACTGGGTTGGGTTGCGGCGTAGTAAGTATATGATGTCTTGTTTGAAGAAGTTAGCTCTTTCTGATTTTAAGGTCGTTCCAGATGGAGCATAGCTATTGATGAGGATGACGTCAAAAGTTTGGCAAGCTATGCCTCTACCAGAGTCCAGCATTTCGATATTGCTCACTGGGATTCCGTCTCGTGATAGAATGGCCGTACCTGTACCCCCGTCCGCCACGGTGTTTACGATTGTTGCAAATCCTGATACATGAAAACTTAAGATAGACACTTCCTGTAACAGAACTATATCAGCTTCGGACTCATAGATAAACTGCAGTAGCATTGCTAATTTTAGATCTGTCCTAACTCTATTAATGTTCAGGGACAAAAACTTATAAGCTTGACTCACGATCGTCCGAGACTTGTGGGTGATGGGAAGCGTAGGAAGCCCAGTCCATCTGACCGTCGGACTTCGAACCTACATCGGCAGGTTTTGTACCAGTTTTTGCGCTGACTTTACTTTTTGAGTTACTTCCAGCCACGGAGTCCTTTGGTTTAACTTTATTTTGCCGTCGCAACGTCGTCCGAAGTGTCATTGAAGACGGTGGAGTCGGCGAGTCATGGCTGAAGCAGTATGTGAAAGTCCTTGCTTCGGAACAGGTGACGGCAAGTCCGAAGACGCGGCTTCAGTAGGCTCACTGTGTTTGTTTGGAGCCGCACTGGCTGTTAGTATACAGCTGTCCGGGTTCTCGTGTTGTTTGGAAGCAGTTTCGAGGTGGCGGCTGTTTATGTTATGCTCTACACCGCGTGCTTCATCCGTCGTGTTTACGAGATGCAGTTGACTGTGTGTTGGCCACCTACGGCGAGTCGGCAAGCGGCATCGGAACGGATTGCTGTAAACACTCGGCTGCACTCGTATTGACACTTTCTGCGTCGGGTGGTTGAACGGGAATTTGGCGGGTCGTAACTGAGCCATCCGACACATGTGTGTCCTCGTTTGTTACCGACAAATAATGCAACACCGGTGGCTAAGGGGTGACTGGCCACGGGTTTTTGAGGCAAGGGTGGGAAGGTGCTGTTACCGAGATCGTTGTCCTCTGACACAGATGCACTCGGTTGGGAGTCAGTCACAGAAGGCGTCTGATTTTGATTTAGGACATCAGCCAATGTTCATCTCTGTCGTTGTTGCAGATTGTTTCCAAGTACGACAACTCACCGTGGGCAATCCTCTCGTAAATGGCCACTCGTGTTACAGATAAAACAAGTGCCTACTTTCCCCTCGTAAATGACATGAGCCTTATAACCACAAACCATTATATAGGATGGGATATTGACTTTAACGGCCATGTCAACTGAGCGGACCCCTCTGTAACAGTGGAGTTTGTGACGGCTCGACCATTTTTCGTTTCTAATCTGTCGGATGTCACCGTATTTAGGCGAGGACATCTCTAGGAAAACAATTCCCAACCTCAGGTGGCAAATTGAACACTCGCACTTGTTTATACTCAATGTCAGCGTTAGTTATTGAAACTGTACTCACCGACTGATCACGATGTCGGAACTCTGCTTTCCCACCAGTATTCATTAAAGTTTTCTCCAGTTGTATCTGGTCTAAAAACTTCACAAAGAAACAGTATTCCGCCATGTCATAATGTGCTGTGTGGACCTGATCGGATGTGATGCCAATAATATCTACTATCCAGTCATGGATTTCTAGAGAGCTCGGTTGCACATTCCTGGAAAATTTCTAAAATGCAAAACACAGGGCATTCTTACGAGGTACACTGGGAGCCATAACTGCACTTTATGAGCGGTCGGGACCGCTGTGAGTGAATTAAGAAGCTTGTGTACGACGGTAGTGAAGACGCACTGAGAATATCACAGGTCACAATCCAATAATTATTATAAACACGGCTTGCGGCGCTACGACTACGCGAAAGTACCGACGCGTCCCAAGCGGAACTGTTGCAGCTGAAAGCAGCAGGTATGGAGAGTTTATTTTTCCCCTCGAACTAATAAATCTATAAGCTGTTTGTTAGAGATCTAGACCGAATATTGGGTAATGAATTAAATTCACAGATATCAGTATACTTTGATGATCCAATGATTGCCAAAAAACCTGGTAGGATCTCGGTACATCTGGATAAGGTGTTCAATGCTTTTATCAAAGCAGGGGATGGCGCTGAAAATGAATAAACGTGATTTTCTAAAGAATAGAATACATTTCCTAGACACATTACCAGGGCAAACAGTATTGAAAATCATCCTGAGAAGGTGAAGTCTATAAGAGACGGTGAAGGGCGAAAGTCAAGAAAGCAGTTAAAGATACTTCTAAGTATGTGTTCCTTCTACTGTACATATGGAACTAACGAAGCATTTAATGAACCTACTTTAAATCAGCTGCTTGAAAAGGACAAACGAGTGTGAGATAGTCTCCAATAAGAGAGTTTGGCCAGAGAAATTAAAGTATGTCACCCAAATTTCATTAATGTATTTCATGTGGCGACAAGTAGTTCGGATTATGGGTTGAGAGTGGCGACATTTCAAGAGAAAGAAATGAATTGCAAAATGGTACTGTGATCAGTTGCTTTTGCCAGCTTCATCCAGAGTAAATTTGAAAGAAACTGCTGATAATCCAAGAAGGAGGAATTAGCCATTACCGATCCCCAGGTGTTGACTTTTCGACATAAGCGTGTTATATTTACAAAATGTAGCTAACCCAAGGACTTGGGAGGCTGCATTGACGAATACAATTCATGAATGAAGTGATAGACAATTTTAATTTGGCATATGACAATTTTGGAGCCTGTTTGTCATATGGCACTTTTGGAGCCAAAGGTGAGCAAAGAAATTATAAGGATGTATCAGTTTTAACCCTTTAACTGCTCTGGACGTGTAAACGCGCGCGCCTTTGTACCTGTCCCTGTGTGCTCTGAACGTGTTTAGCGCGCCACCAGTCCTTCTACCTGGTACAGGTAAAGGTTCAAAGGCGTGCGCGTTAACACGTCCAGAGCAGTTATAGGGTTAATAACCTAATAAGAAGTGAAGCACATTGGATTAAATCCTATGACATACACCAAAAGGGCAAACTGAGGAATGCCACAAGCAGAGGTCCTATGCAAACTGTTAAACCCAGAGACGTGTTGGACATAATCACCTTAGATAGTTTGGGACTGTTAAAAAGTTCAGGTAACTTTTCCTACATTTTAGTAGTTATGGTGCTTTTTTTAAATTCATTAAGTTGTTCCCATTGACGAAAGTGACAGCTGGAACAGTGTATAATAAAATGCCACTGGACTATTTCGCTAAGACAGGTAAACCAAAGAGAGTATTATCTGATGTCTAAGCCCTGTTCAAAATTATGGGAAAATAGTATGACAGACGGCCTAGGACAGGTTGTAAATGTATCAGCCTACTACCAACCAAGTAATTCAGAAGATACATATATGAGGGACTTGGCAATTATCTCGGACTTACTGTCCTGAAAAACATAGATCTTAGGACAAGTACGTGACAGAATTTGAGCAAATTATGAACATGTTAAATCACTAAAGTAGTAGTTTTCCTTCTGAAGAGATATTAAAAAGGGAGAAATCAATGAGTTTAGTGGAAAACTTACTAGATTTTCAGCCTCATAGGGAAAGTACTGTAGACAAGAAAACAACTACTTTGAAAGAGGATGGCAAAGCATACTTAAGATTATATTCATTCGCATGAAGAATATCTGAAACTTAAAAAGTTTAAAAGAGAAGGTTCGAGTATCATGAAGACTCGAGAGCAAATGAGTGAAATTAATCACAAGATTAATAAATTCAGATTTATTTACTATGTATTTTACAGAATTGTAAATTACCCTTATGCTAATGCCTATTTTTTGAAATAACCAGTATCAATAAATAATCTTGGTACAAAAAATATAGCAGATCTCAGAAAATAATCTCCTAGAGATTAAAATAAAGGTTGAGAAACATAAAAGGTCGTCTGGAAATAAATGTGCACTTTTGATGTGCCAAATAATAATAAGCTGATGAGTTGGCCTTTTTGTGAATCTAATAACTTTGTTTGTATATGGTAATGATAAAATACAATGTTTAAATACGGTTTTGTCAACTTTCAGAAAAAGGTTCATCTGAAACGTAATAAAAAAGGCTGTGCATTTGAAGAACCGCTTCGAAAATAAAAAAATTACAAGAAAGTGAGTTATGATGGCCTCACAAAACACTGAGAATGTGGGTGTCAAAGAGAGTGAGAAGAGACTCACTGAACAAATTATAAGTGAAAGCATGAAATAGATTAAGTGAGAGCAAGGGAAGGTCTAGGGCAAATTACCCTGTTTTATTTTAGAAGATTTGTGCAAGTAATTATTTGTGTAATGTGAATAATTTGTGTTTAGAAATAAGTAACAAGAACAAAACAAACAGTAATTTAGTTTACAGGTTTTTAAATTGATAATCATAAAGGATATTTCATTAAATGGCTTCAATATACTAAATGCTACTTTGTGTAATGATAAACGTATATACTACTGAGAAAGCTATTAATTAATACTTTTATATCCATGTAAGTGCTTTGTGAACTTCATCCATGCTTGTTACCCTGTTGGAAAATGTGATGTAACTGAAAGTAGCTAATAACTCAATAAGAGTTACATTGCCTTAAGAAAAATTTATTTTAAGAGATCCTTGCAGGAAAGTTTAGTGAAATGTGAGGCATATGGAATGTAACAGCTTTAAATTGACCGAAAATGTATTAAAAGTTTTTGGTTAAACTGTAACTGTAATAATCGATACATAGAAGTATCGATGTTTTTGAATTATATTAAAGGTATCAGTGTTTTCTAATGATGTTAAATGTTCGTTGAGAACCTGTTACAAGTAAATGGAGTGATAGATGTGGTTTGCAGAAAGTAAAAGCACAATAGTAAATATTTTTCAGTGTTTTCTAACGATGTTAAATGTTCGTTGAGAACCTGTTACAAGTAAATGGAGTGATAGATGTGGTTTGCAGAAAGTAAAAGCACAATAGTAAATATTTTTATAAGTGTAACAACCGTAATATTTACAGGTTATTTGAATATGAATGTTACTTTTGAAAAATCAATTTACGACGTGAGAAATGTTGTTCTGTTACCAGTAGACCATGAAATTTTATAAAGGAAAACAACATTATTCAACTTTGTGTATGACATCTTGTGTAACAAACATACTGGAATCATTAGAGGTGGAAGAGAAACACTGATGAAGAGAAAAGTGAAGCTGTATGCTTTTTTTGTCTTTTTCATTTTATGTTTATTTCGCATGTTTGAGATGGTGTTCCAGTCTTTTGGGTTCTCGCTAACATAACGGAAACCAAACTGTTTATCTGTATGAGTCAATGAAGAAATATTTGATGGAAACATATAATATTTTTTGTGTGTCTTGGATATATTTCTCAAATGATAATACAGCAAGTCAGTGTAAAATTAGAATATCCAATTTGCCCCCATTACGGTTACATGGAGAAAAACTGGCAAAAATAATATTCATGACTTAGGTGACCTCACAGGGAAAAAACAAGAGGACAAAAGGTAAAAGGTTAAGCTTTACAGTATCTATGAGCACTGCACTAAGTGAGTGGATCAAGAATTGTTGTGTAGAGATTAGCAATATTCAGCCTAAGAACATTCATCACATTTTATTCAGTTGTATATATATGTATATATATTTTCTCCTTCGCATGTTCATCATATCATATAGTATCAGACATGTTTTTATTTATATGTTATACATTGGCAACCGTGACAGGATTATGGTTGTAACAATAGTCACATAACTATACTTGTCTGTATAAGACTTAGTATTCATGTGACAATGGATGCAAATTTTATTTCTGGTTACATGATACAACCAAAGTAGAGCAAAACAAAGAAACAAAAACAAATACTTGAAACAACAGAAGAGATGGAAGGCAAGGTTTCTACAACAGTATAATACAAAGAATAGATAACAATGGAATATGAATAAGACACCTTCACTCAAGATAAGATGAAGGATTGACGATTATTCGCCTGTAGTCAGTCCAATGATGTGCGAATACATTCAACAAGAATAAAAAGCTTTTCCTATATAGCTTTTATAGCAATAGCTTTCAGGAGAAAGTATTACCATGTGCTAGCAGTCTTGTGCTACATGGAACATTCTCTTAAAACGTAGCAGCCATCTTATTATACGCAAAAGCTGCGGTAAAAAATTTCCAACATATAAAAAGTAATTACGATTCACTGTTATATTTTCAAATTAAAATGGATCAAGCAAAAGTTCAACAGAAAATGTAAATATGTTAAGCAATCAGACTCAGCAAATAGTAAATATGGGTGTGCCAATGCAAAAAATTGATATGGTCGCAGAATAACGACACCATATGGCGGTCACGATATGGATGTAACGGGAAATGTAAATAAAGTCAACTACAGCAGGAGGCTGAAGAATTGTAAATTATTTCGGCGGACGCACGATTCCTACTCTACTCCGAGTGGAGCCATTGGTAGCCTTTCTAGAAACACATGGAGTATTGTATTCCGTAGTTACTGAAATGACTACATGGGACAAGGTCATTTCTACACTCATAATGAAGTCGTTAACCCTTTGATAACATGGAAAAAAGGAATCCCTAGACAATCAACAGATAAGGAATTCCATAACTCAAAGTCACATGTAACTTAACTGCCGTGATAACATCGAATATCAGTGTTCCGAATGCGTTATTTTAGATCACAAGCGATAGATACATATACCTTTCTGTAAGCTGCGAGCGATAAGAAAAATTATGCAGTAAGAGAGCTGTGATTACGTTGTTAGGGTGAGGTTCTCATCAGTTCTAAGATAATAAGATACAAATGTAATGCGTTTTTCAAGTGGTAGATTTTGTACGGTGATGAGTTAAAGCGTGAGAAACAGTTTTATATGTCACGTTTATCAGGTACTACAGGATTTGATGTTCGTTATCTTACTTTTTTCGTTGTTTTGTCCTTAATTTTACTATTTAAAGTAATATGCGTACCAGGATCAGGTTAGCAAACATCATTTAACACTCGTGGAAATCGGCCGCATGATTCTTTCTAGAAAGTGAAAGGTAGTGGGAAGAACAAGCCGTTGTCATGCGGAGCTTGTGTGAATGTCGGTCGATAACTTGGCTGTTTTTGCGTACATACCTAGCATTACGTTCTGAAAGTATAAGTTGAAATTTTAGTTTCTGACGTTAGTGTGTAACAACCAGTGTTTTATACTCACATACCATTCCCATGCACAATCAGTTCTTATATATGGAATTCATTTCTGTGGAGTAAATGCACAACATATGAATACAGCTTTCAAATTATAGAAAATGCCTCCAAGAATAATAACTAGGAGTAGTAGTCGAGCTCATTGTTGGAGGGGCGTTCAGTAAGCAATGCAACACATTATTTTTCTGAAAGCAGGTCTGTTAAATAAACGATTGCAGTATACCATATTAATCACCACTGTTGAGTACAAACCCCAATTTATAAACGTTACCTCCTTTCAATGCGACGACCTTACGCCACCTTACTGGGAGGGCTGGTACACCTGCATGGCACCACTCTACTTGTTTTCGTCAGAGCCAACGTCTTGCTGCATCAATGACCTCCCCACCATCCACGTACTCTTTCTCGTGGAGTGCATCTTTCATTGGGCCAAACAGACGGAAGTCGGAAGGTGTGAAATCCGGGCTGTATGGTGGATGAGGAAGGAGAGGCCAACGAAGTTTTCCGACCTCCGCTTGGGAGCGCAGACTTGCGTAAGGCCTTGCCTTGTCGTGGAGAAGAAGAAGAAGAAGTTAATATGTGTATTTTTATGGTGACGAACACTCTCCTGAGGGTAGCATAAAATGCGTAAGAGTTGATCGTTACACCATGAGATAGGATATGAAACAGAATAACCCTTTCCAAGTCTCAGATGTTTGTCGCCTTGACTTTACCGACCGAGGGTGCAGCTTTGAACATTTTCTTCCGAGGGAAGGTAGCGTGGCGACACTACATGGATTGCCGTTTGGTTTCCGGTTCGAAGTGATGAAATCATGTTTCATCCTCTGGTGCAATGTTCGACAACAAATTTCCACAATTAGCATCGTAACGCGCAACAAACTCCACAAAGATGGTCCTCCTTTGTTATTTATGGGCTTCTCTTAGGCGGCGAGGAACCCAGTCGGTACATATCTTTTAGTACCCCATCTAGTGGACGGGTGTATCAGCACTACCAACTGAGACGGCAGAGAGGTTGTTACGCAGAGAGGTGCCGATTGTGATCTGTCGATCACTTTGAATGAAAGTGTCCGTACAGCAGGAGTCACAGGTGTGTGCGGCCATGTGATACACAGGAGATAGGACAGGTTTACGCGATCTCTCTGCGATGATGACAGACGACTAGCCCAGATACTCACCGTGGTTTTGTTCGCTTCCAAGTCTGCTTGGACATTCTGCAGGCGCCTACGAATATCTGCTGTGCTCTGGTTTTCCACCAAAAGAAAGTCAGTGACAGCTCTCTGCTTGACACGCACCTTCGTGACAGACGCCATTTTGAAGTCTACATATAGCGCCACCACCTACCTAAACTTTATGGAACTACACGGAATGAAGCGGGAATATTCCACGACGTCCCTCAACTAATTACGTATTTTTGAATCCGAAATGACCGAGAAAAAAAATTATGCCCTTTTAAAAATAGGTTCAAAGCGCTGGAGATTTTAACTACACCATTTGAGTACATTTATCGATTACTTATGCAAAAAGCATAAAATAACATAGATAATTACTGCATAAACAGCTCTTCTCATGGCCACGGAACACGATCTACAGCAAGCCCACATTAACCAAGGCAGAAAAACATTCTCAACTCGAAAAAGAATTTTCTACCAAGATAGAAGATTTTTCTATAAATTTCCTAAGGAAATTAAAGAGAATAGTAAAATGAAATTACTTTAAAAAAACAATGCATTCTATACATTAAAGGATTACCTAGTTATCATAGAGCAGAGGCATGGTAGAACCTGTGACACACACACATATATAACAATAATAATGATAGGAATATTAAAATATCTATCATTTGACGTAACACTTGCACACTGCGTTTTGTTTGTTCTTATTTTCCGAAAAGCACTCCCAAAGATATGCAATTTGTAATACTGACATTTTATCCTCTTTCTGCGCTCAACATCTCACTCATTATAGATAGATGATGACTCAGTTTCTCACGCTACGAAATGAAAAGTTGCGGTACCCAAAATGGAAAGCAAACATAGTCTCTATGGTGCTGACGTCTACTGAGAATGTTATGAAATAATGTCCGTATAAAATATGTACCAGCACTGTGTGTAGTGACTGGCAGCGAGGAGTGAATGAGCAGTGTAGTCCCCCAGGGGACTTCATCTAGAAGTTCACAGGTGGCATCCATGGGGCCCCGAGCTGACATTGCTTCCACTTACTTGCGTCAGACCCCACCTGTTTTCTTTCCTGTCGGCCTCCCTTGGCCAACTCTTGTTTTTCGACCCCAATGGTATTAGGTTTCGAGGCCTGAGGGTGTCTTTCAGTTTTGCTATCTCTCTCACCACAGTTCTGCAGGGTTTGATGCAGGACCCTAGCCTAAGGTTGTGGGTGAAGTCCCCAACGGCAGCTGCAGCGATCTCTGGTACGGTGCATGTGCTTGGCGGATGGGGCAACGGATCTGGAGTACCGTAGGCGGCAGTAGGGTTCAACCTGAACAAGTCGGGACTCCGGCAACCCACTCAACTCCACACGTAGTGACCCGTCACTCCTATGGGAACAGTTGCTTGGATTGAGAGAAAGCTATGAACGCTGGGCAAATTCGTGGCTTTTAAATACGAACCAGGCGATGCAGTTCCTGTGGAGAGCACACTCCGCCTGCACCTGAAAAGGTGCGGATAACAACACTGGGAGTCGCAGTTGCCAGTTTTAAGCCTTGCTCTTAGGGACGTGCGGGCGCCAGGGGTGACGGTGACTCTCGTCGGTGGGATAGCCCACTGCAGCTAACTGACTGGTTACCGCCTGCCTCAAGCTGGGCAGCCCCCAGTCAGTAAGGTACCAGTCCGTACCCAACCTTGCGCTTCTATGGGTGTATGGAGCAGCAAACATCTTGCAGTGCTTGATACAAAGTGGGTTACTGAGGCACCTGGAAAAAACATCAATAAACTAGCTCATATGAGCAAAACACGATTTGCCACCTGGAATGTCAGAACTATGTTACCCAGATATGACACTCCTACAGATGCTGCCCCTGTAGTCAGAAAAACAGCCATAATTGACAGAGAACTCTTGCGTCTTCGCGTTGATGTGGCTGCATTACAGGAAACTCGTATCTCTGAGAAGGCAGCCTGCCTGAAGATATTTACAACTTTTTCTGGAAAGGGAGAAAGACGTGAACACGGAGTTGGCTTTGCAGTGCGAAACAGTCTTTTCAACTGCTGCAAACAACCAAAATCTATGTCTGAACGATTAACAACTTTGCGATTAAAGACAACAGCAGGCCCCGTCACATTAATCTCTGCATATGCTCCCACTATGAAAGGGCCACCTGAGGTCAAAGACATGTTCTATGAAGACCTGCGGAAATGCCTGGAGAATGCTCGCGGATCAGATAAACTCATGCTACTGGGAGACTTTAATGCCAGGATTGGAAATAAACGGAACAACTGGACCGATTGCATTGGCCCATACAGCATTGGAAATATGAATGAGAACGGTCTACATCTACATCTACATCCATACTCCGCAAGCCACCTGACGGTGTGTGGCGGAGGGTACCTTCAGTACCTCTATCGGTTCTCCCTTCTATTCCAGTCTCGTATTGTTCGTGGAAAGAAGGATTGTCGGTATGCCTCTGTGTGGGCTCTAATCTCTCTGATTTTATCCTCATGGTCTCTTCGCGAGATATACGTAGGAGGGAGCAATATACTGCTTGACTCTTCGGTGAAGGTATGTTCTCGAAACTTTGACAAAAGCCCGTACCGAGCTACTGAGCGTCTCTCCTGCAGAGTCTTCCACTGGAGTTTATCTATCATCTCCGTAACGCTTTCGCGATTACTAAATGATCCTGTAACGAAGCGCGCTGCTCTCCGTTGGATCTTCTCTATGTCTTGTATCAACCCTATCTGGTACGGATCCCACACTGCTGAGCAGTATTCAAGCAGTGGGCGAACAAGCGTACTGTAACCTACTTCCTTTGTTTTCGGATTGCATTTCCTTAGGATTCTTCCAATGAATCTCAGTCTGGCATCTGCTTTACCGACAATCAACATTATATGATCATTCCATTTTAAATCACTCCTAATGCGTACTCCCAGATAATTTATGGTATTAACTGCTTCCAGTTGCTGACCTGCTATTTTGTAGCTAAATGATAAATGGTCTATCTTTCTGTGTATTCGCAGCACATTATACTTGTCTACATTGAGATTCAGTTGCCATTCCCTGCACCATGCGTCAATTCGCTGCAGATCCTCCTGCATTTCAGTACAATTTTCCATTGTTACAACCTCTCGATACACCACAGCATCATCTGCAAAAAGCCTCAGTGAACTTCCGATGTCATCCACCTAGTCATTTATGTATATTGTGAATAGCAACGGTCCTATGACACTCCCCTGCGGCACACCTGAAATTACTCTTACTTCGGAAGACTTCTCTCCATTGAGAATAACATGCTGCGTCCTGTTATCTAGGAACTCCTCAATCCAATCACACAATTGGTCTGATAGACCATATGCTCTTACTTTGTTCATTAAACGACTGTGGGGAACTGTATCGAACGCCTTGCGGAAGTCAAGAAACACGGCATCTACCTGTGAACCCGTGTCTATGGCCCTCTGAGTCTCGTGGACGAATAGCGCGAGCTGGGTTTCACATGACCGTCTTTTTCGAAACCCATGCTGATTCCTACAGAGTAGATTTCTAGTCTCCAGAAAAGTCATTATACTCGAACACAATCTCGCGCCCGCCTCCCGCGTGGTGTCAATGATGTTGGACATGTCCGAAAGAAAAAAACACAATACCGGCCATGACCTTTTTCTTCTGTGCCGATTCACACGTATTCCCCGAACTCTTGTGGGACTTGGTAAGATGGGACACTACGAACGCAGTGTGTGGACATAAAAGGTACAGATCAGGTTCGTTGTGAGCTTCACCTAAGCCGATGCTTTACTGTGGGCAACCGATATTATCGATCACTGCCACACTTAGAATTAGTTTTAGTAAACATGTGGGACTGCAGAAGTATTTTGAAAAATATAGACACAAAACAAGATAGCGGACAAATCCAGTATCTCACGTGGATGTACTAAAAGTACTCATAAGTCGCTTACCAGCGCATATCAAGGAAAATTAACCACCTAATGAGGTAGAATACGTTTTATCCTTTCTGGATTCGGTTGGCCTGATTTATGAAGAGAGGCAATCGCAATCTCAGAACAATAATGTGCAAAGTGAACATCCCAACACGGTGGGCGCACGTACCACCAGCGGAATAATAATCACACAAGAGGTAAATATGGTAACCGGGGAAACCAAGGGCACAAGCGAAGTTTTGAAGGAAACTACGTCCCTAATTACAGCCGACCGGCGTAAACCGAACACAGGGGTTTCGGACAAAAGATTGAAAATGTAACCCCGGTGGGCGGTAACAACCAATACAATGACACGGCCAGGCAGTCCTCCTCCTGGTAGTTACAACCAGCTGAATAACAACTGTGTACCGGGTGGAGGCCAAAATCAAAGAGAATTTAATCCCAACACGGTGGGCACACGTACCACCAGCGGAATAATAATCACACAAGAGGTAAATATGGTAACTGGGGAAACCAAGGGCACAAGCGAGGTTTTGAAGGAAACTACGTCCCTAATTACAGCCGACCAGCGTAAACTGAACACAGGGGTTTCGGACAAAAGATTGAAAATGTAACCCCGGTGGGCGGTAACAACCAATACAATGACACGGCCAGGTAGTCCTCCTCCCGGTAGTTACAACCAGCTGAATAACAACTGCGTACCGGGTGACGGCCAAAGTCAAAGAAAATTTAATTCACGAGCATCGCAATACGCAAACTGGCGAAGTCGGGACAAACCGGTGGATATGGAGGTTACCCAGAAAGGAGGGACTTCCCCCCCCCCCCCCATCCCCCTTCCGACTAATCAGGAAACTCAAAACGAGTCTCAATAGGCCCTCGTTCGCAGACCTAGGAAGGGGACGGGGGAGTGGAATCAATTTCTAATTACTTTATGAAATATGGTAAAGATGTAGATATCAAGGACGACTCGAGTCGTAAGGAAACACACACACACACACATTCAATTACAAGTATTAGCATTATCCATTGGTAATAAACATCACAAACCCTTTTAATATAGCTGTCTGTGAGTTACGCCAATAGGTGATTGGTACCTCTCGAATGTTCAAATGTGTGTGAATTTGTAAGGGACCAAACTGCTGAGGTCATCGGTACACACTACTTAAACTAACTTAAGCCAACTTATGGTAAAAACAACACACACACCCATGCCCGAGGGAGGACTCAAACCTCCGGCGGGAGCGGCCGCGCAATCCATGACATGACACCGCGCGTTAACTCCGAGTGGTAGGTCCCTGTCATATCAACTTAACAGATCAACAGTTTGAAAGACTTCAAGCCACTTCAAGAAAGAAGTAACTATTTGATCAATGCAGACAAGAGCACTTGACTTTTTGAAACAAAAAGTGTTCAGATGTGTGTGAAAACTTATGGGACTTACCTGCTAAGGTCATCAGTCCCTAAGCTTACCCACTACTTAAGCTAAATTATCCTAAGGACAAACATACACACCCATGCCCAAGGGACGACTCGAACCTCCGCCGGGACCAGCCGCACAGTCCATGACTGCAGCGCGCGAGACCGCTCGGCTAATCCCGCGCGGCTTTTTGAAACAATTCCGGATCAACAGCAGTGCTAACAATTTACGCCAATTACTTGTATTCCACACGCACTCAGTAAATCAACAGCTAGTTCAGGAACACATCCTCGGTTTACGGGAAGCAACAGGTTCAGTGATCATCCGCCCAGCTAATCTTTACGTAGTAACTGAGTAAACGGAACTCCCTTTAAAGGGCAAAATATGATAGTTCTTTAAATATGCACACTGTACTAAATTACAGCCACCTGAAGTTTAGACATGTCCTAACGGGCGAAAGAAACTTGAACAGTACAACGTGAGCAAATTACTGACATCAAATCACTTAGACAAACTAGATGCTTCCTAACATACAGGGTGGTCCATTGATCGTAACCCTGCCAAATACCGCAGGAAATAAGTGTCAAATGAAAAAACTACAAAGAACGAAACTTGTCTAGCTTGAAGGGGGAAACCAGATGGCACTATGGTTGGCCCGCTAGATGGCGCTGCCATAGGGCAAACTGATATCAACTGCGTTTTTTTTTTTTAAATAGGAACCCCCATTTGTTATAACATATTCGTGTAGTACGTAAAGAAATATGAATGTTTTAGTTGGACCACTTTTTTCGGTTTGTGATAGATGGCGCTGTAATAGTAACAAACATATGGCTCACAATTTTAGACGAACAGTTGGTAAAAGGTAGGTTTTTTAAATTAAAATACAGAACGTAAGTGTGGTGTCACCGCCAGACACCACACTTGCTAGGTGGTAGCTTTAAATCGGCCGCGGTCCATTAGTACATGTCGGACCCGCGTGTCGCCACTGTCAGTAATTGCAGACCGAGCGCCACCACACGGCAGGTCTAGAGAGACGTACTAGGACTCGCCCCAGTTGTACGACGACTTTGCTAGCGACTACACTGACGAAGCCTTTCTCTCATTTGCCGAGAGATAGTTAGAATAGCCTTCAGCTAAGTCCATGGCTACGACCTAGCAAGGCGCCATTAACCATTTCTAGAGAGAGTCTCACTTGTATCATCAAGAATGCTGTATACAAATGATGGATTAAAGTTAAGTATTCCAGCAGCTACGTACTTTTCTTTATAGCATTCATTACGTATCCTGTTTCAGACCTAAGCAAGCCGGCGTGATTTGACGCGTGCATTTCGGCCTCCTTCTCTAAAAACAGTGTCGGCACGTCTGCCGACACTTCAGTAAGTACGTTTGAACATTTTATTTCGGTTGTTACAATGTGATACATGTACCTTTGTTAACTTATCATTTCTGAGAACGCATGCTGTTACAGCGTAATTGCCTGTAAATACCACATTAATGCAATAAATGCTCATAATGATATCCGTCAACCTCAATGCATTTGCCAATACGTGTAACGACATTCCTCTCAACAGCGAGTAGTTCGCCATCCGTACTGTTCGCACATGCATTGACAATGCGCTGACGCATGTAGTCGGGCGTTGTCGGTGGATCACGATAGCAAATATCCTTCAACATTCGCCACAGAAAGAAATCCGGGGACGTCAGATCCGGTGAACTTGCGGGCCATGGTATGGTGTTTCGACGACCAATCCAGCTGTCATGAAATATGCTATTCGATACCGCTTCAATCGCACGCGAGCTATGTGCCGGACATTCATCATTTTGGAAGTACATCGCCATTCTGTCATGAAGTGAAACATCTTGTAGTCACATCGGTAGAACATTACGTAGGAAATCAGCATACATTGCACCATTCCGACTGCCATCTATAAAATGGGGGCCAATTATCCTCCCTCCCATAATGCCGCACCATACTTTAACCCACCAAGGTCGCTGATGTTCCACTTGTCGCAGCCATCGTGGATGTTCCGTTGCCCAATAGTGCATATTATGGCGGTTTACGTTACCGCTGTTGGTGAATGACGCTTCGTCGCTAAATAGAACGCGTGCAAAAAATCTGTCATCGTCCCGTAATTTCTCTTGTGCCCAGTGGCAGAACTGTACACGACGTTCAAAGTCGTCGCCATGCAATTCCTGGTGCATAGAAATATGGTACGGGTGCAATCGATGTTGATGTAGCATTCTCAACACCGACGTTTTTGAGATCCCCGATTCTCGCCCAATTTGTCTGCTACTGATGTGCGGATTAGCCGCGACAGCAGCTAAAACACCTACTTGGGCATCATGGTTTGTTGCAGGTCGTGGTTGACGTTTCACATGTGGCTGAACACGTCCTGTTTCCTTAAATAACGTAAGTAACCGGCGAACGGTCAGGACACTTGGATGATGTCATCCAGGATACCGAGCAGCATACATAGCACACGCGCGTTGGGCATTTTGATCACAATAGCCATACATCAAGACGATATCGACCTATTCCGCAATTGGTAAACGGTTCATTTTAACACGGGTAATGTATCACGAAGCAAACACCGTCCGCACTGTTGGAAGGTTACGTGATACCACGTCCTTATACCTTTGTGACTATTACTGTCACAAAGCAAAAAAAGTGGTCCAACTAAAACATTCATATTTATTTACGTACGACACGAATATGTAATAAAAATGGGGGTTCCTATTTTAAAAAACGCAGTTGATATTCGTTTGATCTATGGCAGCGCCATCTAGCGGGCCAATCATAGAGCCATCTGGTTTCCCCCTTCAAGCTAGATGAGTTTCTTTCTTTGTAGTTTTTTCGCTTGATGCTTTTTTGTGAGATATTTGGACCGGTCACTATCAATGGACCACCCTGTACACGCTCAGTAGGGCAATCCGCTGACAGAATAGTTTATAATAGCATAACTTTACCCGTACTTCTGCTGTAACCAGGCTGTCGGACACACTAATGCTTTAAACAGCCTTCTAACCAACAAACCTCTCACCGCTGTTTGTGAACACCAGTGTAAGCTGCCCCTCAGACTCGGGAACAGTACCCTCGTCGCACTGGTGCTCAGCGACCACGCCGGCTCCGCATCATCACAGCAGACAACATGCCCCTCTCGCCTCTCACTGCACCGCCCGCTCGCTCTCTCACTCTGCCAAGAGCCGCGTGGCCCGCTACCTCGCGGATATCCTCACAACACTGCGGAACCAAACTTGAAGAACCCGAGAGCAACGGACACGCCGCGTGCACTTAAACTCTATTCTAGTCAAAGACCCTTAAACTAACGGTTCTGACTGGAAGAATAAATCACGGACGACTACTCTCGCAGCGAAGCCAGCGCATACGACTCATTAACCAATGGATTTCAGCAGGAGATGATACATGCTTCTTTTCATTCCTTATCATAACTCTCTGTAGCTTCGTAAACCACCTCCTGGTAGAATTGAGAGAGGCGTGGCGAATCGCGGTTATGATGGCTGTAAATGCGAGAATAAAGTTCTCTATTTCTTTCGTTAGCACTTTGGAATTACAAAGGGCTGAATTAAATGAGGTGATAGTAGTAGTTTATGCACATCATCAGATTGTGCATATGTTTATTGTTTTTCCAATGTTGATATTTAACATGTTTTGCAAATTCTTCATGTAAACAAGGATTACATCATGAGTTTAAAAGCTAAAGAAAGTAATAGCTCATCATAGAAGTTTTAAACATGAATGATTTGTTAACGATGAGTAGTAATACGAAATAACTTATCACTGAAGTGTTGCTTTGTGAATTTTAAAGTCAAAAACGTTCTTCATTTTCATTGACTTGTATGTGAATAATGTTATGCAGAGATTGCATAATAATCTTCTTTTAATGTCTCAGCTTGTTGATGGTATTCCATCACTTTCGAGTTTATCTCTCCCTTGGCTGCTTCGATTTTGGCATCTAACCGTTTCGATATGTCCTCTATTTTCGACTCTACTTGTATGTCAATTTCTAACCTCATTGCCTTGATCTGACTACTAATTTGGTTCTGTGCATTACCGAACTGGGTATTTAAATCAGCTGATATGTCTGCTTTTAATTCGGTCTTTACCAAGTTTAACCGTGTATTTAGGTCATTTATCTCTGTTTGCAGGTCTGTTTTTACTCAATTTATGTTTGTTTTTACTGAATTTATGTTTTAATTAAGATCTGCAAGGACCTGGTCTTTATTACGTCGTCTTTCGGCCTTCTCATTTTCTTCGCCGGCCTTTTTATCAGTTTTTTCCTGATTTTCACGTTCCTTTGTTTGTGTTTCTTTCTGTCTTTGACTTTCGAACTCGCTTTCTATTTTTGATTCGATCGTTGCAGCAAGGTCACCTTTTTTTTTCAAAAACGGGAATAGTTGGAGCACTAAGACCGGCTTCCAAAACTTCGGTCGCGGCTGCTTTTGTCTCCGCACGTGCACCATCGCGCGTGATCGTAATGGATAGTGAGGTCCATTCGGAACACCGCCGTAATATGCTTTTGCCTGTGTTCGCTGTTTACCGTCATCCATGTTCGCGAATTACTTGTCAAACGTCAAGATGGTACAGATATTATTTGTCACTGCCGTCAGTCGTTTGTCTGTGTCGTAGTCCTATAGCTTGCTGGGACCTGAGATGAAATTTTAACTGCGGGTAACAATTGACGTTCGCGTACGTCAAGAAGACAAGATGGTTCCTATTTATTACAAACAAATTAAATGAACACATTTTACCACTTTTGAGTGTAACTATTAGCCTATTGTAAAATTTTGGACTGCACTGACAACAATAGTACACTTTCACTGAATGTAACTACCGAAGACTGGACTATGGAAAAAAATGAAATAAAGCATTTTCAAGGTGGGGAAAGACAGTGTTAAGTTTTTATCAACTCGAAAGATACTGCGTCACTACCAAAGCTTGGCTATTGCGTATGAAAGTTTCACTTACTTTTTCTTTCTTGATAGCTGTACGGCTGGATACTCACTTTCTTTTTTTTTGTATTTCCTGCGTTCGTTCTTCCGGATCGGTTAAATGGTTTTTCCCACTTCTCTTTGTCGGATGAATTGTATCCACCTGAAAAAATGAAACAGCTATTAGAACAAGCTCTGAAATTTTTTAAACACATTAATGAAATGATTTTTTTATAAACTCCCTGTTCGGGCACCAAGTGTAGTGTTATATGTAGTGTTCAAGATTTAATGATTTTTTGTGTGTAACTTGGCAACAGAATAAGAGACTGACTGAATTATCTTATACTAACAAGTCACTAAATACCTGACATTCTTTGGACATGGAGCAGCAGATTAATTTATTTGAGGTTGGTAGGGCGCAACATTATCATTTCCGCACGTTTTCATTACCGCGATGCAGTCATACCCGGATCGGGATCGACACTAAGGTACCAAAAGATTTACTGACTTTAAAAGAAATCAACACTACAAAATTTAAAAGGATTGTTTCAGAAATGATCGGAAAACGATAATGTTCCTCCTACCTCAATGCTGCGTTCGGTCCATCAGCGTGATCGTAATTTCTGGAGATAATTTGATACAAAATGATTAACATTTAAGTAATGAGGAGATGGAGATACTTAAGGATAATTTGTCTAAATAAGCACACTTCATATATAACACACATTTTTTTAATGCTACGTACCATTACAGTTACAATAGCAAGGATAATTTGTCTAAATAAGCACACTTCATATATAACACACGTTTTTTAATGCTACGTACCATTACAGTTACAATAGCAAGGATAATTTGTCTAAATAAGCACACTTCATATATAACACACGTTTTTTAATGCTACGTACCATTACAGTTACAATAGCTGGTGCGTATTAACAAAAGCTTTGCACATCACAGGCAATACTTGAGATTAATGTCCTCTTGATGGTGCCTGCTCGTAATTAATTACATAAAACTGTATGTTTTTTTCTGATTGAGAAGACAATTAGCACATTTATAGACTATTTTGCACAAATTATAAAATACAGATTGCGGAACGCAGCAAGTCCGCGTCCGCCTTTCATGGAATAGAAAAAGTAAAAGGTGAAGCGCTCAAGGCCTCATTTGTCTAGAAACAACAGAATTCATTTTATATCATTGATCGATACGTGTACATAGAGATTTTGCAGCCGCCGCGCAGGAGCGGCAAAGATAAAGAATAATAGATTCTGTTGTTGCTATGCGACGGTTCATTTCTTTTACATTACAACTGAGTGATAACTTCAGGCCATCAGACGTTTACTATTGAGCGTATACTAATGTTTGCGAGGCGAAAATTACCAATATTACAGTCTCTCTCTGTGGTATAGTGGCAGAGGAATGATCGCCTTTTGTTCGCTTCACTTCCGTGCGCTTTCAGCTAATCACAGGGTTAACGGCTGAGAGGGCATGCTTGCCGATAACTCGCGAAGCCCACTGATTTCTGGAGGCTTGCTATATATACCATCAGAGGTCAGAGGCAGAGCGTCGTGTTTGCAGAAAACTGTGAGAGCATATCATTTATTAAAGTGGTTGTTCATAGGCGAGATTTTTCAGTCAGTTCATTCACTTGGTATTTGTACGCCCGGCTTATAGAAACTAGAATTTCGAACGGGTCCGTGAGGTGCTAGTGGTCCCACGCAAACAATAATTCGGAAGTCAGTTTATGTATATAGATAGACATGCGAAATGCACAGAATTTTTACTTAGCCGAATTTGTGGCACATTTTGCACTATCGTGCCAAAATAAACACTCTCCTCATTCCATAAGATTGTCATGAAATTAGTTTCAAAATTAACTTCGAGGGGATGTAGAAGGTATCTTCAGGAGCAAAACGAGGATAGGAACCCGTGTTCGGTAACGTCATCTTACGACGCTTCGGAGCGTCGAAGTTATAAGAGCCGGCGCCTGTATATCAGTGTATATATAGGATTACTCCTTGCTGATATTACATTCATGGATGATGGAGAAGATAAATGCATTTGTTTTATATGAGGGATCCTGGTCAGCAAACGAAAGAGCCGAAAGTTATACATGAAAATCGTTCTGGTACCTCTGATACTGGAATACACGTACCAGTACTGTTGTTAAGATTTTAGGGTAGGCAACTTTCAGAAACAGTTGTATGTACTAAAACAAGAAAAAAGGTCCAGTAAACATGGGCTGTAAAACGCATAACAAGGAATTATGAACAATTTTTCATCTTGGCTAGTGTGAAACATACCTCTTTTACTGTATGATATTTCCAGAGACGGGTTCCTATCCTCGTTTTGTTCCTCCAGATATCTTCTACAGCCCCTCGAAGTTTGCCAGGGTAATTCTGAAACTCCTTGTACATATTCCTTACCGCTTTTAGCTTTTTCCGTCTTTGATTAGTATTGGAGGGCCATCTGAGCTCTTAAAAATCATATAGGTTCTATTATTTGCCCCAAAAGTCCCTCTAACTGACGTGTTGACCACATTGATCTTTCCCATAGTCGCCGGCCGTGGTGGCCGAGCGGTTCTAGGCGCTTCAGTCTGGAACAGCGCGACCGCTTCGGTCGCAGGTTCGAATCCTGCCTCGGGCATGGATGTGTGTGATGTCCTTAGGTTAGTTAGGTTAAAGTGGTTCTAAGTTCTCGGGGATTGATGACATCAGCTGTTCAGTCCCACAGTGCTCAGAATCATTTGAACGATTTTTTCCCCCATATTCATGCATGCTTCTACATCTGCAGTTCTCTCCTCCAGCTACTCCAGCGTATATTTTCGGTCTTCTCATTTCGTCAACGCGTGTATTCCCTTTTGCCATTTCCCTCAGCTACATATTTTTACATTCTCATTCTGTCACTTAAATTGCAGCCTATACCTCGTCTGTTATCGCGGGGTTTCTTACGGGCCTTGTATTTATGCCTATTTAAACCCCCGCTGCCTCACCGTTTGATGTATAAAAGTTACTCGTTCATCTTCTACCATACTGCGTTCCCTTGCGTCTGTGAATTGTTGCCTAGAACTTTCTCTGAATCTCTCAACAGTCTTTGCTTCTTTTAACTTATCCAGGTCTCATTTTCTTTCTCATTTTTTCCCTGGTGCCATTTTGCAGTCTAAAGTGTATTTTCTGACTCTCTTTCTTACCTTTACACACTGTCCAGTGATTGGGGACCACATGTCAGAAGCCTTTTGCAGCGAAGACCGCTGCGAGACGCGCAGTAGGAGTCAGTGAGGTTGTGGAAGGTACCGAAGAGGATATGTAGCCATGCTGACTAGTGTGCTGCGGTCAGCTAACCTAGCTGTCTCAGATGAGGATCCTTGGCGCACACTACCCAATCAAGGTGGACTTACAGTTTCTCGATTGGGTTTTAATCCGGTGGTTTGGTGGTCAGAGAAATACGATAAACCCATCCTGACGCTCTTAGAACCAAACACGTACCGTACGAACTGTGTAACACGTTGCGTTGCCCTGCCAGTAGATGCCATGGTGTCGAGGGAAAGTAAACAGCATGTAGGGGTGAACATGGTCCTCAGGGATAGATGGCTACTTGTGTTGATCCATTGCGCATTCCAGAATGGCGAGATCACCCACAGAATGCCACAAAAACATTATCCAGGCCGTAACACCCTCCACCGACCTGGACCTTTTGGTTTCGAACTTCCACACCGTACATGTCAATTGATTCAGGTGGAAAGGTCACCTGTTGCCACTCAGTGGCGGTACTGGCGTGCAAATTCCAGTCTCTGTCGCCAATGAATAGCAATGGGCCTGGGTGCCTGAACCAGGCACCTGCTGAAGAGGCCCTCACGCAGCAACACTCGCTGAACAGTCGCGAACGAGACGTTTATGATAGCCCCTTGGTTCATCCGGGCGGCCATTTGCTAAACTATTCGACCGTACACGTATCCTCTTCCGTCGTTCACCGCTATCGTCTACGATCCGTAGGGCATCACAGGTATCTCGACGCCGATTTTGGATAACGCTGTTTTTCCATTCACAGCATGCAGTAGCACGCGAATAGTTACAGCAGCTCTCGAACGGTATACGAGGTGCGGCTAGAAAAAAACCGGACTGATGCTGGAAAAAACATTTATTTACAATTATTTACAATTTCATGTCATCTCCTTCAATGTACTCTCCTCCTCGGTCTCTACACCGCTCCATACGAATTTTCCAGTGTTCATAGCAATGCTGCAGATCATTTTCGGTAAGTCCATACATTACTTCCGTCGCTTTTTCTTTTACTGCTTCAACAGTCTCAAATCTAGTTCCTTTCAAAGCTGACTTGACTTTAGGGAAAAGAAAAAAGTCACAGGGGGCCAAATCAGGTGAGTAGGCTGGATGATCTAAGATGTGAATGTTGTGTTTTGCCAAAAACGTCTTCACTGACAACGCACTGTGAGCTGGGGCATTGTCTTGGTGAAGGATCCATGACTTTTTTCTCCACAAATCGTTCCATTTTCTCCATACTCGCTCACGTAGGGTAGCCAGGACGCTAATGTAGTAATGCTGATTCACTGTTTGTCCCTCTGGTACCCAATCAATGTGCACAATCCCTTTGATGTCAAAAAAAACAATCATCATTGCCTTGAATTTCGATTTTGACATTCGTGCTTTTTTTTGTCGTGGAGAACCAGGAGTTTTCCAATGCATCGATTGGCGTTTAGTTTCGGGATCGTAAGTAAAAAACCACGATTCATCGCAAGTAATAACATGTTGTAAGAAGGTGGGATCACTTTCAATGTTTTCCAGGATGTCAGAACAAATCATTCTTCGGTGTTCCTTCTGTTCAATTGTGCGACACTTTGGAACCATTTTTGAACACACTTTGTTCATGTTAAAACTTTCATGAAGAATCTGCCTAACACTTTCCTTGTCAACTCCTGTTAACTCAGACACTGCTCTGATTGTTAAACGGCGATCTTGTCGAACAAGTTTACCGATTTTTTCAATGTTTGCATCAGTTTTTGCTGACAATGGTCTGCCAGTTTTATGTCATCACTGGTGTCTTCGCGGCCATCTATAAATCGTTTAAACCACTCAAACACTTGTGTTCGCGATAAACAATCATCGCCATACACTTGTTGTAACATTACAAACGTTTCACTTGCAGATTTTCCTAGTTTGAAACAAAATTTGATGTTAACACGCTGTTCTTTCTGTACACTCAACATTTTCCGACGCACAGACAAAACGTCAACTACTTAAAACAGACGCCACGGGCAGACTGAGTGCAGGAGGCAGATGAAACTCGAGCAGTAGGCGGAGCGAGAGTCACGTGACAGGCCACGCGACTTTCAGCCTTTTTGCATTCGTTTTATTGTTTCACCAGTACTAGTCCGGTTTTTTTCTAGCCACACCTCGTACAAACTTAGCCATTTCGGAAATGTTTTCAATCTTGCCCCGAAAGCCGGCGATCATCAATGGCATCGCACTTTATTCCACGTCCTCCGACTGCTAGAGCTGCCACTGCCCCCTGAGACTGCACCTCGACTTCGAACATAGGCAGTTGTCAAATTAATGCGATTGGACCACTTATAATCTGTATGAAGCCTTCGGGTGTCTCCAGCTCTCTTCCATGTATACAGGGTGTTACAAAAAGGTACGGCCAAACTTTCAGGAAACATTCCTCACACACAAATAAAGAAAAGATGTTATGTGGACATGTGTCCGGAAACGCTTAATTTCCACGTTAGAGCTCATTTTAGTTTCGTCAGTATGTTCTTCCAACCTACGCTCAATGGAGGACGTTATCACGATTTCATACTGGATACTCTACCTGTGCTGCTAGAACATGTGCCTTTACAAGTACGACACAACATGTGGTTCATGCACGATGGAGATCCTGCACATTTCAGTCGAAGTGTTCGTACGCTTCTCAACAATAGATTCGGTGACCGATGTATTGGTAGACGCGGACCAATTCCACGCTCTCCTGACCTCAACCCTCTTGACTTTCATTTATGGGGGCATTTTAAAACTCTTGTCTACGCAACCCCGGTATCAAATGTAGAGACTCTTCGTGCTCGTATTGTGGACGGCTGTGATACAATACGCCATTCTCCAGGGTTGCATCAGCGCATCAGGGATTCCACGCGATGGAGGGTGGATGCATGTATCCTCGCTAACGGAGGACATTTTGAACATTTCCTGTAACAAAGTGTTTGAAGTCACGCTGGTACGTTGTGTTGCTGTGTCTTTCCATTCAATGATTAATGTGATTTGAAGAGAAGTAATAAAATGATCTCTAACATGGAAAGTAAGCGTTTCCGGACACGTGTCCACATAACATATTTTCTTTCTTTGTGTGTGAGGAATGTTTCCTGAAAGTTTGGCCATACCTTTTTGCAACACCCTGCACAAGCTTCCTTCACGATCCAGAATCAAAGTGCTGACAATGATTAAACTCTAAAATTCTACCAGGAGGCTTCCTCTCTATATGTTTTATAGAGACAGATCGAGTGTTAACAACATCTATAATGTAGTTTCTTGTATTTATCCTAATCGAAGATATTGTTTTACCAAGAAAGATACAGTTACGTGGGAACAAAGGCAGGTGAAACCATGCATACTTGACTTTGAAGCTCTTCGTTAATAATTGATGATGTTAATTTTCGCTAGGTTATTGAAAATGCAGATAAGTTATCCAAAGGCAAAAAAAAAGAAATGGAATTCGATTAATCCGATGTCTTGATGTAGACTTTCGTTTGATTGCCTGATAGTAATTGTGATTACTGCGAGCTAAGTAGCTGTTACAGTAATCATTACAGATGTGAAAAGATAAGAGCTGCCTATATATGCAGACTCGAGCAAGGGGAATGCACATTAGTTGTACAGCACTGCTCAGCACGTATGGGAATGCATAAAGGTAAGTCTCTTGAAACTTTGTCGCTTGGTCTTTATCGAAATTATGTTAATTTATGGTCTTCTTTGTCATTTAAAAGTTTGTGTTGTCAGACGTAACGTTCTTGTTCTTTGCCTAATTGACTGGATCACCTGCGAGGATGAGTGGTCTGCGTATTTGGCTGCTCCCTATTGTTACGATGACTGGTGTGCTGTAGTACGAACTGGCGCCTTATGCAGTTGTAGACTTCAACTAACGGTGCCGCGTTTTTTTTTGTTTGCAGCTTCGTGTGTGACGTCACTGCTGCTGCTGGGGGCGCTGGTGGCCTACGCCGCGGCCTCGGCCAGCCTCAGCACCCGCTACGACCAAACCAGTGGCCGCCTCGTCATCTTGCTGACAGAAGGTGAGCCGGCAGGCGGCTGGTCACCCTCCCCCTCCTACCCCCCCCCCCCGCCCCGCTGGTGCTCTCACTTGACGCCGCCTTTCTGTCATGTGTCATTCTCAAAAATTTTCACACACACCTGCCGACATTGTTGCACGCATTTGCCAACGACAGTAGGTGGACTAAATCGCAGAGGGTTGGAAGGAAGGTATGAAGATGAGAATTTCTTGTCCCATCAGGCAGTGAGTTCATACGAAAGACGTAAGGAAGAAAGAAAGATTGGTGTTTAATGAACCACCAGTTATGAGGTCATTAGAGACATGGAGTAAGCATACACTACTGATCATTAACATTGCTACACCAAGAAGAAGCGCACATGATAAAAGGTTATTCATTGGACAAATATATTATACTAGAACTGACATGTGATTACATTTTCACGCAGTTTGGGTGCATAGGTCCTGAGAAATCAGTACCCAGAACAACCACCTCTGGCCGTAATAACAGCTTTGATATGTCTGGGCATTGAATCAAACAGACCTTGGATGGCGTGTACAGGTACAGCTGCACATGCAGCTTCAACACGATACCACAGTTCATCAAGAGTAGTGACTGGCGTATTATGACGAGTCAGTTGCTCGGCCACCATTGACCAGACGTTTTCAATTGGTGAGAGATCTGGAGATTGTGCTGGCCAGGGCAGCAGTCGAAAATTTTCTGTATCCAGAAAGGCCCATAGAGGACCCACAACATGCGGTCATGCATTATCCTGCTGAAATGTATGGTTTTGCAGGGATCGAATGAAGGGTAGAGCCACGGGTCGTAACACATCTGTAATGCAACGTCCACTATTCAAAGTGCCATCAATGCGAACAAGAGGTGACCGAGACGTGTAACCAATGGCACCCAATACCATCACGCCTGGTGACACGCCAGTATGGCGAAGACGAATACACGCTTCCAATGTGCGTTCACCGCGATGTCACCAAACACGGATGCGACCGTCATGATGCTGTAAACAGAACCTGGATTCATCCGCAAAACTGACGTTTTGCCATTCGTGCACCCAGGTTCGTCGTTGAGTACACCATCGCAGACGTTCCTGTCTGTGATGCAGCTTCAAGGGTAACCGCAGCCATGGCCTCCGAGCTGATAGTCCATGCTGCTGCAAACGTCGTCGACCTGTTCGTGCAGATGGTTGTTGACTCAGGGATAGAGTCGTGGTTGCACGATCCGTTACAGCCATGCGGATAAGTTCCTGCCATCTCGACTGCTAGTGATACGAGGCCGTTGGGATCCAGCACGCCGTTCCGTATTACCCTCCTGAACCCACCGATTCCATATTCTGCTAACAGTCATTGGATCTCGACCAACGCGATCAGCAGCAATATCGCGATACGATAAACCGCAATCGCGTTAGGTTACAATCCGACCTTTATCAAAGTCGGAAACGTGATGGTACGCATTTCTCCTCCTTGCACGAGGCATCACAACGCTTCACCAGGCAACGCCGGTCAACTGCTCTTTGTGTATGAGAAATCGGTTGGGAACTTTCCTCGTGTCAGCACGTTGTAGGTGTCGCCACAGGCGCCAACTTCGTGTGAATGCTCTGAAAAGCTAATCATTTGCATATCACAGCACATTCTTCCTGTCGGTTAAATTTCGCGTCTGTAGCACGTCATCTTCGTGCTGTAGCAATTTTAATGGCCAGTAGTATACTTAGGTTGAAGAAGCATAGAAAACTACGTCCGAACAGGCCTTGAAGGCTCGACGGTACCAACCGTCCACCCTTTCGTCCTGAGCTCACAGACGTCACTGGCTGTGTCTATGGAAGAGTATATGGTCAGTACACTGCTTTCCCGTTGTCTGTTTCGGCGACCAGAACCGCTACGTCCTCAACAAAGTAGCTCCCTAATTGGCCTCACAAGGCCTGATTCACCGCACCTGCGAACAGCACTCTGCTGACCTGGGCAGTCACCCATGCTAAGCCCGAAACCGTTTAACTTCTGTGATCTGACGGGTACCGTTGTTACCACTGCGGGAAGGCCGTTGCACATTGAGGAAGAATAGGGAAAGAACTTAATTGTGTTATTTTCATAGGAATCGTACTGACATTTGCACTGATGTCTAGGGAAACGACAGAAAATAGTATCTGCATGGCTAGATGTGGATTCCAATAGCCGGCCACAACCACCTGCCCAGTTTGACTCAAGTCTGAGGGTTTTAGCCGTACTTCAGGCAGCAGTGTACATTTAACTCTGTACGTCCAATACCTATGTGGTTTTCAGAATCGTCTTCTGACACTGGCAATTGCAGTATTTAATCCTTTACTGTAGGGGCAGTTGTACTACAGACTAGTCTGGTCGTCTAATATTTTGAGGCAAGTGACCTTACGTGACAGAAAATTGCAAAAATTATCCTCATGTGAACTACCAGATAACTGACAGGGTACAACAAGGATTTACTTCCCGCCTAGCATTTCAACGATGTGTTGCGAAAAGGGCATTAACTGTGAAAGTGGGACAAGTATTAATTGTACTTCATAATAGCTAGAGTTCGAGAGCAATCTGTTTTCCATTTATGGTAACTATCACCCAGAGAGGTTACCTGGAAATGGTACTAAACACTCATAAATTTCACTCTACTGTGAATTTTACCTTCCACATAACTGGGGAGAGAGATTTTTATGTGACGACATAATCAAAAAAATAAACATTCACTCTTCGTAAAACGCCTGTTTGGAGGCTTTTCGCAGTAGCATAAATAAAAATTCCTAAATCACAATTAAATGTGGAACGATGTTCACATGTTGACAGACGTTAATCACGAATTTAATGAATTTGTAGAAAATTTCAGTGAATTTTAATAGCCAGTTTCACAAATATTACTCTACTACATCCCTTTCTGGTTTAAACAATCCATGCTGAAACGATTTAATAGAATGATATGCTGCCACTACATCCGTTTCTTGTAAACCAGTATGGAGCCCATGACAGAGGGTGCTTTTCGTAGTACCACACGTTAGGAACCAACTGTGGCATTTACGGCGTCTGCCAAATCTAATGATATTGGATGAAATTAAATGTTCCACAACATTTTCACAATTATGTCACAAAAGTAAATTAATTAATTTGTTTCCACTGATGATGGTTTCCTCTATTAAACTGTTCTTTTCAAACTATTAATTACATAATAAAATGCCTAAATGACAACATTCTTAGCACGTAGTACTTTCCATGACTCATCTAAAGTATTTGACCGTAGTAATCACAAATTCTTAATGAAATCAAAACGTTATCTTATTCTGTATTGAGTGGATAACAGGCTTTATCTTACATAAGAAACAGAAAGGAGAAGGGCGCATTAAGACAGACAGAACCTAAGAAAACAGCTATTGTAGAATTTATCGTGTGAAGATGAGACGAGCTTTAACCATCGAGGGTGCACACAGCAACACAGATTTTAGGTTTTCAGTTTTATCCCAGGATGACGGAGACAGTACGAAATAAGCGCCACGATAGTTTCTATTTCCATGTTGATAACGGTCATGAAATTCCTTTCCACCACCAAAATTTGGACTGACTAACCTTATGTGGAACACAACACTATGTGAGCGTTTTGGTAACTTCAGGGAACCAGAGGGGAATGGTTGAGGCGTTGTGGCATATGATGTTGCAGTCAGTAGCTAGTTACGAACGAGAGGATTTCAAGTGGCGAAAACGAAACTTTAATATCATAAATATAATTTTTTTCATTTCTTACCAGTGAACGTGACATCATTGCAGAGTAACCGACTTACATAAAGAACGGAAACATTGTCACTAACACTTAATGAAGAAGTGGTTATTACCTCACAGCTGTCACCTCAAGGCGTTTGTAGTGAAAAAAACAAACCAGGAAGATCGAATGTGAGGTACTGAAGGTTAGCTTAATTGTCGTGATCTAGCGTCAGTTCCACGGAGAGCAGCACGTACATCTATTCGGGAAATTAATACGTAGTTTAATACGTGCAACATAATAACTGTAGTTTTATGACATTCGAACGTATTTGGAGGTGACGTTCTCCAATTTCTACACTCCTGGAAATGGAAAAAAGAACACATTGACACCGGTGTGTCAGACCCACCATACTTGCTCCGGACACTGCGAGAGGGTTGTACAAGCAATGATCACACGCACGGCACAGCGGACACACCAGGAACCGCGGTGTTGGCCGTCGAATGGCGCTAGCTGCGCAGCATTTGTGCACCGCCGCCGTCAGTGTCAGCCAGTTTGCCGTGGCATACGGAGCTCCATCGCAGTCTTTAACACTGGTAGCATGCCGCGACAGCGTGGACGTGAACCGTATGTGCAGTTGACGGACTTTGAGCGAGGGCGTATAGTGGGCATGCGGGAGGCCGGGTGGACGTACCGCCGAATTGCTCAACACGTGGGGCGTGAGGTCTCCACAGTACATCGATGTTGTCGCCAGTGGTCGGCGGAAGGTGCACGTGCCCGTCGACCTGGGACCGGACCGCAGCGACGCACGGATGCACGCCAAGACCGTAGGATCCTACGCAGTGCCGTAGGGGACCGCACCGCCACTTCCCAGCAAATTAGGGACATTGTAGCTCCTGGGGTATCGGCGAGGACCATTCGCAACCGTCTCCATGAAGCTGGGCTACGGTCCCGCACACCGTTAGGCCGTCTTCCGCTCACGCCCCAACATCGTGCAGCCCGCCTCCAGTGGTGTCGCGACAGGCGTGAATGGAGGGACGAATGGAGACGTGTCGTCTTCAGCGATGAGAGTCGCTTCTGCCTTGGTGCCAATGATGGTCGTATGCGTGTTTGGCGCCGTGCAGGTGAGCGCCACAATCAGGACTGCATACGACCGAGGCACACAGGGCCAACACCCGGCATCATGGTATGGGGAGCGATCTCCTACACTGGCCGTACACCACTGGTGATCGTCGAGGGGACACTGAATAGTGCACGGTACATCCAAACCGTCATCGAACCCATCGTTCTACCATTCCTAGACCGGCAAGGGAACTTGCTGTTCCAACAGGACAATGAACGTCCGCATGTATCCCGTGCCACCCAACGTGCTCTAGAAGGTGTAAGTCAACTACCCTGGCCAGCAAGATCTCCGGATCTGTCCCCCATTGAGCATGTTTGGGACTGGATGAAGCGTCGTCTCACGCGGTCTGCACGTCCAGCACGAACGCTGGTCCAACTGAGGCGCCAGGTGGAAATGGCATGGCAAGCCGTTCCACAGGACTACATCCAGCATCTCTACGATCGTCTCCATGGGAGAATAGCAGCCTGCATTGCTGCGAAAGGTGGCTATACACTGTACTAGTGCCGACATTGTGCATGCTCTGTTGCCTGTGTCTATGTGCCTGTGGTTCTGTCAGTGTGATCATGTGATGTATCTGCCCCAGGAATGTGTCAATAAAGTTTCCCCTTCCTGGGACAATGAATTCACGGTGTTCTTATTTCAATTTCCAGGAGTTTATTTCTCGCATTTAAGGTTAAGTGATAATGTAAAAAATTTTGCACGTGTTGCTGTTTGTATTTGGGCTACCGCTAGTTCGCTGTAAACTAGTACTTTTAAAGACGACTGCACAACGGTGGCGACCCGCCTGTTCCAGACGGCAAGGAGGAGGAGGTGGGCTACGTCACGGCGCCGAGCGACGGGTCCGCCCCCATGGCGTGTGAGGACGGCCGCTCCGACGAGGACTGCCTGCAGTTCACCGACTCCAGCATGGCCGTCCGCCACAGGACTCTGGACGACCGCTGCCTCGACATCAAGGTGTCGGCCAAGTCTTCCACGAGGTCCATCAGAGGCTGCCTCAGCCACCGGGGCGCCCACATCTACGGCGGAATCCAGAAGGCCCAGCAGACCTGGCCCGCAGAGTCCGACGTGTTCGACCACTTCTCCTACGTCCCCAAGAAGGAAGACAAAGTGGGCATCGCCGTCCGCTACTGGCTGTTCTCCGACGGCAGATTCGTCCACGTCCCGCCGTACGTACCGCTTTTCGTAGAACAAAATACGAACGACTCGAAGGATGCGCTGTGTTTCATTGCGGAGAACGCCGATCCCTACCCCACACGACGACAAGGCAACGTTTTGGAATTCGACCTGTGCACGTACGATAACGTGAAGCAGGCGCACGAATACGCAATCGAGAACTTCCTCGGCAAGCCGGAAGCAATCCCAGACGAGCGCATGGCCACGCACCCCGTCTGGTCGACGTGGGCCCGCCACAAGAAGGACATCGACGACGCGACGGTGAGGCAGATCGCCGCAGACATCATCGCCCACGGCTTCAACGAGAGCCAGCTGCAGGTGGACGACTACTGGGAGAGCTGCTACGGCAGTCTCACCTTCGACACAGACAAGTTCCCCGACGTGAAGACGATGGTCGACGACCTCCACAAGCTGGGCTACCGCGTCACCCTGTGGGTGCACCCGTTTGTGAACCAGGACTGCGAGCCCTACTACTCGCAGGCACTGGCCAGCGGATACTTCGTCACCAGCGCCAACGGCACGGTCGACACCCAGTGGTGGAGAGGTGTGGGCGGCGTCATCGACTTCACCAACTCCGAGGCAGCAGCTTGGTGGGCGTGCAGAGTCTGGGTGAGTGCTTCAGCCTTGGAATATCTCTTCTCAGGGATATCTGCTCTACAGCATTGCACTGCTGCGTTACCTGCATTCTAAATAAGGGCGTTTAACTGGCGAAAACTCGCAACAGCCCAAATAGAAAAGCCGTAGTAAACTGGGGTAAAAGAAGAGAAACAGCTCTCCTTTTTTTTGAGCCAGCTGTAAACTTCCAGTGTGATGGCAGGACACAGAAACACGATTGTTAGGCTACGTATGATAGGTCTCACATTCATGGGATTTTGAGGTTGAAGCAGAATGCCCCTCTCCATACAAACTCGGTGACTGCTCTGAAGGATTCTATGTTGATGAAACGGAAAGAAATAAGCCTACTACACCTTGTACTATATCGCTCAATTCGTCCTTCGTTAGCAAAACGTAATACGGGTTCTTGATTGTGGAGACTCCTATTTAAAATGAAAGAGAAAGAGGAAGAGAAAAACAAGAGCTAGAGGAAAACAAGAGAAAGAGAAAGAGAGAAAGAGAAAGACAAAAACATCTTGATTGACATTTACTTCTTCAGTATATTAATCAGCACACCAAGCTTGCACAAAATTTTCGGCCTGTTGTTAAATATATTGTAGTTTATCCAAGATCATTATTGCGTTATTTTCAATTTGAGACACATTACGTTAAATCGGTAAAATTATACGGCTTGTGTTACGTTATTGTGACTTAGAATAAATCTTAAATAATTCCGAAAGGAGGATCGTAGCATGAAAATTCGTGTTAACTTTACAGAATTAGACTTACTGTTTGCAGGTTAAAACTGTATGACCTGGCGGAATTCGATGGAAACCTCTGTCCTTCACCTTCCCGAATGAGCTTTCCACACGTGCTCCTCAGCTCCAGTCTGTATGGATCGTTTGTCGGTGCCAGCACATTACACACAAACCATGAGTTCAGATTCGAGTCCACTGCAGAGTAAAAATTTAATTGCAGAAAGATCCCTTCCGCACGCACTTTTCGCCCTCTCGAGACCCAGTTGCTATAGAAAGGACCATATGTTGTCATTCACATGGTAAACCTGGGTAGCAACTGGATATGAAGATGGCGAAGCCGGTCGCCTATAAAGCTAATTGTGATCGTGTTGATATATATATATATATATATATATATATATATATATATTTTTTTTTTTTTTTTTTCAGCACGATCACAATTACCTTTATAGGCGACCCGCTTCGCCATTTCCATATCCAGTTGCTACTCAGGTTCACCATGTGAATGACAACATATGGTCCTTTTTTCAGCAACTGGGTCTCGAGAGGGCGAAAACGGTCATTTTCAAAGATAAACGTAATTGTCATAGAATTAAGAAAATAACATTTAAACTGCTTTAGTAATATCAGTCTCCTCCAGGCGATGTGAAAATGTCAGATCTTGTGTAAACGAAAGCTACTGGTGCATAAAAGAGTGCGTAGGAGCAAAGAAACTATGTACTTAAGCGAGCACTGATCTTAAACTACAATGTCACCTTGAAGATGAGTTGAATGACGCCCCGTTGCACCTTCCTGTTCCACAGCCAGTGCTGCTATGCACTTCGTTTAATGTAGCAAATTAAAAATGACAGTACATTACCCAATGGGAAGCGTCCGGGAACCCCTACGCAGTGACGAATTGCCCCCTAGATGTCTTGAGACGGAGATCCGCCGGTGTGGAAGGACGGGAGGAATGCTGTGTATTTGGTAGAACAGCAAGGACAGGTCTATCTGGAGAGCTGTGTGACTTCGAACGTGGACTGGTCATTGGATGTCGCTATTCATCACTGAGATTTCAGCCTTTCTAGCTGCCAAAGTGGGTTCTTGGTGATGTGATCCTGAAGTGGAAACCCGAAGGAAGAATCACAGCTAAAATAAGACCAGTCATACCTCGTGTTCTGACGGGCACGGACTGTAGAGCAATGTGAAGGATGCTTCAAATCAGCGGAAGCGATGACTGCTGAGTTCTAAAGTGCTAATAGCGATCCTACTAGCAGAATGATCGTGCATATGGAGTTGAAAAGAACGTGGTACAATGGTCGAGCACCTCCTCATAAGTCACATTTCTGTATCCAGTGCTAAGTGATGCTTGAGGTGGTGTAAATAGCGGTGCCACTGGACAGTAGATGGCTGGAAACGAGTGATTATTAGTGCTTAACCACAATATAGCCTTTGGCAATTCCATCGATCGAGTCTGGATTTCGCGAACACCTGGATAATGTTACATGCCATTATGTGTAGAGCTAAAAGTGAACTGTGTAGGAAGTGATGTTCCTGTATGCAGGATTTTTTCACGGATATGATGTAGTGTCCTTAGTACGCTTAAAAAAAAGATAAATTTTGAAGGATATGAAAACAATTTGCACCATTCTGCACAGTGTATGCCAGAGGAACGATGACTGTTTGGAGCACATGACAATGCACTATGCTATTGGACAATAATATTTCTGAAATTGACTGTCCCATCCAGAGTCCACACGTGAACCCAGTGAAACATCTTCGGATTGAGTTAGAACGTCGACATCCCTGGGTCAGGCATCACTACCTTCTTCACTTCCTGCTCTTGAGCAACAAGCGGCTTCCATTTCCCAAAAGATAATCGGGCCCTCATTGAAAGTATCACCAGCAGAGCTCGAGCCATCATAAACGCGAGTGTGGACACACTCCAGATTAATGTACATTTATAGGTGTCTGATACATTTGATCAGAGTACGTAGCAGGAAGGGATGCTTTTGTTTTCCCATACCCATAAAACTGCTTTGATGCTATTTCAAAGCACATTCTTACATTTACTCACTGTTCATGTATTAATGACTTTACTTCAAATTATGCCTGACCTCAGAGAAAGGGAATCATCGCAGTCATCAATGGCACTAAAGTGTATTCTCCTTCTGATTTCCTACTAGTAAACTCTATTGCAACCACAAATCACAAGAGAGTGGCGTTTGAGTCATCGGGTTCAATGACTTGTTAAAATACATCAGAATTTGTTCTCTTGCTGCTGCCACATGGCATGTAGACAGATGCAGCACTAAATTGCTGCGTTACTTCAGCACTTTCTCAGTCATAGAACAATCAACATTAGAAATATTTGAGAGCATTTCTCGTGGAGAAACAGCGTTCTCGTTAAAAGTACTTTACAAATCGACACAAACAAGGTCGACCCTAAAACATTTATTTCGGTGGTAACCAGTTTCAGTCAGTTTTTGAGCATACTCAGACCCCCATACCATGATAGTGATGGTAGGCAATGGCGGTGAATGGAGCGGGTGCTGTAATTCCATGAAAGTCAACGTTCGTAGTGACCTAATCCGCTTACCATAGAAATAAATGTTTTTAGGGTCGACACTGTTTGTGTCAATTCTTAAAACCAACATAAGTTCACTGTGATCTTCGGCAGTTCGCTTCCGTTGCTACAACCAGTCACACTGTATCTGCAGCTTGTCAGATAATTCGGAGGTTGTGTGGAAACCACGATCGTATGGATGGTTATACAGAGATTCTGACAGAGGGCACCTGAATGGGTATCTGTCCAGTTCCACAGCTGCACTTTATTATACACTATTGTAAATTATACGAACACTGCACTGGCCCACAGGTTACAAAATCTGCCATTATCTTGACGATCTTACATATAGCCTGGAAACTAGATTTAACACACGTTAAATTTATGAAAGTCGGAAGAATAGTTCTGACCTATATTATCATTCATTAGTTGGTGGCACTCAAGATGAAACTGAAACATAATTGGATTGGTGATTACAGAGATCATTGTTTACAGAGGATCGTTTTGCGGTGATGAGTATCACTTGCGTAGCCACATTACAGGATAAAGGCAATCCCTTCTCCCTGGAATGAGCATCAGTTTAACATTATAATTTTTTTCACTTGTTAGCGGAAATATTCTGCAGGGAAGGCTAACTGAAATTTACCTGTCCTTTAAAATGCACAGCTTGGTCTGATAACATCAAAATAACTGGATCCTTCCACATTGGAATCATCTGTGCGATGCACATGTGAGTGCAATCTGTATATATATGATATCCTATAGCAATTCAGGTTACAGGGTCAATTAAAAAAAATAGTCAGGTTACTATAAATTATAATCATGGCATTCGGCTTTGTAGAGACGCTATCTTATTCCGAATTAAGGAAAGCCACCGCATGCACTCACTGGGTATGCTGCTTGTCGACTTAATTCATGGGACTGAAAATTACAAGTGTTCAGTTTACCCAGATTCTATCGAGAGACTTTTCGGTAGAAAGTTCATTTGAACACATTATAATATGGATAGTACGACGCGTTGTAAGCTTAAAAATATAATTCAAATAGTAAGTGAAGAAAAGGGAAATGACGGAAATAACAAACCCTGGAAAAAAATGTAGAGTTGATCGAGATCTGTTTTAGTTTCACTATGTTTCCTGAAACAGTGTAAGTGGCACAGAAACAACTGGGTTGTTATTCGTAAACGTGGGCTTCAGTTCCACAATGAAGGACAACTATCTAAAACATTCATCTTAACAGTTGACGATAATGCTCAGCAAAACGTGTCACATGTAAATGACCTGCTTCTATATGAGAGAGCATACATCAGCATTATACAGGAATGAATGATGAAAGATTGGATGAAGATCCTCTTCAACATGGGTACAAAGACCAAACACTTCTGCAAACCGAGTTGTCAGTGAAATGAATGAATACATCACACGTGAAAGATACATTCGAAGTAGAGTGAAATTAATCGAAAAATTACAATGCAAATGCGTTTTCTATGAGGAAGAGCATCATTTGATCTCACCAGTTCAAGTGCCTTGTGACACGATTTGAATCTGCGTGCACACAACACCGACTGTTAACCACCAGTGTTAGAGCAAAAATTACGCTTTCCAGCTTCTGTCGGAAAAGACGTGATTGACCACAACCTCCAAGAAATTCGCGAGACGGTACAACAGCCCTACCATGTGCCACACCAAAGACAATCATGCAAGACATACTCTCGACTGACAAATTTGCAGATTTTTGGAAGTTGTTGCGTGCAGCAATTCACGTCAAGCAATGAAATGGGGCGAAATACCGGCCACCTTTCAAAGGTCAGGAGAATCAGCGGAATTGACGCATGGTTCAGGGAATGGCAATTGAATCTCAATGTAGACAAGTGTAATGTGCTGCGAATACACAGAAAGATAGATCCTTTATCATTTAGCTACAAAATAGCAGGTCAGCAACTGGAAGCAGTTAATACCATAAATTGTCTGGGAGTACGCATTAGGAGTGATTTAAAATGGAATGATCATATAATGTTGATCGTCGGTAAAGCAGATGCCAGACTGAGATTCATTGGAAGAATCCTAAGGAAATGCAATCCGAAAACAAAGGAAGTAGGTTACAGTACGCTTGTTCGCCCACTGCTTGAATACTGCTCAGCAGTGTGGGATCCGTACCAGATAGGATTGAAAGAAGATATAGAGAAGATCCAACGGAGAGCAGCGCGCTTCGTTACAGGATCATTTAGTAATCGCGAAAGCGTTACGGAGATGATAGATAAACTCCAGTGGAAGACTCTACAGGAGAGACGCTCAGTAGCTCGGTACGGCCTTTTGTCAAAGTTTCGAGAACATACCTTCACCGAAGAGTCAAGCAGTATATTGGTCCCTGCTACGTATATCTCGCGAAGAGACCGTGAGGATAAAATCAGAGAGATTAGAGCCCACACAGAGGCATACCGACAATCCTTCTTTCCACGAACAATACGAGACTGGAATAGAAGGGAGAACCGATAGAGGTACTCAAGGTACCCTCCGCCACACACCGTCAGGTGGCTTGCGGAGTATGGATGTAGATGTAGATGTAGATGTAGATTTGTGAAGCAAGAGATGGGTAAGCGCTTGACGCAAATTTGTGTCGGGCTGTGACTCATTCCTCGATTTCTCTACTGCTAAAAGCATTGTCTGCGAATGGCAAGTAACCACATTTCCGACTGAGTATACAGTTTCGGTATTCGCCTTCTGTTTCTGCTCATGTTACATTTAACGTCTTCTCCTCGGCCAGGGACTTCTTGTTTACTGTTTGTTTCCAGGCACTGCACAAGGCGACCGGCATCGACTCGTTCAAGTTCGACGCCGGAGAGACCAGCTGGCTGCCGTACGAGTCGACCATCGAGCCCCTCGAGCTGAACCCGGTGCGCTTCACCGACGACTACGTGAGGACGGTGTCCCAGTTCGGCCCCCTGATCGAGGTGCGGTCCAGCGTGCGCAGCCAGCAGCAGCCGGTCTTCTTCCGCATGTTCGACAAGCACAGCAGCTGGAGCGCCCAGAACGGCCTGCGCACGCTCATCCCCTCGCTGCTGCACATGAACGTGGTCGGCCACCCGTTCGTGCTGCCCGACATGATAGGCGGCAACGTCAACAGCGGCAACGGGCCCGACAAGGAGCTCTACATCCGCTGGCTGGAGGCCACCGTCTTCATGCCGGCGCTGCAGATGTCCATCGCGCCCTGGGACTTCGACGACGAGGTGCGTCCAGTCCCAGAGTCCCTCGTCTCATTCACTTGACGGTCTTTCTATAAATTCAACGTTCGTTGCCCCTGGAATGACCACAGATACAGGGTCCATGTTTGTCTTTTTCTATCAGTGAAATCTTTGCATTGTCTTCATTAAAATCCAAATCCGACGACACATGATAATGAACCAAGCATGGACTAGGTTTATAACAATTATAATCGAAAATAAGTCATTTTAGACCACGTGCAGAGATACACCATCACCTAGTTCACGATGTAACCTGCAAGTCAAGGGATAGTGTAAGCCTGCCCACTGGAATGAACGAGTAACATTGCATGCTTTTTGTGGTGTCACCGCCAGACACCACACTTGTTAGGTGGTAGCTTTAAATCGGCCGCGGTCCATTAGTACATGTCGGACCCGCGTGTCGCCACTGTCAGTGATCGCAGACCGAGCGCCACCACACGGCAGGTCTACAGAGACGGACTAGCACTCGCCCCCAGTTGTACGACGACTTTGCTAGCGACTACACTGACGAAGCCTTTCTCTCATTTGCCGAGAGACAGTTGGAATAGCCTTCAGCTAAGTCCATGGCTACGACCTAGCAAGGCGCCAATAACCATTTCTAGAGAGAGTCTCACTTGTATCATCAAGAATGCTGTATACAAATGATGGATTAAAGTTAAGTATTCCAGCAGCTACGTACTTTTCTTTATAGCATTCATTACGTATCCTGTTCCAGACCTCACGCCAGTCTGCGTTAGATTATAGCGTGCATTTCGGCCTCCTCTAATTACAAGGTGTTGGCACATCTGCCAACACATCACTTTTACTTAGCTATTATTTCTAAATACCCTCCACTATGAAGCTACAGCACATATTTACGAACTTTTTATTTGAATTCACACTGGCGATCTTGAAGATGTGCTGCTGTCATGTTCCAGTGCGTCCAGAATTTGGACATAACTTTCTCTTACTGATCTCTTATCGACTTTAGAATTAATTTTTATTCCATTTTCCTTCTCTCAATGCTTTAGATAGACAGTAGTGTCTAATATTCTAATAAGGATAACAGCAATATGTCACCCGTCGTTTCGTTTTGAGTGGAAGCTACTACCAAAATCACCCAACACACGAACTATTCAATGAATTCCTCCCCTTTCACGTTCTTCATACACACAATAGCAAATGTTTATGATTTGAAAGCACTAGCGAAGCTTTATATGTTTCTGTTATGATTAGGTACAAGAAAAGCAATAATTGTAGCATTTGACGTGCCACTTTAGACATTGAAAGCTTACAGCATGTCTCCTTGTAATTGGAATACAGAGAACTTAGACAGTATACAAATTTCATAAAATATCTTTAGGTGTATCATGCCTCTCTTGTATTCTTACAGATTTTTGTGTTCGTTACAAGGGAAAACAGGTGCCAGTACGTAAGACTTCGTTAAAGGAAATGTGGGGATCCGCAGCCTCCGGATGTTTAATAAACATAAACATGGTCTGTAGTAGGCTGCAATTTGATTTTTAATTAATTGTGTGATCAACTAATTTGATAACGACAATTACACGAAATTGGCCAATCACACAATTGAATAAAATTACATTACAGCCCACTACGCACTATGTTTACGTTTATTAGACTGTTCCTCGCATGTTGTTACTCACGACTACCATTAGTCTGTTGTCACCATCTGTTCAAAAAAATGGTTCAAATGGCTCTGAGCACTATGGGACTTAACTGCTGTGGTCATCAGTTCCCTAGAACTTAGAACTACTTAAACCTAACAAACCTAAGGACATCACACACATCCATGCCCGAGGCAGGATTCGAAACTGCGACCGTAGCGGTCACGCGGTTTCAGACTGTAGCGCCTAGAACCGCACGGCCACTCCGGCCGGCCACCATCTGTGGTCAGCGTGTGAGGTTTCATGTATTGCCCACTAAAAGCACTAAGACACAGCCAGGATGGCAGGCAGCTCAGTTCCGTTACTCACTGGATACCACTGTATCGAGATCAGGACCTTCAGAGCCTAACATAAATAACCGAATTTTGCGTTCATGTCATAGCTACTGGAAACCAGTCAGAACGAGAGGCGTACCCATTATCAACTAAGAGTGAATGAAAATGTGATCCAAAAAACTGGCTGCCTGCAACACTGCCACTACCGTCAACTCGATTTTCCTGTCTTCTAGCTTATGGAAAACAAAACAACAACAAAATCAGTAACAACAACTTTTGAGCTATAAGTCCCCAGTGTTTCGTTGTTTATTTTAGTACCATGTTGCAGTTATCTATTAAGACAAAGCTATAACTTTTTCACCAATTAGTGTGGTGTTTACACTGCACGTCCTCTGTAGGTATCACCAAGAGTGTGTCCGCAACACAGGTCGTGTACAAATGGAAAGCACGGGACTGTGCTGCACGTACACCTGCAGCTGCCCCTTCTTCTATATTTGCATTTCCCTCACCGACATCCCATAACTCTCATAGCTCGTGGGCAACCAACCAGTACTCACTGTACACTGGGCTGAACCTTCGCACATTTTCTCGGAGAACACTCCTTTCATGTTCCTTATTATTCGTCCACTGACAGAACACAGCATGTTGTTCTCAATGGAGAGACGTCTACAGACGTTAAAGTAACCTCTGGCGTGCCACAGGGGAGTGTTATGGGACCATTGCTTTTCACAATATATATATATAAATGACCTAGTAGATAGTGTCGGAAGTTCCATGCGGCTTTTCGCGGATGATGCTGTAGTATACAGAGAAGTTGCAGCATTAGAAAATTGCACCGAAATGCAGGAAGATCTGCAGCGGATAGGCACTTGGTGAAGGGAGTGGCAACTGACCCTTAACATAGACAAATGTAATGTATTGTGAATACATAGAAAGAAGGATCCTTTATTGTATGATTATATGATAGCGGAACAAACACTGGTAGCAGTTACTTCTGTAAAATATCTGGGAGTGTGTGTGTGGAACGATTTGAAGTGGAATGATCATATAAAATTAATTGTTGATAAGGAGGGTACCAGGTTGAGATTCATTGGGAGAGTCCTTAGGAAATGTAGTCCATCAACAAAGGAGGTGGCTTACAAAACACTCGTTCGACCTATACTTGAGTATTGCTCATCAGTGTGGGATCCGTACCAGGTCGGGTTGACGGAGGAGATAGAGAAGATCTAAAGAAGAGCGGCGCGTTTCGTCACAGGATTATTTGGTAAGCGTGATAGCGTTACGGAGATGTTTAGGAAACTCAAGTGGCAGACTCTGCAAGAGAGGCGCTCTGCATCGCGGTGTAGCTTGCTGTCCAGGTTTCGAGAGGGTGCGTTTCTGGATGAGGTATCGAATATATTACTTCCCCCTACTTATACCTCCCGTGGAGATCACGAATGTAAAATTAGAGAGATTCGAGCGCGCACAGAGGCTTTCCGGCAGTCGTTCTTCCCGCGAACCATACGCGACTGGAACAGGAAAGGGAGGTAATGACAGTGGCACGTAAAGTGCCCTCCGCCACACACCGTTGGGTGGCTTGCGGAGTATAAATGTAGATGTAGATGTAGACTGTGTATGAACAGCTGCTACGCTGCAGATTATCAGCTTCTTGTATATCATATGCTGTACCCATAGTTTGCATTAGCTGTAATATAGGACACCACGACTGTAGGAATAGCTACTAAAGAATCTATTTTACTACGAGTAACTAGGAAGGCGCAGAGTTCTCATACGTACAGGACATGTCTTTGCATCTGGATACTGACTCGCCTACTCTACTGATATACGTTTTGTCAAAACGCTTGTGGAGTGTAGAGATGGGCAAAACTGTTCTTTTCAGAGATCGGATCAGAACTGTTCACTCCCTGAAATGAATTAGCTCTTTTTCATGACTCACCACTCATTTACAATAGAAAATAAATGGAAGGCACATTGCCCTTTAAACTTGGTTTATTCCAGTACTATACCTGTATTTTGACCTTATTTGATCCTATTTTGAAGTAACACAGACAATGAGTAAGAATTTTGTATTGTTTATTGAAATTTCCACGATATGACAAAGTTTTTGATTATTGATTTATTTTGCACTATCGTGGTTTTTTGGGTGATCGGAAAATATTGTAACCTGAGATTTACATTAACAATATATTAGCTATAATGTATTAAAATTTCATTAACCTCATACAAATACATCGCAAGCCATATATTTTTAAAGTGAACGTTTCCTTCCGAAGACGCCTAAAATCGCAAAATCCGTACCAGAATAAGAAAAAAAATATAAATTTGACTGTAAAACGAAAGTGCTGCATATAGCCTTACGCAGAATGAAACAAGGAAAATATTGGTGTATCACATTTTGCGATACGTTTATCGGTTCACTCGTAATTAAAGCGTAAATTCGAGTGTCCATAACAAAAACCCTATAGTAAGAGGAGTCGTCAGGAACCTAATCTGACCAGTTTAAACAAATAAAAATAAAATAAAAACAAATGATGTATACATAACATAATAATGTAATATACATAGCGGTATTACTACGAAAAACAATATCCAGTAGAGACGAACTCCGATGCAGAAGCACTGAGTCGAGCAGGTCGAGCCGCAAGCTGTATTACTGCATGAGCTAAGACCGCAGAGACCAGAGTGACACCTGAGTTGCTTTGCTCAACGCTCTGGCTAGAGTCGAGAACGGTGGGGTGAGCGTTGAGCGGGTGAGTTCCGAGGGTGGGGGGAGCGGTGAACGGCCACCACTCACCCGCTCCAAGACAAATCGTCCATTCCCTTGCGAGCAGGTTGTTGCAAGTAGTTCCTATGTTATCCGCTAGGTGGCTCTCTGTCCTGTTGCTCGCATCAACTGCCCAGAGGGCAGGACGTGCGACTGAAACGATCGCCGACAGAGCGCGATGCGAAGTTAAGCTGCGCCAGACACTGCACGTGGCAGACGACGCACAGAGACGGCACGGCATATGTGAAACACAAAATCCAATGGGGCACTGCACAATGCAGGCAGCCAAGGTAGAAGCAGGGCAGAGGCCGGCGCTGGCTGTGTTGTGTGGCGTGCACTGTGCTGTGACCAGCAGAGGTGCTGCTGATATGCTCCGTCTCTCTCTCTCTCTCTCTCTCTGCCGTGGGAAACGTTTGGCTCTACCGTTCTTTTTTTCTGAATCACTGATTGTTCACTCCTTTGAAAGATTCAACTCTATGAATTAGTTCAAGAGCGGATCCCCCATCTCTAGTGGAGTGGGGTAGGGGGGCTGCTTTCGATATAGCTACAAGTTGATCGTAAAGGAGGCACACACATTCTGCAAGTTTCATGATAAAGGTCATTTTCCTTTTAGATACAGTGATTTTTCGGATACCATCATAACCTCACTAGGATTGGAAAAATTTACACATGATAAAGTAGAGCTGTGAATATTGTTATGGAGCAAAAACTCCATAGTTTCGAGGGCCATCTTTCCTTGTCCTATGAAAAATCTACGAGTGTATGGCCGTATCCCTACCGTATTACTGTCCGTGAATAAACTGAGGAGTTTCCTTTCACGAAGACAACTCATCTGTCGCTCCTGTAACTGATGTGTGCGCCTGTGTGTGTGTGTGTGCTGCAGACGGTTGAGATCGCCCGCAACATGACGTCGCTGCACGTGCAGTACGCGCCGCGCATCGTGGAGCTGATGAAGCAGACGGTGCAGGACGGCAGCCCCGTCAACCTGCCCCTCTGGTGGCTCGACCCCACCGACGACACGGCACTCACCGTCGACTCAGGTACGGCCTACGCCTCTCTCTTTCTCATCCACTGGCTCAGGCTTCCGGCTCTCTTCTGCTTTCTGTCTTGACTCCAATGTTTTTTTTCTCTTAATACGGCTTTTTTGCTTTACCTGTCCGCGTAATTTGGCTTCTGAATCTAATGCTGCTGTTGACCAGTGGTAGTCTCTGACTTTGCTATTTTATGTGAACATTACTCATTGTAAAACGTCACATAAATAATTTATTATATTGTATTATTGGTAACAAAGGAGATTCCAAACGAAGTATAAAACACAATCAATGTAGAAAATGCACGCATAAAACTGAGTACTCTCCCCCACATTGAACAAACCTGTTCCACTTCACACGACCTGCATCACTCACCTATTTTATTGTGTTTCATATTTCATTATCCCAATCAATGTGCCACTCGTAGCTACTTTGCAACTAAGAGTTATGGCTCTCTGAACACGAAGTGAACAGTGATACACAGTTCACAAAAAATGGTTCTCCTATCTAAGAACAGTTACTTAATAACTATTGCCGACACCATACAGATTCAAACCTATCACTTTATTAAATCCTGAGCAAATGGTAATCTCTCAAAAACTTCTGGAAGAGTTACACGTCGTAGTTTCACCGTTACACACGACTGGTGTGCCTGGACGCTTGTCTCAGCAAGAAGTAGCTTCTGCCGCTTCACTGTGCTATCTTTCGCATCTTCTGACCAACGTGCCCCTGCAAATACAAATTGTACAGAAAATAAACAGTTTTTTCAGCCTTCAGTTGCAAGATAATTTTTACTCGTTTACCTAGGTTTCGATTCCAGTAATGGAATCTTATTCAGAACAAAAATTAAATTATTTTGAGAGCCAAATACTGGCCATGTCACAGATTAAAAATTAAAACAATGAAGACGCATAATCATAAGATTATGACTGTCGAAATTAAAACCATTAAGGTGAACGTAGACGGAGCTACGCCGGCCAGATATAAGGACCACACGTGAGCGGCTCGGAGTTTATATCTGACCGGCGTAGCTCCGTCTACGTTCGCCTTAATGGTTTTAATTTCGACAGACATAATCTTATTATTATGCGTCTTTATTGTTTTAATTTTTAATCTGTGACATGGCCAGTGTATGGCTCTCAAAATAATTTAATTTTTGTTCTGACGAAGATTCCGTTACTGGAATCGAAACCTAGGTAAACGAGTAAAAATTATCTTGCAACTGAAGGCTGAAAAAATTGTTTATTTTCTGTACATTTCACAGTTGCTGACGCGCTGCAATATGTTAAAGATTTGTAAATACAAATTGCACTCTCCCGCGCCTGCTCTGCTGCCCGATGCTGAATTAATTTCAGCCCAAGGTATTACTCACACCTGACTCTGTGAAAGACAATAGGCCTACTTCTGTGAAAAAAAGATTCTAGCCCATGACGACCAATCTGATGAGGTTCAATGTCGCAATACCTTTGTACCTTCAATTACACGACACTTACGGGGCGCGAAAACCTGAAACAGCCAATCCGTGCACTGATGTTACACACGAATATCTCTCATTCTCGACTAATGGAAGAATATCTACGATTGCCAAACTGCTTTAAACTAGGTTGATATTGACGATTGAAAGAGGCCATGAAAATTTCCATGCTGTGTGTCTGATGTGTGAACACAGTTCATAACAACACAGAGAGAATTAAATAGTACAGCATGGAGGAAACGTCACACATCCCGTAATCTAAAGTAATCCTCGTTTTTACTTTATGCACGAGATGTAATCAATAAATTCGGTGAATAATTTTGCTATAAACAAAGTGATTAACCTACATGGAATTCAACTTAATCCAGTTAAAAGTACAGTCTTTGGCTAGCAACACACTTCTCCCATGTTGAATCCATGACTGGAAGCATTTCTGGGCTGCTTCGTTTGGAGGACAGTTCAGCTGCCCTGCCATAGCCCTCGCACACTGTTAACAATAGTGTTGTTTTTCGCTGTACACTTGTACCTTGTTCAGGCTTTTATGGCTGTCTGATATTAATAAATATATTTTTAGGAGTATGAAGCCGTATATCTCATCTGTATAATCTAACAACTTTGTTCTCTAGAGCAGTACGAGTTTTGCTGCACTTTATATTTACGTTTCTGTTGTAGTTTCTCCAGTTCTTTAACCTTGTTATCTACTCTGTCCTTTTGTCCTTCTAAGAACCTCTTTTCTGACAGCACCTAATTTCTTTCTCTTTCAATATAATCCATGTTTCACATTCACCCACTGCCATAAGGATGCCCATAGTTTTCCCATAAGTTAGTTGCAATTTCTCTTCGTCCATTACTTCATAAATGCATATCATATGTAGCAGTTATCTAATTTATTCTTCAAATTGCATTCGTAATGTTATCTTCTTAATGAAAATACAACGTCGGTCCTACGGAAATGAATGAATTTATCACTTTCCTACTCTATTTCAATTTTTATATGTTAATTTGTGAAATGGCATGTCTCTATAATTCTCGTAATTGTCGTACTATGTGCTCCACACGTTCTCATATACTATTTCGTCCTGAATTTCTTACCGTTACAGAATAACACACTTTTGTATTTGTCCTACATTTTTATAATATTTTCTCTCTTTATTGTGGGGTTTCACCATTTTATACAGAAAATCTTTCCTCTAATAAATATGAAATTGCTCTCCTATTCTAAATCCGTCTTAGCTTTCTTGATTTGTGTATCTACATTTCTATTTTGGCTATGTTATTTATTATTATTTTGTTCCATTTATTTTTTCATTCTTCTTTGCAACTCAGTCTTCTGTTTCTTCATTCATAATTATTCATCTTTTGATTGGCTCCTTATGTCTGTGATATGTCTAAAAAGAACGCACTTTTCATTTGGTCTACTCTTCATTTACATTTTCTGCCATTTTCATTACTCTCTCAAATGTACGTTTTCTTTTCTTTGGTCATTTTTTCTTTACTGAGTTCTCTTGTAACAATAAGACATTCCTTGAATTTCTAAAAGACATTTTTAGCGATTGTGCTTCGCTGTCTATTTATTACAGTAAAAAGAAGCAGTTTCAGTTTACATAGCTGTGTTCATAGACTCCTATATCCTTGAAAGATCTTGCGTAATTCCTTAATTAGTTATAAGTTGATGGGTGTTTTCTGGTAGAGCACATGATCTTGTGGACTTGTTTCATTAACTACGTGTTTTTTAGTTCCAATGGTATTTTTTGTCGTTACATTTCAAGTTTTTACAATCGTATCACCTCCCTCTATATATTCATCATATTTTAAATGTTTGGTGGTAATTTGTAAACCATTTATAATGTATATGTCATCATCACATCATAATTGTTCTCATGCATAAAAATCTAACAGCTTTAATTTGTCTCGTTCTGTTTTGAATCACACTTAACAAAATTCCAAGATATTTTATTTCAATCGTTAGGAGATAACAGGCGATTTAATTATTGAAAATATATTATTATAATGTAGTCCTATATCTAAACGGAAATACAAAGAGTGTGGGTGAGTCAGGTTCTCAGGATACAATAAAAATAGTTTTCAAGAGGAAGTACCGATGTCAAAAAGACTGATTCTGTTTGTGGACGCTTCATGTGCCGTCATGTCCTCTCAAGAGAGAAATGGAATACTCATTATTATCTCCACAGTACTTAAAAATTTAAGCATCTCGAAAAGAGTTGTTACTAAGTGAAGATAATAAATTGAAGAATGCAATAATCGTTGAATGCTTTGCCAATCAGCTATTCTCCAATTAAGGCGTTATTTTACTTTTGGGCCACTAATCAGCTGATGTGAGATGCTGACAGTTGATCTGTTCCCTCTCACTTCATCAGACCACTTGCTGAGGAGACAGCGTGGTGGGTTGCCTGGTTGTACCTGACTGTGTGCTCTCTGTCTGCAGAGTTCCTTCTGGGGGAGGATATCCTTGTGGCGCCGGTGGTGACCCACAGCACAACTGCACGTGACATCTACCTGCCCAAGGGCAACTGGAGGGACGAGGTGGACCCAGCTCACCCCGTCATAGAAGGCCCCACCTGGCTCCGCAAATACCCTGCGCCGCTCAACACTCTGCCCTACTTCACCAGAGTCAGCTCTGCATAAGGCCGCCGATTGAAGATGCATACTGTGCAGTCGTTGTACAAATTAAATGAAGTGAATTATAAAATGTAAAAAAAATACGTTTCAGAATATAAATAAAGCAATAAAGACACTCTTATGTCAATCATGTTACTTACCTAGTCACGTCATCTGTTAGCGCAAAGTAGGTGCAGTTGAACCATACTGCATGACAAACTGTTATCACAATAACTGTCTTTGTTTCACATTCAGTGTTTTAGATGTGCCACAGATGTTAACTGGGTTTTTCTGTGCTAAAGCTTTCTCGCCATTCATGATTTGTTATTGTCAAGGAATGTGTTTCGTACAGTGGTATCCACCTAAATTGTAAGCCTCCTACTCTCTTTTTTTAAAATTCAGATTACGTCGAAGTATGTGTGCAGAAACTTGCCTTGAATTAAATGGCCTCTTCTGTATAAACTTAAGACTCCTTCAAGCAGTAGAATAAGTGAAGGAAAAAAGTAGCTTGCTTTGTGCAACGCAATAAGAGTGGACACATGAACACTTGATTGAACTCCACAAACTTACTAATTGCTGACAAGCTTATGGTCTGACATCATTGACATGTAAGTAACAAAGCGTATTTATCCAAGTTACGTACAGTGAGCATGCTTGACTCAGTCTGTTAACCTAGCTTTTCTGTTTAGAAATCTGAAATTTAAAGATGCGAAGCAATCACATCGTATATAGAGTACAAGGTGTACAACTTTGCTTCCGCCGTTTGCCGATAGGTGGCGACAACGGTAAGTAGCGGTCGAAAGAAACAGATCGCAGACGTCAAGCAGTTAGCTTGGACCTCGGTCAACATAACCTCATACAAACATTAGTCGATTTGTGTCTGCATCATTAAGTTGTTCTTGATTGAAAATGTCAGTTTACGAGCCTAATTCTCGTCGTTTGCGGGAGGTGTTACTGTTTTGTTTCAATATGAAGAAAACAGCGGCTGAGTCTCATCGAATGCTCTCAGGTACGTATGGTAAGGACGCTATTAGTGAAAGAACATGTGAGTGGTTTCAACGCTTCAAGAACGGTGATTTTAACATCATAGACCGGAATGGTGGTGGAACAGAAAATGTTTTCGAAGATGCAGAATTGGAGACATTGTTGAGTGAAGACTCGCGCCAAATTCAAGAAGAATTTGCAAGATTAGTGGGAGTGACACAGCAAGCCATTTCAAAACATCTCAAGGCCATGGGCATGATTCAGAAAGAATCCCGTGTAAGCTCAAACTAAGAGACGTTGAACGGCGTTTGTGTGTCGTGAACAGTTGCTTCAGAGGCAAAAACGGAAGGGATTTTTGTGTCGCATTGAGCCCGGGGACGAAAAATGGGTTCATTACGATAACCCTAAAAGCAAAAAATCATGGGAATATCACGACCATGCTTCCACGTCGACGGCCAAACCGAATATTCACGGCTCCAAGATCATGCTCTGCATCTGGTGGGACCAGCTCGGCGTCGTGTACTATGAGGTGTTAAAACCAAGTGAAACAATCACAGGTGCTCGTTGTCAAACGCAATTAATGCGTTTAAGCAGAGCATTAAAAGACAAACGACCGCAATACAGCGAGAGGCACGATAAAGTGATTTTGCAGCACGACAATGCTCGACCCCACGTTGCAAAAGAGGTCAAAACGTATTTGGAAACGTTAAAATGGGAAGTCCTATCCCACCCGCCGTATTCTCCAGATATTTCTCCCTCTGACTATCACCTATTTAGATTAATGGCCCACGGCCTGGGTGACCAACACTTCCGACCTCATGAGTAAATCACAAACTGGATCGATTCGTGGATCGCTTCAAAAGATGAACAATTCTTGCCAAGCGAGATTTGTACTGTGCCCGAAGATGGGAGAAAGTAGTGGCCAGCGAGGTAAAATACTTTGAATGATACATATGTAACCAATTTGTTTCATTAAAGGCTGAAATGTTGGGGAAAAAACGGCGGAAGTAAAGTTGTACACCTTGTATAAAGTGATGAATAGCCAGCTATTGCTGCAACTTCAACTGCATACATACTTCTGGCCTATAAAATATCCAAAGAAGCAGACGAAGTGTACTGCTGACTGCTGTTCTCCGGAATATAGGTACTGATTGCACCGATGGCTGAATAAAATAGTATCATTGCTAAATGCGGAAAAACAGTAGCATAACATGAGATTACCCTATTCCAATTGCAAAGAGCATTCTCAATTGTAAAGGTACTGGAAACCTAAATCATTAACTAGGCATCATTAATAAACCACAGAATTTTTATTCAAAGAAATATACCTGCATTTAAAGCAATTATGGCCATAATGATGCATTCAACAATCATTCATGTATCGGACTCCTAAAGCAATAAATCATAGCAAACAAAAGATTTAAAACAAAAATAATATCATATCTGTGAGAATGTACTGAAAGAGGCTCCGTGATGACTGGGTGTTGAGTGATGGCCGGCCGGAGTGGCCGAGCGGTTAAAGGCGCTACAGTCTGAAACCGCACGACCGCTACGGTCGCAGGTTCGAATCCTGCCTCGGGCATGGATGTGTGTGATGTCCTTAGGTTAGTTAAGTTTAAGTAGTTCTAAGTTCTAGGGGACTTATGACCACAGCAGTTGAGTAACATAGTGCTCAGAGCCATTTGTTGAGTGATGTCCTTAGGTTAGTTAGGTTTAAATAGTTCTAAGTTCTAGAGGACTGATAGTGCTCAGAGCCATTTGAACCATTTTTTTGAAAGAGGCTCACTAAACGAGGGTGTGATGATTTTATCTGTCCTATTATTCGGATGGATTAATCTGAACACTTAATTCTTAAAAATTGAGCATCTCTCCAAACAAAAAATGTACCGTTTGAATAAGGACAAGCGTTCATTAAAGCTCTAGAAATGCTCTAAATACGACTACACCAAGCATTAAAAAATAAAACCGAATCTCGCCAAACATTTATAACATGATATCTGAGAATGTATATCAGAAAACTGACTTAAATTCTATTTAAAATATTATTTAACGACGGCAGCGTCTCTGCACGCGAACACACGCTAAGTGAAACCCAAAAACAGATAGCGTAGAACTACAGCTCTCTTTGTGCGTTTAAACTAGATGTTCTCAACGGACCATATGGTACACTAGGCCCCTGATTGACCACCACAAGTAATAGACAAGGTGTCCTTAAACACCCTTACTGAATTTTTCAAACACACTTACACTATCAGAGACTGATTGCTCACTACAGAAACGTCTTTCAAGTGTGTCAGCGATTTAAGTACAGAAAAGAAAAATCAGTTTGAAAAGTTGCGATTGTGAGACACAGCTTTCATCGCGCTCCCCTTAATGCTTTACTTACTGTAAATCTAAGAAATGTGAAATCAGGAATGAAAATTTGTAGTTTTATACTTGATGAACGGTTGTAGATTTAATAGCAAATTATTTTATTTAAAAATTATACAGAGTCATTAAAATGCATACAGTGCTCAGATGACTTGTAAGACCCGACAGGATTATACCGGCGAAGTACATCAGAAACTGAGAAGTCCCAAAAGAATCATACAGCTAGGAGTATTGCTTCTTGTGGTACTTAAAAAAACAGTTCCTTTTTTCATTAACACACAAAAAATATTGCACTCTAAACACTCTGAATGGGATCAGTATTCAACCTTTGTGGATAGCAAAGTTCGCATTTGCCTCTTGAATTGACAAATGTTGGCCAGTGAGATCCTATATTGTGAAACCCGCATCGTTTGATACCGAATACTGTTTTTTTCGCTTTGGTGCTGAATGTGAAGGATTTTTATCCTTTTTCGGCCTTCACCGTTTTTTGGAGGGCTTTCCAAGTGCAGCTATACAAAGTGTAGATCTACGTTTGAAATCAGTTAATGGAAGTGTCCAGTTTACGTCACAGCATGACATTCACAAGGGACATTTCCACCATTGCATAAAACAGTATGTTCTAATACTTTTTTGACTTTCTATTTCAGATGTGAAAATTACCGAACTGTCAGTTTAATAAGTCACAGCTGCAAAATACTAACACGAAATCTTTACAGACGAATGGAAAAACTGGTAGAAGCCGACCTCGGGGAAGATCAGTTTGGATTGCGTAGAAATATTGGAACACGTGAGGCAATGCTGACCTTACGACTTATCTTAGAAGAAAGATTAAGGAAAAGCAAACCTACGTTTCTAGCATTTGTAGACTTAGAGAAAGATTTTGACAATGTTGACTGGAATACTCTCTTTCAAATTCTAAAGGTGGCAGGGGTAAAATACAGGGAGCGAAAGGCTATTTACAGTTTGTACAGAAACCAGATGGCAGTTATAAGAGTCGAGGGCCATGAAAGGGAAGCAGTGGTTGAGGAGGGAGTGAGACAAGTTGGTTGTGTATCCACAATGATATTCAATCGGGATATTGAGCAAGCAGTAAAGGAAACAAAAGAAAAATTTGGAGTAGGAATTAAAATCCATGAGGAAGAAATAAAAACTTTGAGATTTGCTGATGACATTGTAATTCTGGTAGAGACAGCAAAGGACTTGGAAGAGCAGTTGACCGGAATGGAGAGTGTCTTGAAAAGAGGATATAAGATGAACATCAACAAAAGCAAAACGAGGATAATGGAATGTAGTCGAATTAAGTCGGGTGATGCAGAGGGAATTAGATTAGGAAATGAGACACTTAAAGTAGTAAAGGAGTTTTGCTATACGGGGAGCAAAATAACTGATGATGGTCGAAGTAGAGAGGCTATAAAATGTAGACTGGCAATGGCAAGGAAAGCGTTTCTGAAGAAGAGAAATTTGTTAACATCGAGTATAGGTGTAAGTGTCAGCAAGTCGTTTCTGAAAGCATTTGTATGGAGTGTAGCCATGTATGGAAGTGAAACATGGACGATAAATAGTTTGGACAAGAAGAGAATAGAAGCTTTCGAAATGCGGTGCTACAGAAGAATGCTGAAGATTAGATGGGTAGATCACATAACTAATGAGGAGGTATTGAACAGAATTGGGGAGAAGAGGAGTTTGTGGTACAACTTGACAAGAAGAAGGGACCGGTTGGTAGGACATGTTCTGAGGCATCAAGGGATCACAAACTTACCGTTGGAGGGCAGCGTGGAGGCTAAAAATCGTAGAGGGAGACCAAGAGATGAATGCACTGAGCAGATTCAGAAGGATGTATGTTGCAGTAAGTACTGGGAGATGAAGCAGCTTGCACGGGATAAGGTAGCAGAAGAGCTGCATCAAACCAGTCTCAGGACTGAAGACCAGAACAACAACAACAACATCTATTTCATGAAGAAACCCAGAATGTCAGCCTTATCTACGGCACCCATTTGTTGATTATAATCTTGTACAAGTGTCAGTACCCCACGCCAAACTGTGTACCATATTTCCACGTCCTGTATATACTACATGCTTCATTTCCGGTGATAATTTGAAATAAAGTGAAGTCATTGCCCTGGCCCTGACAGGGCTTCTAAGTCCCGATCATTTTTTACGTCATAATTGAATATTAAAAGCTTACTGTATTGAAAGATTATCTAAATTGACATTATTGTGTACAAAGGTAACTACATAGAAATTATCACTCACCTTAGTTCAAGTACAAACTTTACTTTTGTTTACGTAACATTGCAGCGTTGTTTCACACACCAAGAGGCCTTTTGCATTGCTGCTGTTCACATTCCGGGATGAGGTATAGGCTTTGGAATGACATGCAGGCTGTTTCGTCTCTCCCCACAGGTCTAACACGCTGTTGAGTTACATAACTGCACACATAATCCGCCGGGACACGCAGAATCCGCCAGGATTCCTAAGTCCCGCCAGTAAATAATGAGTTAAAGTTTGCAGCAGATTTCGAATGTCCTTTGCAGGAAGACCAGCAGAATACCTTCTATTTTCCACAAATAAAGATAAATTAAACATGAACCCGTAGTCTACGACACAAATATATAAATACATAAAACGTAATATTAATAACCGATCATGGAATAATTCTGACACAAATGTTCAACATGAAAATATTGAAGAAATGTTTATAAAAATAATAATAGGGTATTCAATAGCAGTAAGACCACAATTTTACAGGAAAATATATAAAACATAACCTTCCAAATAGAATATAATAATTAAAATCAGCAAGCAACAATGTTGGCACAAAATGTACTAGAATAAAGACATTACATATAGAAGACGACGGTTAAAACCAATAAGGCCACAATGTTGGCACAGTTTACACGAAAATGAAGCCATTTTACTGAGTACAATAATCTGTTTACATGTTGCCACAATGTTGTCACAAAGTAGATAAAAATAATAATAATACATGTACCACAGAATTCTGAAGTGAATAAAAAATGAAGACATCATACACACAGAATATATTTATATCAATTAGTCCACAATGTTGGCACAAAATGGAGGTATTATAAATATAATATGAAAATTACAAGAACTAAGTGAGACCACTTTATTGGTACAAAATGTACACTAATAAAGATACGACATAGAGAATACGACGATTAGAAAAAGTAAAGCCACAATGTTGCAACAAAATACACTTGAATAAACAAGTCAAAAAAAAGATATAGCATCAACAGAAGACCCTGCTTCTATGAGAAACTCAACTATCTTAATTTACTGGCTTTGATACATCAGTGTCTGAGACAAGAGGGAAAGGTTGACTAGCTTTGACACATGATCTGCTTAACTTTTTGGTATCTGCACTGACACACGAAAGAAGTATTCTTGGAACGACTTACATCTGCGAGTGAGATTACAAAAGGTCCCACATGGCATAATGGAAGGCGCAATATGAAACCATTATACCTTATTGCAGAAACATAAGAGTATCGATTGTAGGCGGAATCATGGTTGTAGTCTCAGTGCAACATGATGTATCCCTTGGAGGTGTAATATGGCTGCAGTACATTGACATGTTTAAGTTACCTTTCGCTGTAGTCCGCTCAAGTTTTTACAGCTATCACTTTGTAAGTAGGCTGTTTATGTTTTCTTATTGCCAACGTTACGTAGCGCTCTGTGTGCTAGTTTGCATTGTTGTCTGCCATTGTAGAGTTGGGCAGCTGGATGTTAACAGCGCATAGCGTTGCGCAGTTGGAGGTGAGCCGCCAGCAGTGGTGGATGTGGGGGGAGAGATGGCGGAGTTTTGAAGTTTGTAATACTGGATATCATATATTATGACTATTAAGGTAAATACATTGTTTGTTCTCTATTAAAATCTTTCATTTGCTAACTATCCCTATCAGTAGTTAGTGCCTTCAGTAGTTTGAATCTTTTATTTAGCTGGCAGTAGTGGCGCTCGCTGTATTGCAGTAGTTCGAGTAACGAAGATTTTTGTGAGGTAAGTGATTTGTGAAAGGTATAGCTTAATGTTAGTCAGGGCCATTCCTTTGTAGGGATTTCTGAAAGTCAGATTGCATTGCGCTAAGAATATTGTGTATCAGTTTAAGCACAGTCATGTATAAATTGTTCAAAGGGGACGTTTCATATGGCGACCCTGCCAGGATACCTCACTGGAATCTTCTGATTTTTTCTTGTAGTTTGTGTAATTAGTGTAGCTCTTGTTTATTGCTAGCGCATAATTATAAAGAGAATTTCCTTTGTAGTTGTAGTTTCTTCATTGTTGTACACAGTTGTGGCATGCATTTATATTTGCACCAAGTGTTTCGCAGCTGCGCTTGCAATTAACTAGATATTATTTTCAATGCTATGTTAATGTGTTCTCTTATTTTTGCTCTTCAAATTGTGTTTTTCTGTGTTGTCGTGTGAAATATTGTGACAATAATGGCGTGTGAAAAACGTAATACTAGGCTCCAAAGTAAACTGAGAGATGACAGTGAAGACGAAAGCAGTGTGTTAGCGCCACCGAGTAATGAATTAACTAATGTTCAAAGTAGTAATTTGGTAATTGTACATAGGGAAATGGAGCGGGCTGCAAACAATGGTGTAGACAGTGAAACAATTAGTGAACAGGGAAGCATTATCGATCGATCGGTCGGCAACAGCTTGCCTCAGGAATCCGAAATGACAGGACACAATCTTGCAAATACTGTAGATTCAGTTTTTGCGTCCTCACCCTTTTCTCAAATAAGTCAAGACACATTTTCTGCTTTTCAAACTGCGAATATTACCGGTTCAAATGCATTGCCGAATAGCACTGAGGAACATGTTTCAGATACCAGTGCATTGTTATTACAATTAATGCAACAAATGGGACAAAAGCTTCAAAAGTTAGACACAATGGAACAAAATCAGAGACAAACACAGCAACAGTTACACACAATGGAACAAAATCAGAGACTCACATACTTAGAACATTTACCAGTACTGCTAATGAGATTTTAATGCAACATTTTGGTGTTCTTGAAAATACATTCTGAATTAACGTACTTTCTGAGAGATACCAGATGACACAGTAGTTAGTTTATGTGACAGCTACACGATTATATCACTACACTACTAATGTGTGACACAATTTACATTGTTGCTTTTGCGGAGTATCTGTTTTATATCTGCACGGTTTTTCTGAATTCTTCTGGAAAGCAAAACATGTTCTAGTAGTAACTTTTGTGGTATAGCTACAAGGAGACAGCCTTTTCTGTGGCACAACAATACGTTACAGCACAGTACTTTCTTCATCACGGCAATAAGCGTAATAACTAAGATATCTATACGCAAAGCATTTCACTTTTGTTTATCACGAGGTAAGTACATGGACTTCTGCAGAACTTAGCTTTCGGAGGACAATAACTACAACACTTCCACAGAGATTATCTTACAGCAAGACGCACATTTAGCGCTACAGGACACGTATTTGAGTGATTAATTTTGTACTTAAAACATTTATTTTTAAAGATTTTTGAATTACAAAGAAAGTTTTCTGTGATACATTTCATTCCATTGCTGTAATCTGTAACACCTGAGGGTATAATTACATTAATCCTCAGGGGGGTACACGCTTACTCTGTGTACTATGTGTTTGGCAAGCACAAGGAGCCCTAGCTAATATGGTATTTGCTTGCACAGCTTTACACATCGGTACCATATTTCTCTAACACACAAATTACACAGCTATCTGATCATTTAACTGAGAGATAAACTTTTTTTTTTACTACATCAGTGACACATGTTTACTAAATTACACCTTGGAGAACTTCACACTTACGAAATGGTATTTTGTCTTTACTTTGTGAACTGTTCATATTTTTTTGGAACCATTGTGATACTATGAGAGCTTTGAATGATGTATCTGGTATGAGATCATGATTTTTAAAGTACGTTTGAGGTAGATGACACTATTGAAATGTGCAGAGAATTTTCTTTAGGTTTTGAAATTATTGCAGAAAGCTACGACGTTTTTGAGATTTGACTGAGGTGTTTTGATGTTATTATTACGACGACGATGTGTATTATGTTGTTGAGGAATGTTTATTATGATATGTATTTATTATGATGAATTGTTGAAGATGTGTTGATGAATATGTATATTTGTAATAAGGTAAGGAATAAGGAGTAGTGGTTATGGACTCTGACTTGTGAAAAATGATGTTGGAAACCAAGAATCGTACTTTAAGAGTTATGAAATATGTGTAAATGCGCGAATGTATCACAATGCCGAGGAAAACTTTTTGGACACCGTTATATTTATAGGATTTTGTTTCTACACATTTGCAACGTAAATTCTTGACCTGTGAAATATTTTTATATGAGACTGTCACTGTAGCGGAAACGGCTGTCGTAAATATTTCCGTAAGAAAGTTAAGTGACCACCTGCACGTAATGTGTCGTGGGCACCCAGCTGTGTCAGACGCCTGAAAAAAAAAAGCCATTAGTGAAAGCCTTTGCAGAGGCACAGGTAGAAAAAAAAGGGGGGCCCTTATCCTCGCTATTGACATTCCTTTATAGAAAGCACCACAAATACGACACGCTTATTACTTGGAAACATTCTTACATCTGCACACCTGATTATGACAAGTATCTTTCTACGAGAGTTGAGAGATTTTTTTACTACCTTATGAAATGCCATATGGCTAATGAATGATGTTTCATGCCTTCCTTTGTACATAGTTGATTATTTCATTTAATATCTAGTTTCTAGCTGCCCTGCAGCATTGGTTAAAATAAAATTTTATAGATGTACTAATATAAATATTTTATGCCTACAGACCCAGTAAAGAATAACTTCGATGTACTTAAAAAAAAAACTAAGGAGCACAAAAAGACATTTCCCTTCACAGGACTTGCATACATAATTTTCTTTTCAAGTACTTGGTAATTTCTTTTGTAGAATAATTTGTGGTGCACCACTTTAATTACATAGATATTAAGATGTGAATAGACATTTCCCTTATCTGCATTGTTGTCTTTACTGTAATATTTTTTTGCTTGAGCTATGTCATGTTTAGATATAAGTTGCTGCTGCTGTTTGCCAGGCATAGTACTACTAAATTTCACTTTGTATTGCTAGTTTTACTACTGATTTATTTTTCTTATTGCTGCACATTGGCTCATATTAGTTGTAATGTTGCATTTTCTCTGTTAATTTAGATTTACTGCTGCTGCCAATTTGCATTTTTTGTCATTGCTGTTTTGTGCTGCTGCATTGCCTCGTCCCTTAGTTTAGCATCTGAGCTCAGTAGATTTAAGTTAGCTTAAGAGGGGGTAGCCTATAAGAGAATGAGTTGCGATGAATTTGAAGAAATGCACTGAGAGGTTATACGAGAAAAATACAGGAAGCATGCTTGGATAGGATTTTTTTTGGTGGAAACAAAGGTTGAAATAAGACGAAAGATCTATGGAATGAAGTATTGGGTTGGACTGCAGTACCAAATGTTACACTGCAATAAAACAAAACCTGTCCTTTCCTTTTGTGTTATCCCACTATGTGTTTGTGTACCATTGTGTATTTGTGTTTTTCCTGTCTTTATGTGTTTAGCTGATGAGAGCTATGTTGTAGAATTTTTCTAATACTCCGCTACATGAACTATGATGAGGAATACTGTTATCCTCAAATATAATTTGCATTAATAATATGTTATTTACTTTGTAAAGATGTTTAGACATTATTTATTCTGTTTTGTTTTAATGCTCATGTGTGAAGTTGATGTTTCGGAAGTTATTCTGATCTTTTATGTATGTACTCATGTCATAATTCCTGTAACACTGGTGTATATGTTATTTCGATTCTTTTGTAAAGCTTGTACTACGAATGTTATCTGTATTGTTATGTTCTTTAATGATGTATTTTGTACCTTTGTTATTGTATTCTCATGTTACAAAATTGTAATTGACACCAGTTAATCAAATTAAGTAACTTGTTAGTTACATTTCACTGCACACGTTTCTGTTGGTCATAGTATATGGACAATATGTGAGAAGTAGGGACTGATAGTGTTTGCACATGTGTTAATAATTCAGCAAGGGACTGGATAACAGCATTGCTGGTTCTAAGGACAATTCCAAAAACTTTGTGAGTGGTTTGTGAGTGGTTTATGGACTTGCTATATTCTCTGCAAGACTCTTCGATGGTGATTGTGCACCTGCACAGTCGCAACAGATGGCTGCTAGCTATCTCTACAAGGACTGAAGTGGGTCTGCATCTCTGATGACCCACCAATACCATTATTTCTACAAGGACTACAGTGGGTCTACACCTTTGCTGACTCACCAATACCATTATTTCTACAAGGACTGCAGTGGGTCTGCACCTCTGGTGGCCCACCAATACCACAATCTCTACCAGCACTACAGTGGGCCTGTCCACAATTTCTAGAAGGACTGCAGTGGGTCTGCATCTCTGATGACCCACCAATACCATACTCTCTACCAGGACTACAGTGGGTCTGCTCTGTGATGACCTACCTACCAATCTTCTTCAAAACGTTGAATGACTCTGCTGTGGGTTTGCTCTGTTGTGGCCCGTTACCTGTCAGCATGTCAAGAGTCAGCACTGTCTTTCCGTTGGAAGGACAACACTACTTCTTCAAGACTCCATGGAAATCCACTACTTCCGTGTGCATTTTCTTTTACTGCTCATACTTTGAGAAAAACACTGCAATTTTACAGTGATGAACAATCTGGACTGTCTTTATGGACTGTGAGAAAATTTTAGCTTTTGACCAACATTGTATCAATAAGAGTGTGCATTTGATATCTTTGTTATTGTAATTATGAAAAATTTTTTCAAATCTGTATTGGCCACTGCCCAAAACAATTTGTAAAATTTTTTGTGGGGAGCATGGGGGCTATGTAAGTAGGCTGTTTATGTTTTCTTATTGCCAACGTTACGTAGCGCTCTGTGTGCTAGTTTGCATTGTTGTCTGCCATTGTAGTGTTGGGCAGCTGGATGTTAACAGCGCATAGCGTTCCGCAGTTGGAGGTGAGCCGCCAGCAGTGGTGGATGTGGGGGGAGAGATGGCGGAGTTTTGAAGTTTGTAATACTGGATATCATATATTATGACTATTAAGGTAAATACATTGTTTGTTCTCTATTAAAATCTTTCATTTGCGAACTATCCCTATCAGTAGTTAGTGCCTTCAGTAGTTTGAATCTTTTATTTAGCTGGCAGTAGTGGCGCTCGCTGTATTGCAGTAGTTCGAGTAACGAAGATTTTTGTGAGGTAAGTGATTTGTGAAAGGTATAGCTTAATGTTAGTCAGGGCCATTCCTTTGTAGGGATTTCTGAAAGTCAGATTGCGTTGCGCTAAGAATATTGTGTGTCAGTTTATGTACAGTCATGTATAAATTGTTCAAAGGGGACGTTTCAACTTCACCCTGGCTGGTAGGTGCCTCCGGCACCAGTCCTTGCTGAGCCCGTGCCCCACACCATTACAGATCCTCCACCAGCCTGAACATTCCCCTGCTGACATGCAGAGTCCACGGATTCATGAGGTTGTCTCCATATCAGTACACGTTTAGCCGCTCAATACAATCTGGAACGAAACTCGTCCGACCAGGCAACATGTTTCCAATCATCAACAGTCCAGTATCGGTGTTGATGTGCTCAGCAGAGGCGTAAAGCTTTGTGTCGTGCAGTCATCAAGGGTACATGAGCAGGACTTCAGCTCCGAAAGCCTATATCGATGATGTTTCGTTGAATGGTTTGCACGCTAACACTTGTTGATGGCCTAGCACTGAAATCTGTTGCGATTTGTGGAATGGTTGCACTTCTGTCATGTTGAGCGATTCTTTTCAGTCGTCGTTAATCCCATTCTTGCAGCGATGTCGGAGATTTGATATCTTACCAGATTCCTGATATTCACGGTATATTCGTGAAATGGTCGTACGGGAAAATCCCCATTTCATTGCTACCTTGGAGATGCTGTTCAAATGGTTCAAATGGCTCTGAGCACTATGGGACTCAACTGCTGTGGTCATAAGTCCCCTAGAACTTAGAACTACTTAAACCTAACTAACCTAAGGACAGCACACAACACCCAGCCATCACGAGGCAGAGAAAATCCCTGACCCCGCCAGGAATCGAACCCGGGAAGCCGGGGGAGATGCTGTGTCGCATCGCTTATGCGCCGACCATAACACCACGTTCAAACGCACTTTAATCTTGGAAACCAGCCATTGTATCAGCAGTAAGCGGACTAGCAACTGCGCAAGACACTTGTTGTCTTATATAGGCTTTACCGACTCCAGCGCCGTAGTCTGCCTGTATTTGAATACGCATGCCTCCACAAGTTTCTTTAGCGCTTCAGTGTATGAAAACTAATTGCACGCCAGTGTGTGACGGAGCAGGTATCATGGCAGGGTGGGTGAAGCATCAAGACTTTGCTCTAAGCGACTGGAGACGTGATGGCGTGCAAGATGACCAGAAGAATAATGACACTCCTTCATGACAACACAAGTGCAATATTTGTAGGTCCATCCAACTGCGGTAAGACAAATATTCTCATGTTGCTGCTAAACATCCAGATGGCGTCAGCTTTGAACATGTGTGTGTATTTTCAAAAACACTGTTTCACCCCAAATACCAAATGTGAGAGGTGATATTGCAAGGTATAGATGGTGTGGCATACACGACATTCAGTGAGAGCAGTGATATCCCGCCACCGGAAAAAGTAAATCCAAACACAGTGTTCATATTTGACGATGTAAATGTGGAAAACCAAGATCAAAATCGACGATATCTCTGCTTTGGTCGCCATGTGGCTGTTTATATATTTTGTCTGGGTCAGATGTATTCCATAATTCCAAAAAACCTCATGACGGATAATGCAACCCTAATTATAGCATTCAAACACGACAACCTGAATTTAAAACATATTTACCAGGCTCTTGTAGGAACCGATAATTTATTCAATGATTTTGTAAATATATGTGTAGATTGCTAGAATCACTCATGAGCCGTGCGTGGCTCATGTTCCCGTCATCATATATTTTACACCTTGTTTTTAACGTATTTCCACCTCACTACGTTAATTTAAATTACTACCATCACTGAGTTGCCGCTTTTCCTGACTGTGAGCGTCGCAAGTAGCGCGTATCGATATAGCCCCTCTAGTAGTATCTTTGCTCGACTGCTATTACTTCCTGGTCGTTGTGTGTCGTAGAGTAGTTCGGGCCGCAAGTTCGGGCTGCTAGTCAGTTGGAACGTGTCTGGAGCGCAGTCCGGACCTGCCAGTCACGGAGTTGCAATGCGGCACCAGTGCAGTCGGGTTGGAGCATGGGGTCTGCGTCGACATGGGTCACCCGAAAATTGCCGCCAGCGTCACTTGAGTCTGGCCACGGTCTTGGAGGATCGTCGGTCGGTCATCCTACCGGACGATGCGTTTTACCTCGCCGATCGTTCATGAGTCGCCTGTGTGTGTGTGTGTGTGTGTGTGTGTGTGTGTCTGTGTGTGTGTGTGTGTGTGTGTGCATCGACTCCCGATTTATCTTCGTGCGTGGTTAGTTACTGTTGGGTATCGTTCAGGTCTTCGTGCAAGTGTTTGTCAAACAGTGTGTGTAGTTTGTGTCATTTCCACTGACAACTTGTTTTAAATCTTGTCGGCATTCTGAGGGAGTCGGTCGGTTCGTGCTGACCAGGAAGGATCTCCGTGCGGTGCAGTCGGCTGGGTCCGCTAGCGGTCTCTGCGCAGTGTCGGAGCATGTGGAGCTGTCCGTTCGCTACGACTCAGGACGCCAAAGTTGAGTAGTGTATTAAGTACCCAAGCTCCATCCGTTCATGTTGTGTCGTTCGATTCGGTGATTCGCTGCTGGGGAGCTTTTCCTGTGAGCAACACCGATTGTTTTTAGTGGTGAAATCGAGCCGCCTTGCGGTGGAGTTAACTATATTGGTTCACCACAATTCAAGTGCACCAGCGAAATTTTCTTCCTTGTGGCCGTTAGTGTTCCGGTTCCCTGCCCTGGCCACTAACATTATTTTAGGCAGCGTCCTTTCCTCACCTGTTGTCGCTGTCCAGCATGGTGTGTAGTTTTGACAGCTTAATACATATTTCATTGTGGTTAATTACGTCTGTAAGAATTTGGTCTTTGAGTTTTTATGTACCAATTAGTTGTGAGCAAGTCGTTAGGTCCGTCGGTCTGTGACTGTCTCTTCGTTGAGTTACTGACGGATCAAGTGTAGCTGGTCTCACTCACTACCTGTCTCACCTAAGTGAATGTTAATGTTCCGAGGGCAGCCCCCACCCCCTGGAGGTGTCTGAGTGCCGTTGTCTGTACTGTCCTTTTCATGGGTGTTTAATGGCCTGTTGGTAATCTATTATAGACAATGCTCTAAAATAAATTTTATTGTGTTTTATATAAATCAATTAGTGTAAATCAATTGTGGGACTTCAGACGTTTAAAACTTTATTCTTAAATTTAGTTATTGTCATTGCGTTGGTTTTTCATTTACTGTGTGTTTGCCCATTCAAAATTCAAAGGATAAGGTAATTTTTATTTTTTGGAAAATCAACTGTGGCCCTTCAGCCACTTAAAGCCTTATTCTCAAAATTTCCCCTTAAGCGAAAACATTGCGACCTTCTGCCTTAAAAGAATATGGTAAGGTAGTTTAAAATTTTGAAATTTAGTTGTGGCCTTCATCCGTTTGTATTGCACCATGAATATGTTTGTTCTATCTACTCTACATTTACCTTGAGGCTTTCCACCTAGCTGTGATATATGTTGTTGTTGTGGTCTTCAGTCCTGAGACTGGTTTGATGCAGCTCTCCATGCTACTCTATCCTGTGCAAGCTTCTTCATCTCCCAGTACCTACTGCAACCTACATCCTTCTGAATCGGCTTAGTGTATTCATCTCTTGGTCTCCTCCAACGATTTTTACCCTCTATGCTGCCCTCCAATACTAAATTGGTGATCCCTTGTTGCCTCAGAACATGTCCTACCAACCGATCCCTTCTTCTGGTCAAGTTGTGCCACAAACTTCTCTTCTCCCCAATCCTAGTCAATACTTCCTCATTAGTTATGTGATCTACCCATCTAATCTTCAGCATTCTTCTGTAGCACCCCATTTCGAAAGCTTCTATTCTCTTCTTGTCCAGACTATTTACCGTCCATGTTTCACTTCCATACATGGCTACACTCCAAACAAATACTTTCAGAAATGACTTCCTGACACTTAAATCTATACTCGATGTTAACAAATTTCTCTTCTTCAGAAACGCTTTCCTTGCCATTGCCAGTCTATATTTTATATCCTCTCTACTTCGACCATCATCAGTTATTTTGCTCCCCAAATAGCAAAACTCCTTTACTACTTTAAGCGTCTCATATCCTAATCTAACTCCCTCAGCATCACCCGACTTAATTCGACTACATTCCATTATCCTCGTTTTGCTTTTGTTGATGTTCATCTTATATCCTCCCTTCAAGACACCATCCATTCGGTTCAACTGCTCTTCCAAGTCCTTTACTGTCTCTCACAGAATTACAATGTCATCGGCGAACCTCAAAGTTTTTATTTCTTCTCCATGGAATTTAATACCTACTCCGAATTTTTCTTTTGTTTCCTTTACTGCTTGCTCAATATACAGATTGAATAACATCGGGGAGAGGCTACAACCCTGTCTTACTCCCTTCCCAACCACTGCTTCCCTTTCATGTCCCTCGACTCTTATAACTGCCGTCTGGTTTCTGTACAAATTGTAAATAGCCTTTCGCTCCCTGTATTTTACCCCCGCCACCTTTAGAATTTGAAAGAGAGTATTCCAGTCAACATTGTCAAAAACTTTCTCTAAGTCTACAAATGCTAGAAACGTAGGTTTGCCTTTCCTTAATCTTTCTTCTAAGATAAGTCGTAAGGTCAGTATTGCCTCACGTGTACCAGTATTTCTACGGAATCCAAACTGATCTTCCCTAAGGTCGGCTTCTACTAGTTTTTCCATTCGTCTGTAAAGAATTCGTGTTGGTATTTTGCAGCTGTGGCTTGTTATATATATATATATATATATATATATATATATATATACTTACTTATCGCGAATGGACCCAGAAGGATCACGCAAAGCTTTCTGACGTAGTTTCTTCCATACTTCTTTCATTCGTTCTCCATGTTTTCTTTTTCTTTTTTCTGTCCATTTTGTTCCTGGTCTCTTTAGTGCTTCCTTCTCCGACAATACAATCCACTATATATATATATATATATATATATATATATATTTATTTGCTATTTTAACTGCATTTTTATCTTGTTGATTTTTAAGATTTCTTGTTTGCAGGCCTTCACCTGTGAGAGAATTGCATTTTGAAACGCGTAGTTGTAAAGGTTCGGCTATGTCCCGTTTTCGTTTCAGAGGTGTTATTAAATTACAATTTTGAGGGAAACTGACCGACACCTTATTTGGTCCTTTCCACAATCCTAATCACCTGTTCCGGCCAGCCCAGCGGGTTTATCGAGTATCTCAACTCACAGTATAGGCCTGATGTTATTTATAAAACAAAAAAGGTGAATAATGGCAGGTATAGACGGAACTTCCAAGAGTTCCTGTAAACAGGGTGGAGAAAAATTGTTTCACGAAATTGTAACCCTGGATAGCTGATGCCGGTATGAACCCAAATTACTAATGTGTAGGTGGACAACGCACCATTTTCGAGGTACAGAAATTTGGAGCCACGCGTTCCGATTGCCACGGGATTGCCCTGTTGCCAGATGCTCTGGACAACACATGACCCCGAATGCCTTGCCTGCCGGAGATCGCAATGTATCCAAGGCTCGGTGGTAGCGCGTCAGCCTTCCAGTGTGGGGGTTTGGGGCGAATCCGCTGGGGACCCGACACATCCATTGATGTTTCATGATAAGACATACTGGGAACAAACCCGTCAACAGCTGTTAGTTTGTATACAGAAAGTCTTTTACAAATTCTGTCGGCCTTGAAAAGGGCCTTTTTGTAGCTAGGACATTGATTACCTAAAGCAGGTGCTCGAACTGGCGACCATCTGACGCGACACAAACTTGGCAAAGTCGAACAGCGTTCTGCCGAACTGTTTCAAAGATTCCTGGAATTCCCTGATGTGATTGGCGACATGTTGAATGCGATCCATTAATTCCTCTTCGTTTCTAGGTGGTTCGTATCCGGGTGGGTGATCTATGACCTTGATGGATGCCCACAGGTGGCGTGAGGTCTGGTGATCGCGGGGGCCATGTCCTGCGAGCATCTCCGCCAATTACCCGGCCATCGAAGAGTTCATTTAAATATCCGCGCACGGCGCAATTGTTATGTGCGGGTGCCCCCTTGTAATTGATATGGGAGATGTGTTATTTTCTACCGGATTTGTCGATACCAAATTGTAAATGTTTTCTTATATTTTTGTCAGAAGTTTTTATTGTAATTTGCCTTATTATATGCTAATTTACTTATATTTTTGAGAGTGAGAGCATATTGATTACTATTAGTAAATGTGACGAAGAATATCAAAGAGACTGATTACAAGTGGAAGCTTGTGTGTTGTGTAAAATGTCTTTGACGCTGGAGTCGTCTTTGACTGTAGTTCAAATGGGTCAAATGGCTCTGAGCACTATGGGACTTTGACTGTAGTCAGTTGGCAGTGAACTCGTTGTGTGTGTTGACGGTAGAACAGTGTGCAGGTCGCCGTCACAAATAATTTGGAAGTGAACAGAAAAAAATGAATTATGTTACTACTTTTTTATATAAACTTTAAGATGAAACCACATTCGAAGAAATGGTATTTGAAGCACCAAAAATGGGGCAAACGCATTGAACCAGGTCATTTCTGCAGCCGACGAAACTGCATTGTGGAATCATACTTCCACTGGACAACTGAAGCCAAGACAATTATCCCCCTGTAAACATTTCACGGAAAAGGTACTGTCACGAAATATGCCAAATTTAAGTAAATAAGCCCGCATCTCGTGGTCGTGCGGTAGCGTTCTCGCTTCCCACGCCCGGGTTCCCGGGTTTGATTCCCGGCGGGGTCAGGGATTTTCTCTGCCTCGTGATGGCTGGGTGTTGTGTGTTGTCCTTAGGTTACTTAGGTTTAAGTAGTTCTAAGTTCTAGGGGACTGATGACCATAGATGTTAAGTCCCATAGTGCTCAGAGCCATTTGAACCATTTTAAGTAAATAAAAAATAGTGAGCATATTTCACCCTCATCCTGCAACCACATACGTAGCCGTATGTCCAGGGGGACATCTTCCAGCAGGCCAGGTAGAGTTTCTTGCAAAAAGTGAAGGTCATCTGCCCCGGTAAGTCGAGGAGGTAGGCGGACCGGTCCCATCAGATGGTCACCCAAAATCGTTCCTGGTGTCTGTGGACGTACATGACGTGAGGATTTCCCGTTGCTCAGTAAAGAACGTTTAAAGTGTTGTAAAGGCCATTCCGATGGAAGGGGCACTCGTCGGTAAATAACACAAGTCGAGATCTCGTGTAAGACGTCGCAGAAACCACCGGCAAAACCCAGGCCCGTGTTCATAGTCTGCCACAGGATTTACGTCCTGGACATGGTGGAAACTAAATCAATGCTGGCCGTCATCCCTCAACACCTTCCAGACTAACTGATGAGTGGCCCCCATGTCGTGTCCAACACGTCGAGTACTTGTCGTAGGCGCTTCCTCGAAGCGCTCGAGAACAGTATCTTCAAATGCAGCATCCCGTCGTGTTCGAGGTCTTCCAGAATCACCATGATATCCCGCTAACGAACCTGTTTCACCAAGTCGCCGGTGAATTGCTGTATGACTAAACAGCAGGTGACGCGTGTGTGTGTGTGTGTGTGTGTGTTTGTGTGTGTGTGTGTGCTCCGAAGCGAAGCTGACGTGTGAATGACGTGAGGTGGAGACAAACAGCAATACCTTTTCGAAACGTGTGCGTATCACGTTGGGGCAGTGACGGGGCGAGGGACGTTTGTATGTGTGAACCGAGAACCATAGCGCTGCCCGTCAACCGGCGAATGGCAACAGGGCGATCCTACGGCCAATCGGAGCGCTTGACGCCAAGTTTCAGTAGTTTAAAAATGCTGCGTTGTCGACCTAAACAACACTAGTAATTTTGCTCAGCATACGCATCACCATCGATAAATTCACACGCATGTCAAGAGCTGAGTTTGATAGAATGGCTGTGCATAGACAAAACATTCGCTCGTACGTGGACGCGAAAATTCAAACTCTCGAACGTAATGTTGGACGCATACGCAAAGAACTAGCTACGTAGTTTCATTCCCTTCTGAGACAACAACACACTGAATGGTCGGGTTGATGCAATCGAGAAGAAAGTAAACGACTTAACTGAAGGGGAAAGGGACATTGTATGAACGGGTTAACGCAATTGAAAAAAAGCAGGCGACTTAAGTGAAGGAAAATAGCTGTTACTGAGAATGGGGAGCAGCATAAGAAGAGCGGGTATATAAAACCTCACCCTGCAGATAAGTCCGACTAGTATACAACGAGATGTCGACTAAGCATAAAATCGAGGCACGAAAGGCCGTTCGAGAGAAGTTACGGTTGCTGAAGTTACGGCATTTGAAGCGAGAGCAGACACTGTGAGAAACCCTTAGAGCAGTTACTGAATCTCTCGATGAACTCTCAGCAAAATTCCACAACGGCGACAATGATGTTATTGCCCATTTCACTGACCGTCACAGCGACTGTACGATAGATAGATTCGGTGTCAATGGTCAAAAACCATACATATTCGGCACGCAGCCTATAACTTTAAGTGAAAAAAAATACAGATCAGCGATAAACAGTTCCAAGGAACACCCAGTCTACTGAACCTTATTTTCCTAAGACCCACAGATACGTAAACTTGGGAGAACGATCTGGAAATGTATCGTGAAATATTGCTTTGGACTGATCTGCATAAGAATGTAAAAATCCGAAGCAATGTGAAATACACATCAATTATAAAACCTATATCAGATGGTGCAAAAAAAGCAGTGGTGATGGTACTGACATTCAGTGCAAAAGAGTGAGCAATCGACTACCGCAGTATATATATTACGACGACCCCAACGAGCTAATAGACCGGCTATGACTCATAGCATCAGCTGCTGGTGGTAATACAGCTCATTCGAATGACGCTTTAGTTTTCTGAGCTTACAGAGAGATATATCATCAAATAAGTATGGAGACTATAGTTTGAGAACTGCAGAAACCAGCATACAAAACATACCCTCGAAGATATTTACGATTAAGAGTTGGGACTACCTGTTGTAGGCGGATGTTGTCGATATGTGTCAATAACGGATTCAAATATAGTTTTGCGCTTGTTCGTACTTTTGGTACTTATTCTAAATTTACCCGTGGAAGCGAAAACAGGGAAGGGTGTCGCACATGTGTTTGAGCGATTGCTGCAGACGGGGACGAATCGAAGCCCAGACAACCTGCAAACAGATCACGGTGGTGACATTTACAATAGATATTTCAAGAGTGTGATACAGGAGTGTGGAATATATAACTACTCGACAATCACCCACCTCTTTCTCAAATAATTGCACAGTTTAATCGAACCAACCATCGCACAATAAAAATGGGATCAATCAATGTTCGTGACAATAGACGCCTAGACACAGTATATAATGTTATTAAAATGCTAAATCCACGCAAACTGCAATTTAATGTAGGTGTTTTATTACGTTTTTCAAAACACAAGACAGCATTTGAGACTACATGCCAAATTGGTCAACAGAGATATTCACAGTTTCAAAAGAACAGAGAACGAATCCTAAAATCTACCTCTTAAAGGACAATAGTGACACAGGACGCTTTTACATGGAAGAATTACAGAAAAGATCAGAACCAGATGTGTACCTCGTAGAGGGGGTCATACGACGTCGAGGGAACAGAGCGTTAGTTAAATGACTTGGTTTTCCCGCATCACAAAACAGCTCGTTCGAATCTGACGATTTGTTATATAACAGGAAGCGCAGATCACAAGCACCTCAGCAGCATAACATGCATATTAGGAAACTCGTTAGACGAGGAGGTGGTATTCTCGACAAACTACCAGTCGAATTATACGTTCCTGGATTTAACTACTGTGGACCTGGAAGAATACTCCGGAAATGATTGGCACTTGGTAATAATGGGATTAATCTGCTCGACGAAGCATGTATGGAACATCGCATACACAGCTAATGAAGATCGTCACACTGCCGATCGAATTTTAGCTGATAAAACTAAGGCAATACGCGCGAGAAGGGATATTGGTATAGGTCAACGCACTGCAGCATTTGCAGTTGACGAAATTATGCGTGGTAAAGTTAAGTTGGGTTTGGGTGTGAAGAAGTTCAGCCAAGTTATGAGCGAGGCGCGTAGCGCCCTAAAGAAGAAGATAACAACCAAAGGACGCATGGAAAACTGTACCCTGACAGCGTTGCATGCAGCTAAAAGCGTTCTGAAGCTCAAAGAAGCTAGAAAAAAAGATCGATTAAACCACCCAAGGTTCTAACAAAACCCAAGACGAGGGGTGGAATTATTCCCTTCCTCATTCCTCCTATAGCCGGACTCTCACCAGTGGTTCCACTGGCTGGGGGTGCTGCGGCTATTGCCAGGAAAACCTGCAGGAGGCACGTAGACATAACTGCATGATGGTGGCAGCAGACATCGGAAAAGGGCTGTACTTAAAGCCATACCAGACAGGACTAAGTCTCTTTATAAACAAAAAAAAAGGTCCCCTAGTAGTCCTACAAGACAGGGCACTTATAAATACAGATCTGTTTCTGTTTGTTAATAAGAAATTCAACATTCCATGATTCAAGGTGTGTTTATGCAGTATACATTATTGAAGTCTATGTAGGGATCAGGAGAGCGCAGAATTGTGAATCTGGATGTAGCAGGAGGACCTGGAACTCACTGGGTACCGTATGTTAAAAAAAGAAATACGAATAATGTCTACTATTTAGACTCATTCGGCGACCTGCAAATCCCAGAAGAATTATGACGCTACTGAGCCAAGTATGGCTCGTGTTCCCGCCATCATGTATTTCACATCCTGTTTTTAACGTACTTCCACCTCAGCACGTTAATTTAAATTACTACTGTCACTGAGTGGCTGCTTTGCCTAACCGTGAGCGGCGTTAGCAGCGCCTATCGATATATCCCCTCTCGTAGTATCTTTGTTCGACTGCTATTACTTCCCCGTCGTTGTCTGTCGTAAAGGGGGAGTTCGGGTTGCGAGTTCGGGTCGGCCAGTCAGTTGGAACAAGTCTGGAGCGCAGTCCGGACCTGCCAGTTGGGGAGTTGTAACGCGGCACTAGTGGAGTCGGTTGGAGCAGCAGTGAGGTCTGCGTCGACATGGCTCGCCCGACCACTGTCGCCAAGCATCACCTGAGCCGGGCCACGGCCGTGGTGGATCGTCGGTAGGTCGTCCTACCGGACGACGCGTTTTGGCTCGCCCATAGTTCATGAGTCGACTGTGTGTGTTTTGCGCATCGACTCTCGATTCGTCTTCGTGCGTGCTTAGTTGCTGTTGTATCGTTCAGGTCTTGGTGCAAGTGTTTGTCAGGTTGTGTGTGTAGTTGGCGTTAGTTCCACTGACGATTATTTTCAACGTTGTCGGCGTACTGGCTCTGAGAGGTCGGTCGTCTCATCGGGCGACGTGTAACTGGTTCTCTGAGCGCTTCTGGGCCCCTTCAATTACCATCTTGTGGAACTTGGGTCGGTCTTTTCCTGGTGCAGGGATGTCGTTTAGCCATTGGGCGTGTTTCCTTTGCATGGTTGGGTCCGAGCCAGTATTTCCGCCGTCGTGTGTCTGGAAGTGAGTGGAACACGCACCAGCAGTGCAGCCCCGAAGGAGCAGTCGGATGGGTCCTGTGGCGGTCCCTGCGCAGTGTCGGAGCGTGTGTGGAGCTGTCAGATCGCTTCGAGCTTCGTGGGTCACCGACCCAGGACGTCAAATTCTCATGTACTGATTGATGGCAAGTAAGTCATTGTGTCGGTCGGTCCGTGGCTGTCCCCTGTTTGGGCTCACCACCTGTCTCGCCTAAGTGAACGAGGGCAGACCGACCTCCCTGGAGGCTTCTCAGTGCCACCGGTGTTTAATTATCCGTTTTCAACTGCTTAAAATTTAAGGCTTATGGTAATTTATTTTCTTTTCCTTAAAACTTTTTTGCTAAATTAGTTCTTTAATTTATCTTTCAAGCTTAACCACTGCAGCCTTCTGCCTTGAATTTGTTTGTTCTATCTGCTTTGCTTTGAGGCTTTCCACTTAGCTGTGATATGTTTTTTTTATTTATTTTATTTGCCGTTTAATTGCATTTTTATCTTGTTGATTTCTGAGATTTCTTGTTTTTAGACATTGTGGCCTTCTGCCTTTTAAGCCTATGATAATATGATCTAAAGTTTTGAAACTTAATTGTAGCCTTCAGCCGTTGGTATTGCACCTTGCATATGTTGGTTCTATCTACTTTGCTGTGATTTGTTTTTTAATTATTTTATTGCTATCTTAAATGGATTTTTATCTTGTTGATTTGTTAAGATTTCTTGTTTGCAGGCCTTCAGCAGTGAAAGAGTTGCATTCAGTAAAGGTCCGGCTATGTGCCGTTTTGGTTGTAAAAGTTATGAAATTACAGTAAATTACAATTAGAAGAGAAAACTGACCCCAGCCTATCTGGCCCTTTCCGCAATCCTAATTACCTGTTCTGCCCAGCAGGTTTAGCGGACGTGTCAGATAATTCACAGGCTGAAGACATGTGTTCTACAATTTTCGACACTACCGAGACTTTAATACATTCCTGCGTGGTCATCTGTGCATCCCGTTCTTCCTGACGTTTACGAAAGACATATATGGCTGTGTATTAATCATCCATTCACCAGTTGATGTTTAGATGCAATGTGGTACTCTTTGACTTTAAAAGAACGATCGTCTGTATTATCTGCGAACTACTTCCTACCAATTGATTTAAGCATTGGAAATTGGAGTATTGTGCTGACTGGACTGTAGACATATAACACCATCCCAAATATCACAGAGGCTAACAATAAACCGCCTCTGGAAATTAATGGTAAAAACCAAATTGTGGAAATTGAAAGTGGTGCTCTGGTGCACACGATATTGACGATCTAAACAAATTTTTAAAACAGCCTGGAAAATAGATTAAGCCCATGCAAACGTCAGTAAACTTAAATCTGAAACAAGGGCGGTGAATGTATCGACTGACTTTAAGCAGAAAGGACGGCTACTCGGTTTCACAGAGGAGCGGGTTTACAAGACGGATCCCAGTAAATTTTACAAATCTGATCAAACAGTGGATATCCTCCCTGTCAATACAATCCGTGTGGAGTGTAACATTGCAACGACCTCATATATCAACGATAAACTGATTCATTCAATTTACGGATTCTTCCCATCAGTTGGAACAGCCTATAAGGTTGTTGAGGCACCTACCAAAGCTATATACCTTCAGTAACAGTACAGACTACCTGAAGCTGCGTATTGTGGACCAGAACCAACTTGTTGACTTTCCTGGAGAGGAAATCATTGTGCGATTACATACAAGGCAGGATGGGCGTAAGATAGAAAACTGCATTCACAGCGCACAGCACAGCACTTCTCAGCAGAATCGCAAAGTGATAAAACATAGGCCTATGATCTACAAGGTTTTTAAATCAGTAATCCTGAAGCTTCGCAATGACGTCGTCGCTCAATATATCTCACTCAGTGGAATATGATGGCCGAATCATACCCCAGGAATACTTCCCATACAAACCATTTGCTTCAGCGACATTTAACAAGAACGCTGAAATTATAATTGTGATCTGGTACCAAGACGCTTTAAATCTTCCATGGAGGAGTTTCATATATTTGGATGGATCATTTAAGAAAAAGGATGGTAGCGATATAGTGTGATCGAAGCTTACATGTAACGCTTTGCGATTCATGTTCCAGGAAATCCGATATGAACGATCCAAATATAAAACGTAACTTAAATCAGGGGATACGTTCAACCTTTCTCCAATACATGAATTATTTGCCTTCGTGTGTCTATGGACATACTGGCGAAGTCCCCCACAAAATCTGCGCTCAAAGAAAAGAAGCATATCAGCATGAGTCAAAAGTTTGATGCTGCGCCTCGTTTTCTTGAGCATCATATCCCAGGACGTGTATTAAAAGGCGCAGTCCAGGGAGTACGTCGCCATGCATACACTCTGAAATTTTTCAGAAACATTCGCAAACCAGTGAACATAGGTGTCTACGTATAGTGTTGCGTATTCACCCAAATTCGGAATGTTGAATTCCCTCCAGACGTTGACGGCATGCTCATAATCTGCACTAGTTATGGCATCGCCTGTGAGAGTACTGGTAAATGCAGATATGTTGGGTAACCTGCTTTCGTGGAGTATTGCCTTTCTATCGAGATAGTCATAAGGGAAAGCTTCTTTCCTAGTCACAAGCTGAAATTTTTACTCATTGGCGTATGCAGATCGGCTGATACACATATGCTCTGGAGTTAAAGTGTCAGCGAGTTTCTGGAATGGTGCCTGCATACAATGTAGCGTGTCATGGAAGCGGAGCGTAATTTTTGGCGTCGTTCGTTTGAAGAATGAAATATACTACTCAAGACTCTCAGGCAGGACACTGACATGATTTTTCTACCAGCCTAAATTAACCAATTGCTCAACAAGAAAATATCACACACACTTAAATTATGGAGGAAGACGGATACGTGCCGTGGTAACTTATATTTCAAATTGCATGTGTTGTGAGCTGCACTGCGGAACGTCCCTGTAATATGACAGTGGTACTTACTGGGAGTTTCAGCTTTTCTGTCTAACGGCAGCCCAGACATGACCGCATCATTGTATAATTTTGCATCCTCCTCCGATTCGCTCATGGGGATGGTGGTGTTGTAAAGCCTACCAACATCCCATGCCAAGAGAGTTCTTCAACCGCAGGATTATCCATGACATAAGATTCATAGCGGTTAAGACTTGAATCAAATAAACATGCAATTTGGTACACTGCCACATACCATACGTGATTTTGCATGAAGGTGGTATGTGAGGCTAAGAGGTTCCCTTCACAGTGGGTGACAGGGTTAAGGAGACATTCGAAGTCTGTGTATACAGCAAACGTACATCGCTCCTGGTGGTGAGCATTCTTGAATGTAATGAACCTGGTTTCTTCTGTAGGCAAAACAAAATGTACCGGTTCCTTGGATTCACAGTCCTCCAGATGTCTTTTTAAATGCAGTTCTTCTGAAAAGGTATTTAGACACTTCCAGGAAATTCCATTTCTACAGTTGGGTGTAAAGGAGGTGGGATATGTCTTTGATCCAAACATAATGCTGATTATCACCTTCAGAGAAGACCAGTTTGTTTACATGAGGATCACGCTCACCTGCACATTTCTAAAAACGGAGTGGTCCAGCTACAGTATGCTTGTACTGATCTTCTGGTTTGCTTTTCTTCTTCTTCTTCTTCTTCTTCTTCAGGTGAGAAATGTGAACCGATATTCCAGGATTTTGTGCCTCAAATTTTAGTGTATCTTGAATCTTGACAGGGAACTCGATGCCATCAAAATTATAGCCTCCAGCAATTTTATTCTTTGGTACATGGCATGCTTTTCTGCACTGAAGATGGTATCTGTATTGGTAATTTCTCTCATAGACCAGGCCTGACCATGCGAAACAAGTGTTATCCTTTTCATTTTGAACGTTAATGGAAGCCTGTTTGTTCCTAATACCCTCAGTGAGTTTTATATAACTGGACCCTCCATTTAATGGATCACAGACATGAATGTAGATGTTGTAGTGTGCTTTAGGTGACCCTCTTACTTCCATCTCGGAAAACCAGGCCATTATAGCGATCGATGTACTGCAAGATATAATGCCATTAACATCCCAGATGTAGTGCTGGCTTTTCTCCTCGCCAGTACGCTGCTGTTTGGGGGGGGGGGGGGGGGGAGGGGGAGGGGTGATTCAACTTGCAGCATAGTAATGCATTACATTTAATGGGATTATATCTCGGATCATGTAGGGCTTTGAGGAGCTCTGCCTCCAGCACAAGGAGGCATGCATCTAGAAACCTGACTGGGTCGCTACACAACCCGGCCAGATTCTCAGTTCTAGTAAACGAGATACGCCCCTCAAACGCCATAGCCACCACCAAGTATTCTAGAGGGGTCATGACGCCGCTAATCTCATGTCCTACACTATCAGGATGGAATACGGCGCTACCACTAGCCACAGGTTCATTATTATAAGCACTGCAACTAGGAAACGACTGCATCCTCCCGGTAGATGACGATGTTGGGTAGTAGGCGCCTCCATGGGGGAGGGGTATGCGCCAGGGCACATGTACATTTCGCTGCCGGCGAGGGCGAACAGCCGGAACCGGAGTATAAGGAGGTGGCGGCAGTGAGACTCTCTGGGAGAACCCAGGCAGTGGATTGACGCTCACTGATGCTCCGGCATTTTGGAGCCTTCACTACCGGCAGCCTGGGGGTTGGGAGATCGTTGCTCTGACTGAACCACCCACGGACGCCAAAGGATATGCAGCGGTGGGAGGGTCTGCAGTGCAGCAGCCGCAGCTGCTTCTGCTGTTTCTCTCGCGGCAACGAGTGGTGCTTTGCATGGCAGTGCTATCGGATGCGTGTTTGATACCTGCCCCCACAACCACCACTCTAGAGGCACATGCCATGGCAAGCTGTTGTCGTGGCAGTGTTGGTGGCACCTCTGCAACATACAAATAACGGGAAAAATTAAGTACAATGCTCAAACTTTTTTTAAATATACGCTATAATCAACAATTAAGTAAATCAGCATTCCAGAATAATAACTATATGCTGTAATGATGGCGGTTGCATTATAATCATCTTTTACACTCTGGGTCCCAGAATTGAGCAGTTCATTTGATCTTCTTGCTAGTTCTCCCACTCAGTTAAGTATCTCCTCCTCCTCTTCCAAAAGGGCAAGATCGCACTGCCTTTCAGCAGCCGCCATCTCACGCACCCGTTTCGGTATTTCACCCTCACTGGAATTATTGTTGTTGTGGTGCCACAGATCCATCTCGTGGAAGTCGTCTACAACATAATATTGATTATAAGAGACAACAACAACAAAAATACGTACCGAATTTGCCTATAGCGAGATACTGATTATACATAACTACAAAAAAAAGTTCAAACCAGATGGAAGTGATGCCTCCTGGTCATCTTTTCGATTCACACCCCTCCTACATTCTCATGCTCCTGTTGATCCATAGCAACATCTACTGCAATGAAGAATATATACCCCACATAGCTGTATACCACGAAAAAAAGTCCAACGGCAATATGTTAAAAATTTACTTACGTTCTTGCTGCATTTCGATATCCAGCAGCCACTCAGCTGCCGGTCTAATGCTGCCAAAAGCGAGCCCAAAAATTTTATAACCACTTGTTACGATGTCAATACATCAAGAGCTGTTTTCTGAATGTGTAAACAGTCATACAGAATTCGGAGATGTACATACATGATGATAGAACAACCTCTTCAGCTTGCTGGCAACTTTCAGCTTCCTGGCAACTTTCAGCTTCAAGAGTAGAACAAGAGTAGAAACGTTTGAGCACTTGTAACAATTTGAATATTTTAAGAGATGTTTTCTGAACACGCAAACTATCGCACACAGAATTCTGATATGTACTTACGTGATGGTAGCAGAAGCTCTTCAGCTTGCTGGAGATTTTCAGCTTCCAGCTGAGGTTTGAATTAAGCCAAAATTTGGGGAATGAATGCTGCAATATCAAGAAAAATAGAGCTTTTATAACCACTTTTCACAAAAATGTATCACAGTCTCGAAAAATTTGAATACTATGTTACGAAATTTTATAACTGTCGCAATCTAAACTCAAAACTTTTTAAAAATACTTGCACGACAGTTGCCAAAAGTTCGGCCGTATCCCATCACCAACGCCGCCGGCAACACTAATGGCTGACCGTTTCATACTGTGAGAATCACACGGTCACAACTAGACACTGATAAAGACTGATCAAGATTGTGTTGCGGGTTGGGCTTTATTTACCTTCGGAGTCCATCCTCTATTTTGAAGAGGACCAAGAGGAACTCAGAATGCCATACCAGCAAGTTATAACTTGCCATCCTTTTCTTCAAGCAGGCTTGGTGCAGGTGTTTGAGGCACAGAACACAGCTGTGACAGAGAAAAAAAATTCTGAGACAAACAACCTTTTTTTGCTGGCAAGTGGCTGGCAAACTGGACACAGCTAACAGTTTTAGAAAAACACTCTTTGTTCATTCTGAAACGGATAAGTTGACACTTCTTATGTCAGCAGTATCCCTCAAAATACATGTTGTTGTTAGCTAGGGTATAACTGAGGGAGGAGGAGGCTGATGTTGCCTTCTTTTTCTTCTTCGAGCAGGTTTGATGCAGGTGACTGCTGTGGGGGAGAAAAAAAATTTGAGAAACAGATGGAGTCCCTACGGTAAACATCCTTTGTTTGCTGCAAATGGCTGGAAGACTGGATGCATCTGCTATCTCCAGAAGAAACGCCCTTTGTTCATTCTGGAACAAATAGATAACCTGGTATTTCCAATGCCAGTTGCATCATTCGAAATATATGTTGTTGTTTTCGTTAGGGTAGAGCTATGAGAGGAAGATTCTAACCTTCAAAAACAAATCTATTTGTTCGTAGTAAATGCCCAATGTTGCGCGCCTTGGGACCAACGGCGTACATTACAATCATCTGCCGACTTCTTTCTTTAACTGCTACCTGCCGGCCCCCTGTAGCGTGAAAGGCGAGGACTGAGGGATGCTACTGTGGGCGGAGGAGTCGGGCCAGTGCAGGACACCAAGCCAAGTGGCGCAAGTGGCTCAGGGCGTGTCACTGCTCCTTCATCTCAGACCGCTGGAGCATGAGGAGGTGGCAGTACACCGGTCTGCGGAGGTCACGTGAGGCGAGACAGCCGTCAAGACGGCAGTTTGGTTCGTGCGGACCGAGCCCTCAAGGTCACACGAGCCAGCTGCAGCCTAATGGACCCAGCAGCGCTCTGTAGAGCGTCTTACTGACTTTACATTTATTTATTTTTTTATTTACATGTCAAGTTCCGTAGGACCAAATTGAGGAGCATATCTCCAATGTCAAGGAACGTGTCAGTATAATAAATCACAACATAAAAGAAATAAGAGATAAAAATAAAACCTGAAAAAACTAAAGCCATAAGTTTAAATAAACGCAATCAACAATACAATAATAATCACCTTAATTTTTCAAGGAACTCCTCGAAAAAATTGAAGGAGAGACCCATGAGGCAACTCTTCGCATTTGATTTGAAAGCGCTTGAATCACTGCTAAGATTTTTGAATTCGAGTTGTAGCTTCTTGAAAATGAATACACCAGTATACTTCACACCATTCTGCACGAGAGTTAAAGCTGCAGTGCTGCATCGGAATCTAATACTGGACTCCCAGGAAAGTTTCAAAGCACAGACTGTTTGAGGCGTTACTCTCCCTGGACAGAAGTCGGCATTGTGCCATTTGTATTCAATCCCTATACAATTTCTGTGTTTCATCGTCAATGTGAAGGTTCACGGTTTACAGTAAACCTGCCATGGTGCATCGAAATATATTACTTGTCTCCCAGGAAAGGTTCAAAGCACAGATTTTGTGAAGCGTTAATATCCCTATCCCTGGACAGGAGTCGGCATTGTGCTTTTGTATTCAATCGCTGTGCAATATCTGTGTTTCATCGTCAATATGTAGGTCACCCGGTAACAGTAAACCTGCCGTGATGCAACGGAATCTGTTACTGGCCTCCCAGGAAATGTTCAAAGCACAGCCCGTTATAAGTGTTAATATCCCTGGACAGGAGTCGGCTTTCTGCTTTTGTATTCAATCCCGATGCAATTTCTGTGTTTCATCGTCAATGTGTAGGTTCAAGGTTTACAGTAAACCTGCCGTGGTGCATCGGAATCTATACTGGACTCCCAGGAAAGGTTCAAATCACAGACTGTTTGAGGCGTTACTCCACGTGGACAGAAGTCGTCATTGTGCCTTTTGTGTTCAATGCCGATGGAATTTCTTTGATTCTTCGGCAATGTGAAAGTCCAAGAGTTACTTTAACCCATCTAATACCGAGTATTTTTTGTTACACTGAGTACCATTGGTGTCTTTAGTGACCCCAACGGAATTTATTTTGTTATTACGGATTGTTTTAATAATGGTAGAATAAAATCACATTCTTCATTTTTTCCCCAATCCAAAACATAATGTCAGTGACATTTCATTGAATTTAAATGCATATTTTTTAAATTACTTATTTCCGTAAAATTTACAAAAGATTCTCATGAAACACAAACATTTTTGATTAAATTCCGATTTGACATTTATGACGCATTACAATTGCAGCAATAAATTTTAGAGTGGTTTTTAGATACAGAACATCCACTTTTTGAACATCTATCGGTGAAGGTGAATTTTCTATCCTCAGATCTTTTACAAAACGGACACCTTCCTCTTTTTTTCTTTTTTTGTCTGTACTGTCGATGGAAGTGCTCTGGAAATAATTTTGTCGGGCTTTCTTCCGACGAGCTGCTTTCCTAATTCTATGAGAAATGCCCGTCTCTTGTAGTTGGTCCTTTCTGCCCAATCTGATGTAAGATATAACCATATGATAAATGCATTCAGTGAACTGATTTCAATCATGTTGTAAAACAGTACCATTGGCCACCTCCTGCTTATCCTCTTTGTAGTGTACTTTCTAACCAGTCTGTTCATGGTATCTACTCCTGATTTTGTTTTATAACAAACCAGAAACATTACTGGCTTGCATTCTTCACGATCCTCCACTTCCTTCCTTGAATGTATTGTACTGAGAAAAGTTACAACTTTTTCAGGCAATATGAAACAATTGAAGCATGCTCTTGGAATCCAAAAATTGATGAATATTTTACTAGACCTCTAGTCTGAATAAAAGCTTGTGGTACTTCTCCATTATTTTTTCTAATTGCTCGTAAGAGTGTGAGACTGATTTTCAGAAGTTCTCTCGCCAAACTAAGGCTAGTGAAAAACTTGTCACTTGTTACATTTCTGCCACTGTTTTCTAAGCCTTTCACATATCTAAAGCAACTCTCTTTCCTTGACCAACTTCAAGAGATTCATTTTCTTGTCGACCAGTGTAAACTTGGAGATTGAGAACGTTAAGACGTTGCACTATCACATACAGCCCATAATTTCAGCCCATATATTCCTGGTTTTTAAGGAATGTATTGCCGAAGTGGACATCTACCACGAACAATTTCTGTGTTTCATCGTCAATGTGAAGGTCCAAGGTTTACAGTACACCTGCAGTGGTGCATCTAAATATATTACGGATCTCCCAGGAAAGGTACAAAGCACAGACCGTTTGAAGCATTACTATCCCTGAACACAGGTCGGCATTGTGCTTTTCTTTTGAATCCCGATGTCATTTCTGTTTCTCATCGTCAATATGAAAGCCAAGGGTTACAGCAAACCTTCCGTGGTGCATCGGTATCTACTACTGGGGTGGCAGGAATGGTTCCAAATACAGATCATTTGATGCGTTGCTCCCCGTGGACAGAAGGCGCCATTGTGCCTTTCATATTCAAACCCGGTGCCATTTCTATGTTTAATCGTCAGTTTGAAGGCCCAAGGGTTACAGCAAACGTACCTTGGAGCAACGGTATTTACTACTGAACTCCCAGAAACGGTTCCAAACACAGACCATTGAAGCGTTACACCCCGTGGACAAAAGTAGGTATTCTGCCTTTCGTATTCAAACCCGATGCAAATTCTGTGTTTCGTAGGCAATGTGAACGTGCAAGGGTTACAGTGAACCTCCCGTGGTGCATCGGCATCTACTACTGAACTCCCAGGAAAAGGTCAAAGCACAGACAGTTTGAGGCGTTACTGTCCCTGGACAGAAGTCGGAATTGTGTTTTTTGTATTAAATCCCAATGCAATTTCTGTATTTCATCGTCAATGCGAAAGTCGGAGGTTTACAGTATACCTGCCGTGGTGCATCGGAATTACTACTGCCCCCCCCCCCCCCCCCCCTCCAGGAGAGGTTCAAAGCACAGACCGTTTGAAGCATTACTCTCCCTGGACAAATATCGGCATTGTACCTTTTGTATTCAATACCAATGCAATTTCTGCGTTTCATCGTCAATGAGAAGGTCCAAAGGTAACAGTAAACCTGACGTGGTGAATCGGAATCTGATACTGGCCTCCTAGGAAAGGTTTTAACACAGACTGAAGCGATACCGCCCCCCCCCCCTCCCCCCTCCGGGGCAGTCTCGGCACTGTGCTTTTGTATTCAATCCCAAAGCAATTTCTGTGTTTCGTGGCCAATATGAAGGTCCAAGGGTTACAGTAAACCTGCAGTGGTGGATCGGAATCTACTACTGGACTCCCAGGAAATGCATCGGAATCTAATACTGGTCTCCCAGGAAAGCTTCAAAGCACAGACTGTTTGAAATGTTGCTCCCCTGGATAACAGTGGGCATTGTGCCTTTTGTATTCAATCCCGATGCAATTTCTGTGTGTTCATCGTCAATGTGAAGGTCCAAGGGTTTCAATAAATCTGCCGCTATGCATCGGAATCTAATACTGGTCTCCCAGGAACGGTTCCAACACAGACTGTTTGAAGCGTTATTCCCCCAGGACAGAAGTGGGCATTGTGCCATTAGTATTCCATCCCGATGCAATTTCTTTGTTTCATCGTCAATGTGAAGGTCCAAGGGTTTCAGTAAACCTGCCGTGGTGCATCGGAATATATTACTGGTCTCCCAGGAACGGTTCAAAGCACAGACAGTTTGGAGCGTTACTCCCTTGGACAGAAGGCGGAATTGTGCATTTTGTATTCAACCCCGATGCAACTTCATTTATTCATCGTCATAGTGAAGGTGCGAGGGTTTTAGTAAACCTGCAGTTGTGCTTCGGAATCTACTACTGGATTTCCAGGAAAGGTTGAAATCACGGTCTGTTTGAGGCGTTACTCCAACTGGACAGAAGTCTGCATTGTGCCATTGTATTCAATCCCGATGCGATTTCTGTGTTTCATTGTGAATGTGAAGGTCCAAGGGTTACAGTAAACCTGCCGTGGTGCATCGGTATCTACTAATGGACTGCCAGGAATGGTTCCAAACACAGATCATTTGAAGAGTTGATCCTCCTGGACAGATATCGGCATTGTGCCTTTCGTATTCAAACCCGATGCAATTTCTGTGTTTCATCGTCAATTTGAGGGTCCAAGGTTTACAGTAAACCTCCTGTGGTGCATCGGCATCAATTACTGGTCTCCCACGAAAGGTTGGTTCAAAGCACAGACAGTTTGAAGCGTTACTCCCCCGAACAGAAGTCGGCATTGTGTTTTTTGTATTCAATCCCGATGCAATTTCTGTGTTTCATCGTCAATGTGAAGGTCCAATGGTTACAGTAAACTTGCCGTGGTGCATCGGATCTAATACTGGTCTCCCATGAAAGGTTCCAACACAGACTATTTGAGGCGTTATTCTCCCTGGACAGAAGTGGGCATTGTGTCTTTTGTATTGAATCCCGATGCAGTTTCTGTGTTTCAGGAAACTGACCATTCCTAAAGGAAAAATTACAAATATGGCTAAATACAGGGCTAACATGTGCAGCATACTACTTAAATATTCTGCTAGGCACTCCATCATATCCATGAGAATCCTTAGTCTTCAGTGATTTAATTATTGACTCAATCTCCCTCTTGTCTGTATGGCAGAAGAGTATTTCAGACATCAATATCAGAAAGGCATTTCCCAAGAGAGTTATACGATTCCCTGTAGAAACTAAATTTTTGTTTATTTCACCAGAAATGCTCAGAAAGTGATTGTTAAATCCTGTGCGTACATCTGATTTATCAGTAACAGAAATATTTTTACCACGAACAGACTGCATATCATCGACCTTGATTTGCTGACCAGACACTTCCTTTACAACTGACCATATGGTTTTAATTTTATCCTGTGAATTAGCTATACTATTTGCATACCACATACTCTTTGCCTTTCTAATAATATTTTAAGCACCTTACAGTACTGTTTGTAATGGACTACTGTTGCTTAATTGTGACTACTTCTAACATTTTGAAGACCGAGCGAGGTGGTGCAGTGGCTAGCACACTGGGCTCGCATTCGGGAGGACGACGGTTCAATCCCGCGTCCAGCCATCCTGATTTAGGTTTTCCATGATTTCCCTAAATCTCTCCAGCAAATGCCGGGATCGGTCCTTTAAAAGGGCACGGCCGACTTCCTTCCCCGTCCTTCCCTAATCCGATGAGATCGATGACCTCGCTGTCTGGTCTCCTTCGCCAAACAACCTAACCTAACCTATCATTTTGAAATAATTCCAGCTTTGTTCTACATGATATCCTTATCCCACTAGTCAACCCCCTGGGCTGCCTTTTACGGTTTGTAGCCCGTTTAGAACGTTCTAATGGAAAGCAACTCTCAAGGAGCATGAGAAATGTGTTAAGGAAAGCATTATATTTGTCATATATGTTACAAGTACTATAATCATCCTGCCACTATTGTTCCTTGACGAGGATTAAAAAACTCTCTGTTACTGTTGGATTAACTTTCCTACATAGTTTGTAATTACATGTGACATTTGTTGGAGTACAAAAGTCTTTAAATGTTAAAATTTGTGCATCATGGTCTGAAATGCCATTTACTAACAGAATGCCCATTTAGTAATGAAGAATGACTAAAACTTGTATACGGCAATGCTACTGTTTTCCTACACCCTAGTTGGAAGAAACAGAGTCTGCACCAGATCATATGAATATATATTGAAGTCACCACATATAACTAATTTCTGGTACTTCCTATAAAGTGAATCAAGAGACCTCTCTAGCATGAACAGAAATGCTCTGAATGCAGAGTTAGGTGACCTATAAACAACAACAATTAGAGGTTTATTTCCACTAAATTCAACTGCCCCTGCACAACATTCAAATATCTGTTCAGTACAGTGGCGTGATATGTCTATGGACTCAAATGGAATACTGTTTTTTACGTACGTGGCCACTCCCCCACCCCACAAGGAACTCCTTGAATAACAGCCAGCTAATCTGTATTCTGGTAAAGGAAGCCTCTGAATTGTCAAGTTATTTAAGTAGTGCTCTGATATACCAATAATTTCAGAGTCAACATCTATAAGCAGTTCATTAACTTTATCTCTAATGCTTATTACATTCTGATGAAATATGCTTATTCGTTCTCTACTTGGAAATATGACATCTTCTGAAGGTGAGCCCTTAGTTAGAGGGACTTCATTTAAGCAGGTATACCTATCAGCTGACTTCAATCTAAAAAAGGTGCAGCTCTAACACCAACTACAACAGGGACTTTTTCCATGAATGATCCCACCACCACCCTCTACACTGTCACCTGTAGGCTTTGCCAGACTCTCCTTCCCATAGATATTGAGGTGCAGGTCATGCCTGCTATCGCAGTATACGAAGCGATAAGATGTTAAACGAGACTATCCCTGTCCTACAAAATGGAGATTATCTCCTATGCATGGCATAATTCACCAATTCCCGTCCTCTCAATCTTTCTTCGATTTCTGTTTTGTAAAAAATTTCCGTCAGCACTTTCCATTAGTATTACGTCCTTTGAACTAACAGTTGAATTGTACAGCAAAAATTCGAAATTTCCACCAATAGGGTAGGTGGGGCAGATGGAGGGGTAGGAGGGGAAAGGGATGGGGAAGCCACATGCAGGCTCAGGAAAAGACGTAACATCATCTGGAGATGGGGATTGGAGGTGGGGGTGGGTGACAGTGGGGGGGGGGGGGGGCAATTAATTGATCAATTTCATTAATTTGCATATCAATTTGATATCAAAATTGGAGAGGTGCCCCTATCTCTCTACTACTACCATCAAGTTAACTTGTCTTTTGCAATCCATACTGCTCAACAAAGAACACTCGAATATTTTTTTTAGAAAACTGTGTGATCAAAAGTATCCGGACACCCCCAAAAACATACGTTTTTCATATTAGATGCACTGTGCTGTCACCTTCTGCAGGGTACTCCATATCAGCGACCTAAGTAGTCATTAGACATCGTGAGAGAGCAGAATGGGGCGCTCCACAGAACTCACGGACTTCGAATGTTGTCAGGTGATCGGGTGTCACTTGTGTCATACGTCTATACTCCTAAACATCCCTACGTCCAATGTTTCCAGTGTGATAGTGAAGTGGAAACGTGAAGGGACACATACAGCACAAATGGGAACAGGTCGACCTCGTCTGTTGACTGACAGAGACCGCCAACAGCTGAAGAGGTTCGTAATGTGTAACAGGTAGACATCTATCCATTCCATCACACAGGATTTCCAAACTGCATCAGGATACACTGCAAATACTATGACAATTAGGCGGGTGCAGCTGCTTATAAGCCACACATCACGCCGGTAAATGCTAAACGACGCCTCGCTTGGTGTAAGGAGCGTAAACATTGGACGATTGAACAGTGGAAAAAGGTTGAGTGACGTTGACGGTACACAATGTGGAGATCTGATGGCAGGATGTGGGTATAGCTAATGCCCGGTGAACGTCATCTGCCTGCGTATGTAGTACCAACAGTAAAATTCGGAGGCCGTGGTGTTATGGCGTGGTTGTGTTTTTTATGGAGGAAGCTTGCATCCCTTATTGTTTTGCGTGGCACTATCACAGCACAGGTCTACACTGATGTTTTAAGCACCTTCTTGCTTCCCACTGTTGAAGAGCAATTCAGGGATGGTGATTCCATGTTTCAACACTATCGAACACCTGTCCATAGTGCTTGGCCTGTAGCGGAGTGGTTACACGACAATAACATCCATGTAATGGACTAGCCTGCACAGTCGTGACCTGAACCCTATAAAACACCTTTGAGATGTTTTGGAGCGCCAAGTTCGTGCGAGGCCTCACCAATCTACATCGATACCTCTCCTCAGAGCAGCACCCCACGAAAAATGGCTGCCATTCCCCAGGAAACCTTCCAGTACCTGATTGAACTATGCCTGCGAGAGTGGAAGCTGTCATCAAAGCTAAGGGTGGGCCAACACCGTATTGAATTCCAGCATTATCGATGGAGAGTGCCACAAACTTGTAAGTCATTTTCACCTGGGTCTCCGGATACTTTTGATCACATAGTTAAATGCACTGTCTATGGTCCTCTGATGATGATTATGATGATGATAACTTCAGCGTAGGAGTTCCATGCCTGTTGATGATGAAAACCTTGTTGCTAAAGATGGTGATGTCTGGAGGTGGAGGAAAATGGGCTGGATTGTACTACGGCAGCAGAAAATCATTGAGGAACTGCAGCTGTCAGCATAACTCACCCCACCCCATCTCTGTACATTGCACTTTAGCATGCCGTTGAATGTTACTCAGTTCCATTTTTACTACATATTCATGATTTGGTGCTATACTCTCATACACTTGTTTAGAACCATATCCTGTTAACATGTACATTATGATAAAAGAGTAGCATTTTGATCTGAGCTGGTGCTATAGCTGCACTATAGTGTTTATGTTCCTTTCTACAGCAGTGTGATGTTACAGCTGACTTCAAAGAGTTTAAAGCAATACTCTCTGTGAGACTTGCATGCCTGAGCCTCAAAACACAGAAGCTTAGAGTACTTGGTGTGAATTGTTGGTGTGAAACTGAGAAAATTAGGCGTACATTTACGTGAAATTACGATATTTACTTGTTCTGAGGTTGTGGAGCTCCGGAGCTTAACCGCTGTTGCGAAATTGAGATACTTACCATTTTTTGTAGCAGAAATTACTATACTTACACCCGCCTGGGGCCTAACCTTGGTCCTGAAGGCAGGGGGCCTGAGGGTAGGGATGTTTGAACCTAAGGCCTTAGGGATAGAGATCTTAGGGTTCAAATCTAACGCCTGGTGGCCCTGTAGCTTCGAACAATTGTCTGCATTAAACGTTGTTGCGAAATTGCGATTAAATTGCATGAGAAGTTAAATATTTCCAAATGCTGGGATTGAAAACAGAAACAGAGCTTAGTTGTTGTTGTGAAATAGTTTGTGACGTCATACGCTCTTAGGCATTGGAGCTATCAGATTTCGGAACACTTGTTTTGACAGTGGAGGGCAATTGCTTAAAAGTGAACGTTTCAGAGCTATTGGGATGTGGCGTTGGGAAGCGACCCAAGCGGCCAACCCACCCTACTTGTTCATGCTGAGGATTCTTCCAATGAATCTCAGTCTGACGTCTGCCTTACCTGCGATTAGTCGTATGGGGTAGTTCCATATTAAATCGCTCCAGGCATACACTCTTGGGTATTGTATGAATGAGACTACTCCCAGTTCTTGTTTTGAAATCGTGTAATCGTACGACAATGTGTCCTTCTGCCTATTTATGCATTATGCTTTTTGTTGGGTAACGTTGAAGATCAGTTGTGAACATCTAAACCGATTGTCAGTCCTCTGCATGTCTTCTTGCATTTCGCTGCAATTTCCTAGCGTTGCAATCGGCATAGAGTTTAGCCAATCAGACGGTTGCGCACGCAAATTCAAGCGGCCGGCCAGAGACGGTATCGCCAAACGCGTCTCTTCCATTTGGCCTACTGGTACCGGACAAGAAAACGATACAAAAATTGGACATGAACGGTATTAAGGATCGAACCTGACGCAAATGCTCAGCAGTTTCGCTATGAGAACGACTGACTACTTATATCTGGTGGGCCGCTTCAACTCGAGCGCAACGGCCTGAGTCGCTAACTTCAGTGCTAATTAACTCGGAAACGGTAAACGGGGCAACGTATCGAATATTTTTCTCAACAATTTATTTCTCAGCACATCCTATCTTGCAACGCTCGTACAAGCATTCCGGACAGTTTCTGACCACTCTCCATATTTTACCGTCAGAAGAGTGCTCTATATTGAGAATGGCATGCTGTGCTGGGTTTGCGAGAAATTCCTCAGTGCAACCACACAGGTAATTTGATTTTCCGTGCCTTGTATTTTGTTCGCTAGGCGGCAGAGCGCCTTCCGGAAGTCAAGGAACACGGCATCAGTCTTAGCGCTGGCCTCTACTGCTTTCCGGGAATCGTGGGCGAACAGAGTTCTCTGTGTTTCACACATTGTTTCCAGAACCGATATTAATCCCTAAAGAGATTTTCGGTCGAAATACGTCTTTTATCCTTGTGGTTCTTTGTTTCAGGTCTACTGTCATAGTGCCTTCTTTCTACATCCATTCAAAGCTGAAAACGTCCCTTTCGCTCCACATTAATGGTTCACTGTTGAAATTGTACGTACATTTACATTAAATGTATCACATTACGGCCTTCCTACAGGAATTTAGCTTTAAATGTCAACCACAGAGCCCAATACTAAGATATAGTGTGTGCGAATGATGTGACAGTGGAGCAACAAGAAATCTCAAACTTTGGAAGGAAATGAATTCACGTAAATCTGCTAAAGACGTCCTTTTACTCGTGTATGTATCATAGAGCAAATCACTTAATTTTATGTTACTTGATGGAGGACGGGGGGAGAGGAAAGGACAGGAAAGGGCCGGCCGGGGTGGCCGAGCGGTTCTAGGCACTACAGTCTGGAGCCGCGTGACCACTACGGTCGCAGGTTCGAATCCTGCCTCGGGCAGGGATGTGTGTGATGACCTTAGGTTAGTTAGGTTTAAGTAGTTCTAAGTTCTAGGGGACTGATGACCTCATAAGTTACGTCCCATAGTGCTCAGAGCCATTTGAACCATTTTTGAACAGGAAAGGGACTACTGATATCAGCAGCATAAGGACTTTATGCGGCATCAGTGGCGACGAGTGAAAATGTATGCTGGACCGCGATTCGAACCCGCGATCTCCTGTTCACTAGGCAGCAGCGTTAACCACTGCACCTCCCTGTGCACCACAAATTTCCATTGTTGTGATTCTCTTGTGCAGTTGATGGCCATTCGTATCCACAACTGTGGACACATTTCATATACCTCATAACAGCCGTAGTCCCTGCAGTGCCTGTTCCTTAGGACAGGGAACATTGCATTGCTCTTCTTAACAATACAGCCACTGCAATACCGTATCTAATAGAATGATCCAACTAAAGCGTTTAGCTTACCCTTAATGTCGGAGAACCCATTTCACTTGCAGACTCAATTAGTTCATTTGAACGAAGCAAAAGGCATTAAAAGCCTCTAATTTCGTGATGGTAAAAGAACAATACTGTGTAAACTAATCAGACACGAATTCAGTTGAAAAACAATGATAAACTAATACAGAAAAATTTACAAATTTAAATTTGTGAGCTACAATTATTCTGTTTTATACATAGAATGTTGATGTTTTTGTGCGTTCATCGTAATACTTCAGTATGTATAATTTTCTCATGTATCAGATACAGCTTGACTCATCATCTTGTAGAATAAGATGTACTGCCGGACCGGGTCCCATATTTATCCCGGCCGGTGTCTGGTGTTCACTTCACCATCCGCGCCCGCTGTGTCCGTTTCTGGCTGTGGTATCCGTCTCCAGGCGTTCTGTCTTACGTGCGCGGCAGGCCGGGGTGGCCGAACGGTTCTAGGCGCTACAGTCTGGAACCGCGCGACCGCTACGGTCGCAGGTTGGAAGCCTGCGTCGGGCATGGATGTGTGTGATGACCTTAGGTTAGTTAGGTTTAAGTAGCTATAAGTTCTAGGGGACTGATGACCTCAGACGTTAAGTCCCATAGTGCTCAGAGCCATTTGAACCATTTTTTTCTTACGTGCGCGCCCCTTGCGGCGGTTTTCCCTCGTGTCGTCCGTCCCATATTAGTCCTGTGCAGCCAGGCGCATTCCTAGCACTATAGTAACGCTCTAGACGCTTCTTATGCTGTTCGCGACCGCTACCTCTTTCTCTCGTGGCCGTGTCATTCTCCTTCCCTTCTGAGTTCGGTGTGCACTTGCAACATATGCTTCCTGCAGCATCGAGCTGCTGTAAGAGTTGCATGTGACGTCCGGACACGCTGCGGCAATCTCTAGCGGCCGTCGCCACCCTCTGGAGACCTGCCGTATGTCTGATCCCAGGTTGCGGTGCCTGAGGTAGACGTTCCCTGCGTTCTCCGTGACGCTGTGTCTCCCTAGGAGGAGTTACGTTGGATGCTCCATAAGGGGCTAGAGCCCTTGAATTACGCCCATGATCCTCTGAGATTCACTACAGGTGAAGGGAACTTGCTTCTGTTTATTTCTGCAGTAGTTCCAAAGCGGAATTCCACCGCATACTGAGTGCGTATCTTGCTTCCCGGCAAGACCTAATACGGAACGCCATGGGACTCTGTCACCGGAGAAAACAACCGCAACGGGCGAGGACTTAAGGCAGAAAGCCCGCGTAACGCCGATTACAACCGCCAGAAATGGGAACAGCGGGTGCGGATGGCATAGCGAACACCAGGCACCGCCCAGGCAGCGGTCAGCTTGTCGACCAGTCTCAGGAAACATTTTACGAAGACACCGACATACGACGAAATATCGTGTTGGGAAGACGCGAAACACGGGCAGTACCCCCGATTCTATAGGGTGACAACGAATCGCCGAGAAATTACCGTCTGATTCGTTAGAAAAGCCGTTTACTTCTTCTGCAGGATATCCCTTTTTCTTGAAGAACAACACTGTGCATTTTATTAGATCGGCTTGTATACGCTGTCTGATCAAATTCACCCCGACACTTACGTGTAGCGTGGAACTGACACCGCTACATGTCACGAGGTCCTTAACGCCCAGTATAATACAAGGTGGGGAGTATTATGTAGTCATCATAGAGCCATTAACAGCAGAATGGCTCGGTGAGGACAGCTGCTAGACTTCGAATGTGCACTAAACATTGTGTATCACCAGAGTAACAAATCCGTCATGGCCATTTCAAACTTTCTAAAGCTGGCCAGTCAACTACTGGTGATACTGCTGTGGTATTTTCTACAGGCCGTGGTGCTACATCACAGTCGACAAAATTCAAATGGCTCTGAGCACTATGGGACTTAACTGCTGTAGTCATCAGTCCCCTAGAACTTAGAACTACTTAAACCTAACTAACCTAAGGACATCACACACATCCATGCCCGAGGCAGGATTCGAACCTGCGACCGTAGCGGTAACGCGGTTCCAGACTGTAGCACCTAGAACCGCACGGCCACTCCGGCCGGCCGCTTCGATTCCACAGATATTAGAGATGTCTTGCTGCAGTTCGCAACGACGAATGGGAGAGGCTAATGAAGACACGCCCTCTCTCTCAGCACAGTTTCGCTCTCACACAGAGGGCAATATAGAGCCGAGATTGGAAGCGCACTGCACAGTTCGAGACCTGTGCTGAAGCAGTCATCATCATCTAGTACGAACAAACACTGAAGTCTGAGATGGAAATGTACTGTTGTAAATGCTGAACGTTCTACTTCAAGAGAAGAATTCTAATGGTATCCATCAAGTGATACTTTGTCAATAGTCATAAATACTGGCGCCGAGAAATGGGGCTTAAACTGTTCGTCTCTCAGCCCAGCTACCTGCCCTGTGCGTGAGGTGCACACGTTCCTCTGGCTGTTGGCCTGTTTTTTACTGTTGGATTAGTGTGTTTCCCACTATATTTCACCGTGTCTGAGCCTCCACAGGAAATACCTCTCACTGTTCTTGCACAGCTGACGTCATTACTGCAGCACAGGTACCGGTAGCTGCTCCAGAGTTTCGACCATACCGTAGCCAAGACGAAGAATGGTCGGGCTGTAGGTCGTAATTACAGGCACACTTCGCTGCCTACAAGGTAACAAATGGTTCAAATGGCTCTGAGCACTGTGGGACTTAACATCTGAGGTCATCAGTCCCCTAGGACTTAGAACTACTTAAACCTAACTAACCTTAGGACATCTCACATATCCATGCCCGAGGCAGGATTCGAACCTGCGACCGTAGTGGTCGTGCGGTTCCAGACTGAAGCACCTAGAACCGCTCGGCCACACCAACCGGCACAAGGTACCAGGTATGGAGCGCAGTGCTTACTTTTCGTCCACCCTTGGTCCTGATATGAACCTCCTCTATATCAAATTATATGCCTAAGCTGTTGCCGAGAAAGTAACGTACGATTATCTTGTGAAACTGCTAGATAATCATTTTGATAGTCAAAGCCTGTAGCAGCTGCACAGTTCAAATTTATCTGTCTGAAGCAGTAGCCTGCTCATTCAGTCAAACAGTGTATGTTGTTAGAAGGACTGGGTTGAGCTGTGAGCGGTTGTTGCCCCTTGCTAAAATTATTTGTATTTTGTGCAAACAAGTCTCAACATTTATTTGCTCATATATAGCACAATTTTAAGAATATTTTGGGGTAGTTTCATCTTAGAGAAGAAGAACCCGTGCAACACAAAATAACGAGTCACTTCTGCAGCAGGTAAATAGAAAAATAATTAGAAAAACATCACGATGTCCAAGAAAGGGTGTAAAAGCCACTTACATTAGAAAATACCGCACACGAGCACCAGTGCTGCTTCGCAATTAAAATCAATTGGAACTAAGTGTAAGTGTACAGAATAAATTCATGTCATCCAGTAGCCGACAAACTGGCGGCAACTTTCATGAGACACTAAAACCATCATGCAACGGGGAAAATTCTACTTCAAATCTTACAAGGAAGTACACACTGAATAAGTATCGGGTCGGTTACAGAAACATAGGTGAAGCTCAAATGTCGTCAAACTGAATATGGCCAATAGAACAGGCATCCGACAACTTTAACGATGTATATAAGGAATTCATGACACGAACCCAAGTCACACAGCGAGTGCTGGCAATATAATGTGTGCTGATCCGGCTGAATTACACACAGCACATACGGCGGCTCCCACTAACTTATAACATTTGCAGACATCGAACGAGCAGACAACAGCTCTATCTTACAACTCACTCAAACTGAAATGCTAGCTGTCTCCAAGTTCTACTTCGGAAACGACCAAACGTACAGCCCTGAAGCAAACTACAGCCAGCCGTATCGTAAGTATCCGGCTAGCGCATTCTTCCCTGCTGCTGCTGTCCCACCACGGCAGCCACGGCGTGCACTCGAGTCCAACGGCCGTTTCCTCTATTGGTATCTGCCCGCTGTTTCTTTCTCGATCGCACTCCAAAACCAGACCCCAGTCCCGCTTCCTCCTTCTCCAGAAGGTATGTGCGGTGGCGCCTGCGTCGCTGTGGACGTGGTGCAGCGCCGCCACTCAGTTGCTCGACCACCATGTGGCACCGGTGGCGAGCGTTTTAAAAGGCCGTGGCTGCGTGACGTCTTGTGACGGCAAATCCCTATCGCCCGTACCTCCGAGGACAGGGGAAGGTGTAAAACTAGCACACGCTATTAAGGACACGTCCAACACCTTTGGCCACCCCTTTTAAACTTCTTTAACCTAAGGACAACCACTTACTTCTGACAAACCAGACTTCCCAGAACAATGCATAAAGGTCACTCTCATAATGTGGAATTAATATAATTAAGCGTCCATCTCACTCCGATATGGCTTTGATTCCAAAATGTGGACTCCAAAGACGTTTCTTCTTTGGGTTCCTCACTAGTGAGGTAATCGGAGTAATGACCCACATAATTGCAACCAGCCCCTTAAAACTTCCCCATAAACATCTCAGCACTCTTGCTTATTGCCCCAAAGTTCTTCACAAGTACTCGGTCCCCTGGTTTCAAGGTGGTAGTTCATCTCCCCGTATTATAGCGATGAGCGAGTCTTCGGTGACTGATTTTTAATTTTTTCTTAGTTCTTTTCCACGTCTTGCGAATTTGTGCAGCGTCACCTGTCTCCGATAGTAATCATTTAAGGACCACAGGCTAGAGAAGGGTGAATTCCGTTTACGTGCAAACATGAGACTTTCTGGTGTTTCTCTGTGCGCATCGTGGACAGCAGAGTTAAACGTACAACTTAGCCAACACAATGATGTTTCCCACGTAAAGTGATCACCATGATGAAAAAAAAAAAGTTCAAATGTGTGTGAAATCTTATGGGACTTAACTGCTAAGGTTATCAGTCCCTAAGCTTACACACTACTTAACCTAAATTATCCTAAGGACAAACACACACACCCATTCCCCAGGGAGGACTCGAACCTCCGCCGGGACCAGCCCATGATCAAAAGCGATGATCTCTGCTCTCAAGTTCCTGTTGAGTCTCTTAGCGAATGATGGGTTTGGGTAATAAAGTGTAATGGTGCTGCTCTTCTTAACCGGTCGGTCGGAAAATTGTTCCTTTGTATGGTCCAAAGATTGGCAGAATGCATTTCCGCAGCTGAAAGACGCATTTTGAAGATGTTTGGTGTTACGAAATCCTGCAAATATTTGTGAGATCTGGTTGTGTCAAGGAAGGCAGGATTTTGTTACGATTGTGGATGGGGGCCGTAATCAGTTACTATTGGTTCCCTTTTGCAATTACGCACATTTATTTTAAAACGGTAATTCCAGACTCAGCAATAAATAAAGATATCACACGTCATTAATGAAGGAATAAACACCTGTGTAATTAATAGTGCTCTCAGTGCGTTACAATTTACCTAATGAGTATAAAATACAGACACAGCAAATAATGTTTTAAAAACAAGCCAATGTGATCCCAATTAGAATTTTAAGGCAAGTAACCACAGTCACGGCTGAAGGCCTTTAACGCCCAGAACGGCAATTATATAAAAAAAATTGCAAAGATACTGTAACACAGCAATGCAATAGCAAAGGTTAATTTAAAAGGACAGGCAACTGATCACCAAACGGGTGAAACAAAATGATGATAAACTTGGTAGCACAACCATTTAAACCTGCTGTAACGTCAAGAATGCCAATTATATAAAAAATTAAAGAAACATACAGTAAAAATGCAAATACAACAGCAAAGGTTAATTTAAAAGGACAAGCAACTGATCACCAAACAGGTGAGACAAAATGATGGCAAACTTGGTAGCACAATCATTTAAACCTGCTGTTACATACGCTGACCCCCAGGGCAGATAACTGGAGCGTTAGCGGCCACGAGGCAGGAAAATAACACTGGTTTAACGTAACAAACAGTAACAAACTGAACCCAGTAAATAGTAATTAGAAGTCCAGGAAAGCTAATTAGATACGCCTTCCCCAAGCACTCCACTCGCTGTTCTTCGCCTCGGCAACACTACGAGCAGCAACACGAACCCAAGTCATTGGAGAATCGCAAGATTTCACAATGGTGGAGGTTTCTCTACTTGAATCCAAATCCACTCAAAACTTGCAGGATCCGGTTTACGACAAGGTGGTGCACCCTCGTGACCAGAGGCCTTCGATCGGGCAGTCCATGCGCGCAGCCAGCGGCCCCAGCGTGTTTGCGCACTGTGCGGACCTGGCTCCTCCTGAGTCCCCAACCGAACTGCACACTGACACGACCTGAAAGAACTACGACGTCGCCCCAAAGATAGGGCCACTGTTACTACATATCGATAACCGCCGCCGCTGCTGCCACTAGTGGACAGGCAATGCTTGCGAAACCAAGTGCGCCAGTCAACACAAGAAGAATACAAACAACCGCAACCGTGTCAACTAAACGATACAGTCTGGCCTCCAACAGGGGACAGAAGCCTACAAACAGCACCAACGCGAGCCGCAGCACGGCTCAATTTGTATGGTCAGACGATCTATTTACTGACAAATCATCGGCCTTTGACGGCCTTGTTCAACCCTGCCAAGCCTGTCTCACCTCGTCCAGTGCAAGAATTGCAACTTTGGACTCTGATGTCGTTTAATTATCAGTATGAGCTGTTGTACAGCCCCACTGTCCGACGTTCAAGCGCTGATATGTTGCCTCAGTTGGCAGTTGATGTAAATGCAGCGTTTGATTCGTATGAAGGATCTTGTTTTCAAATCGATTCTCAGGATTTTGAAAGTCTTCAAAAATCTCCTCTCGATCTTCGACATGATGCAACAGCAACTGCTTCTGATGCAGCTTTGCAGGTTGCTTTGCAATATGTGCGCCACGGGTGGCCACGCAGTTTGAAAGAAAGGCCCCACGCAGTGGGGCCTCACTACTTTTCGCACGAATAGGTGTTCTGCTGTCGCACACAAAGAATGACGATGCGTGTGTTGTGATTCCTCAATCCCTACAGCAGGAAGTCTTGTTTTTAATGCACCATGGTCACTGGTGTGTAATTTGCACAAAGAAACTCGCCCGTCATCATTGTACATGGCAGGTAATGGCTGCTAAGACTGAACATTTGACAGCTCGTTGCAAATTTTGTGTGGAAAATCGGTCAGCTCCATCATAATGCTTTATTGGGTGGTCACGACCGTCCAGACCTTGCAAATACATTTATAATGATTTTGTGGATCCATTCTGGAACGTACCATTGTTGTTGGTGGTAAATGATTACACTTAAGTTTCCTTTTGTTGTCCCCATGACGTCCACCATCGCTGTAAGTACGGTATTACCTTTGTCATCTGCCTTTTGATTTGAAGGTCTTCCTGAGGCCATTGTCTCTGACAACGGACCACACTTCATGTGACTGCCAACAGTTTTGTGCCACCAATGGCACATACATGTGATCGTTGCACCTATTCACCCACAGTCCAACAGTGAAGCTGAACTGTTTGTTCGAAGTCACACGCAAAAACTACATTCCTCCCACAGCAGGCACTGAAAATGTTTTTGTCCTCTTACCAACGGACGGGTAGTGACTAGCAGAATTGTTTGACGGCCGGATGCACCGTGCCGTGTTGCATCCTCTGCTGCTACCCTGGACACACTTCTATCTGCAAGATCAGACCATGATTCAGCCGCAGAATGAAGTCTTTTACAAAGTCTCTGGAAAGAAATGGCGTTGGGAGCTTGGAGTCATTACGAAAGCAATCGGACGTTTGTCCCATGTCATGTACGATTGTTCTAGGGCTATTGCGGCACCACGAAAACCAGCCGCAGTGTGCCACCAGTCGGCAGTGTGCCACGATACCACAGACATTAGCGATGTCTCGCTGCAATCGGCAGCGACGAACGAGACAACCTAAAGAAGACAGTCCTCTCTCTCACCACAGTAGTTCCCGCGCACAGAGGTCAATATAGAGCCGAGATAGGACGCAAACTGCCTAGTTCGAGAGCTCAGCTGAAGCAGTCCAGATCCCTGAGTGGAATTAAAGACTTACTCAATTCTTAGATAGAAATTTACTGTTGAACGTTGTACTTCAATAAACGAGTTGTAATTTGTAATGTCACAACGAAACATAGCCAAGGCGCAGCAGTTGAATAAGTGAACGCTCATGCCATCTGTTGCATAGTTGCGCAAACAAAAGCACAGGTGCTTCCGCCTGGCGGCAGTCAAATGAAATAGCGCTACAAGTAAGCCAATATCTGAATAGTGCTGCGCTCGGACGACGAAATAAAGAAGCATTTAACTAGGATAATACTATTACGTATAGTAAAAATATTAATTTAATATTAGTTTTATATATATATATATATATATATATATATATATATATATATAATTGAATATGGTAATGTTATGGTATGTCCATTTGTAAATAGAGAACTTGGCATAGAGTAAATTAATGTTTAAATGTGAGGGAAATCCCCGAGAACGCGGACAATGCAGGGTGGCGCCTGAATTTGGCAGTAGAGAGAGATGTGTTTTGGAACTGTTCAGATGCAGAACAGAGATTACGCGGCGCGAAAGTGACGGTTTTAGTATGGTACGGCAACGTTGCTTATAGACAGTTAAAAGTGAGCTTACAACAAACATGAACTGGATTTATGGTGCGTCAGCAAGTCAAATGGACAGTAGGGCTTCCAGGATGCAACATTTCGACGGAGACGGTTGTGAGCGACATAGTTGCTGTTCCCGCTCAAATAGCACATGGCACGCCTTGTGGAAGTCTGCGTAATTTACGACGGACTGCAGTGACCAGCAGCAACGTATGAAGTGACCAGTGTCTGCAGCTAATGTTGCAATGTGATCTTACTACCATACGAGATCCATTGATGAGCTCACGCCAACACAAGCAACGAACTAGCAGTTATCGTACGACAGTATGTTTTATGAACAGTGCATTTTATACCTCCGCCATGTTGTTGTTGCTGTCTTCAGTCCTGAGACTGGTTTGATGAAGCTCTCCACGCTACTCTATCCTGTGGAAGCTGCTTCATCTCCCAGTACGTACTGCAGCCTACATCCTTCTGAATCTGCTTATTGTATTCATCTCTTGGTTTCCCTCTACAATTTTTACCCTCCACGCTGCCCTCCAATACTAAATTTGTGATCCCTTGATGCCTCAGAATATGTCCTGCCTACCGACCCTTCTTCTAGTCAGGTTGTGCCACAAACTCCTCTTCTCCCCAATCCTATTCAACACCCCCTCATTAGTTACATTTAACCGTAGCGAACCAGTTTATGTATTTATCAAGTCAAGTTCTCTACAGTGTAATGTCTGAGTGAAATAATATGTTTGTGATTCAAAGTACATTCCATGAGTGTCATCAATTATTTACAGAAAATAGTTCATTATTATCCCAAATCCATCACTGTATGTGCAGCAATACCAGTATCAAGGCTATACTACGAATCAGCGTATTAATGCAACAAGAAGATATAATCGGAGTTAACGCCGAAAATTTCCAAAAAACGCCGGATTATACAACTGACAGAAGACGCCAGGTACTGTGCCACATTAATTACAGTTCAACTCGATGTGGGGGCTTTTCAGTACATGATCAACGTAAAAACTCATTCAGTTTCATTAGAACAAAAGGATTCTAAAGTAATGTTTTTAACATCTCTAGTAACCATCAGTTCTATAGTGTTCATTGATTAATCAATTAAAGAATTTATTGTCACCACAATACTCATTGTATCTTCAGTACAATGCAAATTCAGTAACATTAAAATCATTACTGACTGTTGGTGTAGATCAATCTAACTTACAGAAAGTTCAAGAGTTTATCATGTGTGTGTGTATATTGTGTTACGTAAATGTTGTTTGCCTGCTAGGCGTGATTAACGTACGCCAGTGAGTGCATTCTGTTCAGTGACTTCAAAGAGGTTATTTTTGTTAATGAAAATCAGAATTCATTTAACATTCGATTTCTTGTACGCCATCGCCAATATTTATTCAGTAATTCCGTGTAGTAGTCTGAACTACATAGCAAAGCTGTTCAGGCTTATTACACGCGATAGCCGCTTTCCAGACATCCGATGCCACATGGTCTAAAAATATTACTGTACATTCGGATAGTGGCATCGCAAATTGAATGCATGAAGTCATTCCTTAATAGTCAATGATAGTTGTAAATTATCAAGCTGTCCTGTGGCAAAGGATTGTATCAAAGTTAAGTATATTTTTTTATTCATTTGCGTAATAAACTGAACTAATATATCATATATTATAGTTCAGATAGTCCATCTCCCAGAGCTATCTAAAAAAAAGCCACAGTTATGGTTGGAAGATTGTAGTTTCGTCCGTTCATAACAGCTGTGAAGTGAAAACGTGAAAGACAACGACACTTAAACCGAGACCACCCAAACCTCATGTACTGATGTATAGTGACTGTCGAGCGTTGTGGAAGCTGGTAGTAAAAATTGCAAGTAGGCTATTTAGGTTTTTATGTTGCTAACGCCACGTAGCGCTCTGTATGAAAGACACTGACTGTGCTGTGTGGCTGGTTGGACTCATTCCTGGAATATTCGCTTGTGTACTGTTGGGCTGTTGGATGTGAACAGCACATAGCATTGTACAGTTGGAGGTGAGCCGCCAGCAGTGGTGGATGTGGGGAGAGAGATGCCAGAGTTTTGTGAGCGGACGATCTGGACGTGTGTCCGTCAGAAAAAGGAAATGTGTAAGACTGGATGTCATGAACTGATATATATATTATGACTTCTGAACACTGTTAAGGTAAATACATTGTTTATTATATATCAAAATCTTTCATTTGCTAACTGTGCCTATCAGTAGTTAGTGGCTTCAGTAGTTAGAATCTTTTATATAGCTGGCAGTATTGGCGCTCGGTGTATTGCAGTAGTTCGAGTAACGAGGATTTCTGTGAGGTAAGTGATTCATGAAAGGTATAGGTTATTGTTAGTCAGGGCCATTCTTTTGTAGGGATTATTGAAAGTCAGATTGCGTTGCGCTAAAATATTGTGTGTCAGTTTAGTGATGATCAGAATAAGTAAAGAGAGAACTATCTGAGTACGTTCAGTTTACTCAGCTGTCTTTGTATCAAATAACGTAGAAGTTTACCAGCACAGTAATTCATAATTTTCAAAGGGGACGTTTCAAAATCGCATGAACTCAGTAGAACAAGTCCCTCGTGCTTTGCAAAGAGCTACCAGCAGTCCAGCAGGGGAAATAAAATAATGGGGTGCAGTGGTCCAACAGCTTCTCATAATCCACTCATGTCTGTATTCAGTGCTGAGCAACGTTTTAGGCGGCGTTGAGACAATGCCACTGGACAGTGAATAACTGGAAATCAGTGATGTGGACTGATGAATGACGCTGTACCCCGTGGTAATCCTGCAGTGCCATCGATAATCGACTACCGCAGAAATGCTGTACGTTGAAACACTGAGGAAGAAGGAGCAAGACACGCTTGCTGTAGTTACGCGGCGCCGACGCTATTCCACGCTCTTCAGATACCGCCGGGCAGGACAAGAGGAGTCTACTAGGGTATCAGTAGTTTCGTCAAGAGTAAGAACACGCGAAGCAGCTCCACATCAAATGGTTCAAATGGCTCTAACAAGGGAACCTCCCCATCGCACCCCCCTCAGATTTAGTTATAAGTTGGCACAGTGGATAAGCCTTGAAAAACTGAACACAGATCAATCGAGAAAACAGGAAGAAGTTGTGTGGAACTATGAAAAAAATAAGCAAAATATACAAACTGAGTAGTCCATGCGCAAGATAGGCAACATCAAGGATAGCGTGAGCTCAGGAGCGTCGTGTTCCCGTGGTTAGCGTGATCAACTGCTGAACGAGAGCCCCTTGGTTCAAGTCCTCCCTCGAGTGAAAACTTTAATTTTTTGTTTTCAGACAATTATCAAAGTTCAGGCACTCACATATAATCAACTTCGCTCTCCAAAATTCCAGGACATGTTCAGATTTGCTTGGACATATGCAGGATTTAACGGCCTAGACACGGAAAAATTTGAGAACGTTAAAAACATGTTTTACCAGAGCACAGGGAAAACTGTGCGACTGTGAAACTGTTGTATTCATTTGTTGCAGTTTATGTAACACACTCTTGTTTTCATCACTATTTTGGGAGTGATTATCACATCCACAAGAAAACCTAAATCGGGCAGGTAGAAGAATCTTTTTACCCATTCGCCAAGTGTACAAGTTAGGTGGGTCAACAACATATTCCTGTCATGTGACGCACATGCCGTCACCAGTGTCATATAGAATATATCAGACGTGTTTTCCTGTGGAGGAATCGGTTGGCCTATGACTTTGCGATCAAATGTTTTCGGTTCCCATTGGAGAGGCATGCCCTTTCATCTACTAATCCCACGGTTTTTCGGTGCGGTTGCAAAACACACACACTAAACTTATTACAGTGAACAGAGACGTCAATGAACGAATGGACAGATCATAACTTTGCGAAAATAAAGAAAGTAAACTTTTCATTCGAGGGAATACTTGAACCAAGGACCTCTCGTTCTGCAGCTGCTCACGCTAACCACGGGACCACGGCGTTCCTGATTTCACGGCCTCCTTGATGTTGCCTATCTTGCACATGGACTACTCAGTTTGTATATTTTGCTTATTTTTTTCATAGTTCCACACAACTTCTTCCTGTTTTCTCGATTGATCTGTGTTCAGTTTTTCAAGGCCTATCCACTGTGCCAACTTGTAACTAAATCTGAGGGGGGTGCGATGGGGAGGTTCCCTTGTAAGCACTATCGGACTTAACATCTGACGTCATGAGTCCCCTAGACTTAGAACTACTTAATTCTGAGTAACCTAAGGACATCTCGTACCTGAGACCGTAGCAGCCGCGTGGTTCCGGACTGAAGCGCCCGGAACCGCTCGACCACAGCGGCCGGCTTGCTGAAGGCCCAAAAAGGATAAAAATCTTCCTCATTCAACTCCAAAGCGCAAAGTGCAATATTTTTTGTATGTTAATGAAAAAGGGAACTGTTTTTATAAGTACCACAAGAAGCAATACTTCTTTTCTTTTGCGACTTCTCAGTCCCTAATATACTTCGCCGGTATAGTCCTGTTGGGTCATACAAGTCCTCTGATCATTGTATGCATTTTAATGACTCTGTATAATTTTTAAATAAAATAATTTGCTATTAATTCTATAACAGTCCATCAAGTATAAAACTACAAATTTTCATTCCTGATTTCATATTTCTTAGATTTACAGTAAGTAAAGGATTAAGGGGAGTGTGGTGAAAGTTGTGTCTCACAATTTAAAAAACTGGTTTTCCTTTTCTGTACTTAAATCAGTGACACACTTGAAAGACGTTTCTGTAGTGAGAAATCAATCTGTGATAGTATAAGTGTCTTTGGAAAATTCAGGAAGGGTGTATAAGGACACTCTGTCTAGTACTTGTGGTGGTCAATCAGGGGCCTAGTGTACCATATGGTCCGTTGAGAACATCTGGTTTAAACGCACAAAGAGAGCTCTAGTTCAACGATTTCTGTTTTTGGGTTTAACTCAGCGTGTGTTCATGTGCAGAGACGCTGCCGTCGTTAAGCAATATTTTAAGTAGAATTGAAATCAGTTTTCTGATATTCATTCTCAGGTCGACCACAGCGGCCGGCAGCTCCACATCAGCCTAAAGAGGACAATGTAAGCATACGTCGCTTGGCAAAGCCTCGTGCCAGCTTACATCGACGGAGTACTGTATGCTACCAACGGATACTGCGTGAAGAGTTTGACAGAGCACTGAAAGACCTGAGTCGAAACAAGGCCCCCGGAGTAGACAACATTCCATTGGAACTACTGACGGCCTTGGGAGAGCCAGTCCTGACAAAACTCTACCATCTGGTGAGCAAGATGTATGAAACAGGCGAAATACCCTCAGACTTCAAGAAGAATATAATAATTCCAATCCCAAAGAAAGCAGGTGTTGACAGATGTGAAAATTACTGAACAATCAGTTTAATAAGCCACAGCTGCAAAATACTAACACGAATTCTTTACAGACGAATGGAAAAACTAGTAGAAGCCGACCTCGGGGAAGATCAGTTTGGATTCCATAGAAATACTGGAACACGTGAGGCAATACTGACCTTACGACTTATCTTAGAAGAAAGATTAAGGAAAGACAAACCTACGTTTCTAGCATTTGTAGACTTAGAGAAATCTTTTGACAATGTTGAATGGAATACTCTCTTTCAAATTCTAAAGGTGGCAGGGGTAAAATACAGGGAGCGGAAGGCTATTTACAATTTGAACAGAAACCAGATGGCAGTTATAAGAGTCGAGGGACATGAAAGGGAAGCAGTGGTTGGGAAGGGAGTAAGACAGGGTTGTAGCCTCTCCCCGATGTTATTCAATCTGTATATTGAGCAAGCAGTAAAGGAAACAAAAGAAAAATTCGGAGTAGGTATTAAAATCCATGGAGAAGAAACAAAAATCTTGAGGTTCGTCAATGACATTGTAATTCTGTCAGAGACAGCAAAGGACCTGGAAGAGCAGTTGAACGGAATGGATAGTGTCTTGAAAGGAGGATTAAGATGAACATCAACAAAAGCAAAACGAGGATAATGGAATGTAGTCGAATTAAGTCGGGTGATGCTGAGGGAATTAGATTAGGAAATGAGACACTTAAAGTAGTAAAGGAGTTTTGCTATTTGGGGAGCAAAATAACTGATGATGGTCGAAGTAGAGAGGATATAAAGTGTAGACTGGCAATGGCAAGGAAAGCGTTTCTGAAGAAGAGAAATTTGTTAACATTGAGTATAGATTTAAGTGTCAGAAAGTCATTTCTGAAAGTATTTGTATGGAGTGTAGCCATGTATGGAAGTGAAACATGGACGGTAAATAGGTTGGACAAGAAGAGAATAGAAGCTTTCGAAATGTGGTGCTACAGAAGAATGCTGAAGATTAGATGGGTAGATGACATAACTAATGAGGAAGTATTGAATAGGATTGGGGAGAAGAGAAGTTTGTGGCACAACTTGACTAGAAGAAGGGATCGGTTGATAGTACATGTTCTGAGGCATCAAGGGATCACCAATTTAGTATTGGAGGGCAGCGTGGAGGGTAAAAATCGTAGGGGGAGACCAAGAGATGAATACACTAAGCAGATAGAGAAGGATGTAGGTTGCAGTAGGTACTGGGAGATGAAGAAGCTTGCACAGGATAGAGTAGCATGGAGAGCTGCATCAAACCAGTCTCAGGACTGAAACCACAACAACAACAAACTGCAAACTTGTACTGTAACGAAGATCAGTGACTTCAGCTGCTCTTGCGTATTTGAATCTCCATTTATTCCACGCTTGCTCTGACAGTCACAGCAACGAGGAGCAAAGTTAAGTGTATAGTTTTTGCATTAATAAAGTGTTCTGTTCACTGATTGGTCGCTTCTTTTCCTGCACGTATGTCCAAAGTGGACACTACAAATCTGATTAAGGGGTTTGCGTTTGTTGAATGCCTGGAGAACGTTACCAGCCATCACGCGAAGTGCCAGGAGTGAAGCAGGGAGGAAGTGGTGTTGCGATGTTGTGAAGATGTTTCTCGTGGATAGAGTGTGGTTCCTTACTGCGCTACGTTTTAAAATCAGAAGGTTCAAATGGCTTTAAGCACTATAGGACTTAATATCTGAGGTCATCAGTCCACTAGACTTAGAACTACTTAAACCTAACTAACCTAAGGAAGTCACACACATCCATGCCGAGGCAGGGTTCGAACCTGTGACAGTAGCAGCAGAGCGGTTCCGGACTGAAGCGCCAAGAACCGCTCGGTCACAGCGGCCGGCCAGAAGGATATGAACACATTTTACAACATTTTGTACAGCGTAACGTACAGGACCAGTATGGAGACGATGGTTGTTTCTATTAGCATGGGAGTGTCCCTGTTGCAAAGGAGCACCTATGAGGCAATGCTTTCTCGACAATAACATTTCAGAAATGAACTGGCCAGCCCAGAGTTTCAGCCTGAACGCAGTGTCACACTTTTCGGACCGAGCGAGGTGGCGCAGTGGTTAGCACACTGGACTCGCATTCGGGAGGACGACGGTTCAATCCCGTCTCCGGCCATCCTGATTTAGGTTTTCCGTGATTTCCCTAAATCGCTTCAGGCAAATGCCGGGATGGATCCTTTGAAAGGGCACGGCCGATTTCCTTCCCCATCCTTCCCTAACCAGAGCTTGCGCTCCGTCTCTAATGACCTCGTTGTCGACGGGACGTTAAACACTAAATCTCCTCCTCCTCCTCCTCACACTTTTCGGGTGAGTCAGGACCTCGACTTCGCTCCATACCCCAGCATCTAAGATCACTACCCTAACTGATTTCTCTTGAGGAAGAATTGGCTGCCATTCCTTCACTGATACCTCACTGATGGAGTCCTCAGCAGTGTTCAAGCACTCATAAAGATGAAGGTTGGACACACACTACATTAATGTCCTCTAATAGATGTCCGGATACTTCTGATAGGATAGTGCATCTTACTCTCAGGAATCACCAAGGTAACGTCATAAAACAAAAGAATACAGCGATTGAAACTCAGAACTGAAACATATAATTAGTTTCATTTATCGCTAGAGCCTGATAAGATAGCAGATGTTAACAGTACTTACCGTAGCCAGATGTGATTAAGCGTCTCTTGGTCTCGTCTCTGACAGATCATTTTATCTTGCGGGATACGTAAATTGGGTGGCGCGATGATCCATATCAGTTGTAGAGAAAATCTTTAGCTAGAATCCCCACTTGGGATTAAATAATGCGTAATTTTGCGCACTTGACAGCTTGATGAGCTTTTGTGATGCCTTTCGAGCACATTATCATCGTGCGTCTCTCTAAAAGTGCACGATTATGGAGTAATGATGGACACAAGAATCGGCCATCTGCTTAAGAGGGAACCATCCTGGATTTTGCCTCATCTTAAAAACGAACCTGGGCATCTGAATCGGGATGTCAACCGCGTACCCCTCGAGTAAGAGTCCACTGTTTTTACCTCTGCGCCACTCTGATTCTCGAAAGAGAATTCGATTGGGTCGATCTCCAGAGATAAGTGAACAAAGATATATCGGAGTTGCTGTCACGCCTTTTTAGCTTACTACATTAACTCAGTAATAATTATTATGCAATCGTCGAATGCGCAAAAACCAACATACACTTTTTCCTTTATAAGTTTATTGATACTATGTTTGTTGAAATTGCTGTTATAATAATGCCTTTTCATCGCGCGGGTAAACTCCGCTTCTGTCCTAGCGATCTTGTGACGGGAACCTCATGTCAGCGATCTTGAACAAGCCTGAAGTGGTTCCTACACACACTGGTAAACCGAAACATTACGACCACTGACCACTGCCGACCGTCAAACTGAATACCGCCTGGTGATTTTCCGGGCACGTGACACGGCAAGGCGAGTAATTAAGCGAACCAGAGACGATTGAGGAATCGTTCTAGGGACGATCAGGCTGCAAATGAGGAAATCCACACGCATAAGCGACTTTGAGTGGGGTGTGGTCCCTAAGGACACGCCGAAATGATAGTCTAAATCTTTATTACAAACACCTTGTTCATAATACATTCACAGGAACCATAATTACAACAAAGCTTCAGTAATAAAACTTCCGGGCTAAGAGGCCGTGGTCCAATAATAGAAATACTTCTCCCTGATGTTTCGTTGCCAGCTGCGGGCAACATCATCTGAGGTGAGTCTACGACTACGTGAAAGCCTACACGCTATGATTACAACAAACCTTGTCTTATACTAAAGTTTAGACTTTCACGGCCGGAAATATCATGTCCATTACAATTATCCGGGCCCAGATAATTATAATGGACAAAGCTTGTCTTATAGAACACGAAAATCTTTTAATATATCTTCCACATATCGTTTTCCTTCAACCACTTACATCCCATAGTGCTCAGAGCCATTTGAACCATTTTTCAGCCACTTACATTAATTTAAACCATGTCCATGGACCCTTAATTAATTCAATATGACTGAAAAATAAATCACACCTGCTTCGTCACTTGCATGGAAACCCTTTTGTCTATCTTTTCATCACATCCAAGTTCAGAGTTCAGACAGTAATGTTTTAAGACTTCTTTGGCCAACTTATCATAATTTACAGACAATATTCATAGAAACATCCTTCGTAAAATATAACTGACTTAACTAGCTCAGATAAAAGTTATGTGATCAACAAACACCAACATTTTTAATGTTTACTCAGGCAAGTTTTCATTAAATGAAACACTATTCATAAAACTGTTAAGATAAATATGGCTGACAGAATCAACCCAGTGTTCAACAGACAGTAATATTTTAAGGCTTCCTTGGACAACTTTTCATGATTCAAACACAATATCCATAAAAGCATTCTCGTAAAATACACTCCTGGAAATGGAAAAAAGAACACATTGACACCGGTGTGTCAGACCCACCATACTTGCTCCGGACACTGCGAGAGGGCTGTACAAGCAATGATCACACGCACGGCACAGCGGACACACCAGGAACCGCGGTGTTGGCCGTCGAATGGCGCTAGCTGCGCAGCATTTCTGCACCGCCGCCGTCAGTGTCAGCCAGTTTGCCGTGGCATACGGAGCTCCATCGCAGTCTTTAACACTGGTAGCATGCCGCGACAGCGTGGACGTGAACCGTGTGTGCAGTTGACGGACTTTGAGCGAGGGCGTATAGTGGGCATGCGGGAGGCCGGGTGGACGTACCGCCGAATTGCTCAACACGTGGGGCGTGAGGTCTCCACAGTACATCGATGTTGTCGCCAGTGGTCGGCGGAAGGTGCACGTGCCCGTCGACCTGGGACCGGACCGCAGCGACGCACGGATGCACGCCAAGACCGTAGGATCCTACGCAGTGCCGTAGGGGACCGCACCGCCACTTCCCAGCAAATTAGGGACACTGTTGCTCCTGGGGTATCGGCGAGGACCATTCGCAACCGTCTCCATGAAGCTGGGCTACGGTCCCGCACACCGTTAGGCCGTCTTCCGCTCACGCCCCAACATCGTGCAGCCCGCCTCCAGTGGTGTCGCGACAGGCGTGAATGGAGGGACGAATGGAGACGTGTCGTCTTCAGCGATGAGAGTCGCTTCTGCCTTGGTGCCAATGATGGTCGTATGCGTGTTTGGCGCCGTGCAGGTGAGCGCCACAATCAGGACTGCATACGACCGAGGCACACAGGGCCAACACCCGGCATCATGGTTTGGGGAGCGATCTCCTACACTGGCCGTACACCACTGGTGATCGTCGAGGGGACACTGAATAGTGCACGGTACATCCAAACCGTCATCGAACCCATCGTTCTACCATTCCTAGACCGGCAAGGGAACTTGCTGTTCCAACAGGACAATGCACGTCCGCATGTATCCCGTGCCACCCAACGTGCTCTAGAAGGTGTAAGTCAACTACCCTGGCCAGCAAGATCTCCGGATCTGTCCCCCATTGAGCATGTTTGGGACTGGATGAAGCGTCGTCTCACGCGGTCTGCACGTCCAGCACGAACGCTGGTCCAACTGAGGCGCCAGGTGGAAATGGCATGGCAAGCCGTTCCACAGGACTACATCCAGCATCTCTACGATCGTCTCCATGGGAGAATAGCAGCCTGCATTGCTGCGAAAGGTGGATATACACTGTACTAGTGCCGACGTTGTGCATGCTCTGTTGCCTGTGTCTATGTGCCTGTGGTTCTGTCAGTGTGATCATGTGATGTATATGACCCCAGGAATGTGTCAATAAAGTTTCCCCTTCCTGGGACAATGAATTCACGGTGTTCTTATTTCAATTTCCAGGAGTGTATGACTAATATAACCATCTCAGATAAAGTTCTGATTCCACAAAACACAAAAATTTTAAGGTTTACTCGGCCAACTTTTCATTAACTAATACAATGTTCATAAAATCCGGATTCATAAAATATGACTAACATGACTAACTCACATCTAAGTTCTGAGTTCAACAAAGCCCAAAATTTTTAAAGTTTACTCGGCCAACTTCTGATTAATTAGAGCAATACTACTTGCATATACCACTTTCGAATGATTTCATCACCTGACTGTGAAGAGAAGATATTCCCAAGAAAAACTTAACACAGGCCGCTTCCACTCTACATGAGAATTAGTAATGGACGCGAGCACACCAAAAGATTTTAACCAATACAAGATATCCATGGGACAGATGTGAAATAAAAGGTACTCAACTCTGCACTGAGATTGAGCTTCAGAAACCATAACTCTCCACCGAAAGGATGGAATTACATGACAGTAACAACATAACCCGGGATGTAGCGGGGGGGGGGGGGGGGGGGGGGGGCACGTGGGCCTTAAATATCACTCTGCAACCGTGGTAGTCCAATCCCGGTTTGCTCGCGTCAACCCCTGCCAATTATCTGCAACATAAAACACATCAGCGGAAGACAATATTCTAAGGCATGAGATACACAATCCTAACTGCACAACTAGTAATCAGTATCGTGTAACCATATACTCCACAAATGAAACCAACAGAATTAACATTCGTGACTTACTTGGGCAGTCATGGCTCTTAAATTCTGGTTAGCCAATCCCTTAAAACAATCACTAAAATAATGGCATAAAAGTTAGAATAGCAAGAATAGTCTCGGCGCACGTTTAAAGACCAGACTAAAATAATTACATAACAGGCACAACGGGAAAAATTTTTCAGCGTGGCTTGGAACGCCAAACACAGACTTACGCACTACTTAGTTACACTTCTAGCTACGTCTTTAGACATGTTTCGTGTCTGTTTGGTGGGCGTCGTTACACTTCCTTAACTGTCGTCAAAGTATCAAGTGACGACACTAAATTCAGTGATAAGCAATTGGGACAATTCCAAATGGTTTTTAGTACACTGGAATATTTAGTTAACATGAACACCACCCACCGAAGCAACTCGACGACTCCAATTCACTCGGCCTGTGTAACTCGTAACCAACTCGACGGAACTTGTCCTTCCAATCTCGAGCAAATCCCAGTCACCATGGGCAGAAGATTTGCATTGTAATGGTTAAACTCTCAATAGCGGCTGGCCACGCTCCTTCGTCGTGCCGAGTCGGACTCTCGCCGTGCTGCATACAAACACAGTGCCACGTCACGTCACCTCACACCTTGGATACCTGCACACCAGCAACCAGCAGAGCGTGCGCACTGCAGTTAAAATCGCCCGCCGCCAAAGATGTGAAGAAGACGAATCAGCATCGAAGTCGACTCAACGATCAAAAGACAATCGATGGAAACTGGCGCCAGCAACATACCAGCTCACTGAGAAAGGGCAGTTTGTTATATTTCGAAGCCTGGAAACGAGCATCTCGAAAACGGCGAATATGGTCGCCTGTTCGTGTACTGTCGTCGTGACCATCTGTGGCCAATGGTCGAAGGACGATGTTTTGAGCACGAGTGGGCGACAATGTGTTGGACGTCCACCCTACTCTGTGTAACAGGATATGCGTTGATCTGTGGCAATTTTGACGTTGACGATAGAACAGAATTTTGGTACAGATACAATTGTTTCGGAGCACACTGCTAGCTCACACTGTTGAACAAGGCAATCAGCAGACGACCTCTACGTCCTCCCACGTTGACCCACGATTACGGTCGGCACGGGATCACCGAGATTGGACCGCAGACCACTGGAAATGTGTCGCTTGTCGTACGATTCACGTTTCTTGTTACACTTACTTTTCACGTATTTTGTTTCACCTAGTATTCACACGTCTCGTTACACCAGATCGGACTGTCCATGTCACAGATTCAGAATCTACACCTGCATACATACTCCACAAGCCAGCATACTGTGCGTCGAGGAAGGCTCTTTGTCATTCCTCTCCTGTTCGACTCGCAGACAGAGAGAGGAAAAAAACGAATATCTATATGCCTCCTTATCTCGCCCTATTTCTCTTATTTTCGTGGTCCTTACACCAAATGTACCTTGGTGGTAGTAAAATCGTTCTGAGGTCAGCTTCAGATGATGATACTGTAAATTTTGTCAATAGTGTTTTTCGAAAAGAATGTCACCTTCCCTCTACGGACTTCAATTTGAGTTCCCGAAACTTCTCCATAACGTGAACCGACAGGTAACAACTCTAGCAGCGTGCCCCTGAATTACTTCCATGGCTTCATTTAATCCAACCTGATGTGAATCCCAAACATTCGAGCAGTATTCAAGAATAGATCGCTCTAGCGTCCTACGTGCGGTCTCCTTTACACATGAACCATACTTTCCTAAAATTCTCTCAATAAACAGAAGTCAACCATTCGCCTTCCCTACCACAATTCTCACGTGTTCTTTCTATTTGATATCGCTTTGCAGAGTTACGCCAAGATATTTAAACGACGTGACTGAGTCAAGAAGGACACCAGTAATGATGTATCCGAACATTATGGATTTCTTTACTACTCACTCCATTAACTTACATTTTGTCTAAGCCACCTTGTATCCTCCTACCGTCGCTTCACTTACATAACTTCCCATAAACCACAGTATCACCAACAAACAACCGAAATTGCTGCCCACTGTGTCCGCAGAAAATAATAGCGGTCCTATCACACACCCCTGCGGAACACCTGACGAATCATGCTACAGTGATTTCAGGAGTGTGATAGATAATACATGTTGTTGTTTTGGTTAGCCAATCGACCTGATTCGAAGGTGTAGAAACAAATCTGGGACGGTATCGGCCGTTCCTTCACACCCAGAAACCACCAACTCGTAATTTACGGATATTACGTGACCAGATCGTAGACATCTGGTGTCACAGACCTCTGGAAGTCTATCAAGGACTTGTCAAATCTATGCCACGCACAACAACTGCTGTATTGTCTACTGTGGGTCAACGTGCCATTAAACAGATGGTCACAATGCTTTCGCTCACGAGTATATTTCTAGCGATACTGGCGAATAGCGAATGATACGGCCCGTGAGATTTTATTACAAGAACAGGACTGGAAACTGGCGCACTTACTGCACTTTCAAGCGACTATCGCTGCCCAGTTAATGGGATGGACAAGCCCATCTCGGCGACACGTGGTTTTTTTGCTTCACAGCGCAGTGGCGTGTTTTGGCAAGCTGTGCATTACGCGGCATCTGAAGCCTCCTTTAAAATTTTAAGTAACGCTTGACGCTTTTTTCGATCATTCCAAGTCTTAAAAAAATATTTCACAGCGACATTTTGCACATTGATACCCTGTTTGATATATTCCAGTCTTCATTTTTGGCTCTCTTAGGTCTTGGCTACCGAGGTGAGAAGGTAAGGCTAGTTAATCTAACAGTTGTCATATTCGATCCACGCTCATCATTCACACGAATTTTCTGAGTAGCCCTATTGCTTTACCTATGCCAACGATGCCTTACTAGGTTGGTAGATTCTTGTGGCCGTGATCCGTTCAGTAGTCCATGGTAAAGAGGGAAATTAACAGCTCATGATGCAAGCCCTCTGATAATGTGAACTTTACTGTTGCTCGAGACAAAATCACGCAGTATCGTACCGAAAAAGTGGCCAATGTTTATAAATAATAAAGTCTGATTAAGTTTGGTTGCGAAGCTTAGGAGCGAAAATAACTTTCACATGGTGTGTCACCGCCAAGTAACGTATCTCGTTGAAACTTGGATCCATGCATTGAAATAACTGCTATAGTAAAGTACAGGGGGTTAACTGAAACAGATACACAATGAGACGAACAGAAATGACATTTTTTTTCAAATACAACAACTACACTGAAGTCGCCGCGATTCATGATGGTGCCCTGGATGTTACAAACAGCGGGACGGTTCTTAATACGACGTGTGAGCACCATAGACGAGAATGCACGCTCTGCAACATGTTTCCATGCTGGCCACAAGATTGGTAAGTTCTTGTGGATGGTCGTTGTTGCATATGGATGTGTGTTCCCATACGTCTCCCCAATGCAGCCCACATGTGCTCTAGAGGATTTCAGTCCGCGGGGCCGAGAAGGCCACTCCATTCGTCGAATTTCCTCTCGTTCCAAGAGTTCCTCCATCCACGCTGTTCGGTGCGGTCGCGAGTTGTAACCAGTAAAAACAAAGTCAGATGTTCGTCACTGTTCGACTTATCCTCATATGCCGATGAGTGTAAATACGTAATGCATCCACGAATACTGAAGAACTGTTCCACATATGTAATAAAATCTCCAAAATTCACCAATTTCTGCTCCGAAAGACAGTAATTCAGTTGCACAGCATGTACATCTTTCAAAACTCTTATAGGAAAGCATACAGCACTTTCAACAGTAATCTAAAAAATGAAATGGTTTCAGATGATGACTACAACGAATAACTCACACATTATACAACAATAAATGCAAGGAAATCTCTAATTTGCAGCGAAGTATCAATCAAAGTAATTACGCTTGCAGTCACCCAGCAGACAGATTACACACTTTCCAATATACACTAAGCAGATCCAATTCACTCAGATAACAAAATAAGTTATGAAACAGCAACTGATCTTAAAGTAACTAAAGAGTGCGCTCGCAGGTAAAATTGCTTTTACACTGATCTGAAAAACATAAAGTAACGTGAAATGCAATTTTGTTTAATACTGTGTCCATGAGAAGGGTTATGAACGATAAATCCAACAGACCCTTAAACGAGATAAACATTTACATCTACATTTACATGACTATCATGAAACTGACATCTAAGTGCTTGGCAGACGGGTCATCGAGCCACCTTTATACTCTTTCCCTGCCGTTCCACTCTCGAAAAGCACGCGGGAAAAACGATCGCTTGAATCTTTCCGTGGGAACACTGATTTCTCTTATTTTAGTTCCATGGCCTTTCCTCACCGTGCCAGTGGGCGCCAGTCAAGCGAAAAGATCTCGGCGCAGGCAGAAAGCAGGTGATTGCAATGTCATAAAAAATTGTCGCCTCGAGGAAAAAGGCCTTCGTTTTAATAACTGCTGCCGCATCTCGCGTGTGTCAGACCCGTGATAAACTCTCCTTAGTTTCGCGTTACTACAAAACGAGCTACCCTTCCTTAAACTTTTTCGATGTCTGTCATCAGTTATATCTAACGAGAATCCAACACCGTGAGTCAATACTCCAGAAGAGGACGGACAAGAACAGTGTACGCAGCCTTTTTCGTAGATCTGTTACATGTTATAAGTGTTCGGCCAATAAAATGTCATCTTTGGTTCGCCTTCCCCTCAATATTTTCTATGTGATCCTAATTCAAGTTGTAGCAAAATATATCCCCCAGGTTTTTAGTTCATTGGACAACCTTTATCCGTTTTATTTATCGTGTTACGGAGGTTCAGCTGCCATTTTTCACATCATACATACAGGGTGTTCTAAAATAGCCGTTACAAGCTTTTAGGACGGAGTGAGTACATAATAATTCGAATAGGAAACCATGTCCGGAAACGTACCGTTCGCGTTCTACGACGGATTCATATCAGATGTTTAACTCATCGACTTCCGCTTGAGGAACGGAATTAGGCGTGACGCAGTACAACTACTAGGTAACAATTCGAAAGGAAACATAACGAAACATTCATTTATGGCTTAAGCACATTTCTTTCTATCAACACTTAAACATTATGTTCTGTACATACAGTATGCTGGGTTCTTTTTTGTTTTGGAATAATGTAAACACGTAATATGTTAATAAAACAAATGTGCTTAAGTGATAAATGGCTGTTTCGCTATGTTTCCTTTCGTACTGTTAACTAATAATGTCTAATAACAGTACGTTGCAGCTAATTCAAATCCCCATCAGAATTGGATGAGTTATCCCTCTGCATTGAAACTGTCGAAGAATGGAAACGGTACGTTTCGTGTTATGGGTTCCAATTCAAAATATTATGTTCTCACTCCCCTCTATAATTCCTAAAAATTTGTAACAGATATTTCCAAACACACTGTGTATATTGCCTAAACTGCTTTGTAATTGGTTTTGATCATCTGGTGACTTTACTAGACGCTGAGGGACAGCATCATCTACAAACAATCGAAGAGAGCTGCACACATTGTGTCCTAAATCGTTTATATAGATTGGGAACGTAATGACCTTCCGTCAGTTATTACAAACTGTGACCTTTCTGACAGGAACTCAAGTATTTATTCCCACAAGTGCAACGATGCTCCATGGACACGCAGTTTGAGGAGCACCGTCAAAGGCCATCTGGAAATCTAAAAATATGGAATCAATCTGAGATTCCCTGTGGATAGCACTCACTAGCGCGTGAGAGTAAGGAGCCAGTTGCGTTTCATAAGAGCGATGTTTTGTGACTCCGTGATGAGTATGCGTCATTACATTGTTTTATCTGAGGTAGTTCACAATATTCGAACACGGCGTATGTTCCACAATTCTACAGCAAATTGACGTCAGCGATATGGTCTACACAGGGTGATTCAAACACTCCTCGTGGGTGTAATGTATGCAACAGCATAACAGTAAAACATTAAATAGAGTTTTGTCTGAAACTGCTTTATATCAGAGTTATGCAGTAGAGTAGGCATCAGAAGCGCAACACAAAGTTAACTCTTCTCAGAAAGCAACAAGACCAAACGACCCGAAATACAACTCAACTACGTACTGTACGTTTATCCCAGGACAAGTTCAAATTGATGTCTTTGTAGTTGAAGACAGTGACGTGTTCCACGTCTGAGCGCTGTCGTAATGTTGCATGCATCTCATTTTGCACAGCTGTTTTCAATTTGCTGCTGTAGTTGTGCCACGTTGTTGCAACGCCACACAGAAGCTCCATGAGGCGGTCCATCGGGTAGAAGGGGTTAAGATCCGGCCAAGTAGCTGATCCTGCACGACCCGTCCACTCACCGGAATAAGCGGCTCTGGGAGACTCCCCTGACACCCGACAGAAATGTGCAGGGGCACCGCCGACAAAGGAACATCAGGCGACATGCAGGCAAACACGACACCCCAAAATCCTGTACTGACCCATAATGTAATGCCTACCAAAGATGCCATGCGTCATAACTCTGAAATAAAGCAGTTTCAGACAAAATTTTACCTAGCCTTTCACTCTTACTTGGATCAATACATTATACCCACGCAGTGGGTACAGTAACTTGTGAATCACCAAATGACATCAAACGAATGGCTGACAGAAATTGTGATATCATGCAGAAAAGTAATTACATCAATTTAAATGAAAAGGTGTAATCTGATAACGGATACCCACATATTCGACTGTCAATAAGGAGAAATCGTTTGCTGTACGGCGTAGTAACTACCGACATGTGTAAAGGTTAGTTAACGTTATTACACTAAGTAGAAAACAATTCTGTAAACTTCGTACAACGGTGACAATACTATTAGACGTACTCTACATATACAAAATTAGCTTAGAGCCCGCTGCCTCGCTCGCATAGACTGTATGGCCTGCAGAGATTTTTTTTTAATCGAATTTTTATGTTGTTCACAAATTGCAACACCTTCTAAGCTTTTCACGCTACTTAAGGCCATATAAGCATGGTCTCTTCCGAATGTACTTCTGACCAAAAAGCGATTGCGGTTGCCGTTTTTGTTAATCACGCCTTTTGCGCTCTTGTGAAGTTCATAGCAACTTTCATCACCTAACAAACATTTCTGTATATCTAACGGAGAAGTTTTCATAAATTTTCGTAAATTTAGTTTTAAGACTTTTTTAATGTAACGAAATATTTTTCTTAGAAATTTTCATCTTCTATTGCACTCAATTAGAGGCCGAATTTCCAAAAAAATTTAAACATGTACTTTTTTATTTCAAACCTAGAAGTCAAATACAAGTTGTCACAGATGTATCCTTAAAAATCCTTCAGTAGCGTTTTAGTAAATAGTTATTTTCAAAAACGAAACTTTGACCCACTACTTTACCCCCTTAGTGGTTGAATTTCCAAAAATTCTGAAACACATTTTTTTTTATTTTCTGACTGATAAACCGGATACCAGTTTTCGTACTTCTAGCTTCAAAAGTCCCTAAATAGCGAAACACTTCCAAAAAACCTTTCATCCCCTGAGGAGGGGAATTTCGAGCAATCCCTTCTTAAACGATGTCACACCCTCTTCAAACTTTCAGTTTCTATCCTTAGCAGTTTCGGCTGGGTGGTGATGAGCCCGTGAATCAGTCTGACTAGGGGTTGAACTTCCAAAAACAGTGAAGCACGTATTTCTTCATCTCTAATCGAGAAGCCACACACCAATTTTCAAATATTTAGCTTTAAAAATGCTTTTCTACTGAAATATTTTTTTAAAACTTTTCACCCCGTGTTTCGCCCCCTTAGGGGTTGTATTTACAAAAAAGCTGACATGCTCAAATCATTCTCTGTGCAGCTGCTGGTTTCAAATACCGTAATCTGCTGAGGACAGTCACGTTAAGTTTACTATGGAAGTTTCGAATGAGAGACAACAGGAGAGTGGATTACACATTCACTAACACTCAAAGATCGTCTTTGAAATTTGGTCTGCGCTTGCGATAAATTATTAAAATCACTTCATATTGGTTTATATTTTTTATTCGTTGTATGATTGTACAATTTCGGTCAAAGACCATTCTGAAGCAGCCCATTAAACGAAGCCAAATACGAATTTTCACAAATTTAGCTTCAAAAATGCCTGCACAATCAAATATTTCCATAAAAATTTTCATGTCCCGTTTCACCACTTAGGAGCTGTTTTTCCAAAAACAATGAAAAGCGTATTTTTTTATTTCTCGCTGAGAAGCTAAATTTAAATTTTCATAGATTCAGCTTTAAAAATGCTTTCATAATGAAACTGAAACTATTCCCTACTTCACCCCCTTTGGGGTTCAATTTCCAAAAACAATGAAACACGAATTTTTTATTTGTAACAAATAAGTCAAATACGAATGTTCATAGGCGTAGCTTTAAAAATGCTTTAGTAGTTCTTTAATAATGATATATTTTCAAAAAAGGTTTCACCCACTATTTCAACCCTTAGGGTTCAATTTCGAAAAATGCTGAAGCAGATTTTTTTATTACTTACCAAGAAACCAAACACCAGTTTACGTAGGTCTAGCTTCAAAATTGCCTTAACAGCGACATTAAAAAAAACTGTTCATCCCTTAGTTGCCCCTTAGTGTTGGAATTTCGATAAATCCCTTCTGAAACAACTACAGTATAAGATCGGCACCTTCTCCAAGTTTCAAGTTTCTCCCTTAGCGATTAGGACTGGGCGATAATGAGTGAGTCAGTCAGTCAGGACATTGACTTCTATATACAGAGAAGAATAATGAGGTTTTCTTCTCTACTTGTCGACAACAGGCAGTTTATGTATTCTCCAGAGTTTTCTGATTGTATGATTATTCGTCGTTGGGGAATACCGTAATCTATTGAGGTCACTCACGTCAAGTTTACTGTGGAAGTTTCGAATGAGAGACAACAGGAGAGTGGATTACACATTCACTAACACTCAAAGATCGTCTATGAAATTTGGTCTGCGCGTGCGAAAAATTATTAAAATCACTTCATATTGACTAAAGCTTACATTTTTTTTAAATTCGTTGTATGGTTGTACAATTTCGGTCAAAGACCATTCTGAAGCAACTTCTTAAACGAAAGCCACACGAATTCATTGCATCAACTATCGGTTAATGTTCGAACATAGTTTTTTATTAATCCTAGCACATTGTAAAGTCTGATTTGTTGTTATTATACACTGGTGTCCAAAATTAAAGAAAAAAACCGTTACTAGGCGCTTCAGTCTGGAACCGCGCGACTGCTACGGTCGCAGGTTCGAATCCTGCCTCGGGCATGGATGTGTGTGATGTCCTTAGGTTAGTTAGGTTTAAGTAGTTGTAAGTTCTAGGGGACTGCTGACCTCAGATGTTAAGTTCCATATTGCTCAGAACCATTTGAACCATTTGAAGAAACCGCTATGTCCCAGTCCTGTGTCTGAGTCACGATATAATCATAAAAACTGTCAACAGATGTCAATAAGATCGCGTTCTGCACAGAAGATGGCATTCCAGTCAACAGACAATCACGCCAGCGATGACATCAGGGCACCCATCAAACGGGGTAGTGTTTTTTGTCAGGTAGTCCCACGTGCACAATCGTTCTGTACACAGTCACAGACGATGCAGTATGGCACAGGGAAGACGCCTACCAGACTCTCTACAGTGGAGAGGCGTAGGAACAATGGACGCAGGACAGTCGCAAACTGAGGTGGCCCGATGGTGTAATGTGAATTGTTCTGCTGTTTCTCGGATATCGATCACGTATGATCTCACAAAGAGAGTACCGTCATTTGGCTGTAAGGCCACGGCGGTACCGCCTTAGTACTGCACGGAAACTGTCATCTGACCTCGCAGCATCCACTGGACGTGTTGTATCGAGGCAAATGGTGTACAGAAGGCTTCGGCAGAGTAGTCTTTATTGCCGGAGACTTGCTGTTTGTTTGCCTCTGACGCGCCGTCACAGAAGGAAACGTCTAGAATGGAGTCATCAACATTCCACCAGGACCATCGAACAGTGTTCCAGTGTTCTTTTCACAGATGAGTCCCGAACTGGTCTGGAGAGCGATTTCCAGCGGATTTGCATCTGGAGGGAACGTGGAACACGATTTTGGGACCCATACATTGTGGAAAGAGACTGCTATCGAGGAAGATCCCTAAAGGTTGCGGCAGGGATTATGTTGTCCACTGGAATAGCTTTTCATGAAATTGTACAGGTGAATCGGCAAGGTTTAACTGCTGTTAGGTATCGTGACGTGATCTTGACACCTCATATGTTGTTGTTGCGAGGTGCTGTGGGCCCAGACTTCGTGTTGATGGACAATAATGCTCGACCTCATAGTGCGTAGTTGATTGATGTTTTCTTGGAAACAGAAGATACTGCTCGCTCTTCCGATCTGAATCACATAGAGTAGGTCTGGGATGCTGTGCGAAGACGGGTTGCATCACGTGATCATCCACCAACCTCTCCCCAAGACTTGCGAGTTAATCTACAGGAATAATGAGCGTTATTTCTTCCACATGAGATTCGTGACATCAGTCATCCCATGTCCCTTCGTTGTCAGGCCTGTATTGGTGCCAGAGGTGGCCACACCATATACTGAGCGCATTAACCAGTTGTCGGAACGTGTGAGTAAATCCGTAAACTTGGAGAAAAAGAAGAACATATTTGTCTACCGTTATGCATGTTGCAGTTGTTTACGTTCTGTATTCTTTACATTGTTTCTACTTTACTGTCACCTTTTTATACTGTTTTGTGGGAAAATAAATGCAACCATGCAAAATTTCCGTTTGTTGCTTTAATTTTGGACACTAATGTATTTCAACTTGTAACTGATTGTTAAAGCACTGAATTTTTGTTCATTCCATTTAAAAAAATGATTGAAAATAGTCTCAGAGCGAAACTGTGCAATAAGACAAAGAGCTGCATGTACTATCAAAACATTAGAAAATTGATACAGATGAAAGTTCACAGGCTTAATATAACCACAAGTAGTGCCCAGAGGATACTGGGAGACAATGCGATTTAAGGGTGCTCTTAGAAATAAATTTCATTACTTATTCCCACCAGTTATCTTTCTTGAACTAGTGTGGGTAAAGAGCCTTCTAAACAGAAATTTGTCTATTAGCTACTTTTTGAGATTTTCATTGATTTACCTATTTTAAATCGTAGATATTAGTAGTACATCATACCAGTTTTAACATCTGTCGACAATTGTTTCCCTCTGCCACCAGTTTATACAAACCGAGGTTTTCGTGTAGGTGAGATTTTAAATTTTTGTACTTGTAGATCGGCTTAATCTCCTGGGACACCAATCCATAACGGATCAAAAGGAAAAGGCCAACTCATAGTAATAACACACATATATGCTTTTACTGTTTTGCAAGACACAGTACGTCCGGCAAGTCGAAAGCTCAAAGGAATAAGCTAATCAAAAATGAGCACGGTGAAGCAAAGTATGATGTCAATAACGCGATAGGAGACACACTGCATCAAATCGACACCGTGTGGAGCGAGATACCACAGAGTGGCTACAATCGGAACGATAGGTAACATAACGAAAGCTTTTATTTGCTGCCTGCTCTTTGTGGGGGATATTGAAACCCTGTTGCCATGGCACACAGACTGCAGATATATCTAGAACGTGCTGACTGTCAGGTTGACAATTTTGAAGACATTATAGATACCTGTAACCAACGACCTGTCTCCCTCGTCCTTTTATGTTCTGATATAGTAAACTATATACGTTGCTTTTGTCGGGACCTTACAATCGTGAACAAGCGGTAATAGCATAAGAGGGCATTCTCCACAAGCTTGTTGCATAGGAGTTGATGAAAAAACAACGCTATTTTCTTTCTTTTGTGTAGGAGGAAAAGGCAATTTATTATTCAGGCTATGAAGTAGCCATTAGAAATATTACATTGGGACAGTTTTTAGAAATATTACATTGGGACAGTTTACCTAAAACATGTAAGAACAGCTGTTGTTGTTGTGGTCTTCAGTTCTGAGACTGGTTTGATGCAGCTCTCCATGCTACTCTATGCTGTGCAAGCTGCTTCATCTCCCAGTACGTACTGCAACCTACATCCTTCTGAATCTACTTGGTGTATTCATCTCTTGGTCTCCCTCTACGATTTTTACCCTCCACGCTGCCCTCCAATACTAAATTGGTGATCCCTTGATGCCTCAGAACATGTCCTACCAACCGATCCCTTCTTCTAGTCAAGTTGTGCCACAAACTCCTCTTCTCCCCAATCCTATTCAATACCTCCTCATTAGTTATGTGATCTACCCACCTAATCTTCAGCATTCTTCTGTAGCACCACATTTCGAAAGCTTCTATTCTCTTCTTGTCCAAACTATTTATCGTCCACGTTTCACTTCCACACATGGCCACACTCCATACAAATACTTTCAGAAACGACTTCCTGACATTTAAATCTATACTCGATGTTAACAAATTCCTCTCCTTCAGAAAAGCTTTCCTTGCCATTGCCAGTCTACATTTTATATTCTCTCTACCTCGACCATCATCAGTTATTTTGCTCCCCAAATAGCAAAACTTCTTTACTACTTTAAGTGTCTCATTTCCTAATCTAATTGTCTCAGCATTACCCTACTTAATTCGACTACATTCCATTATCCTCGTTTTGCTTTTGTTGATGTTCATCTTATATCCTCCTTTCAAGACACTGTCCATTCCGTTCAGCTGCTCTTCCAGGGCCTTTGCTGTCTCTGACAGAATCAAAATATCATCGGCGAACCTCAAAGTTTTTATTTATTCTCCGTGGATTTTAATTCCATCTACAAATTTTTCTTTTGTTTCCTTTACTGCTTGCTCAATATACATATTGAATAACATCGGGGAGAGGCTACAACCCTGTCTCACTCCCTTCACAACCACTGCTTCCCTTTCATGTCCCTCGCTTGACACTACTGAAGTCGCCAGTGATTAAATAAAATATTACTTTCCAGTATTTGACGGATAACAGTTCCATTAAACGTCAAGATACAAATATTTGTCCATAATGTGGAAACCGCCTATGCTCTAACAATGCGGTACTAATTCTCGGACATAAGACCTTACAAAAATACAATTACAGCTGACAAGATTAAGTACTTTACCTTAAATATTCTTATTATTACATTCGCCGTAAATTAATTATGCAAACTGTGCATGATATATACTGACGGAACATAGTCGCAGCTCCAAGAAGGAGTTTAGCGACGTAAATGAGAGTTGGTAGGCTCATTTATACACTCCTGGAAATGGAAAAAAGAACACATTGACACCGGTGTGTCAGACCCACCATACTTGCTCCGGACACTGCGAGAGGGCTGTACCAGCAATGATCACACGCACGGCACAGCGGACACACCAGGAACCGCGGTGTTGGCTGTCGAATGGCGCTAGCTGCGCAGCATTTGTGCACCGCCGCCGTCAGTGTCAGCCAGTTTGCCGTGGCATACGGAGCTCCATCGCAGTCTTTAACACTGGTAGCATGCCGCGACAGCGTGGACGTGAACCGTATGTGCAGTTGACGGACTTTGAGCGAGGGCGTATAGTGGGCATGCGGCAGGCCGGGTGGACGTACCGCCGAATTGCTCAACACGTGGGGCGTGAGGTCTCCACAGTACATCGATGTTGTCGCCAGTGGTCGGCGGAAGGTGCACGTGCCCGTCGACCTGGGACCGGACCGCAGCGACGCACGGATGCACGCCAAGACCGTAGGATCCTACGCAGTGCCGTAGGGGACCGCACCGCCACTTCCCAGCAAATTAGGGACACTGTTGCTCCTGGGGTATCGGCGAGGACCATTCGCAACCGTCTCCATGAAGCTGGGCTACGGTCCCGCACACCGTTAGGCCGTCTTCCGCTCACGCCCCAACATCGTGCAGCCCGCCTCCAGTGGTGTCGCGACAGGCGTGAATGGAGGGACGAATGGAGACGTGTCGTCTTCAGCGATGAGAGTCGCTTCTGCCTTGGTGCCAATGATGGTCGTATGCGTGTTTGGCGCCGTGCAGGTGAGCGCCACAATCAGGACTGCATACGACCGAGGCACACAGGGCCAACACCCGGCATCATGGTGTGGGGAGCGATCTCCTACACTGGCCGTACAACACTGGTGATCGTCGAGGGGACACTGAATAGTGCACGGTACATCCAAACCGTCATCGAACCCATCGTTCTACCATTCATAGACCGGCAAGGGAACTTGCTGTTCCAACAGGACAATGCACGTCCGCATGTATCCCGTGCCACCCAACGTGCTCTAGAAGGTGTAAGTCAACTACCCTGGCCAGCAAGATCTCTGGATCTGTCCCCCATTGAGCATGTTTGGGACTGGATGAAGCGTCGTCTCACGCGGTCTGCACGTCCAGCACGAACGCTGGTCTAACTGAGGCGCCAGGTGGAAATGGCATGGCAAGCCGTTCCACAGGACTACATCCAGCATCTCTACGATCGTCTCCATGGGAGAATAGCAGCCTGCATTGCTGCGAAAGGTGGATATACACTGTACTAGTGCCGACATTGTGCATGCTCTGTTGCCTGTGTCTATGTGCCTGTGGTTCTGTCAGTGTGATCATGTGATGTATCTGACCCCAGGAATGTGTCAATAAAGTTTCCCCTTCCTGGGACAATGAATTCACGGTGTTCTTATTTCAATTTCCAGGAGTGTACATCTGAGAGATGATGTATATTCAAATTTCGCGCCAATCGCCTAAGAGTGACGCTAGTAGCGCCCCTATGAGGTTAAAAATCAGTTTTGCTTTAAATACACTCTGTAGCGCAAGTAAGACCCAGTTACGTTTGGACGTGGTGAGTTGATGTCAGTCAAGAATTCCTTTATGGCGACAAAGCCGCCGTTATCACCATCTCACTCAGATTGAAGGAGGTCATGTAATAGGGCTATGAGAAGCCGGATGTTCCTTCTGCGATACTGCAGGGATGCAGCCACTGTACGAGACTGACTGCTGGCAGCGGTGGTCACGAGAACGTACGGTGCAAGGAGACCGGACTCCGAAAAGACAATCGTGCTCGGCGTTGGGCTCTGGCGCATCACACTGCCTCTGCAGCAGCAATTTGAGCGTCAGTTGGAACCAGAGTGACTCAAAGAACTGTTACAAGTCGTTACTTCAAGCGCAGCTCCGAACCAGATGTCTTGTAGCGTGCATTCCATTGATTCCAAGCCACCACCATTTGCGACTTCTGTGGTGTCAAGCGAGAGCTCGTTGGAGGACAGGGTGGAAGACTCTTATGTTATCTGTTGAGAGCTGGTTCTGCCTTGGCGACAGTGATGAATGTGTGGTGGTAAGACAGAGGCAAGTTGAGGACTTACAACCAACCTGCCTGTATGCTAGACTCGCTCGACTTACCCTTGGAAGTTATCGTATGAGATGCTATTTCGTATGACAGCAGGAACACTCTCGTGCACCCACACCGCAAATTTGTACGTCAATCTAGTTGTCCGGCCTGTTGTGCTGCGATTCATGAACAGCACTCCAGGGGGTGCTTTCCGACAGGGTAGCACTTGCCCACATACCGCCGTTGTTATCAAACATGCTCTAAAAAGAGTGTCGGCATGTTGTCTTGGCATACTCAATCACCATATCTGTCTCCAGTCGATCACATAGGGGCTTCATCGGACGAGAACTCCAGAGTCACCCAAAACCCTGTATTGACCAACCAACTGCAAAATGTTCAAATGTGTGTGGACTGCTGAGGTCATCGGTTCCTAGACTTACGCACTACTTAAACTAACTTATGCTAAGAACAACACACACACCCATGCCCGAGGGACGACTCGAACCTCCGGCGGGAGGGGCTGCGCAATCCGTGACATGGCACCTCAAACCGCACGGCGACTCCGCGCGGCCAACCAGCTGCAACCAGCATGGAAATTGATTCCACAACCTGACATCCTGTACCAGTACAACAAAAAGCATGCACGTTTTCATGTTTGCATTCAACATTCTGGCAGTTACACCGTTTCGTAATGTACCAAAATTTCACATTAGCATTGGCTCACCTCGCACTTACGTTAACCTATAATCTTGCATTATTAATCACTTGTATTACACAGAAAAATGGACTCTCGAAACTTTATTATTCTACGTTCATTATTTTTTCGTGCTGAGATTTTTTCCGTCACGTTGCACACCGCCATGTTACAACGCCACAATTCGGAACCTTATAGAAGCAGGAAAATCGACTGAGTAATGTATGTGACATGTAACACCTCAATCGATATTGAGAACAGAATAAAAAATTCGGAGGCATTAATTTTCAGTACACCGTTGCATTTAATGGATCTATGTTCTTCTGTCTACTCACTTGCCTTAGATCCCCTTGTGTAAACGAACTGGTCACTTGGGCTTTTTTTTAGTTAAGACGTAGTTAATAGACCCCAACTGACATTATAAATACTCTAATTTATGAACGAAGATGGCCACCGAGAAGTCCAACTGTTTCAGCTTAATCTCAATTATCATAATTTATTACCGAAAATTGGTGTTCCCATCCACCATTGGTGCAATATGCTCACCCATCACCAGGTCCTCCACCGCCACCCCTCTTAGTGTATCGAGTGTCCTGAGACGTGACTTGGTATTTGAACTCTGCACCTCAGTCGAGTAATAGCAGTGCCAGCTGCAGGAAAGTCACGTGATATTCACAATTTCGTTTATTTTTGCAGTTTACACCAGAAAATCACACCTAATGGTATTCTCTGCAACTTATAACGCCACTCACGGTTTTAAAGCTTCCTTTGCGTAAGTTCTAGTAGAGTACAACGGAAAATGGCTCTGAGCACTACGGGACTTAACTGCTGAGGCAATTAGTCCCCTAGAACTTAGAACTACTTAAACCTAACTAACCTAAGGACATCACACACATCCATGCCTGAGGCAGGATTCGAACCTGCGACCGTTACGGTCGCGCGGTTCCAGACTGTAGCGCCTAGAACCGCTCGGCCACTCCGGCCGGCAGAGTACAATGGAATGGACGGTATTTAAAATTTTGGGGCTATTTTTTTGATTTTCTCTCATTTTTCAAGAATATGCTCATAATTACGTTTATCAACTAGCAATATCGTACATGCCCTGCAACCATATCAGTGTACAACGCTGTCTACTGTTCTGGTGCTGCTTTATTGATATCAATCCACCTTTTTCAAGAAGCCACAAGGTACCGCTAAATAACTTCTGCACCTACATTTCCGCTGCTGCTAGCATCACCGACGAGGGCAGGAAATTGGGTAGTATTCCAGAACTAAGCACTTTATTTAAAAGTAAGCTAAATGATAATGGGAGCCCTCACTTCAAGCGTCTGGTTCACATCGTATCGGGTAACGGCAAACTTCAGCGCAAGCGCGCAATCATGCAGCCATCATTTAATGCAACCTAGCTCACCACCGGCGCTACTGCTGCGTGCTCCTATTCTTGCTTGCCAATTGAGGGACGCATACTGCTACCATTGCTGGGATAGTATAAGAGTAATTACAACGTCTATACTTAAACAACCAGTATACACCAGACGCGTCTGCAGGCGTGGTGTGCTCCGCATCTGTTGCTTCCACCTCAGCCACCCCCCCCCCCCCCCCGCCTCACCTCCCACCACCCCTCACAATAAACCAATGCATAAATACATAGATAACAGCGGCTGACTCAGCCGCAAATTCAATATAGACTCTGATAGGAATTCCATCGGACCCTGGAGCTTTGTTCAGTTTGAATGATTTCAGGTGTTCCTCAGCACCACTGACATTAATACCTGTTTCACTCATCTATTCAGTGGTACGAGGATTAGACTGGGGCAATTCTCCTGAGCGTTTCAACTTTTGCTTTGCTACCCTCAACTTCCTATCTCATTTGCTAAGGACTGGACACTAACTTTGGTGTCACTAACAGCCTTTACATTACAGCCTTTCTTTGGGTTCTGTGAGAGATCACTTGACAGTATTCTGCTATGGTAGTCATTGAAGGTTTCACGTATTATTCCCTTGACAGCCAAATACATTTCATTCAGCACCTTTCTGACTATAGCCCTATATTTTGTTTTACACCCATTATGCAGCAATCTCTGTTTGTTAAGATATTTCTTTACAGTAATCCTCTCATTATTAACTGTTCTACTGGGCACATGTCTATCCAGTACAAGATCAATTATTTTTTTAAACTTGATCCATGGTACCTCTGCTTGCTCCTTCCCTGTGCTGGAAGTTTCAAGTTCCTCACTGAGACATGACACTACTGATTTTTCATCTAGTTTATTGAACATATGTATCTTTCTGCTTGTTTTATTTATCCTTTATACTTTGGTAACCATTGATGCCACAACTGCGTCATCGTCACTGATACCACTTTGGATGTGGACGTCCTCAAAGAGATCAGGTCTATTTGTTGCCATTACATCCAAGAAGACATTTAGTAATGTTTCATATGTCTTATATCGCCCACCACTAACAAAATTGTAATTTTCCCAACTGATTGTTGGATAATTGAAGTGTCCACCATGATTGAAGTGTGATGGGAAACTTACGTACAAGTGAACTGAGGTTTTCTCTAAGGTTTTCGGTTACATCAGAAGATGAGTCTAGTGAGTCACAGAAGGATCGAATTACCTTTTTTTGACCACCGCTGACTGAGCTTTCCCCAAACAATCTTACATGCAGTTTCAATTTTTGTAATGGTGGGTTACCTCTATTTACCATTTGCCTATGCTTTTGATATAAACTTAAACTTTCTCCAAAAATTTCATTGTCAATTTCAGCTTTCAACCATCTTTCTGTACCTAGTATCGGAAGAACTTCACTGCTTTGCAGGAGCGCTTCAAACTCTGGCACTTTGCTGCGAATGCTTCCGCAGGTAACCTTTAGGATCTGAACACTCTCACCTGCGGCAGGTATTTATTTTGATCTTACACCTACACTTCTACAGCTATCGTTATCCAGTTGCTCCTCGTAGCTATGTAGTGGCAAGGTTGCTTCCAGCTCAATGTTTAATTCATTAATATTCTGATTAGTTCGGCGCGGCCCAGTTAGTATACTGCAAGGAAATCGTAGCTTTAACCTTAGTATCAATACAGGCAGGTACGTTGATAGACCCTCGCATTCATCTAGCAGTAACGATGATTGCCGCTTTGAATATAAGAATACTTGTGGAGTAATCGAAAAATCACGTGGCTATAGCGCAGTGCAGAGCATCGTGCACCGCGATTTTTTATTATATTATGGTGTTTATTTCTGCTTAGCTTGTTATACTTCAGGATGCCAAGGAATTTTTCACATAGTATTTCTTTTACCATATGACGATGGAAGTATTTTATGATATTATTCCATCACTTCTGTTTGTCTGGACAGCAGAACGTGACACTGATGACCAGGTTAACTGCGACTGTCCATCAATTGATCAACTGTATGTGCTGCGCCTGGAGTGGTTCACTTTGGACCTTTGATTAAGTCGATTATGTCATGAAACCAAGATTACAGATTCTAAAAACAAATTTGAAGTACATTAAGAAAAAAAACGGCGCACCAAGAACGAATATCGGAATGGAACAGACATCCGCAGATGTGATGTGCACGTGCAGAAGAACAAATTACTACAATTTCAGAATGATTGGAGGATTTAAACAAGAGAACGAGCTTCACAAATTAATCGAAACAATAACGAGTTGATCCATCTCTGGCCTTTATTCCAGAAGTTACTCGACTCAGCCTTGATTGACAGGGTTGTTGGATACCCTCCTGAGGTGTATCGCTTCAAATTTTGTCGAAATGGCGCGTTAAATCGTCAGAATACCGAGCTGGTGGGACGGCCCTCCATGTAACGGTCATGGGTGGGGCCTGGCAACCGTGTCGAGGTTTTGATGATCTAACGCGCCAGATGGACATAATTTGGCACTATAGCCGACAGGACATCCGACAACTCAGTAAATCGAGGCAGAGACGAATAACTGCTGGAATAAGGGCCAGAGGTGGACCAACGCGTTACTGACTTGTTCAATTTGTGAGGTTGTTCCTCTTGAAGGAACCATCATGATTTTCTGAAATTGTAATCACTTGTTTCTATGTACTTGTATATCACATCTACTGAATCGTGCCCCATGCCGATAATTCGTTCTTTGTATGTGTGTGTGTGTGTGTGTGTGTGTGTGTGTGTGTGTGTGTGTGTGTGCGGGCGCGAGCGCGCGCGTTTGTTTGGTGATTCACGACATACTATATAAATTTGTCAAAATACAGCTACGTTGACGAGAGGTTTGGAAGTGACTCAGTGTTTTCGCCCCTGTACCACCCTGTCGTATTGTTGCAGCTTGCAGGGCGAAGGCGCAGCTTGTGGCGTGGGCGCTGGTGTGTCCCTCGGTGTCCGAACTCAGGACCCGCCAGGACGAGGACAGCGGCCGGTTGCTGGTGCTGCCCGTCACAGGTGACGCCCCTGACTGCCGTCCTCAGCACTGTTCCCCAGGTGCAAACAAGACACGGGACTGTTGCTGGTGTCCAGCAATACAGCGCGAGAAGATGGATCGCTCTGATCCCAAAAATAGTACTTTCTCTATCCATGTCTCTTGTTTTGCGTCGGATGGAATAATGTACGAGAGTTGCCCGGAAAATAATGTACCTTATTTTTTTCTCAGCCGAAAACAATGCTGCGAATGCGAAACGTTGCGTATGTATTATTTGAAGTTTCCTGAGTCAGCACGCCAAGTTTCCGTCACTTCCGACAGATAGCGTAGCTGCAGGAGAGTTACAAAATGGCGTCTCTAGGTGATGTACGTTACAAGCAAAGTGCCGTTATTGAATTCCTCACTGTAGAGAAAGAAACTGTGGAGAATATTCATAAACGCTTGTGCAAAGTCTATGGAGAATGTTCAAAACGTTCAAATGTGTGTGAAATCTTATGGGACTTAACTGCTAAGGTCATCAGTCCCTAAGCTTACACACTACTGAACCTAAATTATCCTAAGGACAAACACACACACCCATGCCCGAGGGAGGACTCGAATCTCCGGGATAAGCCGCACAGACCATGACTGCAGCGCCTCCGACCGCCCGGTTAATCCCGCGCGGCTCTATGGAGCATCTGTTGTCGACGTCATCAGAAGGCGGTTCGGCGGAGCTCCAGGATTTTCAGCGGTCGGGGAGACCATCCACGGCTGTCACTCCTGACAGGCCTGACTTACCCCCTTCGGACTTGCGCTTGTTTGGGCCATTAAAGGATGCCATTCGCGAAGGACATATTGAGGACAATGAGGAGGCGAGTCACGCAGTGAAGCACTGGTTCTGCCACCAGGACAGGATTGGTGCCGACAGGGCATACACGCCCTTGTTTCGCGCTGGAGAAAGGCCATAAAATGGAATGGAGACTACGCGAAAAAATAGGGTGTGTAGATAAAACACCATTCTTTCCTGTGCGTAAGTCTCATAATGTTCAATAGAGAATTGTTGAAGAAAAAATGCCGTACATTACTTTCTGGACAACCCTAGTAGAATTGGAGTACGTTTCAGCACTAGATACAAAGCACCCGCCAATCTCATGTCGCTTAATCAATGTTCCAATTTTGTTCTTTTTAAGGAAACGTTTGACAGCGTCGACAAGCTCTATTTACTGTCTTCATACATCACTCTCTTAATCTGACGTTGCAGAAGTGTACTCTGAAGCTTCTAAATCGTCTGTTTCAAATTTTACATCTACTGCCTAGTATAAACAAGAAAAGTAACTACTTTATTATTCGCTCTTCATTCATCCTACAGATCATTGAAATTAATCATAATAACGGATCCTTCCGTCTCTTCATGCTACCATTTTTCACACTTAATGGTATATAACAAATATGGTGCATTGTATTCCACTAATATTTGTTTGTTACATATCGGTTTTCGGCTTTTAGGTAATAACTTTTACCTGATGACGATCTATAAAAACTAATCCTGGTGGAGGCGCAGAAACTGCATAAATTTTTGACAAAGCTTTTCAAAGAATTATTAAGTGTTTCTCAGTGAAAAGACTCGTCCTTAATCTCGATAAAGAAAAAGATAGCAGCGTATCCACTTCTCCAGGGTTTTCAGAAATTCCCTTACAGACTTCTGCTATCTGTAGAGGGGAGTAAGTACATACCGTTTCCATTCTACGACGGTTTCAATTGAGGTCTCTAAGTCATCCAATTCTGCTTGAGGGACTGAATTAGGTTTGAACATGGTAACGGGTAAAAATGCGAAAAAGATTTTATTGTAGTCTACTTCCATCATTTTAACTCAGCCTCAGGTAGTGGCGTGAGCTGTTACGTGAACTAGTCTGCAGTACTTGTGGCTGGCTCCCACGCTACTACGCTGGGCTAGGGACGCCACCACCGTATTGCTGAGTGAGAGACGCCAACTTTCTGCCCCAAACTCGCCAATTGGACGACCGTGTGCTGTCACGTGAGGTACGCAAGAGGATCGGCGAGGTAGCGGCCGCGCCGGCCGCTGTGACAGAGCGGTTCTAGGCGCTGCTACGGTCGCAGGTTCGAATCCTGCCTCGGGCATGGATGTGTGTGATGTCCTTAGGTTAGTTAGGTTTAAGTAGTTCTAAGTTCGAGGGGACTGATGACCTCAGATGTTAAGTCCCATAGTGCTCGGAGCCATTTGAAACATTTGTAGCGGCCGCAACAGCGGGTCGCTCTCTTGCCTGCTAGCCTCCTTCCTCTCTGGACGTGTCCGCCAGTCCTTCCTATTGAGGGCGAAATGCTCTTTCCGTACGATGTGCCGGTCACTCCGCAACGGTAGGCAGTTTTCTGAACATTGTGTTCCTCAGTGGTAGTTCTTGGGAATAAAACCCATTTTTTCCCTGAATCCTGGCATTTATCATTTTACGTGAACGAAAAACACCCCAGATGCCCACCTGATACCATCTTGACGCATCACAACAGCGGCTCGATGTGGTGACGACCAACGTTGTCACAGTCACTATACACGTCATCCCGTCTGTCTTATTGCAAACCAGGACAGGCAACTCTGAGACTCTCCTGGTTCCCCCAGCAGATCTAGACACACCACGCGTCTCAACTTAAACCGTCGCAGGACGGAAACGGTACGTTTCGAGGTGTGGGTTTCTATTCAAAATATTCGGTTCTCACTCCCCTCTACAAGTCCTAGAAGTTAATAACTGGAATTTCAGAACACCCTGTATAAAGCAAATACAACATCAGTTAAAATATATGGTGATTATGAGTCACAGAACATGGCAGAATGCTCCTGATTTTTGGAGGGAATGTTCATGAAAATATTTTGATGAGAAATCTATTATGAATAGTCGAAGTAACACAGAAAAAACGGACTAAACAACAGAATAGAAGTTCAACGAACCCAAGAAGTAATGTAGTCACACAAGATTGTTCATTTCTATTAATTATATGCCACTAGCGCTCCATTCTTTTATGTAACTCTCTGTATCTGTCGCGTGCTTGCGCAACAACGTAAGAGAACAAAATCACGAGTTCATTATTCTGCCATCAACAAATATTTTTGTACGTTTCTGATCGTGTGCTTACTTCGTTATCTAATACACCAGGTAACACTATTCTGGCGGGATTCCAACTGAATAAGGTACACAGTTGTATTTCCTTCCGTGGTGAGGTACAAGCAGCAAGGCGTAACGTCCCAAGCATGAGAGAAATGTATACGTTTAACTCACCACTATTGATTCCTCTTAATAAAAAAGTATGGGTAAGGTATTGCGTAATACGTTCTATAATGCTGTTTGCTTTTATGAAGCCACAGAACTGTTGTTCTTGGCAAGGTGTTCCGCCTCTTCGAACTACTTCGGGGTTTTTAAATGCCATTATCATTTTTCCAATGTTCTTATATCTACATTAGCCAGCCACAAGTACTGTAGACTAGTTCACGTAACAGCTCACGCCACTGCCTGAGGCTGAGTTAAAATGATGGAAGTAGACTACAATAAAATCTTTTTAGCATTTTTACCCGTTACCATGTTCAAACCTAATTCAGTTCCTCAAGCAGAATTGGATGACTTAAAGACCTCAATTGAAACCGTCTCCCCCACAATCTGTGCAGCGGCTAGCTACCGACCACTGCAGTATTCCGTGTACCAGGCACAAAGAAACAACAATACTGTAGTATTGGTAAATGGCGAGCAACTTCTTCAGCTAGCCGGTTAGTAGTCGTCTTGAGTGTAAGTGAATTCCCTTTCTGGCTCTCTCGTGAAAGAAAATTCCTGAAGTCAAAAGCAGACCTCCAACGAAAGTCGGTGACTGGCCTGTCGAGAGGAATGACTGATCGTTAAAACAAGTCCTCGGTTAATGCATGATCTATCGTGCAGGGGAAAGTTCACGTAAAATACCGAATTAAAGTGATGCTGATAGTCGCATTTTAGATTTAGGTATTAGTTTACTTTGATCTGATTAGCTACATTTAGTGACTTCAAATGGAGTAATGTATTTGTACGTCGCGCAGATGACTCCCGTTTTCTCGTTGGAGTGCAGCACTGGACGACGAATCAAAACGATTGGTTTTTGCGGTCGACGGACGGACTGCATTACCGAGAAGAAATGAGAAGAAATTGGAAGTAGTGGATTTAAAGGAATGCACGTGAGGGATTAAGAGTGTGATTTAATGTGTTTTGCATCAAGAATTTTTTCACATGTGATTATGTTTTTGGAGGAAGTAAGTTGGAACCATCTTAAATTTTTGAGCAAGATATGTTGCCAGCGTATTTGCGAACAATAAACACTGAAAAATGCGTAAATGAAAATCATCTAATTCTTTCTTGTGGAAATTACAAAGACAAAAACCCATTGTTGATTAGCAGAACAGTGGAAGTTGCTAATATATAAAATTTTACAGATTTCTATTTATGACCTATCGATGTTGAAGATCCTGTAAAGAAGCTTATTAAACCTGTTTATAACTTATCAGTATTAAAGTTCATGATCAGCAGTCTATTGTGAGCAACAAATGAACGCAATATTTTCACCAGTCTGCCAAGCGGAACTAGTATTTCAAGAAGATAGAACCATATAAGAATTAGGAGTTTTTTGGGTTAGTTAGGCATGTGTGTTGCTTATTGATTGTTTTTTCATATGGTATAATGAGTATTTTCTGTGGTTTAATCGTAATTTTGATTGAATTAAGTATATTTCGTTGTTTGTCTTGGTTGTATTTTGTCATATTTCATTATCAATTGATCATAAGAATATCTGTTATCCTTAGAGTTGTGAAAGTTCGTTTTTAGATAAATATCTAACAGTCGACGGGTGATGGATGAAGCAATCACTATAGAAAACATCTACTAATACCAGTATTGCTGGCCGCTGTTTTGATTACAACCGAGGTAGATTCTCCCTACACGTCAGTCAGGGGTCCGAAGATCGCGTAGTAAAACGCTGACACCGATTGCCAAATAAAATAAGTTGGAAACTAGACGGTTGAAAGGTGTTTCATTTGACATCCTGTACCGAATAGCTGAGTCCCGTAACCATATCTAAAAAGGTGGACATACATAGTCTTACCGATGTTGTTAACTGTCAGAGTGAAGAATGGTTAGAGAAGATATGCAAAGCTCTTGAAGCATGCATGACTATGTAAGGATAGACACTGCCAAAAGGAAATTAAAGAGATCTTTGGAGAATATAGAATAATTCACAGGAGCAATAAGAGGTCAGATCATAAGCCAGCTCTACACAATAAAGGGGAGACAGAAAGATGGAAGGGATATACGGAAGGGCTAAACAAGGGAAACGAACCTTAAGACAATAATATAGAAGAGGCAGCAGATGAAGATGAAATGAGATCTATTTCACAGTGAGAAGGTTTTCACAGAGTACTGAAAGACCTAAGTCGAAACAAGGCCGTTGGATCAGACGGTAATACGTCAGATTTATTGAGATCCTTGGGAGAGGAGGCCATACGGAGTCTATTTCAACTAGCATGCAAAATGTACGAAACAGGTGCAGTAACCTAAGGCTTCAAGAAGAATGTAATAATTCCATTTTCAAATTAGGCAGGTTGGCTCTGAGCACTATGGGACTTAACATCTAAGGTCATCAGTCCCCTATTAGGCAGGTGCTGACGGACGTGAATATATTGAAACATCAATTTAATAACAGATGACTACAAAATACTTACTTATAGAAGAACAGAAAAGCTGACAGAAGCAGATCTCGGGGAAGATGGATTTGGGTTCCGGAGAAATGTAGGTAATACTGACTGTATAACTTATTTCAGAAGTTAGATTAAGGAAAGACAAACCTCTGTTTACAGCATCTGTAAATTTAGAGGTAGTTTTAGATAATGTTGACTGTAATAAACTCTTTGAAATTCTGGAGGTATCAAGAATAAAACGCTGGTGGCGAAAGGTTTTCTGCAACGTGTACGGAACCTAGTCGGCAGTTATAAGGGAAAAAAGGCATGAAAAGGAAGCAGTAGTTGTTGAACCAGACAGGTTGGTAGCTCCTGATGAAATTGTAATTCTGACAGAGAGGTAAAGGGAGATACGGCAAGAAAAAGGAATAAAAGTGAGATAGTGTTTATACTTTCATCCTTCTTTACCTCCTAAACTAAAGTTTAACGTTTTGGCGCCCTACCGCCGAACACAGCAGCCAATCGCAGAGCAGCAGCATCATGCAGGTGGTCTTTCTCACGGGAATGGCACCGAATCTAACATCTGTCACCGGTACCTCATCCCACACTGCGTCATCTCTATGCTTCTTACATCTCCACTGCCTTGGGAATAGCTTCCTGGAGCCTAATATGATGGCTGAATAAGCCAGAAATATTACACATCCCCTTCCTTCTGAGTATTATTTTGGATGATTTGAATATTTTGTAAGTTTTCAATGTGATCAGAATAATCTTCCACGGGCTGTCGCAGTCACAGCTTGTTGGTGGTCGTGAGCTGTAGTTTGAAGTCCCACTTGTAATTAATTACAAGGCCCGCCGTGTCTCCGCTCCGGCCGAGCTGTTTCACTGTTCAATAAGACTGACAATGCTCGTCGGCTGCAATTGTTACTGTAGTGCACGCTAAAATTTAGGTAGGCACGTATGAGATCATCATTACCTAGTTTAATAATATTGACGTGTTAGCTGTTGAACGTTCTCGTTGCGAAGAGTAAAAAAATTGAGCTCTTTAATACGAAAATTACAACAAAACAAATTGCTTGTTAAATATTTCGTTCTTTTACCTAATGCTACTTAATTGTTCTTGTTGGGAATAGTAAAAATACTAACAATATGTCGAGGAAATTCTTTACTGTAAATGTTACAATAAAAACTCACAGGCTACAGATTAAATATTTTCATCTTCTGCTTGCTTCTGATTTAAAGTCTGTAAAAGAAAGAATCAGATGAAAAAAAATTGTAACTAATTCAGATAAGCCCAAAAAATACAGTGAAGCAAGAGAAACTGTACAAGTACCTTTTTACTTTGGAAGATTACTATGCAGGAGCATGATGTCATCAATCGACTGTGGCTTCAAAGACGTGCGTCGGTCCTGCATTATTTGTCCCGCAGTAGAGAAGCTTCTCTCAGATGGCGCGCTGGACGCTGGAATGCAGTGCACGAAGTATCCGAGTTTGGAAAGACGCGGATAGACGTTTTCACGTCCATGCAACCAAGCTATCAGGTCGATGCCTTCCGAAAATTGGACTTTATCATTCGCATATCCGAGAATTTCATCTGACACAAAGTCAAGATCTCTCGTCGATTCACCTTCTGAGGAACTGAGGAATCTTCAAGTTCATTAAAAAGTACGTCAGACTTCTGGTTTTTTTTTTTTTTTTGCAGGAATTTCAGATGTTGTTTCCTCCTTATCTTTTAACTGTGGACAAATTCTCGCAACATATTTTTTCGCTTCCTTTACAACTTCATCTTTTTCGGCTCTGCTAAGAAATTTTAGGTTTTTATATTTTGGATTCAAAAACGTTGCAAGTGTATGGGTTAGTGTTATGTCCAATTTGCTGATTAAAATAGATTTGACTGTACTCTTTAAATCTATCAGAAATGGGCTGTCGCCATCATTTTTTTCAAGGAAGAAGAGAAGTTTTAACTTCCACAACACACATAAATAAAACGTAGGGGTTTTGGAGGCTTCGAGATCACAAGAAGCTATTTTAAATGGTGTCAGAAAGGTTATTATATCTTCCAACATCCTCTTGTCTATAGAATCAATCAAATTATCTTGATTTTTCTCTGACAAAAGTGACAGAACTTCAAACCATTGTGAATTAATAGACTCAAACATATCCAATTTACTGTTCCATCGTGTATCCATATCTCCTTTCAATGACTTCTGAAGGCGATTCTGAAGACCGGATCTTTTAAAGAAAGTTGTGATAGCCCGACAGGAATTTATTAGTCGCTGCACGTCACTCTTCTCGTCATTCGCGTCTGCTCGAGTCGTGTGCTCCAGCACAGTATTAAGAATGTGTGCTGAGCACGAGAGCCTCTTGTATTGGCGAAGTGCTGCCACAAGATTTGGAGCTCTATCCGTAACGAACACGATGTTATTCACAGCACTGAATAAATCGAACACCCGTAGTATCTTAATTAATTCAAGTTTAATGTTTTCTCCTGTATTTTTAATCTCACTCTCAAAATTTCTGGTGCACAACACTCGATCCTCAAGTTTCATTTCTTCATAATTAACATAATGTGCAGTCACTCCCATATAGTTTATTTTATGGTACGAATCAGTCAATAAATCGACAGTTAGTGCTCCACCTATATCTCTGAATATATTCTTCACTTCTGCGGAGACAGTTTCACGCAGACGATCGGCCGTTTCCTTCAAATTTCTGGATATGGTGGTTGGATGAGGTAGCAGTTCCTTAGCACTCACTGCACCGTACTTGGCCCCCACATCAATAAGAAACTGTGCCGTCTCGAGAAACCCAGATCCACACGCAACTTCAAATGGTAAAATGTCTTTGCTGACAAGATTGATAAGTTTTTTGTCGCAGTTGTCTTCAAATTTGGCTGAACTTTAGGAACTTTCACGTCTCTCTTGGTATTTAAATAAGTAATTATGCTACTTTGTCCAGCCACACACGAATGTTTTACCAAATTTTAAGTTCCACTTTTGTGTCCAATGTAGGAATATACTTTTTACATGCAAAACAAGCCACTATATATTTTATCTTTTCGTTGCCGTCAAGTACGTATCCAAATTTTTTCCAAATTGGCGATTTCAATTTGTTTTCAAAAATGGTTCAAATGGCTCTGAGCACCATGGGACTTAACATCTGTGGTCATCAGTCCCCTAGAACTTAGAACTACTTAAACCTAAGGACATCACACACATCCATGCCCGAGGCAGGATTCGAACCTGCGTCCGTAGCGGTCGCGCGGTTCGAGACTGAAGCGCCTAGAACCGCACGGCCACACCGTCCGGCCAATTTGATTTCCTTCATTAATGTAAAATCACCTTTTTTCACCTTACACGAAATTGTATCCATCGATATGGTGTTCATTTGAAGAAAGAACTGTCACTGATATTTGCTACAATACACATTGTCACTCGGTCACTACAAAGCGCTAACTTAAGGCAGCGGAAAATTGCAACGGGCACCTGTCTGGTAGGCAGTGGGCAGGTTTGCCACCAAGAGAGAGCACTTCACAGGCCACACACAAGACACGAACGGTCGCGGAAACGGATCAGGCGCAGGTCTCTCGGGTACAGCTACGTCGGTCGTAGCCAGGGGCTGAGGACAACAGACATCCGCTCTAACAGGGCCCTGCAAGATTCCAAGAATGTCAACACACTTGAAGTTTTTAACTAACATTGCAACATACGTACTGGGCAGATGCCTTGCTCATTATCCGCAGATGACCCGCGGATATCCGCGCCGGTCGCGATTTTATCCGCCAAGTAACAAATACCGCGGATATCCGCGGATATATCCGTGGGTATCCGCGGATATCCGCATCCGCGCAGACCTCTAGTCATCAATAACTGAATCAATCAGAGCGGTCAAATGTCTGTAGGTTGTGTTAGAAGCAAATTAAACTGACCCGGCTCTTAAAACTACGAGTAGCTGTAAGAGAGATAGACGCCAGAGCAAGATTCGCGGCAAATAACCTAAGGACCACGGTGAAAGTGGGCTACAAAAACCTCATTCGACAAATTCGTAAGCGCTACTCTTTAGTCTGTATTCTTCACCCTCGTGGACGTAACAGAGAAGATACAGGAATTTGAAAAGTAAGCACTACGTTCATAAGGTACCTGCGTATAAAATAGCCACACTGTCAAAAGTTGTTCGATAAAGTGCTGAATTATGAACCTATGCTCTGTTATATAAATGTTAAGTACCCAGTATTCAGTTCAGAACGAAATCTCACCACAAGTAATTCAAGGAATGTGTCACAGAAACGTACAGTTATGTACATTAGATCAACAATAAATGAAATTTGCATATACAGAATGGTCAGAAACAATTTAAAAAGCTTGTAAGGGTGTTGCAGGATAGATTCTGCTAAGACATGATTCTTACGAAAAAATTGTTTGTTCCGCAGTCTCCGAGTTAATTAGCATTGAAATTAGCCAATCAGGGCCTTGCGAGCGCAGATTCAAGCGGCCCGCCATATGCAATTAGTGTCGATTGTTTTCAGAGAGTAGATGATAACGCACGAGACTGTTCAGCCTTTGGCTCGGGTTCTATTCTTTCTACCGTCCGATGTCCAATTTGTGTATCGCTCCCTTGTTCGGTTTTACGAAACCAAACTACGAACACTGTCTCTGGCGGGCCGCTTCAGTCTATGGGCAACGTCCTGGTTGGCTGACTTCAGTGGTAATTGACTCTGAAACGGCGCAACGTACCGATCTTTTCCTTAACAATCATTTCTCAGGACAACCTACCCTGGAACACACTAACAAGCGTTTCAGACTTTACTGACCACACTGTAATCTTACTTGAACATCAAACTGTGGGTAAATATTCATAAATGTCTACCATGTATGACATAATCTGGTTACGTTCAGGTTTTAGCTAAACACATTGCAATGAGCTTCTCTCCTCGTGACCGTAGTTATGGAGTTTAGACACGAGTAGATTTATCAGTATAATATTTTATCGAACCAATAGAATCATAACGGAGTTCGGAGAGCAAATCTTCACATACTATAAAAAGTGAGAGAAAGCATCGTCATCTTGTCCTACTCAAAATATCTCTTTGGTGCATTAATTAACGCAATGCATAAGCTTCCACAGCAATCATAAATCCGCTTTATCGACCTGTAAATTACTCATACACAGACGAAAGCGTTTACTATTACTGAAGTGTAAAAGCTGTGTACTACATTAGTAGTTGATCATTTGCACACACACAGATTAATCACTGACGGGGCAAAAAGAGATCCGGGAACAGGTATCAACAAAATGGTGACACAACAAGCATACATATATTTTATATTTAAAAATAAGTGAATGGCTTAGGAAGAGCAGAACCAATTAGTAGGAACCCTCAATATAATTACTATATTGTTCTCAGATTGTGGAGAAAGTTAACGTAAACCGCGTTGTTTCCAATTTCATGTGAAATGAGTCAAAGTTTTAGTACAAGTCATGAAACTATGGATTCTCTATACACGTCGACCAATAAAGAAATAAACTAATCTTTATGCAGGAGAGGATGATAACACTGAGTGCGAAATGTACCGGATGAAACTAATAGGACGCGATACAGGAATCAGCTTCCAACATACAAACAACAATGCGCCCAAATACCAAATCACGTTAGAATTCATTACAAGTTCTAGGCATGGAGTGATTGCAAAATGAGTGTGCAAACGGTTGTGTTGCAAGATAAAATTTATCCATCAATGCCTTTGTACAATCACCGCAAAATAACTGAAGTGAATCACAAAAACCTCCAACGTTGCAGACGCTCCCTCCATGCAGCCTGGTTTCGAATTCTGTAACCAAGTCGATATTCAGCTACACAGAGCCTCATGGCGCAGACTACAGCCTGTGTCCTTGATTGGCTGAAGACACAAACAGCACGCCAAAGATAAAATCTTCTTCGGCGCTACAAAGAGACAGCTCACAGAGTTAGCATGACTATTGGAAGCTGATTACTAGATACACTGAACGACAATGGCAAAGACTACTTCGCTATATTAAAAAGTCAAAAGCTACAGGTAAAAATGAGAGTGCAGTTTAACAACTAAATGCTACAAGACAGCCACTGTGCATCACGAAGTGAGTGAAAAGTTTGAATTCTGAGAATGTGGGCTACATATCGGTGCACCCCTCATAAAGCTAGCTAAGCGTTCATGACGCACGAGCCCTGACGGAGGCGTGTCCACAATCTTTCTCCTAGAGCGGTACTCGCAGACAGAAAACACAACATGGGATGACAATGACATCCGAAGTATTCTCGGCCACACGGTGGCAGGGTTTCTATATACTCTTAAAAAGGAGAACAATGGGGATGCGGAGTGAATGCGGTTACTTAAAACTTCGTTAGTAGGCTTACGTGGACTAATTGGCACCTGTCTTCAAGCATGTGTCATTTCACTTTTTCAGCAATCCGTGAATCAAAGAAATATATGATTCACACCGCCCTTTCTTGCGTACGTTCAATGTCGCCTCCCTCTCGCTTCAATATTCTAACATTGGACGCACAGAAGTTTGCAAGTCTCCTTTACAGACAGACTGTATTTTCCAAGTAAGCTGCCAACGAGCAAGCTCCTTTACCTACGACTGAAACTATGTGATAATTCCATTTCATGTCTGTACAAATTGTTACGATATGGTATTTTTACGATTTGGCTAATTCAAAATGTGACCCACTGGTGTTGTGGTCATAGGATACTCCATTTTTCGTTTGGAAGGTGCACAATTTTATATTTCTGAACATTTAAAGCAATTAGCCTATCTTTGCACTACTTTGAAATATAATCAGTATCTAAGTGGATATTTCTTCAGATTTGTACACATACATTATAAACACTGCACCATCTTCAAAAACTCTGAAGTTCGTATTAGTACTCTCTGCCAAGTCACTGCTGTACAACATGAACAGGAAGTTATACCATGTGTCATATGAACAATCTAATATCTAAAGATTATGCCAACTCTGTCGTTACTTGTAGTTTGACTTTCCTATACTGACTGAATGTAAATCTGTGGAGGTGGATAGGAAATGGTCCCATCTAGTACGTGATTGTAGTTTACATGTGGAAGTAGATGGTGATCTCTCTTCAAGTCTCCAGAGTGTCCCACATCCGCCACAGTGCCTTGTCCAACGACACATTTTGTTTGTTCTTGGTGATGAATACTGTCTTGCCATCTGTTGTATGTTATCCAGGTTTCTCCAGCATAGCCTAATACACAGCACCATCTAGTAAGTGGTTGTAGTTTACATGTGGAAGTAGATGATGATCTCTATTCCAGGCTCCAGTGTGTCTCCCATCTGCCACAGTTCATTGTCCAACGACACATTTTGTTTGTTATTGTTGATGAATACTGTCTTACCATCAGATTTATGTTATCCAGGTTTCTCTAGCATAGACTAATACACAGCACCAAGATTGTTTCCCAGCTTTTCAGACCTGTAGACAATGGTTCTACATGACGTAAGATGTCACCATTACAGTAGGTCTTACCATCTGCGCAGAGTTCCTTCTGGGAGAGGATCTCTTGGCAGCGGCCATCGTGCAGCACGACACATACGAACGCGACGTCTACTTGCCCAAAGGCACCTGGAGAGACGAGGTGGACACAGAGCACCCCACCATAGAGGGACCCACCTGGCTCCGCGACTACCCAGTGCCCCTAAACACTCTAGCCTACTTCACCACGGTCAGCTCTTCATAGGTCTCGCCGACGAAATCGCTCGACTTTTTTGTAAAAATAAAATAAGTACTTCTATAGTTTTCAATTAGTAAATGATGTGATTCATAAAAGTACGACATGTCGCCTGTTTCCATGTCACAATACCTACTGAGTAGTATGTAGTTGTGTATCATCCTGTGTTTCTCAACATTGCACAAGTTACTCCCATTTGCAGCACTTCAGCCTCTAATATAAATCAGAGGGGCGTCCATCACCATTATTAATCTAACCTTACAACTACCTTTTGCTGGATGAACCGAAACTCTCGCGGAAGTTTCCTCAGGAGGTACTGAAAATATAGAAGCAGAGACCTTCAAATTTGGACGTAGTGGCAAACAAAGTTTATGATCGTTAAGCAGATCCCATGACACCACTTAGTTGTCAACTCTTGGTGTTAGAATACTGTTTTAAAATCCAGTAACTGACACGCCAATAGCTGACACCTAACGCACACACACATTGTCAGACATTAGTGTTTCTATGAGGCAATTTCTCACAATTTTTCCATAACATGTAGCTGTATGGTGCAGTTTCTTATAAATTTGCTGTAAGATGATAAATGGGGCAGTTTGTTACAATTTTGCTACAACACTGTGATGTATGAAGCTACTTGTTACAATTTTTGCTGTAACGAGGAGCATTTTGTTAGATTTTTGCTGTGACTTGAGTCGACTTGTTGCAATTTTGCTGTAAGTGGCGATGCATGGCGTGAAATGTTATTTTAGACTCTACTATGTTAAAGCTGAAGAGCGCAAATGTTTGGTACTGTAAGATAAAAGTAATACCCCAGAAAGGGGTCACTATAATGTTTAGCTTACTGTCAAAGTGGGTAGTCTCATTTCTACCTACATGAATATCTATTACCACTGTTCGGATTACCACTGTTCATCACGCTGTTTCACTGAAGTGTCATGTAATTTCCACTGTGTGACAGCATTGTTTATCAGTATCAGCAGAAAGTGACACATTATAGGGCGGGGGGGTGGGATAGGAAGGAAAGAAACTCAGAGAAAAATATTCTAGATATTAAATTTATTATTACAGTTTTATTTAATACAATGATTTTAAATCCTATGTTTTTGCATTCAGTGGTTCTACATTCAATGTTTTTTACACATTCACTGTCTCAAATCTTTTTACATTTAATGTTTTTGCCTTCAATGTTTTTGACAAATTCACAATCTCAGCAATTATAGGAGATCACTAAATTTACATCAGCAAGTATATATCAGTCCAGCTCAACTTGGGCAAGGGATATGTGAATTCACATCTGTTACAAACGTGGTAGTCGCTTTAATTTAAAATCTACCATGTCAGTTACAATCTACAATTTATATCTTTAACACACATTTTTCACATATTTATGTTATTCACACGTATTTAAATTAAATTCACGTCATTTACACAGACAGCAGTGAACTCAAATAACAATCAGCAATTACAACCAACAATTTACAAACGTTTCACTGGCGTTTACATTATTTACATTTTTACCATAAAATCAGTCGTCATTTTTCGTATGATGGTGGCCCCAAGCCACTGTACTTACATCATAGGGAACTATCAAATATTTGTCGTCTTGTGCAGATAAAACAAGTTCATGTTGTTTAATAGTACAAATGTAGTGGCCTAAAGCTCTAGTAGCATGGAAAGAACGTAGAACCGTAACCCGGCTGCAGCCACAGTCTGCTTTGCAGGCCACACCCCTGTCAGTACCGCAAATCAGCAGACACTGACACTTACGTACAGCTGCCAGCACTCACATAGTAACAATCTTGGAGTGAAACAGCCTTCATCGGCCAGCCTTCAGGTTTCCAGGTGACACAGAAACATGGTCCTTGTGTTTACTCAACACTGGGCCCTGCTACTTAAGCCCCTAGGTCTAGCCCCACATCACTGGCGGAGCTGGGCCCTGCTAGGCTGTACAACCTGTGCCGGCCATCACTGTACTTGCATGCATGCTGTGCACGGTCTACATGGATGTTATCATTGTTTTATTCAGTGACATCCAGTAGCACATGATACTTCTATGAGAGATATTTAAACGGTTGTGTGTGGCACAAGTGACCCTTAGTTTTGAAAAGTGCAACTTACTGTTACAAGAGGTCTGCTATTTAGGCTATATCATTGGGCAAGATGGGATTTGAACCGACCCACAAATGGTACTGGCTACATAGGATTCCCAACACCAAGCACAGTGAAGGAATTACAGTTATATTCCAGGATTTCCATTTTCTGTAGCAGAAACATTCCAAAATTTGCAGAGGTAGCAAGATACTTGACACATTTTTTGAAATAATGTAGTAAAGTTTATTGGACTCCAGGTAACAAAGCGACATTTGAGCGACTGAAAGAATTATTCACCACCAGTCCCATCATTGCCTTTTCTGATTATCAAAACCAGTTTACATTCTCTTGTGACTCTAACAACCATGCTCGAGGCTGTGTTTTAAGTCCAGAGATTGACAGGAAAGAGCACCCAACAGCATACGCTTCTAGGACAGCTCGATAAAATATTCAACTGCTGAAAAAGAAATAATTTCCTACGTTATCTGTAAGAGCGACACAGCGCTAAAATGACTTCTGGGACTAAGAAACCCAATTGGTTGTTTGACATGTTAGGCTTTACAGCTAAGCGAATTTGATTTTGAGGTTGTACACCATCCAGGAAAATCTCATGGGAATGCGGGCTGTTTGAGTGTTTCACATGCCGCAGATTGTATTGGAGTAAGCACGGAAGAATGGCGTGGAGCCCAGCCTGCTGACCTGGTTTGTCAGCAGTTCATGAAGCAAACACCAGTTCTGAAACTGGAGTTGTGTACAAGCAAACACGTCGCGTGCCGCATAGTTTTACCTGCAAGTTTGCGTAATGAAGTACTGAGGTAGGCTCACGATTATACTTTAGCAGGACACCGCGGACGACGCACCAAGAGTGCTGTGTCATTAAAAATTTCTTAGGGCCGAAAAGGAAAAGAAATGTCGAGAGTCATGGAAATAATTGGAATCCTTGTGCTTAGAAAGCCAAGATTAGTCATCTGCAGATCCCATAACAAAGGTTACCCGAGATGGATAGCACGAGCACTAGCACTCCGTCTTTAGGCCACAGGTGGCCCATTGGGACCATCCGACCGCCGTGTCATCCTAAGCTGAGGATACGGATAGGAGGGGCGTGTGGTCAGCACATCCCTCGCCCGGAATTATGATGGTTTTCTCTGACTGGAGCCGCTACTGTTCGGTCGAGTGGCCCCTCAATTGGCATCACGAGACTGAATGCACCCCGAAAAATGGCAACAGCGCATGGCAGCCCAGATGGTCACCCATCCAAGTGCCGGCCACGCCCGACAGCGCTTAACTTCGGTGATCTGACGGGAACCATTGTATCCACTGCGGCAAGGCCGTTGCTACCCGCGGCGCACAGACTATTATAAATTATTGTAATGGAGTTCTGTTGCCCCTTCGCACAAACATCAGCAGGCAATCGATATGTGTTAATTGCAATTTATTATTTTTCATGTTATTTGGCCATGATCGCCATACCAAACGAGCAGGCGCCCTTGGTGGCGCAGGCTTTTGTAATTAATGGTTACTGAAATTCAGAACACCAGAGACTGCGAACCTAACGACTCACTTATTGAACCAATTATGTGGGCCATTAGACACAAAAAAGTTACGAACTAGTGTGCTACAACAGCACATAAATGGCTGGACTAAAAGAGTTCACAGGATAGTGCGAAAAATATTATTACGTAAATAGTAGCCACGAAAATTGGGACATCATTTTACTATTCGTCGTGGCCGCATAAAACTTGAAAATCGACGGTAACACGGACTTATAGCCATATAACGTAGTTTTCAGCCGAAAAATGTCCTCCCCTTTCGACTTACGCTAATCTATCCTGGCAGGAAAGCTCACGATTTTGCTAAAACAATAAGACGTATCTTGCTCTAAAAAGGGAAGCACGCACCCATAACAACAAAGCGAAAATGCGTAAGTACCATGTCGGACAGTGGGTAATGTTACCTACCCGTATATGCCGAAGGAAAGTGCTAAAAAGTTGATTTCGGGTTGCCAATGACCTTACCAGGTAGTCAAGATGGCATCTGCCGTTAATACCAAAGTACATCTCCCGACTCGAAGCACATAAGAAGAATTCGTCCATGGTGAACCTGAAGTACTACCTAAATTACCAGCAGTTCCTTCTAAAGGGGGAAGGTAAGTGATTCGAGAAAGTAAGAGAAACAAAGGTAAAACTAGACAACTGAAGCATGATATACCAGCAGTTGTTTCCTCACACACATACTCTTTAAGACTATGAGGTGCCCTTACGAGCTAATCTTTCGTTTGCTCATTAGTTTCATGAGAGAGATCACGAGTGAGCGGAAAGGAAACCCTCCTATTTAGGTAACAGATTAAAAGAATTTTCACGTTAAGTTTCATTTGCAATGTTAGAGGAGCCTTAAAACACCAATTTTAATTCAGAAGTAAAACAGCAGTGCTAAATGATACAGAACATTCATTGTTTTGCTACATTTTTGGTTTCTGTGGAAGTAGTTGTGCAGTCTTGAAACGAGAAGTAGGTTGACGGTAAACGAGAATGAGTGCATTTATATGTAAGACGATGAGATATTAAAGGAAGTACTGCTCTCAACAGTCGAGTTACTGCATTGCCGAACTGGGAAAGTCACTGTCTGTCCCAAAATACGATTACAAGAGCCCCTTGAGTCATGCGAGCCCAGTGATTGCTCTGAGCAGCCTGTGACCGAGTGCCCAGGGAGGTTGTTGCAAGTGATGTCTAGTTCTTTGAAAAGAAAGGGTCCCTCTGGCTATTCTCAGCACCGAGGCCGGTAGTCGTCACTAGCAACTGCACAGCGAATAGAACTGGATGGACAGGGATTCCTGATAAATGGTACACGATGCTACATCTCGGGACATACTTCACAGTTACCTGCCACCATCACCGGAACCACCACACCAAAACACAAATCTTCCAGCCAGACCTACGCTTCGAGATGCCCAACAAGGAAAACCTAACCTACTCAAGTGGCAGGCTAGACCGACCCTCCTTGCTTCCTTGGGCCAGATGATAGAGGCACAATATGTTCGTGTGACGTATAACACCTGTTCTATCATTAGAATCGTCATAGGAACTACAACATCAGCTGCCTGCATAATTCTGATTTAAGTATTATTTGCTGCCATCTCAGACACAGAGTCGTCCAAATGCCAACCTTACTATCCTTCAATCTAAGGGTCCGAAGAAGTGAATTAAGCGCCGTGAGTGAAGTTAAGTTGTGAAAAAGTTGAAGAACAAAGGTGAACCTACAAACTCTGTGCTTCAGCTTCACAAGAGTGAGATTGTTGCAGTACTGTTATTGTTACTACCACCACCACCACCATCATCACCACCATTACCATCACCTTATTATTATTATTATTACTGTTTATCGTATGTATATACGTATCCATTGCACAGTAGTATGTAAACAATGAAACACAAGAGGAATATGTAAGATGATGGTGGTGGTTGTTAGGATGTTTAAGGGGGACTAAACAGCTAAGGTCATCAGTCCCCCAATATGTAAGAGATCAGGTCTCAGTTGACCTTACAAGAGAGCCTATCCGTTTGAGTGTTGTTGGAGAGGCACTGATGATGTCCTTCCAGCCTCCACTGAAACGTTTCTTGGGGAATTACTCTAAATTGTGGTCAATGATCCGATACATAATGTACGTAATCTTATTTATATTTTAAAGCTACCTTATATAAAGGATGTTCATTTTAACTTAAGACATTGAAATATTTCGAAAACTACACATCAGATAAAAAAAAAAGTTATAGCTCCAGTTTGTTTCGACTGTAAAAATATTTCTATTACTGATAAATAAGATATATGTTCAGTATTTAACAATCGTTTTCTGAGCACTGCTGGTGAATTAAATAAAAATTTAGTTTCTACAGGGAATCATATAACTTTCTTGGCAAATACCTTTCCGAGGTTGATGTCTGAAATACTCCTTTGTGACGCACCCAAGAGAGAGATTGAGTCAATAATTAAATCATTGAAGACTAAGTACTCTCATGGTTATGATGGAGTGCATAGCAGAATATTAATGTAGTGTGCTGCACTTGTTAGTCCTGTATTTAGCCATATTTGTAATTTTACCTTTAGGAATGGTCAGTTTCCTGAATGATTAAAGTACTCAGTAGTAGAGCCACTTTATAAAAATGGAGAAAGGGGTAATGTAGATAATTTTAGACCTATTTCTATGCCATTAGTGTTTGCTGAAGTTATTGAAAATGCTGTGCACGTAAGGAAAGTTGATCATTTTATATCACACGATTTGCTCTCAAATGTACAATTTGGCTTTAGAAGTCGTTTAACAGCTGAAAAGGCTATATTTACTTTTCTCTGTGAGGTATAGGATGGGTTAAACAAAAGGTTTCGAACGCTAGACATATTTTTTGATTTAACAAAGGCATTTGACTGTGTTGGTCACAAAATATTGCTCCAGAAGTTGAACCATTACGGAATATGGGGAGTAGCTCACAATTGGTTCACCTGCTACTTTAGCAACAGACAGCAAAAGGTCAATACTCAGAATGTCGAGAATGATTGCGATGTGGGGTCTGAGTGGGGTACTGTCAAGTGGGGGGTGCTCCAGGTATCAGTGTTGGGGCCACGCCTGTTCCTTATTTATGTAAATGATATGCTCACTAGTATTACAGATAGCTCCAAAATATTTCTGTTTGCTGATGACACTAACTTGGTAATAAAGGTTGTTGTATGCAACATTGGCTCGGTTTCAAACAGCGCAGTTCATGACCTACGTTCATGGCTTGTAGAAAATAAACTAACGCTAAATCACAGTAAGACTCAGTTTTTACAGATTCTAACACACAATCATCAAAATCTGACTTTTTAATGTCACAGAATGGGTATATGATCAGTGAAACTGAACAGTTCAAATTTATAGATGTTCACATAGACAGTAAGCTGTCGTGAAAAGCCCACGTTCAGGATCGTGTTCAAAGACTTACTGCTGCCATTTGTACTATTCGAACGGTATCTGAAGTGAGTGATCGTTCGAAACGAAAATTAGTCTACTTTGCTTATTTCCATTTGATTATGTCGTATGGTATTATATTTTGGGATAACTCTCCCTATCCTAAAAGAATATTTTTGTCTCAGAACCGGCGGTTCGAGCAATAAGTGGTGTAAGTTCATGAACCTCTTGTCGACCCCTGTTCACGAGTCTGGGTATTTTGACATTGGCCTCATACATATATTCCTTACTGTCATTTCTTGTTAACAATATTAGCATCTTTCCAAGAATAAGCAGCTTTCACTCAGTTAATACTCACCAGAAATGAAACCTGCATTTGGATAAGACTTCCTTAACTCTTGTGCAGAAAGGTGTGCGGTATACTGCCGCATCCATTTTCAATAAGCTACCACTCGAATTCAAGAATCTTAGCAGTAATCCACCCGCTTTCAAATCGAAACTGAAGAGTTTCCTCGTGGGCCACTCCTTCTATTCTGTCGAGGAGTTCCTTGAGAGATAAAGCTGATTCTTGTTGTATTGCTGATTGCGGTTACTTGAACTTATGGACTGATTTTTTTGTGTTCATAAACATTTATTCTTGTCTGTTATTACTTTGATGTTGTAATTTCATGTATTGACATGTTCCATGGCCTTGGAGATTTGCTCCTCAATTTGGTCCTGCGGAACTTGACGTGTAAATAAATAAATAAATAAATATGTTTACTGCACTGGAGTGTTAACAGCGTTTCATTCCACGTGACTAACATATCGGAAATCACAATGCTTTAATATTATAGCAATTTAAATGCACAACCCAATGGTCTTACGAGTGTGTGATCATGTTCTACAATCATTTCTCTTTCCTTCTAGGTGTGGAATCCAAATACTACAACAATTCTATAGAATTGATAGGACACGTGGTTTACGTAAAATGTTTCTAATTTCTTTCGACTGGAGCTTCATTATGCATTTATCACACGTTTCTTCTTCTTTTTAATCGTCTGTTATACACAAATCAAAAAATTTTTTATCACCCCAGTTCCCAGAACTCCTGAAGATAGATGTTGAGTGTGGATATTGTATCACAGACACAGTCCCTTTGACTATTTAGAGATGTCACAAAACCTGCCCGAAGATTTAAACAACCACTCATGAGCAGCTCCTATTAGACGGAGGGAGTCCGACAGCCGATCAGTTCCAGTCATTCCGCCAGGAAGCAGGTACAAGGCTCGTGTTGTCTGTAGTTCAACCATGCCTAGACGGTCAATACCGCGGTTCGATCGCGTCCGCATTGTTACTTTGTGCCACGAAGGGCTCTCAACAAGGGAAGTGTCTAGGCATCTCGGAGTGAACCAAAGCGTTGTTGTTCGGACATGGAGGAGAACAGGAACTGTCGATGACATGCCTCGCTCAGGGCACCCAAGGGCTACAACTGCAGTGGATGACCGCTACCTACGGATTATGGCTCGGAGGAACCCTGACAGCAACGCCACCATGTTGAACAATGCTTTCCGTGCAGCCACAGTATGTCGTGTTACGACACAAACTGTGCGCAATACGCTGCATGATGTGCAACTTCACTCCTGACGTCCATGGCGAGGTCCAACTTTGTAACCACGACACCATGCAGTGCGGTACAGATGGGCCCAACAAAATGCCGAATGGACCGCTCAGGATTGGCATTACGTTCTCTTCACCTATGAGTGTAGCATATGCCTTCAACCAGACAATCGTCGGAGACGTGTTTGGAGGCAACCCGGTCAGGCCGAACGCCTTAGACATACTGTCCAGCAAGTGGACAAAGGTGGAGGTTCTCTGTTGTTTTAGGGTTGTATTATGTGGGGCAGACGTACGCCGTTGGTGGTCATGGAAGAGCCATAACGGCTGTACGATACGTGAATGCCATCCTCCGACCGATAGTGCAACCATATCGGCAGCATATTGGCGAGGCATTCGTCTTTATGGGCGACAATTCGCACCCCCATCTTGCACATCTTGTGAATGACTTCCTTCAGAATAACGATATCGCTCGACAAGAGTGGCCACCATATTCACCAGATACGAACCCTATCTAACATGCCTGGGATAGATTGAAAAGGGTTGTTTACGGAAGACGTGACCCACCAACCACTCCGAGGAATCCAGGCCGAATCGCCGTTGAGGAGTGGGACAATATGGACCAACAGTGCCTTAGCGAACTTGTGGATAATATGCCACGACGAATACAGGCATGCATCAGTGCAAGAGGATGTGCTACTTGGTATTAGAGGTACCGGTGTGTACAGCAATCTGGACCACCACCTCTGAAGGTCTCGCTGTATGGTGGTACAATGTGTGATTTTCATGAGCAGTAAAAAAGGCGGAAATTATGTTTCTCTCTATTCCAATTTTCTGTACAGGTTCCGAAACTCTCGGAACCGAGGTGATGCAAAACTTATTTTGATGTGTGTTGCACCATAACACTCTCAAACGTATCAGGCTCGTATCTACTATACACCTATAAGGACTGCTAAACTCCTCAGCAAGCATGCATCTAGAGATATCTGTGTAATTGAACGAGTGGCGTGAGTAAGACTGATACAGAACAGTCTTCACAGAACGGCAGCTACAATATTGGAATGAGAGTACCGGTCTATATCACTAGCATCGGTCAGTACAGTTGTGAAACACGTGTTACACACTTTGCAAAAGCAAAATATCGAAATGTACTGTTTACGTGGAATTCATTTCGTTGTGTTCCTTCAGGGGTCGTCGAATGTAGGTGGTAAAGTACACTCCTACCTCTGGTTAGTTCCAAATTAAATCAGATAAATGTCGCAGGTGTTATGTTGGAGCCAAGGTAGCCTCTGAGGGCCAGCAACCCGCATTACACCACAGAGGACGGGGTTGTCTATGTTCAAGGCGTACCAAAAGCACCATGGTAAACACTGGCTATTTATAATGGAAAGAGACATTCCGAGCACTGCTTCCTGCAGGGGGAGCTCGAGCCACGGCCTGCAGGAAGTATCACTACGCCAAAACCTGATTGGCTGCAGACAGCTACTCAGGGGCTAGAACCAGCCCCGATGTTCAGTTCACTCCGGATACCGACCTCGTGGACTTCGACCGCTGAAGATTAGGTCTCTGAATTGGACTTTTACTAGTGTGAGAATTATACCCAGCTGTTATAAAAATAACTAACGCTACAATTAATTTCGAAAAAATAATTTTTTACCTTAACCTTTGGGAAGAACAGAACTACTGCCGTATTTGGACTAAAAAAAATATATGAACGCTCTCAGAAAGTATAGATATACGCCATATATATTTTGTCGTGGAAACATAACGAAAAATGTCGTCGCTGCTGAATTTTGTTCTGTTGGAGCTTGTAGAAACTTCCAGCGTGAAAGTTGTCAAGAAAAATTATAAAACTGATTCTGGTAACATCTCAGACGTCATTATTCTATCGCGTCACCTGTGAACGCAATTTATTTACGAGATCATCTATCCGCGGCAGCATTTTACTTCCTGCGACTCGTCTTAACAGAACTGTGAATATTCCCTACGTCCCGAAATTTTTAATTTGTAGCTGCTGCAAACCCTTCACTACCACACAAAACGCCGACATACGCTGTGCAGAAGAAACTATAGGTACGTTTAGGCCAATATTTTCATCGAAATCGATCAAAAGTATACCGTATTTGTGCGTATGATTTTGTGAAATCCGAGTTTTATCGGAGTGTACTACAACACTATTATCCTCGGCGCTCAACCAGTGCATTGTACACAAAACTTCGTTATTGCTGCTGTAATGTCTCTGTATTCCATAGAAATTTTCGACCATCATTAGACTTTCTGAGTCGGAAATCAGGTGAACGGAGAAGACAAGTAACGGAGGTCTCTGAGCCAGAATATTTAATTTTATAACCAGATTACTCTGTGTTTCACTATCCGTCATGTACTGTCTTCTTCCATAGTTACGACGTACAGTTCTGGGCTCTAACTTTATCTCCAAATCGTTAAATTCCGTACATTTCCGTTTTCATTTATGTCTCTCCACAACATATCTGGAGATAGTAGAAAAGTCTTCAATACATTTGATGCTACAATGTTAGTTTGTCGCCGTTTGCGCATACCTCTTGGTGTAAGCCCTTGCTCCTACATTGCACTCATTACAAACAGAAATCAATGCTCCTTTCTACGGAAGGCTGCAGGCACACGTGAGTAACAGTACTCCACAGGAACACTGAAAATTCAGCTGGCGCTGACGTCTGTTTCTTCTTCAGTGTCAACAAATCAGAGTGCTTTGCTTCTGAAGATTTCACGCAGCGATTGTCACCCTCACATTCCTATTTTGGTGGCGGTAACTACTGCATAGGTTAACGCTGGACGTATGAGGTAGAACATGTTGATTGTTCAGAAACTATTCTAGGTTCAGTGCGCGAATAGTTCAACAGAAGAAAATGCCGAAAATTGCTAGTTCAAAGTCTAGTCGTATAAAACAGTGGCTGACACAGACAGTGGCTGTACGACAGATAGGAAAATTACATTCTGCCAGGTCTGCAACAAAGAGAATAGCTGTTATGCTTTTTAGCTTTTCCTGCCATTTCGGAATTCCGAATTGCTTCTCACATCTTTCGATACCAGGGCATTTGTGAGGCAGTATATTTCTTACATATCCTTTAAACTAGTTCTAACAGACACCTGGCTTAATTGTTTTATTATAATTTTTAAGTTGCCAAGTTCGATTTCGATATAAAGGAAAATGAATCGGTGTGAAAATGTCATATCTGCAGTACAAAGCATGAATGTTTTTAAAATTATATATCTTTTTTCTAAGTTTTAACGACCTTTTTTAAAGTTTTGAGTTATAACAAAGATATATTCAGTGAGAGAATAGATGGAAAACAAAAATCGGTCAACTGTGCTGTATGTTTTTCTAATGCTTTTTATTTTGCTAAACGTAAGCCACTTAAGAACGCCACTTCTGAACACACTTTCATATAGCATCCAGTTTCTTGCGACAGCGACAGAAACTCCCACTTAACGTAGCACACAGGTGGAGGTTACATAAGGCAAATGTTGAACGAAAATCAAATTTGAAACAAACGCTTTTAACGAAGACATCTGCTGAATCTACCAAAAGGAATCAATTTTGCAGTGACTTGTGTCATGCCATCGTGGCACCAAACATCTCTTTTCAAAAACCAGAAAATCCTATTTTCAAAGGTTTTCTTGAGTAGTACTGCCCTCCGTCTGTACCTGATGAATCACCGTTACGTAAAAATTATGTAGACTCAACTTACACTGATGCACTGCAAAGAATCCGAGATGACATTGGGGAGTCTTGCATATGGATTTCTGTAGATGGAACTACTGACAATCTCGGCTGGTGCACTGCAGATCTGATTGTTGGAAAGTTGGACCCAGATGCGCCGTCCAGAGCGTATATAATTTGTTCATAACAACTCTCAAAGACAAACCAACAAACAATGACACAGTTTGTCAACAATGGGCTGAAGTTGCTGCATCCAAATAGCGTAGATGAAAATAAAGTGCTTCTGGCCGTCTCAGATGCCACTGTATATATGCTTGCAGCGTTTCATTTGCTCCAAATGCTCTCCTCGTTAATGCTGCATGTAACCTGTGTAGCACATAGTATCAATCGTATAGCCGAGGAAGTCAGACCAGAGTTCTCTAAGGTAAATAAATTAATCGCCACTTCCCTGACGTAAGTAAATTAACCTCCACGGAAAATATAGATTTTGTTAAGGCACCATCAACGGTGCGGGTATTCAAAGAGAATTTTCCAGATGTCCCCTTGCCACCAGAACCTATTGTTACCCGCTTGTTCATGTGGTTAGCAGTAGCAGAATGCAGTCCAGAAGGTAACTGCAAATCTACCGGAAGATGCCGCTTCTGTAACTTACGAAAAACAATTTTTCAAACATCCCTGTTGAACGGGACTTGACTTACATTAGAGACAACTGCACTTTTCTGGCAACAATTATTTCCGAACTACCTACCTACCTACGAGAACATTGCTTTGCTGGAGGAAGTGATGAAGATAATTAATGAAGCGCTATTTGGAGCGGGAGAAAAAGTACGGGCAAAAATGCAGCAGGTTTTTCTGAAGAACACCGCTCGGAAGGACCTGTGCGAGGCAGCATCCATACTTAGCGGAAAATCCAATTCCACCGGAAGCAGCGTTCCTGTCCAACGTGAGCCGAAAATTAAGTACACCACCCGTTACATCCGCTGATGTAAACAGAACGTTCTTTCTCAGCATATAAATTATTACTGACTGACAAGCCCCACAGCTTTCCTCTAGAAAACCTAGAAAAGATTTTAGTGATTTACTGTGAAACCAACCGTGGTCTGAAAGTTTGAAACCACTGGTTCATTCAGCGTTTGTGAAATCATATATTACATGTATTTCAACATATTCTTGTGCTCTGTGCTGTATTTTTAATATCGAAAAACTATTAACGTTTGGTGTTAATTTGAACATTAATGCTGAATAATGTTTTCTGCATTGAGCAACTGTGCATTTTTTCATGTTCCTTATTATAAGCGAATAAAAATTTACTTATAAGTCACCACTGCGTACTTTACATTATGTTTAGTTTTTCTATATAATACTTTTCAGGGCCTATTTCCAGTTTTTATGTCCTAAATGAGGTAATGAAAGAGCCTGTTTTAGGTGCCCAAAATGCACTTTCTACGACCCAAAATTCAGCGATTTAGTGACCACATACCTGTGTGCAATACGCACCGGCAATATGAGGAGTCAATGGTCTGGCTCCCTTTGAAAGCAGAACCCCGAAATATCTGCTTCCCCGTCACTGTAGAAGGTGAGGCTAAATGCAGAGGTCATCACCTTCGGACAGCTGTTTGGAAACTCTCCACAATGTCGCAAATCTTCTAAAAAATGGTTCAAATGGCTCTAAGCATTATGGGACTTAACATCTGAAGTCATCAGTCCTCTAGACCTAGAACTACTTAAACCTAACTAACCTAAGGACATCACACGCATCCATGACGAGGCAGAATACGAACCTGCGACCGTAGCAGCAGAGCGGTTCCGGACTGAAGCTCCTAGAACCGCTCGAACACAACGGCCGGCCGCAAATCTTCCAGTTTTCATATACTGCAATGTCTTCCACATTTTTGTCAATAAGAATTATTTCAACCATTCTGTGTGTTGTGGAAGCATTTTCGTTTGCACTATACGATATGCAGAATTCTGTGAGAGTCAATGGATCGAAACATATTAATGCCTGTGTGACTGATAGTCTGTGGGATACGGTCCTCCTACAGTACGGGCAACAAAACTTTACAAAGGTCTGTGCAAGCGACTTTGATCACTGGCCACCATCTCCATTGGACCAATACCTTTATATTTATACTGAAGAGACAAAGAAACTGGTATACCTACTTAATATCGTGTAGGCCCCCGCGAGCACACAGAAGGGAACACAACATGTCATGGATTCGACTAATATCTGAAGTAGTGCTGGAGAGCACTGACACCATGAATGCTGCAGGGTTGTCCATAACTCCTAAGAGTACAAGGGGGTAGACATCTCTTATGGACATCCCAGATATGCTCAACAATGTTAATGTCTGTGGAGTTTGGTAGCCTGTGGAAGTATTTAAACTCGTAAGAGTGTTCCTGGAGCCACTCTGCAGCAATTCCGGACGTTTGTGGTGTCGCATTGTCCTGCTGGAATTACCTAAGTCCGTCGGAATGCACAGTGGACATGAATGGATGCAGGTGATCAGACAGGACGCTTATGTACGTGTTATTTGTCAGATCTAGACGTATCAGGGGTCCCATATCACTCTAACTGCACACGCCCCGCACCATTACAGAGCCTCCACCAGATTGAACAGTCCCCTGCTGACATGCAGTGTCCATAGATTCATGAGGTTGTCTCCATACCCTTACACGTCCATCCCCTTGATACAATTTGAAACGAGACATGTCCGAACAGGCAACATGTTTCCAAACACGTCAGTGTTGACGGGGCCAGGCGAGGCGTCATGCAATCATCAAGTGTATACGAGTGGACCTTCGGTTCCGAAAACCCATATCGATGATGTTTCGTTGAATGGTTTGCACGCTGACACTTGTTGAAGGCGCAGCATTGAAATCCGCAGCAATTTTCGGAAGGGTTGCACTTACGTCACGTTGAACGATTCTCTTCAGTCGTCGTTGATTCCGTTCTTGCAGGATTGTTTTCCGGCCGCAGCGATGTCGGAGATTTGATGTTTCACAGATATTCAAGGTACACTCGCAAAATGGTCGTACGGGAAAATCCCCACTTCATCGCTACCTCGTAGATGCTGTGTCCCATAACTCGTGCGCCGATTATAACAGCAAGTTGAAACTCACTTAAATCGTGATAACCTGCCATCGTAGCAGCAGTAACCGATCCTATATAGGCGTTGCTGACTGGCTGTTTACATATCTCTGTATTTGAATACGCTTGTCTATATCAATTTCTTTGGCGCTTCAGTGTAATGTGCTCGATGTCAACACGCAGACGGTATTTGTTTTCGATGCATCGGAAGAGAGTTCTCTACCAGATGACATTAGTGAAGTTTTTATAGTACGTAGTTTTTCTACATTGGGTGTTATAAAAATAATGAGGGGGGAGAGAGAGAGAAAGAGAGAGAGAGAGAGAGAGAGAGAGAGAGAGACTGTGCTGTCGGCGAAGTCTCTGACACCATTAGACTGTCGTATTTTTATCGTAGTAATCAAAGGAATACGATAACGGAGAGGGTGATACTTAGAGACCGTCTTTCGATAACGATGAATTGTAGGTGTTATGCTTCTGAATTTCTTTGTGCAGTCCGCGTGTACTGTGCATGGTTGTGAATTTCCTCCTGTACGTTAGTGTGCTATTTTTTTCGTTATGATAGCTCTCTCCCTAGTGAGTGACGGGTGGAGTATTAGACAGCCTTGTAGCTAATAGAACAGTTCTGTCTGAATGTGAAGGAATTTCGAGATAATTAACAGGGGTCTGTGTCTTGGCGGGGGGCACCTCTTACTCGTGGAAATCTTGTGGATTCAAATGCTGTATGTCGAAGACTGAGAGATTCCTAACAATACGACAGGTAAGAGATACACAGAGGAGGAGTTGGGAGCTCTATACCGCTTGTTCTAAGTGTTGTGAGCGGACATATTACAACCTTTCACATTCGTCTCGCGAAGTTACTGCAGTGAGAAAAATAGGAGCTAATATGAAAATTTTTACCGAGAGACAATAAGCAGCAGAAGTTCCGTCATTTGTTCTTTCTGCAAGTAAGAGACAGTATTCCTCTGGGAGGTTTGTGTGCCTATAAACGGATGGAGTCATCTTAATAGATGTTGTTGTTGTTGTCTTCAGTCCTGGGACTGGTTTGATGCAGCTCTCCATGCTACTCTATCCTGTGCAAGCTTCTTCATCTCCCAGTACCTACTGCTACCTACATCCTTCTGAATCTGCTTAGTGTATTCATCTCTTGGTCTCCCTCTACGATTTTTACCCTCCACGCTGCCCTCCAATGCTAAATTTGTGATCCCTCGATGCCTCAGAACATGTCCTACCAACCGGTCCCTTCGTCTTGTCAAGTTGTGCCACAATCTTCTCTTCTCCCCAATTCTATTCAATACTTCCTCATTAGTTATGTGATCTACCCATCTAAACTGCAGCATTCTTCTGTAGCACCACATTTCGAATGTGGTGTCACCGCCAGACACCACACTTGCTAGGTGGTAGCCTTTAAATCGGCCGCGGTCCGTTAGTATACGTCGGACCCGCGTGTCGCCACTGTCAGTGATTGCAGACCGAGCACCGCCACACGGCAGGTCTAGAGAGACTTCCTAGCACTCGCCCCAGTTGTACAGCCGACTTTGCTAGCGATGGTTCACTGACAAATTACGCTCTCATTTGCCGAGACGATAGTTAGCATAGCCTTCAGCTACGTTATTTGCTACGACCTAGCAAGGCGGCATTATCATTTGCTATTTATCTTGTGATGCATGTACCGTCAGACCGATGTTCACGCATTATGGATTAAAGTTAAGTATTCCAACAGCTACGACCTTTTTTGCTAAAGCCTAAATTCTTTAAATGTTCCAGACCTCACGCCAGCCTGCGTGAGCTTAACGCGTGCCTTTCGGCTACCAATCATAGTGGCTTGGCTGTCTTGCCAAGTCACAACATCGAAAGCTTCTATTCTCTTCTTGTCCAAACTATTTATCGTCCATGTTTCACTTCTATACATGGCTACACTCCATACAAATACTTTCAGAAACGTCTTCCTGACACTTAAATCTATACTCGATGTTAACAAATTTCTCTTCTTCAGAAAAGCTTTCCTTGCCATTGCCAGTCTACATTTTATATCCTCTCTACTTCGACCATCATCAGTTACTTTGCTCCCCAAATAGCAAAACTCCTTTGCTACTTTAAGTGTCTCATTTCCTAATCTAATACCCTCAACATCACCCGACTTAATTCGACTACATTCCATTATCTTCGTTTTGCTTTTGTTGATGTTTATATCCTCCTTCCAAGACACTGTCCATTCCGTTCAACTGCTCTTCCAAGTCCTTTGCTGTCTCTGACAGATTTACAATGTCATCGGCGAACATCAAAGTTTTTATTTCTTCTCCATGGACTTTAATACCTACTCCGAATTTTTCTTTTGTTTTCTTTACTGCTTGCTCAATATACAGATTGAATAACATCGGGGACAGGCTACAACCCTGTCTGACTCCCTTCCCAACCGCTGCTTCCCTTTCATGCCCCTCGACTCTTATAACTGCCATCTGCTTCCTGTACAAACTGTAAAAAGCCTTTCGCTCCCTGTATTTTACCCCTGCCACCTTTAGAATTTGAAAGAGAGTATTCCAGTCAACATTGTCAAAAGCTTTCTCGAAGTCTACAAATGCTAGAAATGTAGGTTTGCCTTTCCTTAACCTATTTTCTAAGGTAAGTCGTAGGGTCTTTCTGCGGAATTCAAACTGATCTTCGCCGAGGTCGGCTTCTACCAGTTTTTCCATTCGTCTGTAAAGAATTCGCGTTAGTATTTTGCAGCTGTGACTTATTAAACTGATAGTTTGGTAATTTTCACATCTGTCAACATCTTCTTTCTTTGGGATTGGAATTATTATATTCTTCTTGAAGTCTGAGGGTATTTCACCTGTCTCATACATCTTGCTCACCAGATGGTAGAGTTTTGTCAGGACTGGCTCTCCGAAGGCCGTAAGGCCGTCAGTAGTTCCAATGGAATGTTGTCTACTCCCAGGGCCTTGTTTCGACTTAGGTCTATCAATGCTCTGTCAAACTCTTCACGCAGTGTCGTATCTCCCATTTTATCTTCATCTACATCCTCTTCCATTTCCATAATATTGTCCTCAAGTACATCGCCCTTGTATAGACCCTCTATATACTCCTTCCCCCTTTCTGCTTTCCCTTCTTTGCTTAGAACTGGGTTTCCATCTGAGCTCTTGATATTCATACAAGGGGCTCCCTTTTCTCCAAAAGTCTTTTTAATTTTCCTGTAGGCAGTATCTATCTTACCCCTAGTGAGACAAGCCTCTACATCCTTACATTTGTCCTCTAGCCATCCCTGCTTAGCCATTTTGCACTCCTGTCGATCTCATTTTTGAGACATTTGTATTCCTTTTTGCCTGCTTCGTTTACTGCGTTTTTATATTTTCTCCTTTCATCAATTAAATTCAATATTTCTTCTATTACCCAAGGATTTCTACTAGCCCTCGTCTTTTTACCAACTTGATCCTCTGCTTCCTTCACTCTTTCATCCCTCAAAGCTACCCATTCTTCTTCTACCGTATTTCTTTCCCCCATTCCTGTCAATTGTTTCCTCACACTCACCCTCAAACTCTCTAGAACCTCTGGTTCTTTCAGTTTATCCAGGTCCCATCTCCTTAAATTCCCACCTTTTTGCAGTTTCTTCAGTTTTAATCTACAGTTCATAACCAGTAGATTGTGGTCAGAGTCCACATCTGGCTCTGGAAATGTCTTACAATTTAAAAACTGGTTCCTAAATCTCTGTCTTACCATTACATAATCTATCTTATACCTTCTAGTATCTCCAGGATGCTTCCACGTATACAACCTTCTTTTATGATTCTTGATCCAAGTGTTAGCTATGATTAAGTTATGCTCTGTGCAAAATTCTACCAGATGGCTTCCTCTTTCATTTCTCTCCCCCAATCCATATTCACCCACTATGTTTCCTTCTCTCCCTTTTCATACTCTCGAATTCCAGTCTCCCATGACTATTAAATTTTCGTCCCCCTTCACTACCTGAATAATTTCTTTTATCTCATCATACATTTCATCAATTTCTTCATCATATGCAGAGTTAGTTGGCATATAAACTTGTACTACTGTAGTAGGCATGGGCTTCGTGTCTATCTTGGCCACAATAATGCGTTCACTATGCTGTTGATAGTAGCTTACCCGCATTCCTATTTTTTTATTGATTATTAAACCTACTCCTGAATTACCCCTATTTGATTTTGTATTTATAACCCTGTATTCACCCGACCAAAAGTCTTGTTCCTCCTGCCACCGAACTTCACTAATTCCCACTATATCTAATTTCAACCTATCCATTTCCCTTTTAAATTTTCTAACCTACCTGCCCGACATTCCACGCTCCGATCTGTAGAACGGCAGTTTTCTTTCTCCTGATAACGACGTCCTCCTGAGGAGTCCCCGCCAGGATATCCGAATGGGGGACTATTTTACCTCCGGAATATTTTACCCAAGAGGACGCCATCATCATTTAACCATACAGTAGAGCTGCATGCCCTCGGGAAAAATTACGGCTGTAGTTTCCCCTTGCTTTCAGCCGTTCGCAGTACCAGCACAGCAAGGCCGTTTTGGTTAGTGTTGCAAGGCCAGATCAGTCAATCATCCAGACTGTTGTCCCTGCAGCTACTGAAAAGGCTGCTGCTCCTCTTCAGGAACCACACGTTTGTCTGGCCTCTCAACAGATACCCCTCCGTTGTGGTTGCACCTACGGTACGGCCATCTGTATCGCTGAGGCACACTAGCTTCCCCACCAACGGCAAGGTCCATGTTTCATGAGGGTAGGCTTAATAGATAGACTGTATTTAATTTACATCTGTGAGTATACACTTATTAGCAAGCCATCGTACGGCGTAAGGCGGAGTGAACCCTGTACCACTACTAGTAATTCCTCTCCCTGTTCTACTCCCAAAGCGAGGGAAAGAGGCTGCTTATATGTCTCCTTAAGAGCGGTAAGTTCTAAGTTCTCATATCTTATCTTCGTGGTCCCTACGCGAAAAGTATGTTGGTGGCTGTAGATTCCTTCTGCGGTCAGTTTCAAATGTCTCTTCGCAATAGTGTTCCTCGAAAAGCACATCGTCTTTCCTCCAGGAATTCCCATTTGAATCCGACACCGGCACAAAACAAAATTACTGGTGGCCGGCTAATTGGCAAAAGGGGATGTATGTGTTGCATGAGAAGATTCGATATGACGGGTGTTTGCGCTGGACCCTTATTCCAGCCATGTAAATTGATAGATTGACTGCTTGGTGACAATCTCTCCGGGCTCTGACCGTTCTGTACGGAGGGCGTGTGGATGCCGGGGGATTAATGTGCAGCTGCCGACATGGCTGGCGCAGTTGTGGCTGTCTTCCGGTCTGCACGAGCGCTGCCACCTGGCAGTCGGAGGACGGAGTACGCTTTGCGTGTGTGTGCAGTCGGAAGGAATCAACTAGCGATATATAACCTCTGGCCTGGGGCACTGCATATGGGCATCGGGGGGCATCCGAACATGACCGCGCAGGATGTACGAGTGCTCCAGCGATCTCCACGATCTACCCGTGACGATTACTGCTACGGAATGGAACGTGATTTATGTGTCCTTCTCAATCCAGTTGAGTCTCTCTTGCAGGGGAAAGGTGGGAGTGGTATTCATTGTTGTTACTGTATAATCATGTAGTAGACACTTCCTCCTCCTCATTCTTCTTCCTGGTGTAGCTGAGAGAGCCCACTTAGGAATTAATAGCGCTTTAAAAAACCAGTCGCAACATCAAATTCCCGATTGATCAGTTATTGTTTCTGTAGTGGTACTGCGAGGACACACTTCAATCAGACACGTCCGCAGACTGTTTGACATAGCATGCAGTTGAGCTGAAATTAGAAATTCTCAGCTACCTCCAATATAATGAACTTCCTACCAAATGACCTAATTGTGCCAGTATTCACCAATAGCACGCAAGCGGAAAAAATCCAGAATAGTTTGGAATCCGGGCAGTAGCGGGATCGAATGCCACCAGGTATACTAGTCCCAGCAACCACCAACACCAAGGAAAAAGTGCCCACATACAAAGGGTACTGATTTAATTAATAAGTCAGTCAATCTGTTAGAGTTAGGCAATATTTCCGAGACATCCACAGCTGGAGATTTACCAGGTATCTGCTGCTTTGATCAGAGCAAAGAAGGGGTTAGTATGACATGTGACAGATTCTACCCGCTTCTTGACAAATGCCTTTGTTCCAGCCACTACATGTTTCCACTGCAGTGGAAGTGCGAGAACAAAGGGGTATACAGACCACCAGCACCAGGTACGCATGAGGGGTGGGGATGATGCTGGAGGGGAATGGAATGGAGGACAGATGGGTGCGATATCTTGGTCAATGTGTGATTGCGTAGGTTGGTTTACACAAACAGGAAATAACCACTTGAGAGAGACCGCAGGTATCAAATACACTCCTGGAAATGGAAAAAAGTACACATTGACACCGGTGTGTCAGACCCACCATACTTGCTCCGGACACTGCGAGAGGGCTGTACAAGCAATGATCACACGCACGGCACAGCGGACACACCAGGAACCGCGGTGTTGGCCGTCGAATGGCGCTAGCTGCGCAGCATTTGTGCACCGCCGCCGTCAGTGTCAGCCAGTTTGCCGTGGCATACGGAGCTCCATCGCAGTCTTTAACACTGGTAGCATGCCGCGACAGCGTGGACGTGAACCGTATGTGCAGTTGACGGACTTTGAGCGAGGGCGTATAGTGGGCATGCGGGAGGCCGGGTGGACGTACCGCCGAATTGCTCAACACGTGGGGCGTGAGGTCTCCACAGTACATCGATGTTGTCGCCAGTGGTCGGCGGAAGGTGCAAGTGCCCGTCGATCTGGGACCGGACCGCAGCGACGCACGGATGCACGCCAAGACCGTAGGATCCTACGCAGTGCCGTAGGGGACCGCACCGCCACTTCCCAGCAAATTAGGGACACTGTTGCTCCTGGGGTATCGGCGAGGACCATTCGCAACCGTCTCCATGAAGCTGCGCTACGGTCCCGCACACCGTTAGGCCGTCTTCCGCTCACGCCCCAACATCGTGCAGCCCGCCTCCAGTGGTGTCGCGACAGGCGTGAATGGAGGGACGAATGGAGACGTGTCGTCTTCAGCGATGAGAGACGCTTCTGCCTTGGTGCCAATGATGGTCGTATGCGTGTTTGGTGCCGTGCAGGTGAGCGCCACAATCAGGACTGCATACGACCGAGGCACACAGGGCCAACACTCGGCAACATGGTGTGGGGAGCGATCTCCTACACTGGCCGTACACCACTGGTGATCGTCGAGGGGACACTGAATAGTGCACGGTACATCCAAACCGTCATCGAACCCATCGTTCTACCATTCCTAGACCGGGAAGGGAACTTGCTGTTCCAACAGGTCAATGCACGTCCGCATGTATCCCGTGCCACCCAACGTGTTCTAGAAGGTGTAAGTCAACTACCCTGGCCAGCAAGATCTCCGGATCTGTCCCCCATTGAGCATGTTTGGGACTGGATGAAGCGTCGTCTCACGCGGTCTGCACGTCCAGCACGAACGCTGGTCCAACTGAGGCGCCAGGTGGAAATGGCATGGCAAGCCGTTCCACAGGACTACATCCAGCATCTCTACGATCGTCTCCATGGGAGAATAGCAGCCTGCATTGCTGCGAAAGGTGGATATACACTGTACTAGTGCCTACATTGTGCATGCTCTGTTGCCTGTGTCTATGTGCCTGTGGTTCTGTCAGTGTGATCATGTGATGTATCTGACCCCAGGAATGTGTCAGTAAAGTTTCCCCTTCCTGGGACAATGAATTCACGGTGTTCTTATTTCAATTTCCAGGAGTGTATTAAGAAGGCACCGACTTCTCCTTTGGGGTCGTTGGACTGTCTAGGTGGCGACGCTCGAGGAGCTCCCTGGGTGGGTGAATAGTGAACTACTGCTCAGTCTACATTTAGCTGCCTTCTTGACCGTGTGGGCTGCGGATGGAGTATGCTTGTGTTCTCAAACGTCTCTGCAAACATAACCACCGATATATGGTGATTGTTCTTGAAATTTAATTATTGATTTGCTTTCGTCCGTCTATACAGATGGGGATGGACCACGTCATTCTTTGTGATGTGATCACCAGTCAGTAGTTCCCACAGATGTCGCTTGGTGGCGCTGGGATCGTACACAAGCTGTCCGTGAGCCTGGGCACAAGGCTTCTGGACGCCATGGGAAGCAGCCGTGTTGTTGCAAGTGTCCCAGCGAAGTTCAGTAAAGAAGTTATTTTTCTAGCAGTTAGCGGATGTGTGTTTTATATAGTCTGTTTGCAGTATACATGTTAGGCGGTGTTTTTTCACGATGTTTATGGAATGTTGGGGTCTTTATTAGCAATGATTTTTTTTGTGGTATGTTATTCCCACCACTAATCTGCAGCACTGTAATCACAGAAGATGATCATGTCTGACGTATGTGGCAGATGAAAGCTAGTGCTTCCTACTATCGCCTACCCGTTGACACACTTGTAGAAAGGATTCTCATCACCTGACACTTTTTTCAGGGATTAGCGCGACTTCCGATATATACGCTGCGTGAGTCGCACCTGTGTGCAGGCCTCTCTCCCAATCTGCACACAAGGTAACACACAAAGTGCCTGCACATCTGCCCTGCGCTCGGTGCGAACACGCAGTCGGAATCACATGTGCTGAGTTATCTTTACAACACTTTCGTTACGGTATTCCTTGCACAAACGGACAAAAAAGCAATCTCTTAAATTACTTCATTTTGATGTATTAGACAACACCTGCACCTTCAAAACAGCTGAGAATTTGAGTTTTTCTCACCAAATAAAAGAGAGATCCGACGCTTGCGAACTGAATTTTACACTAAAGCGCCAAAGAAAATGGTATAGGCATGTGTATTCAAATACAGAGATATGGAAACAGGCAGAAAACGGCGCTGCGATTGCCGACCTTATATAAGACAACAAGTGACTTGTGCAGTTGTTAACTGCTGCTGCAGTGGCAGGATATCAAGATTTAAGTGAGTCTGAACATGGTCCTATGGGACACAGCATCTCTAAGGCAGTGATGAAGTGCGGATTTTCCCATATGACCATTTCATGAGCCGGAGGCCCACTCGTGTATCCTTGATGACTGCAGGACACAAAGTTTACACCTTGCCTGGGAGCGTCAACACTGACATTGGACTGTTGATCACTGGATACATGTCGCCTGGTCGGATGAGTCACGTTTCAAATTCTATTGAGCGGATGGACGTGTATGGGGATGGGGTACCTCATGAATCCATGAACCTTGAATGTAAGCAGGGGACTGTCCAAGCAATGGAGGCTCCGTAATGGTGTGGGGCGTGTGCAGCTGAAGTGATATGGGGCCCTTGATACGTCTAGATATGACTGTGATAGGCAACATGTACATAAACATCCTGTCTGATCACCTGCATCCATTCATTCCCATTGTGCATCTCGACGGACTTGAGCAATTCCAGCAGGACAATGCGACACCACACACGTACAGAATTGCTACAGAGTGGCTCCAGGAACACTTTCTGACTTTAAACACTTCCGTTGGCCACCAAACCCCCAGGCATGAACATTCAAGGTTCATGGATTCATGAGGTACCCCATCCCCATACACGTCCATCCGCTCAATAGAATTTGAAACGTGACTCATCCGACCAGGCGACATGTATCCAGTGATCAACAGTCCAATGTCAGTGTTGACGCTCCCAGGCTAGGTGTAAACTTTGTGTCGTGCAGTCATCAAGGATACACGAGTGGGCCTCCGGCTCATGAAATGGTCATATGGGAAAATCCGCACTTCATCACTACCTTAGAGATGCTATGTCCCATAGGACCATGTTCAAACTGGGATGTATGCAACGTGATCTTCAGAAGAGCCCTTCACTGACTCATACTCTTATGGATTTGTGGACAGCTGTGCAGCATTCATGGTGTCAGTTCCCTCCAGCACTACTTCAAACATCAGTCAAGTCCATGCCACATCATGTTGCGGCACTTCCGCACGCTCACGGTGGCCCTACATGATATTAGACAAGTGTACCAGTTTGTCTCTTCAGTATATAAATAAATAGCACATCCTTTATTAATTTGATTTCAACTTCCTGTTGTGAGATGCTTCCTCTCCAGCACAGACTCCTTTTCCCACCAGATGGGGTATGGGAGGGGTCTGGGGGATTTACCAGAGGGACAGGGGTTAATTAATTTATCGATTTAATTAATTAATTTGATATCAAAAGTGTGCTTATTTGGCGAGAGGGTTTAGCAGAGGGATGGTGGAGGTAAAGGGGGAGGGGGAGGTGTGGGATTTCTCAGAAGGATGGATTATCCCCAGCAGGTCTTAAATTAACCCCCAGGGGGTCATACATCAATTAACAGAACAGTAGCTTAAGGGGAGGAGGAATACGAGGGAGTCATGCATCAGTCAAGTTTGATCCTGAATGTATGCTTGCAACTGAATGTATGCAACCCGCAATAATACACTCCTGGAAATTGAAATAAGAACACCGTGAATTCATTGTCCCAGGAAGGGGAAACTTTATTGACACATTCCTGGGGTCAGATACATCACATGATCACACTGACAGAACCACAGGCACATAGACACAGGCAACAGAGCATGCACAATGTCGGCACTAGTACAGTGTATATCCACCTTTCGCAGCAATGCAGGCTGCTATTCTCCCATGGAGACGATCGTAGAGATGCTGGATGTAGTCCTGTGGAACGGCTTGCCATGCCATTTCCACCTGGCGCCTCAGTTGGACCAGCATTGGTGCTGGACGTGCAGACCGCGTGAGACGACGCTTCATCCAGTTCCAAACATGCTCAATGGGGGACAGATCCGGAGATCTTGCTGGCCAGGGTAGTTGACTTACACCTTCTAGAGCACGTTGGGTGGCACGGGATACATGCGGACGTGCATTGTCCTGTTGGAACAGCAAGTTCCTTTGCCGGTCTAGGAATGGTAGAACGATGGGTTCGATGACGGTTTGGATGTACTGTGCACTATTCAGTGTCCCCTCGACGATCACCAGTGGTGTACGGCCAGCGTAGGAGATCGCTCCCCACACCATGATGCCGGGTGTTGGCCCTGTGTGCCTCGGTCGTATGCAGTCCTGATTGTGGCGCTCACCTGCGCGGCGCCAAACACGCATACGACCATCATTGGCACCAAGGCAGAAGCGACTCACATCGCTGAAGACGACACGTCTCCATTCGTCCCTCCATTCACGCCTGTCGCGACACCACTGGAGGCGGGCTGCACGATGTTGGGGCGTGAGCGGAAGACGGCCTAACGGTGTGCGGGACCGTAGCCCAGCTTCATGGAGACGGTTGCGAATGGTCCTCGCCGATACCCCAGGAGCAACAGTGTCCCTAATTTGCTGGGAAGTGGCGGTGCGGTCCCCTACGGCACTGCGTAGGATCCTACGGTCTTGGCGTGCATCCGTGCGTCGCTGCGGTCCGGTCCCAGGTCGACGGGCACGTGCACCTTCCGCCGACCACTGGCGACAACATCGATGTACTGTGGAGACCTCACGCCCCACGTGTTGAGCAATTCGGCGGTACGTCCACCCGGCCTCCCGCATGCCCACTATACGCCCTCGCTCAAAGTCCGTCAACTGCACATACGGTTCACGTCCACGCTGTCGCGGCATGCTACCAGTGTTAAAGACTGCGATGGAGCTCCGTATGCCACGGCAAACTGGCTGACACTGACGGCGGCGGTGCACAAATGCTGCGCAGCTAGCGCCATTCGACGGCCAACACCGCGGTTCCTGGTGTGTCCGCTGTGCCGTGTGTGTGATCATTGCTTGTACAGCCCTCTCGCAGTGTCCGGAGCAAGTATGGTGGGTCTGACACACCGGTGTCAATGTGTTCTTTTTTCCATTTCCAGGAGTGTAGTTGTTTCAGTACCTCTGTTACCCCACTGCTATCGACATTCACAATCAAATCTCTCTCCCTGCTGACGCACTCGTCCACCAGTTGGGGTACTCAGACGTGTGTGCTCACTGTGTTCCTCGCCCTCGCCACCTAACACAAGACCACAAAGAACAGTGGACGATCATCTGTGCGGAATTGCTTGCGCGTTTAGAGGCTGATAGTGACAATTTTTTAGTTGAACTTCTCCACAGGCTATGAAATGTGGGTTCATCACTTCAAACGAAAAACAAACGAACAATCCATGGAGTGGCGCCACATCCTCCCTCCTCTAAATAAAAAGTTCAGAGCCACACCCTTGGCCAGAAAAGTCTTGGTGACGGTCTTCCGGTACTGTGGAGGTACTATTCTGTTTGATGTCCTTCCACATGTGTTCTGTACTACCCTCAGGAAATTGATGAAACGACTTCAGCATGTTCGACGCCACAAAAATGCAAACGAGCTTCCGCTGCTGCATAACAACGCAAGGGCTCACTCAAGTCTTCACACCCAAGAGGAGGTCTCAAAACTTCCTCGTTCATCGTACAACTTCGACCTCACACCTTCCAACTTCAGTCTGTTTTGTCCAATGAAGGATGCTCTCCATGGGAAGCTATATGTAGATGGCGGGAAGCTTATTTATGCAGTGAGATGTTGGCTCCGACGTCGACCAATAAAATGGTACCATGTGGGCATACAGGTTCTCCAAGGAAGGTGGCGTAAGACCATCAGATTGAACGGAAATCATGAGCCAAGCCAACACAGTAATACATGTTTATGTGCCAACTAGCTCCGTAGATGAGGAAGACAATAAGGAAATGTATGATGACATAAAAGAAATTATTCTGGTAATTAAGGGAGACGAAAACTGAATAGTCATGGGTTACTGGAATTCGATAGTAGGAAAAGGAAGAAAAGGAAAAGAAGTAGGCGAATATGGGCTGGGGAAAAGGAATGAAAGAGGAAGACGCCTGCTGGAATTTTGTACAGAGCATAATTTAACCATAGCTAACACTTTGTTTAAGAATAATGAGAGAAGATTGTATACGTTGAAGAGACCTGGAGACACAACAAGATTTCAGACTAATTACATACTTTTTAGAGGTTTAGGAATCACATTTTGGATTCTAAGATATTTCCAGGGGCAGATATGGATTCTGACCACAATTTATTGGTGCTGAACTGCAGACTAAAACTGAAGAAACTGCTAAAAGGCTGGAATTTAAGGAGATGGGACCCAGATAATCTCAAACAACCAGAGGTTTTAGAGAATTTCAGAGGGAGTATTAGGGAACGACTGACAAGAACAGGGGAAGGGAACACAGTAAAAGAAGAATGGGTAGAACGAGAATGAGATGAAATAATGAAGGCAGCAGAGGAACAAGAATATAAAAAGAAGAGGGCTAGTAGATATCGTTGGGTAACACAAGAAATATAGAATTAAATCGATGAAAGGAGAAAATATAAAAATGCAATAAATGAAGCAGGCGAAAAGGAACACAAACGTCTAAAAAATGAGATAGGCAGGAAGTGCAAAATTACTAAGCAGGAATGACTTCAGGACAAATATCAGGATGTATGAGTAGAAGCATGTATCTCTAGGGGTAATATAGATACTGCCTAATGCAAAATTAAAGAGACCTTTGGAGAAAAGAGAACCACCTGCAAGAATATCAATAGCTCAGATGGAAAACCAGCCCTAAGCAAAGAAGGGAAAGCAGAAAGAGGCTATACAAGGGAGATGTACTTGAGGGCAATATTACGGAAATGGAAGAGGAAGTAGAGGAAGATGAGAAGGGAGATATCATACTGATTGAAGAATTTGACAAAGCACTGAAAGACTTTAGTTGAAACAAGGCCCGGGAGTAGACAACATGAATACATTAATCCCAATTCCAAAACTAGCATGTACTGACAGGTATGAAAATTACTGAACTATTAGTTCAATGAGTCACGGCTGCAAAAGACTAACATGAATCCTTTACAGAAGAACAGAAAAACTGGTGGAAGTCGACCTCCGGAGAAATGTAGGAACACCCGAGGCAAAACTGACCCTACGACTTCTCACAGAAAGGAAAACCCACGTTTACAGCATTTGTAGACTTAGAGTAGGCTTTTGACAATGTTGACTGGAATACTCTCTTTCAAATTCTAAAGGTGGCAGGGAGCGAAAGGCTATTTACAATCTGTACAGAAAACAGATGACAGTTATAAGAGTCGAGGGACACAAAAGGGAAGCAGTGGTTGAGAAGGGAGTGAGACAAGGTTGTAGCCTATCCCCTATGTTATTCAATCTGTATATTGAGCAAGCAGTAAAGGAAACAAAAGAAAAATCTGGAGTATGGAGAAGAAATAAAAACTTTGAGGTTTGCTGATGACATTGTAACTCTGTCAGATACAGCAGAAGACTTGGAAGAGCAGTTGGACGGAATGGACTGTATCTTGAAAGTAGGATATAAGATGAACATCAGCAAAAGCGAAACGAGGATAACGGAATGTAGTCGAATTAAATCAGGTGATGCTAAATTAATTAGATTAGGAAATGTGGAACTAGAAGTAGTAAATGAGCTTTGCTATTTGGGAAGCAAAACAACTGATGTTTGGAGTAGGAACGATATAAAAAGTAGACTGGCAATAGCAAGAAAAGCGTTTCTGAAGAAGAGAAATTTGTTAACATTGAGTATAGATATGTCAGAAAGTATTTTCTGAGAGTATTTGTATGGAGTGAAACATGGACAGTAAATAGTCTTGACAAAAAGAGAATAGAAGCTTGTGAAAATGTGGTGCTACAAAATAATGCTGAAGATTAGATGGCTAGATCATGTAACTAATGAGGAAGTACTGAATAGAATTGGGGAGAAGAGAAATTTATAGTGTGACCTGACCCAAAGAAGGGATTGGTTGGTAGGACACATTTTGAGGCATCAAGGGATCAGAAACTTTATGCTGGAGGGAAGCGTGGGGGATAATAATCGTAAAGGGAGACCAAGAGATGAATACGGTAAGCAGATTCAGAGGGATGTAGGTTGCAGTAGTTACTTGGAGATGAAGAGGCTTGCCCAGCATAGAGACCTATGTCAAACCCGTCTTTGGACTGAATATCACAACAACAACAATAACAACAGCCAAAAGAATGGGGAATAATATGGTGTATTGGAATCCTGAATAAAACCACCCTGGTTTCAGAAAAAAGCGTTGAATTACTTACTGAACATCCCTCGTGCTTAGTTCCATGGTGACAGATGGTGCTTAGGTGTTCCTGATGGCTATTTTCCACGGATTTGTTATGTAAGTAGGCTGTTTAGGTTTTCTTATTGGTAACGCCACGTAGCGCTCTGTATGAAAAATCACTGGCTGTGCTGTGTGCAGTCTGTGGCTAGTTTGCATTGTTGTCTGCCATTGTAAAAAAAATGGTTCAAATGGCTCTGAGCGCTATGGGACTTAACTTCTAAGGTCATCAGTCCCCTAGAACTTAGAACTACTTAAACCTAACTAACCTAAGGATATGACACACATCCATGCCCGAGGCAGGATTCGAACCTGCGACCGTAGCGGTCACGCGGTTCCAAACTGAAGCGCTTAGAACCGCACGGCCACACCGGCCGGCTGCCATTGTAGTGTTGGGCAGCTGGATGTTAACAGCGCGTAGCTTTGCGCAGTTGGAGGTGAGCCGCCAGCAGTGGTGGATGTGGGGAGAGAAATGGTGGAGATTTGAAATTTGTAAGACTGGATGGCATGAACTGCTATATATATTATGATTATTAAGGTAAATACATTGTTTGTTCTGTGTTAAAATCTTTCATTTGCTAACTATGCCTATCAGTAGTTAGTGCCTTCAGTAGTTTGAATCTTTTATTTAGCTGGCAGTAGTGGCGCTCGCTGTATTGCAGTAGTTCGAGTTACGAAGATTTCTGGTGAGGTAAGTGATTTGTGAAAGGTATAGGTTAATGTTAGTCAGGGCCATTCTTTTGTAGGGATTTCTGAAAATCAGATTGCGTTGCGCTAAAAATATTGTGTGTCTGTTTACGCATAGTCTTGTATAATTTTTCAAAGGGGACGTTTCAGTTATATGTCGATATTAATAGCGTTGGTGACTTTGAACACGAGAATTTGATGTGGGTGCACGTCTCATAGAGCGTACGAGATATGAACTCCCTCTCACAAGGTTATTCACATAAATTAGACGTTCCATTGAGGGGAAATATTCGGGATTAAGAGCTGAATAGTGAGAACTCATTATGATTATGCGCATTTTTGGAATGTCAAGATTCAATAACGGATTCACAATCGTGAAAGCGACTGGAATAACATTTCTCACTCCGAGAAAATAAAATATCTTTCGATGCACGCAGTATGAAGAAGAAAATCAAACAAGCACTGACTTTGGGCTCAGGAGAAGCGCTGGACCGGCACACGAGAACGAGGGAAGGGTAGGAGGGGGAGGCTGCCAAGTTTCTTGTAGAACCTTGTACTGAGCGAGGACAGGATCAGTTTGTGACCTGTCATTCTTCGAAGTGTGCCCTCCAGGTACCCTTGTTACTGTTCTTGAATAATTCTATGGGGGGGGGGGGGGGGGGGGGGGGGACGTGGCATAGACCTCATGCCTCATGGCGCTGGACTCGTGCTTGAGATCAGTAGATTCCAGATTCCCTTGTGGGTCATCCAGGTTTACGTTTAATGTGGAGTACATAAATCAGTTAATGTGAATGCTAGAATATTTCCTTTGACAATAACAAGGCTGCTTTCCATTCAGTATCAGGTCCGCTCTAACTGTCCAATTACATACACTTTTTCGCTTCCTTCTTCCTACGTCCACCCTGCTTTTTCCACTACTTTAAGACTTTTACAAGCCAACAAAAACATGTTTAGATACGGATTTTTTACCGTATTGCGGTAAAATTTCAGGCAGCCGTTTCAAAAATAGAAACATAATTCCAGCATTTTGCATACCCAAAAGCACCGAAATTAGGTATAGACACAAGGAACGAACTAATACCAAATCCGTATAAGGGTACTGGTATATGCACGATTAATTGTAACGACTGTCACGGTAGGTATGTACTGCAGACAAGGCCGCTGTATAATTACGCCTGTGGTTCTTAAAACCCATTATCTTTTATCTTCTCATACACTCATCCCCTTTTTACGATAGTACCCTCCCCTCTCCTCGTTGTTCTCTTTTCCGTCATTTTACTTTCTTTTGCCCTTTCCAATTCCCTCGTAAACGATCCCCCATCCTTCCTCCCACCTTGCCCCCAACTCCCCACCCGTGAATTTTTCTTATGTACTACCACTTTAAGTCATACTCTTTGTCTTACAGTTTGTATTTTATGTATTTTACATAACAATAATTCCATCTACACAAGGGAATATTAGCATACCCTTTTATATTTTTACTATTATCTATGCCAAAACAAATGTATACATCTACTGTCCATTCCGTATGCGAGTCGCAAGGTCCAATCAGCGCACTGCTCTCTCAGAACCTCGAAGAGCTACATTGTGCGCCTATCTCGCACTCTCCAGTGTTTAATGTTCTTCTGTTACCTGATCTCAGCTTATGCGCCACGGAGGCTATCTATCCTTTAATCCACGAAGCCAATTCTGAAGGCTTTAATACTTACGTGGAATGAATGTTCATTCCGTACACACATATATAGCGTCACTTTCTGGTAAGTGCCGTCCTTATGCCTTGTTCCCTCCGTGTTATTTAGGACGGTGAGAAGTTTCGCCTCACAGTTACATAGACTTCCATTTTACGAACAGACCTAACAAGACACAAGTTTTCCCCTGTCATCCGAAAACACAAATGTTCAACAGTCTAAACTGTATCACGTTACCACATGTGAGTCAGATATTACTGTCTTGATTAAATTCATTTTGGTCTGCTTATAGACCATGTTGGATACTCCTCACTACTACTTTTACAATATTTTTATTTTAGGGACGTCTGGCGCCCTCCAACAGTCAGTTATCAGTGACAGCTGACTTTATTAAGTTTCACCGCCGCTGGTGGTTGCGTCAGACAGTGCCCATCTTTGCGCCTTGGAACATGCATTAAGCCATTTAGATAACGTGGGACATTAGGCGTTCTAAGTAATTTCATGATAGCTTTCGTTGTTAATTGGTGTGCCATGATATTAATTTTCTTACTGTTAAGAATTCTGAACTTAGTAATATAGTAGTAGGGCTCTTATAAAATTTTGTACCAAAATTTTACGCAGAAATACGCCTAAGGATGTAACTGCGTGCTACGAAATCAGTCTCTGAGCGACTACAATAAAACAGCTAAAGCAGCAAATTGGCCTCTCAATCAGTTTTACCAGCAATTCAACACCTAAATACATTGTAATTTGTTTGAGTGTTCCTTTAGTACGTATAACTATTTTAACTGTAGATGCCCTACTTCTAGGTTTGTTTGCAATAACTTGCCTGGCATGGCAAAGATGGCTCGTTATCAATTCTTACATTTTAAGAAACTGTGCTTAAAATTACTGTGCACGTCCGATTTATAAAGACTTGCCTTGCGCTTTGTGTGTCTAGTAACTACACAAGAAACGTAATAATGTTCGAGCCCCCTTATCTAGTACATTCACGAGACGCATGCTGACCTTTTGCCTACGTAATGAAGTCCGCAATTTTTTGTGTTAAGAAGGACAAGATCAAGAGTGCCTTTCACACTGCCCACTTAAGGTTAGTAGGTTGTTGAGTATAGAATCCTTTGATTCAGTTCTAGAATGCATTAACAAGTTCAGGAAAGGATTACCGGTGATCCATTCTAAAAGAAACTACACCATTTGTTGACTGGTGCTGTTCGATATACTAGTCCGTTCACCTCCAACAATTCTTTGTAGTTTGCTCCACGCATCTGTAATTTAAGCGATTTTACGCTTCACTGTAGAGAAACGTAATTCCTAGAAAAAAGTCTGACGTATAACACAAACCAACCTCTATTTCAAAGCTCAGCCTGTTTCCGCCTTGTATGCAACATTACTCACTACAGCCCTCAACGGAATGAAGTTCTCACTACTCATCAAGTCATGTCCAACAACAGAATAGGCCATGTAAGGCGCCAATGCAAAGTAATGGTAGTAAAATATTTCCCAATAGCAACAGGAAACTCTGAGCACCAGTCCATCATAGTTAGATCAGATAAAGCTAAGGCTGTAGTCGTTATCAAAGGCCAGTACATAGCTAAAGGATTCGATTTTTCATTAAAAACTATGTGATGCGGTGTAGATACGACCCTACTGCTAAATATATGGCACAGTTTAAAAAATACTTTAAAATCACAACCACTTTCCCAGATTCCTTCCGAAGGAGGTCCTTAACATCCATGAAGCCAGAAAGTCCACGTGTAAGAACGATTGCACAGGTTCAGATAAGAGATTTTCCTGCGCATACGATAGTACGCATTGTTCGGAAAGTTTAATTGCATCCTTTATAAACAAACATTATGTCCATCTCTCACTGTTTACATTACAGAATAATGCTCGTTTATTTTCTATCCTAACTGACCTGTTCCACCAAATCCCAAGATAGGTTCTTTAGATATCAACAGTTGTGTACAGCAACATACTAACAGGACAGGGTGTAGAGATTGTCACTCACAATTTACACACTCAGAGTAACCGTCACACAGTGGAGATCAAATAAGTACGAGGTGCATTCAAGTTCTAAGGCCTCCGATTTTTTTTCTCCGGACTGGAAAGAGATAGAAACATGCGCATTGTTTTAAAATGAGGCCGCGTTCATTGTCAATACGTCCCAGAGATGGCAGCACTGTACGGCAGATGGAATTTTACCACCAGCGGCGAGAATGAGAACTGTTTTAAATACTTAAAATGGCGACGTTTTCCTTACTTGAACAGCGTGCAATCATTCGTTTTCTGAATTTGCGTGGTGTGAAACCAATTGAAATTCATCAACAGTTGAAGGAGACATGTGGTGATGGAGTTATGGATGTGTCGAAGGTGCGTTCGTGGGTGTGACAGTTTAATGAAGGCAGAACATCGTGTGACAACAAACCGAAACAACCTCGGGCTCGCACAAGCCCGTCTGACAACATGATCGAGAAAGTGGAGAGAATTGTTTTGGGGGATCGTCGAATGACTGTTGAACAGATCGTCTCCAGAGTTGGCATTTCTGTGGGTTCTGTGCACACAATCCTGCATGACGACCTGAAAATGCGAAAAGTGTCATCCAGGTGGGTGCCACGAATGCTGACGGACGACCACACGGCTGCCCGTGTGGCATGTTGCCAAGCAATGTTGACGCGCAACGACAGCACGAATGGGACTTTCTTTTCGTCGGTTGTGACAATGGTTGAGACGTAGATGCCATTTTTCAACCCAGAAACAAAGCGCCAGTCAGCTCAATGGAAGCACACAGATTCACCGCCACCAAAAAAATTTCGGGTAACCGCCAGTGCTGAAAAAATGATGGTGTCCATGTTCTGGGACAGCGAGGGCGTAATCCTTACCCATTGCGTTCCAAAGGGTACTATGGTAACAGGTGCATCCTACGAAAATGTTTTGAAGAACAAATTCCTTCCTGCACTGCAACAAAAATGTCCGGAAAGGGCTGCGCGTGTGCTGTTTCACCAAGACAACGCACCCGCACATCGAGCTAACGTTACGCAACAGTTTCTTCGTGATAACAACTTTGAAGTGATTCCTCATGCTTCCTACTCACCTGACCTGGCTCATAGTGACTTTTGGCTTTTTCCAACAATGAAAGACACTCTCCGTGGCCGCACATTCACCAGCCGTGCTGCTATTGCCTCAGCGATTTTCCAGTGGTCAAAACAGACTCCTAAAGAAGCGTTCGCCGCTGCCATGGAATCATGGCGTCAGCGTTGTGAAAAATGTGTACATCTGCAGGGCGATTACGTCGAGAAGTAACGCCAGTTTCATCGATTTCGGGTGAGTAGTTAATTAGAAAAAAAATCGGAGGCCTTAGAACTTGAACGCACCTCGTATTTGTCGGTTGGTTGATTTGGGGGAGGAAAGCAAACAGCGAAGTCTCTGTCCCATCGGATTAGGGAAGGATATAGAACAAAGTCGGCTGTGCCCTTTCGAAGGAAGCATCCCGGAATTTGCCTGAAGCGGAAAACCTAAATCAGGATTGCCGGACACGGATGTGAACCGTCCTGCTCCGGGGTGCGAGTGGAATGTGCTAACCACTGCGCCACCTCGCTCGGTAAAGAAGTATTAAAGTTCCTGTAACTAGCACTGTAATTGCTTCAACTCTACATACATCGCAAAACGAGTTGTGACAATGCGATTCCCTCTTTCGTATCCTTTTGCCAACATTTACATGTCCAAATTCGAGTAATGATTACATATAACAACATCCGTCTTATGGTACAAATATTTTCGAATAGTTTCGTTATGTTGAGATGTTTTATTGCTATATAAAAATCCTAAAACAACGTGTGACACTTTCGACCCGTACTTTAATAAACAACACGCTCTGAAGACACACTCTCTCGTTGTGAGGGGTAGCCGCGCTTTCTGAGGCGCCTTGCCACGGTTCGCGCGGCTGCCCCGTCGGAGGTTCGAGTCCTCCCTTGGGCATAGCCGTGTGTGTTGTCCTTAGCGTGAGTTAGTTTAAGTTAGGTTAAGTAGTGTGTAAGCCTAGGGACCGAAGACCTCAGCAGTTTGGTCCCATAGGAACTTATCACACTTTCTCTTTGATTTGTTCACTACTTTAAAAAACAGTCTTTTTTCTTTTGACCTTTACCGTACACCTTCCTCCACTGATCATGTCATTCAACGGTCTTCCGAACATCACATTATTTAAAGAAAAAGCCACTTTTAGATCCTTTTTACATCGTCTTCAAAATGTCCCCTTACTCCGAGAGGCCTCTGATCGACAATAGAACGCCATGCAACAAATTGCTAGAGCAAAAGGATACAGTGCAACAGTTATAGAGAAATACCAAGAAAGAGATCGTATTCTTCCTGCATCCACCGTGGTATTTTTTTTTTTTTTTTTTTTTTTGCTACCTTTGTGACTTGTACCAGCCAAAAGTAACACGCTGAGGTATCACTGTTTACCGCATTACGGCAAAAATTCAGAGCAAACAGACAGCCATTTCAAAAAGAAAAACATAATTCCAGCATTTTGCATACACAAAAGTGCCAGAGCTAGGTATATACACGAAGAGAGATCTAATATCAATCAGTATAAGGGTAGAGGTATGTATGCAATTAATTGTAACGACTGCAAAATAGGTATATAGAGCAGACAGAAATGGGTTCTTACAAGGGGAGGCCACGACGTTTGTAACGCGGATTTACTTCAAACTTCGTACACTCGTAGTACTCCACGAGCACAACAAAATGTGTAAGCAGTAGCGCGTACTTCTCAAGCGTTATTGAGAAAATCGCAAGATAGTTTCGGTCGTCAAATATATACCTATGCGTGGCCGTTTTTACCAGGAAGCGGCAGCAGCCGAGTGGGTAGCGTTCAAGCCCCATAATTTGCTGGATCGAGTCCCGTTCGTCAGTTCTTTTTATTTTTAACACAGTCATTACCTTTACTATTTATACTACAATTGATATAATGGGAAAATACGTATAATCGGATGAAGTTTTATTAAAGTTACAACGTTATTTGACGGTCTACAAATTTTTATTTTCACAAATAATATAATATTCATAACTATCGATTAGTAAACGACCAAACGTATAAAGTGATACTGAAAATCTATGCTAGTCCGTGATTTGAAGCGTCCCTTATATCTGGAAGGAGCACGAAACTACTTGTTACCTCCAAGTTTTGACCGGCACAGACGGCTTTCGAAAGATGTACAATTAATTGTCGCTTTCGACATTACAATATCAGGATGGTATTTTTCGTAAAAACATGGAGAACATAGAGTTAAATGGCACCAGCTGCATTGAATAAATGCTGTTTCCGCATACGCAAGGCCTTTTGAGGTTTTCCGTGGAAAAACAAACCTCGTTAACATTTTCAAAAGCCTCTTTCAACCGATAATTTGGTAGCAAACCATGCACAACGCAGCATTTCCTCAAATATCGGCGCTGATAATTGATCATGCAGTATCGAGTGTATTTTAATAGCGTCTTCACGAGAAGCAATTTCTCGTTCTTTTTCGATTAAATACGAACAATTTTGAAGACACAGACAAGCATACATTTTCAGTATCACTTTATGCGTTTGGTCGTTTATTAGTCTATAGTTATGACTGAAGACCACAACAACAACAATGTATATTATATTATTTGTGATAATAAAAATTTGTAGACTGTCAAATAACATTGTAAATTTAATAAAAGTTCATCTGATTATACGTATTTTTCCCATTATATCAATTGTAATACAATAGTAAAGAAAACGACTGTGTTAGAAATTAAAAAAAGTGACCAATGGGACTCGATCCAGCGATTACGGGGCTTAAACGCTACCCACTCGGCTGCTGCCGCTTCCTGGTAAAAACGGCCACTCATAGGTATATATTTGACGACCGAAATTATCTTACGATTTTCTCAATAACGCTTGAGAAGTACGCGCTACTGCTTACACATTTTGTTGCCCTAATGGAGTACCACGAGTGTACGAAGTTTGAAGTAAATCCGCGTTCCAAACGTCGTGGCCTCCCCTTGTTAGACAGTAAGAGGAGACATGTTTCAAAGAACGTATCTATTTGAACCATTACAGATCTGTCATGACAATGCAGCGACAGGACAGGGGACATTCAGTTCTTCCTGTAGAATATGAGTTGGGGGTCTTATTCGGGAAAAACAAAGAAACCGCCCTGAATATTTTAGAAGAGGTACAGATTATGAGAACTAGTAAGCAGACAACTTCACAAGTTCAAAAATGTTCAAATGTGTGTGAAATCTTATGGGACTTAACTGCTAAGGTCATCCGTCCCCAAGCACACACACTACTTAACCGCCGGCCGTGGTGGCCGAGCGGTTGTAGGCGCTACAGTCTGGAACCGCGCAACCGCTACAGTCGCAGGTTCGAATCCTGCCTCGGGCACAGGTGTGTGTGATGTCCTTAGGTTACTTAGGTTTAAGTAGTTCTAAGTCTATAGGACTGATGACCTCAGAAGTTAAGTCCCATAGTGCTCATAACCATTTGAACTACTTAACCTAAATCATCCTAAGGAAAAACACACACCCATGCCCGAGTGAGGACTCGAACCTCCGCCAGGACCAGCCGCACATGCGTGTAACATGACCCCACCATCTAAGCCTGTTCGCCCTGACTGCTACATCTATAGAGTTCATTCCCAGTTTTTCTTTGATTTCCTCATTGTGGACACCCTCCTGCCATTGTTCCCATCTACTAGTACCTGCAATCATCCTAGCTACTTTCATATCCGTAACCTCAACCTTGTTGATAAGGTAACCTGAATCCACCCAGCTTTCGATCTCATACAACAAAGTTGGTCGAAAGATTGAACGGTGCACAGATAACTTAGTCTTGGTACTGACTTCCTTCTTGCAGAAGAGAGTAGATCGTAGCTGAGCGCTCACTGCATTAGCTTTGCTACACCTCGCTTCCAGTTCTTTCACTATGTTGCCATCCTGTGAGAATATACATCCTAACTACTTGAAACCGTCCACCTGTTCTAACTTTGTTCCTCCTATTTGGCACTCAATCCGTTTATATTTCTTTCCCACTGACATTACTTTCGTTTTGGAGATGCTAATCTTCATACCATAGTCCTTACATTTCTGATCTAGCTCTGAAATATTACTTTGCAAACTTTCAATCGAATCTGCCATCACAACTAAGTCATCCGCATATGCAAGACTGCTTATTTTGTGTTCACATATCTTAATCTCACCCAGCCAGTCTATTGTTTTCAACATATGATCCATAAATAATATGAACAACAGTGGAGACAGGTTGCAGCCTTGTCTTATCCCTGAAACTACTCTGAACCATGAACTCAATTTACCATCAACTCTAACTGCTGCCTGACTATCCATGTAAAGACCTTTAATTGCTTGCAAAAGTTTGCCTCCTATTCCATAATCTTGTAGAACAGACAATAACTTCCTCCTAGGAACCCGGTCATATGCCTTTTCTAGATCTATAAAGCATAGATACAATTCCCTGTTCCACTCATAACACTTCTCCATTATTTGCCGTAAGCTAAAGATCTGGTCCTGACAACCTCTAAGAGGCCTAAACCCACACTGATTTTCATCCAATTGGTCCTCAAGTAATACTCGCACTTTCCTTTCAACAATGCCTGAGAAGATTTTACCCACAACGCTGATTAAAGAGATACCTCTGTAGTTGTTACAATCTTTTCTGTTTCCATGTTTAAAGATTGGTGTGATTACGGCTTTTGTCCAGTCTGATGGAACCTGTCCCGACTCCCAGGCCATTTCAGTTATCCTGTGTAGCCATTTAAGACCTGACATTCCACTGTATTTGATGAGTTCTGACTTAATTTCATCCACCCCAGCCGCTTTATTGCACTGCAATCTATTGACCATTTTTTCCACTTCCTCAAATGTGATCCTATTTCCATCATCATTCCTATCCCATTCAACCTCGAAATCTGAAACATTACTGATCGCATTTTCACCTACATTGAGCAACTCTTCAAAATATTCCCTCCATCTGCCCAAGGCATCCACAGGATTCACCAGCAGTTTTCCTGACCTGTCCAAAATACTTGTCATTTCCTACTTACCTCCCTTTCGAAGACTGCTAATTACACTTCAGAATGGTTTTCCAGCAGCTTGACCCATAGTCTCCAACCTGTTTCCAAAGTCTTCCCAAGATTTCTTCTTGGATGCTGCAATTATCTGTTTGGCTTTGTTTCTTTCTTCAACATAACTTTCTCTGTCTACCTGGTAGACAGAGAAAGTATGTAGCCATTTTTGATACGCCTTCCTTTTCCTTTTACAGGCTGCCTTGACTGTATCATTCCACCAAGCTGTTTGCTTCATCCTACTTTTACACACTACTGTTCCAAGACATTCTTTAGCCACTTCTAGTACTGTGTCCCTGTACCTTGTCCATTCCTTTTCCAATGACTGTAATTGACTACATTCAACTAACTGGTACCTTTCTGAGATCGCTGTGATGTACTTGTGCCTGATTTCCTTATCCTGAAGTTTCTCCACTCTTATCCTCCTACATATGGACCTGACCTCCTGCACTTTCGGCCTCACAATCCCAATTTCACTGCAGATTAAATAATTTTGTAGAAAAAACAATAAACGGGGATGCTTACTGTGACATGTTGACAGAGTACGTCTTTCGCCAAATGAACGATACTGAGGCGGAACGGGGCTTGTGTTTTTCCAACAAGATAGCGCCGCACCTCATTACAGTAACCGTATTCGTGCGGCTCTTGACACTCGCTTTCCAGGAAGTTGGATAGGCAGGACTGGCCCAGTACCTTGGCCACCACAAAGCCCAGACTTAACCCCACTGGACTTATTCTTTTGGGGCCACATAGAAATGCTGTGTACAGTGAAAATATCAGAGACATCAGTCACTTACGGGAAAGAATCGTCGCGGCGGTTGGGACAGTTATACCCGAAATGTGGGTGATTACGTGGCGAGAAGCGAAATATCGTCTCGACGTGTGCAGGGCAAGAAATGGATCCCACTTTGACGTCTTCTAACATGAAACAAAACTTGAACGAATTCTCTTTCATGATATGTACTCATTAAAGCAATTTTTCAATAACTTCTACATTAAATTTATACTTAAAACTAGGCACTTCTTTTTCAAACACCGTGTATTATAGTGCACTTGTGTCAACTAATCTTTCGCTTGCTTGTCCAGATTCCTACGGCGATAGATCGTTCTGGCCATCTTCCAATCTTTTATCATTAGCAACGAGAACATAACTGCGGCTCCTCAGAACACAGCGTTTACTGTCTCGCATCATGACAGAGTCGGCGTATAATTCTGGAAATTGGAAATTTGTGGTAAGTTCCTTCGGGACCAAACTGCTGAGGCCATCGATCCCTAGGCTTACACGCCACTTAATCTAACTTAAACTAACTTATGGCAAGGACAACACACCCACCCATGCCTGAGGGAGGACTCGAACCTCCGAGGGGGGGGGGGGGGGGGGGAGCTATGCAAACCGTGGCAAGACGCCCTAGACCGTTCGGCTACCCCGCGTGGCGGTATAATTTAGCGTATGATTCTTATAACATATTGTATTCTGCCTTCTCATCCACTCATCATCTCTTTCCAATACCAGCCTCCTTTCTCCTCTTTATTCCCTATCCCTCTTTATTCTTTCTTTTTTTTCCAGCCTACAAGTAGTCACAATGAAGCTTGAGTAGCCCATGACAAAGAGTATCGTAAGGTGTTTAAAAATGTTATTAGGAAGGCAAAAAGTATGTGGTATGCAAATAGAATAGCTAATTCCCAGGATAAAATTAAAACCATATGGTAAGTTGTTATGGAAGTGCCTGGGCAGCAGCACAAGGTCGACGATATAAAGTCAGTTCACAGTAAACATATGTTTGTTACTGATAAATCAGATATACGTACAGTATTTAACAATCATTTTCTGAGCATTGCTTGTGAATTAAATAAAAATTTAGTTCCTACAGGGAATCATATAACTTTCTTGGCAAATACCTTTCCGAGATTGATGTCTGAAATACTCCTCTGTGGCGCACCCAAGAGAGAGATTGAGTCAATAATTAAATCATTGAAGACTAAGTACTCTCATGGTTATGATGGAGTGCCTAGCAGAATATTAAAGTAGTGTGCTGCACTTGTTAGTCCTGTATTTAGCCATATTTGTAATTTTACCTTTAGGAATGGTCAGTTTCCTGAACGATTAAAGTACTCTGTAGTAGAGCCACTTTATGAAAGGGGAGAAGGGGATAATATAAATAAATTTAGCCCTATTTCTAAGCCATCAGTGTTTGCTAAAATTATTGAAAAGGCTGTGTATGTAAGGATAATTGATCATTTTATAGCACACAATTTGCTGTCAAATGTACAGTTCGGCTTCAGAATTCTTTTAACAACTGAAAATGTCATATTCTCTTTTCCCTGTGAGGTACTGGATGGGTTAAACAAAAGGTTTCGAACGCTAGACATTTTTTGATTTAACTAAGGCATTTGATTGTGTTGATCACAAAATATTGCTCCAGAAGTTGGACCATTACGGAATATGGGGAGTAGCTCACAATTGGTTCACCTCTTGCTTTAGCAACAGACAGCAAAAGGCATAATTCACAATGTGGAGAATGGTTGTGATGTGGGGTCTGAGTGAGGTACAGTTAAGTGGGGGGCGGGGGGGTGCCCCAGGGATCAGTGTTGGGGCCACTCCTGTTCCTTATTTATATAAATGATATGCCCTTTAGAATTAAGGGTAACTCTAAAATATTTCTGTTTGCTGATGACACTAGCTTGGTAGTAAAGGATGTTGTGTGCAACATTGGCTCGGATTCAAACAGTGCAGTTCTGACCTAAGTTCATGGCTTGTAGAAAATAAACTAACGTTAAATCACAGTAAGACTCAGTTTTTACAGTTTCTAATACACAATTTAACTAAAACTTACATTTTAATTTCACAGAATGGTCATATGATTAGTGAAACTGAACAGTTCAAATTTCTAGGTGTTCAGATAGATAGTAAGCTGTCGTGGAAGGCCCACATTCAGGATCTTGTTGAAAGACTTAATGCTGCCAATTTTACTATTAGAACGGTGTCTGAAGGGAGTGATCTTTCGACTCGAAAATTAGTCTACTTTACTTATTTTCGTTCGCTTTTGTCGTATGGTATTATATTTTGGGGTAGCTCTTTCCATTCTAAAAGGATATTTTTGGCTCCGAAACTGGCGGTTCGGCCAATAAGTGATGTAAGTTCACGAACCTCTTGTCGACTCCTATTCACAAGTCTCATTTCGATATTGTCCTCTCAATATATAAATATTCCTTACTGTCATTTCTTGTTAACAATATTAGTTTATTCCCAAGAATAAGCAGCTTTTACTCAGTTAATACTCGGCAGAAATCAAACCTGCATTTGGCCTGGAGTTCCTTAAGTCTTGTGCTGAAAGGTGTGCAGTATCCTGCTACATCCCTTTTTAAAGAGCTACAACTCGAATTCAAGAATCTTAACAGTGATCCGCGCGCTTTCAAGTCGAAATTGAAGAATTTCCTCGTGGGTCACTCTTTCTATTCTGTCGAGTAGTTCCTTGAAAAATTAAACTGATTCTAGTCGTATTGTTGACTGCGTTTACTTAAACTTATGGACTGACTTTTTTCGGGTTCATAAGCATTTATTTTTGTGTGTTATTACTTTGATGTTGTAATTTCATGTACTGGCATGTTCCATGGCCTTGGAGATTTGCTCCTCAATTTGGACCTACGGAACTTGACGTGTAAATAAATAAATAAATAAATTTTGTCTGAGCTTTCTTACAGTATGTACAACTTTTTCTGTCGCACAGCGGAGTACTGATTTCATATACAAATGAATAAAAATATTATTTCGAAATTATTACTGAGTGATGAGAGAGAGCAGCAAGTAGAGCAATATCCTTTTATTAATAATTTTGGAGAAAAAATCCGTTTCATATGGTCAGCTAAGAACTCCTGAGCCGCCAACCAGCTCCGAATTCAGGGATCTGAAGTACCTGGAAGACTGGCGAACGGTAGTCGAACTAGCATGGAGGCCACAGCTCACTACTGCAGTGGCCGAAACAAGATAAATCGTATAAAATCTATTCCTCAGTTCTTTTAAACATGACTGTTTCTCAGCAATTGTATACAATTTTCAAACATAAGAATTATACAGCCCATCGGTTCCAAATAACTGTTTGGTACAATTGACCTACGTTTCGAGACCTATTAAGGGTGTGATCAACAGAAATTTTGAGGAACCATAAAATTACATTGCGAGAAAGCAATGGTCAGAATTTAGAGCAACTCAAGTCAAAAATGAAATAAAATATTTTCCACCGTTTTTACGTATGCCAAGCTAGGAATATCCATTTCGCTCTGACGTGTTGATAGTTGCATCAGGCTGGAACTATTACTAACATTGATTCGAAACGGTCAGAGCTTATTACGATAAGGCACAGCGCTTGTCACTTCTTTTTAAAAGAACAGATCATTTAAATAATTTGGAGGTGTTCGCAAGTGAGCAAGGTGTCATAGTGGCAAGCGCACTACACTCGCATTATGGAGGACGCTGGTTCAAATCCATGTCAGGACATTGAGATTTGGGGCTTCCTGGACTTCTGCAAATCGCATTATGCAAATGTCTAAATGGTTCTACCGATCGAGGTGGCGCAGTGGTTAGCACACTGAAATAGCATTCGGAAGGACGACGGTTCAAACCCGCGACCGGCTAGTCTCATTCAGGATTTTCATGGCTTCCCTAAATCGGATCAAAAATATGCTGGAATGGTACCTTTGAAAAGGCACGGCCGTCCTTCCTAAACCAATGCAACTGATTACCTCGCTTTTTGGCCCCCTCCCCAAACCAACAACCAACCATCCAACCAAACTGAATGGTTCCCTTAAAATGAGAACTGCCAATCTCCAAGAAATTCTTCCATAATCCCATCATTTGTTCCGCCTCTAACAACCCCGATGTAGGCGGAACGGCATACTCTAATCTTCCTTTCTTCTGCCAGTAGTTTTCCGTTTCCTTTAAAGACTAGATGAAATGAAAGTGAGACTATTTCATTTACCTTTAACTGCACAGTAGCAGTTTCTTTTATCATTAACTACCATTAGTATCCAGCTTCACCTGGGAATGAATTTATTCGAATATTCTACTAGTCCATCTCCCGTTACCACTCTCTCTGTCCAGCTCCACCCCCCACTGTGTATTTCCTCCTGTCACTGTCTCTGTCCATTTCCTCGTAACCCTGTCTCTGTCAGTCTGCTCTTCTCCCTCTGTTCATATGCGGCTACCCCTCTGTCCAACTGTCCAAGCTCCTCCTCCACCTGTTTCTGTCAGTCTGCTCGTCTCCCTCTGTTCATCTGCTTCCCTCTCAACCCATCTCCTACCCCCTCGGTCTCTCTCAGTCTGCTTGTCTCCCTCTATTCACATGCTGCTTGCCACTCTGTCTAGTCTCCTACTTTCTCAGTCTGCTCGTCTCCCTCTGTTCAATTGCTGGTTCCCCCTCTGTACAATCTCCTCCTCCCCCTGTCTCAGTCCGTCTGAGTCTCTCATTCTGTTCATCTGCTGCTTCCCCCTCCACCCATCTCCTGCCCCCTCTGTCTCTGTCAGTCTGCTCATCTCTCTCTGTTCATTTGCTGCCACTTCATCCTATTTCCTACTCAGTCAGTCTGCTCATCTCATTCTGTTCATCTGCGGCTTCCCCCTCCGTCTATTCTCCTCCCCCTGTCTCTGTCAGTCTGATTCTCTCCCTCTTTTCACCTGCTGCTTACCATTCCACTCAACTCCTACCCCCTCTGTCTCTGTCAATCTCCTTCTGTTCATCTGCTGCTTCCCTCCCTGACCATCTCCTCCTCTCCCTCTGTTTATGGTCACCCTCTCTCTGCACATCTTCGCCTGCCTCCTCTCTCTGTCCATTTCTCCTCTTTCCTGTCCATTTCATCTCCTCGCCTTTCCTTTCTGTGTCCACCTCCACCTCCCCCTCTCCCCTTCCCTGTGCATCTCCTCCTCCTTCCCTTCTCTGTCCACTTCCTCATCCCCTCTGCTCATCTTCCCTCATCCATCTCTCTGCCTATCTCTTCCTCCACCTGCCTCTGTCCACCTCGTCGTCTTTTATTTCTCTGTTTATCTATTCCTCTCCTCTCTCTCTAATTTCACCTCCTCTATCTCTGTCCATCGCCTCCTCAACTTCCTACAAGTGCATATCTTCTCCTTTGCCCTAGTTGTCTTCCTGCCCCCCGTCCTTCCTTCTCTCTCCACATTATCATATCCCCCCCCTCCCCAATAGGAGGCTGGCGATTCTTATCCCTACTTCCTCTCACACTGTAGCTAATATGTGTACCAAAGTTTACTGAAGTCGTTACATGGCTTTCTGATGCGCTTCTTACCTGTGGCTTTACCCGCAAATGCACGTGTCAAACATATTTCACACATGTTTAACGTATTTCGTGAGTATTTGTACCCATGCGTCACCAGAATGCCTAGCGCATTCCGTCGTGCAGTTTCACACTCACGCATCTCAATATTTATGACGTATCTGTCGAGCTACGTGCTGTACAATGATATAATTATGCGCACCCATCCAGTGGTGTATGTACCTACAATCTGCGAAATGTGTTGTGAATAGATTTAATAGAAAAGAATAAATAAATTAAAACATCATGCATAATGTCGCAGTTTCTCACGCATGTCAACATTTTACGTCGTATCTCCTGAACTATGTGTCATCCAATGATATATTGTACAATTCAGCGAATCACCGATACAGGGAAATTGTCTGCGAAAAGTGTTGTGAATACATTTAGTGGCAACGAAGTTATAAATTTAATCGTCTTATGCTGCAATAGTTTTTCATGCACTCAGTCTCCATGACATCGTATCTCCTGTATGAACTACGTATCTCCTGGTACATACAGTGGTATATGTGAATAATGTATGCAAAATGTGCCCCTAATAAAGTTAGTAGCAATTAAATAATAAATCAAAACGTCATGCTTCATATGGCAGTTTCACTGCATGAACAGCGAAAATGTAGTAACGGATAACTTTTTTCAGTTCATCCTTCTGGGGGGCGGGGGTTGTCAACGAGGAAAAGTTTCGTAGAGGTTTGAAATTTTCAAGTCTGTAAGTGCTCTCATTCTGAAGTGCTGGATGGCTGCAGTGTGAGTATTCTCGCCTCATGGGCTACAGTGCTTCTTCACCCCCATCCCTTCCTCTTGGGTAGGTGGATTCTCTTATCCCATAGTGATCCTTTCCAGACTGAAAATGATATGTGGAACGAGTTTGGTTGAGCAGATGGTTTAGGTGGTGGTGGTGGTGGTTAGTGTTTAACGTCCCATCGACAACGAGGTCATTAGAGACGGAGCGCAAGCTCGGGTTAGGGAAGGATTGGGAAGGAAATCGGCTGTGCCCTTTCAAAGGAACCATCCCGGCATTTGCCTGAAACGATTTAGGGAAATCACGGAAAACCTAAATCAGGATGGCCGGAGACGGGATTGAACCGTCGTACTCCCGAATGCGAGTCCAGTGTGCCTACCACTGCGCCACCTCGCTCGGTGATGGCTTAGGAGCAGATGTAGAACATACAAACATATACATGCGTATGTTTGTATGGACTGCAGCATGGAATTCAGACAGTTGGTTATTCCTAATTTTGCACTTAGTATTCTTTGGAGCTAGACACCCCTGGAGCTGTGGAACATATTAACACAGCCAGATGCGTACTATAGGGTCGCAGCCATCATTCTTATACTTGTAAAGTACTGTTTTCAGGGAATGTTTATTTTAGGCTTCTAATAGCGGTGGCTCACATGATTTAGACTGTATAAAACTTCAGCTTAGACTTCGGTTGCAAATCCCTGTTTACAGCTGTTTGAAAATGGAGCCACTTCACCTCTCGAAACTTGTTCTCGGTTTCTAACTGCCTCATCGTCGAGGCGTTTTTACTCCGGAGTCTCGTTTCGCATGTATCTGTTGAGAAACTGGTGTCTCTGTTAGTCGTGAGAATACCGTTCACAAGGTGAAGCTGATCAGAACACTTAATGTAGTTGCAAAAATGTGCCATTTTAATGCACTCTATCAAATGATGGCTTGATAAGAAATACGTTACGATTGAGAAAGCAATTACACCTACGTAAATGGAAAAATGGTGTCTGATAACGGCTACCTATATATTCGAGTGTCAACAACGAGAAATCGTTTACAGTACTGTCTAACAGCCGGGGAAATGTTTAAAGGTGAGTTAATGCTTTCAAAAGATTAGCAACACTTCTTTGAGCTTCTCCACTTACATATTTATTCTTAATGTAAACTCGATAGAATGGCCACGTTGAGTGTTGGATGTATACTACACATTTTTCTAATTCTAAGCTTAGCCGCCGTTCGTTGGAAAAAGCGAGTAGCTACAATGTTTAGGATGCTAATGCCTCTCCTGATCCATGCGGCCGGCCGGCGTGGCCGTGCGATTCTAGGCGCTACAGTCTGGAACCGCGTGACCGCTACTGTCGCAGGTTCGAATCCTGCCTCGGGCATGGATGTGTGTGATGTCCTTAGGTTAGTTAGGTTTAAGTAGTTCTAAGTTCTAGGGGACTGATTACCTTAGAAGTTAAGTCCCATAGTGCTCAGAGCCATTTGAACCATTTGACCCATGCGGAGGCGAAGAAAAATCGACAGCTCAGATAATAAGCGCGAAAGACTCTTCAGCATGTCCAATAGACATTTAAAGAGATTGTTTTATGGTGAAACTTTCGAACGAAAACCAACAGAAACGTGAGCTGCAGATCCATTAACACTCAAGTGTGAGACCATTTTGAAGTATCCTATTAAAGAGAAGAAACATGAATTCAATACATTAGTAATCGGTTAAAAGTTAATCTTATCTTTTATTAATTCCAGCATATTTTAAAATCTGATTTGTTACTACGTTTCAATTTTAAGCGCTTCCTAATATAGTGAACCCAAGCTCTTTCCGTTTAATACGACACTTAAAAACTGTCCAACACCGAAACTGTGCAATAGTACAGCGGATAAAGAAAAATGGCACCTGCAAGTGGTAGAAAATTATTTAAAAACTCAAAAAAACTGAGCTTCACTGCTTTAAAACCAACGATAACTGCTGCATACAGTATACTGAGATACAAGAGGCTTTAAAAGTGCTCTCAAAAATAAATTTCATTTCGTACGTTCATCACTTGTCGTATATGTCTCATAAGACCAGACTTCGAAAAAGAAATTTGTTTGTTAACCACTTCTTGCAAATTCATCACTCGCATTTCTTAGATGGTACGGACTTATAGCGCATCTTATCAGTTTTCATCCTTCGCCAGTTTTTTTGTCTTTCTTCACTTGATATAAATCAAGAATACTGTCAAATGGTTCAAATGGCTCTGAGCACTATGGGACTCAACTGCTGTGGTCATAAGTCCCCTAGAACTTAGAACTACTTAAACCTAACTAACCTAAGGACAGCACACAACACCCAGCCATCACGAGGCAGAGAAAAAGAATACTGTCAACGGAATGTAAAATTTTTGTACTCTCAGATCGGCAAGATCTGCTGGAACAGTAAAGGTTTTAATTTAATACGTTAAAAAGAAAAAATCCAACACAGATATAACTCACAGTTTTTATTAAACTGCTTTGTGAGATACAGTGCGTCCCCTTTTTTCAATAGGTAGAAGAGAAGTGGGTAGCTTGTGTCAAATGTTTTTGTTTTCTGCAATATAGGCGTACACTAAACAATAAGAAGGAAAACAAGTATGGAAAAAATGTAGGACGTTAATTACGTGACAGCAGACAGGCTGCATCACATTGCACTGTAGAAAGCAACTGAGATGTCGCGAAGTGAGATGCGTCTCCGGCTACACAATGGTGTCGTAACAAAATGTCAACAAGGGAGACCTGAAGTACAAACAAGCTGGAAGCTCATTTCATCACACTATGTAAGAGGGAAGCCTAGAGCAACTGACTCGGTACTTTGGCAACACTGTGCTGCAGACAGAACGCTCTACTATAATGAGGCAAATTTAGTAACCTAAATGTAGCAACGTCACCTAGAGATGTCGCAAGAATGCCGGTTGCAAACTTCGCACGAAGAAACGTTCTCGAGCAGTGAAAAATACTATAGCAGCTGAGAGTGCTGACAGGCTCAGAGAACAACGACAGCACATTCGGTCACCAGTTTGGTGGTGTAGGGAGGGGAGGGGGGGAGGCGGAAAAGGAGGAGAGATCACGTCCAAACCTGCTACAAAGCCTCCGCCCTCTTCAAACTCATTCTGAGATTGAGGCCATTCAGTCTGCATCATGGATACCAATGGAAGCCCAGCTCTGTTAAGTTGGAGGAATTTAGCAAACGTCTACATGCTGCCGCCAACTTGGAGTCAATTGCTACACGTCCACAGCCGTCTGGCTGTGAAGGGGTCTTCTGATCTGCAAGCCACTTCTGTCCGTCACAACAGACACTGACTGAGAATTGGGGACTGGCCGATCTCTTATGGATAAAGAACTGATCCACTTGTCCGTAAGCTGTTCAACTTGGGCTCCTGGTGCATGTGTCGCCGTTACTGCGGCAGTACAAGGTCTGCTTTACCAGTAGTATGCTGGGATGCCACTCAGGCTGTCCTTCACATTGCTGTTGACTCTTCCGACATCACACAATTTCGACAATCGACTACATAAGTATGTAGTATTCTGGGAACGAGCCAAAGCGGAGCAGATTCCCTCATCGAGAGCACTGAACCTCCTGCTGGGCTCTGGAGACGCACAATCGCTGTACCCCCTACAGGACGCAGCACTGACCAAAGGCAACGCCAGGGCCTGCTCTCAGAAAGTTCCTCACTTCGCGTTTTCATGCTACGCGGGCTCATCACGGTCGCTGCTAGGCAGAGCCGGGAATAACGTAGAGTTATTGTCAAGCTCTCGTTCCAGAGGTCTACAGGATCACTCAACCCCCCTCTCTGCTCTCGACATACTGATAACAACACGATCTCGACTCAGGTCGTAACATTACTGTTAAGAAGCGGCGTCGACACTTATTGTTAGCAGTGGTTCTGGAACACTACATTCGCGCCAGAACGTGGTTCTGACACGCTGCAGGGTGACAGCAGGACTTGCAATCCTAAAAAGGGCCACCTGGGGTACCGACGTCTACTGCCGCCGCCATCGACGAGTCACACCTGTGCATCAGCAGCCACTGGCATTTGTCATCATCCGCAGCGGTGAGTGACCAATTTCTATTCGCCTGTTTCGTTTTTCTTTGCTGGGGGGGCCCTGTTAAGTCGCTAGGATCTGCACAGTAACTTGAAAGTGGCATTGCATAGGCCACAATGGCCTGCAGACATATCATAGTTCGAGATAACCGTAGGGAATAATATTTACCTCTGAATAGGTGCCAGTTTTATAGCACATCAGGGCATGAATCACCTTGTACTAAGGCAGTGCTAGTAATATGTGAAACCTGCAGACGAACTGGCCAGGTAAAGCAGAGCAGTGAGTGAGTCTCGCTGATCTATGATACACAGAGAAAGATTAGTACAGTTATTTTTTATTGTTGATTTTGTGTTGGTATAAAGAGATCCCACTTGTTCTGAAGTGTAGTTCAGACACAGCGACCAGAAACGCGTTCAATAACTTTGAGAGATGCCATCTCCTTCCGAGGTTATGATGCCTCAATTAGATGCTAATGAAGAGTCAGTGAGGAAGTTCACGAAACGTAGTATGGCAGAAGGTCAAACGAGCGAATACAAAAGCACTGGGGCATCAAGAAAAGATGAGGCAACTTACAGCGATATTGACACAATACTGAGTAGGTCAGTGGGTTTTGGTAACCAACCCATACGCACCAAAAGTAAGAATAAAGAAGTGTTTAACTAAGTACCAAGGCCCTCATCAGGTGATAAAGATGACATCACAAGTGAATGTGAATGTGAACGTACAGCTTCTGACAAAAACATCGATTATTCATGTAAGCCAAGTCAAACCTTTCAGTGGAGTAGCAGACGCCTTGCCACAGAGTGCAACACCATAGGTGGCATGGAATAAGAACTCCTGGAAGGCGAAGAATTCTGTAGTTCGAACTGTTCAGTCATCGGTGGACGCTTGGTTTAACTCTGAATGCATGGAAGATGAGAAATTAGGTGTGTGGGTTAGAAGATACTTTTTGGGAATTGCAGAAAGAAGCATGGAAAAAGGGAGTTCTAGTGAAAATGAATACAGCGGATTGCAGCTCTATTATAATAAACTCAGGGGACTGCTGAAGAAGGCAATCAACCTGGAACCAAGGACATTATTTCTGAGAAAGAAAGGATGGGTAAACATAGTGGAAAACTTTTGATGATTGGAACAGCATATGACAAAGATATTCGACATTTAAATACACTCCTGGAAATGGAAAAAAGAACACATTGACACCGGTGTGTCAGACCCACCATACTTGCTCCGGACACTGCGAGAGGGCTGTACAAGCAATGATCACACGCACGGCACAGCGGACACACCAGGAACCGCGGTGTTGGCCGTCGAATGGCGCTAGCTGCGCAGCATTTGTGCACCGCCACCGTCAGTGTCAGCCAGTTTGCCGTGGCATACGGAGCTCCATCGCAGTCTTTAACACTGGTAGCATGCCGCGACAGCGTGGACGTGAACCGTATGTGCAGTTGACGGACTTTGAGCGAGGGCGTATAGTGGGCATGCGGGAGGCCGGGTGGACGTACCGCCCAATTGCTCAACACGTGGGGCGTGAGGTCTCCACAGTACATCGATGTTGTCGCCAGTGGTCGGCGGAAGGTGCACGTGCCCGTCGACCTGGGACCGGACCGCAGCGACGCACGGATGCACGCCAAGACCGTAGGATCCTACGCAGTGCCGTAGGGGACCGCACCGCCACTTCCCAGCAAATTAGGGACACTGTTGCTCCTGGGGTACCGGCGAGGACCATTCGCAACCGTCTCCATGAAGCTGGGCTACGGTCCCGCACACCGTTAGGCCGTCTTCCGCTCACGCCCCAACATCGTGCAGCCCGCCTCCAGTGGTGTCGCAACAGGCGTGAATGGAGGGACGAATGGAGACGTGTCGTCTTCAGCGATGAGAGTCGCTTCTGCCTTGGTGCCAATGATGGTCGTATGCGTGTTTGGCGCCGTGCAGGTGAGCGCCACAATCAGGACTGCATACGACCGAGGCACACAGGGCCAACACCCGGCATCATGGTGTGCGGAGCGATCTCCTACACTGGCCGTACACCACTGGTGATCGTCGAGGGGACACTGAATAGTGCACGGTACATCCAAACCGTCATCGAACCCATCGTTCTACCATTCCTAGACCGGCAAGGGAACTTGCTGTTCCAACAGGACAATGCTCGTCCGCATGTATCCCGTGCCACCCAACGTGCTCTAGAAGGTGTAAGTCAACTACCCCGGGCCAGCAAGATCTCCGGATCTGTCCCCCATTGAGCATGTTTGGGACTGGATGAAGCGTCGTCTCACGCGGTCTGCACGTCCAGCACGAACGCTGGTCCAACTGAGGCGCCAGGTGGAAATGGCATGGCAAGCCGTTCCACAGGACTACATCCAGCATCTCTACGATCGTCTCCATGGGAGAATAGCAGCCTGCATTGCTGCGAAAGGTGGATATACACTGTACTAGTGCCGACATTGCGCATGCTCTGTTGCCTATGTGCCTGTGGTTCTGTCAGTGTGATCATGTGATGTATCTGACCCCAGCAATGTGTCAATAAAGTTTCCCCTTCCTGGGACAATGAATTCACGGTGTTCTTATTTCAATTTCCAGGAGTGTAACACACTAGGCCAGGTACAAGCAGTAGGAGACGTTACAAGGAGTAAAGTGGAATGGCATATCACCCAGTTGAGGAATATGGAACGAGCTGTATTAAATAACACAAGAGTGGTACGGGAACTAGTAACGGATTTAAAACAACACCGTAGAAGCACTAAGCAGAAGATTGAATAACTGAAGGTCTTAAACAGGTACAGTTCCAACTACAGGAACTAGACGGGCAGACAATTATAGCCAGACTCTTACGACTTTCGACAGCTAGTATCAATGACGCAAGATTGGAGACCGTAACACTGCAGGAATCTAAGCGCTAGACTACTGCCACTGCAGCACTTCTTAGCAGGGCTACGAGAAGCACAAAAGAATTTCGTAACTGAGCTACACAGTAAAAGGGAACCGACTGAGGGCAAATTAGCATTACTTTGGGAATAGATGGTGCGCGACTACGTGTGTCAATACATTTCCCAGTGGTAGTCTTAGACACTCCATATCAATGTTTTCTTATACATCCTGCCCCTGTAAAGTGGATCACGCTAAGAAAATTGGTACAAGTACGCACTAGCCGAGTACAGTTACATTTGTTAAATTGTAGTCATTTATAGCACATCTACTCGTACAGCTATAGCATTCATCTGTCGGCAGTTTTATTCTCTGTCGTCGATTTATACAAATCAAGACACTCGTGTCGATGGTATGTAACATTCTTGTACTCCCAGATCGACAAAGTCTGCAGGAACAGTAAAGGTATTAATTTAAAGGATTAAAAGGAAAAACTCGGCACATAGAAATAACACTGACAGTGTTTATTAAACTACTTTGTGAAACACAGTACCTCCGCTTTTTTCCTCAGGTAGAATAGAAGTAAACAGCTTGTGTCATCTTTTTCTGTTTTGTGAGATATGTTGTCTCTGAAGTGGTATGGTGGCAAGACAACAACTCAGACGAGTAAACTAATCAATAACATGAAGTAAAACAAACATGGGAAAAATATTGGACTTCAGCATCGCGATAGCAGGAAGGTTACATTACATCGAAACCAAAGGAGTGAGACGATAGGTGAGGCAGTAAGAGCCTCTTTGACGACTGCCCTATACGGGGAACTCTGAAAATATGTTGCCTTGGCACTTACACTACAGATGTCTGAAGTACATGCAGACTGTCATGTTGACAATTTTTTTTCCAAGGCACTGCAGCTATCTCTGACCAATAGCTTATCTCCCTTTTATATTCTAAAAATGCAGCGTAATAGCTGTGTCCTTCTCTTTGTGAGCAGTTTCCACACTACGGAAATTTCTTGAAGCTAGATGTGGTTTGCCACGGCACTACATCCAGCAGACCACTTTTGGAGACATATACCGAATATATATATTATGACCAAATCATAATCACATAAGGAGACATTCGCCACAAGCGTATTTCATAGATCCTGGTAAAAAAAAGGCAATCTAATTTCCTTTATTTTTGTAGGAGGAAGAGGTTCAAATGGCTCTGAGCTCTATGGGACTTAACGTCTGAGGTCATCAGTCTCCTAGAACTACTTAAACCCAACTAACCTAAAGACATCACACATAACCATGTCGAAGGCAGGATTCGAATCTGCGACCGTAGCGGTCGTGCGGTTCCAGACTGTAGCGCCTAGAACCGCTCGGCCACCCCGGCCGGTGGAGGTAGAGGGAGTTTATTTTTTAGGTTATAGTTTCGCCATTAGAAATATTCCATAGGGACGATTAACTAAGAAAGAGTAAGGATAGATAGTGATAAAGTGAAATATTACAGTTCAGTATTTGGGTGATATCAGTTTGATAAAAAGCGAAGATATTAGTAGCTACGCACAAGTTTGAGATTATGTATGCTCTGATAACTCTCAAGTACTTCATGAATAGAAGCTCTCAGGGAAATTGGAATTATAGCTGGGAAGGCTGAGTACTTTAATATTTTTAGTTTTACATTCGTCGAAAATGCCTTATGTGAAATGAGCAAGATACGAGGGTTGGAACTTTAATAGTGGCAACTATTTATTTACAGCTCGTACAACATAGATATGTGTGTCAAATTTTTACTGACCTTCAAAGTAGTCACCAGCATTGTGTATAACCCGTTGCCAGCGACGTGCAAGTCGTAGGATACTCTTAGTAGTGCCAGTTGTGTTGACAGTTCGAGCGGCGCTGTCTGTTGCCCAACGAATTTGTAGCAGTTCTGAAGCGAATGCCATGAAGTGTTTCCTTCAGTTTAGAAATCGAGTTGAACTCATGAGGGCTTAAGTCAGGGGAGTGCAGTAGGTGGTATAGCAATTAGCAGCCCCATTTGTCAAACAAATCAGTGACAGCTTGCACTGTACGTGCTTGAGCATTGTCCTGCAAAATGATGGTCAGGTCCTCCAGAAAGTGTCATCACTTCTGTCTCTAAGCTGATCGTAAACCCTCGTATGAATACTTCTGTTTGGATTTTAGGCATTTTTTAATACTTTTGAGACTGCCTTTCTCATTTACCTTCCCGTTTCTGTGTCGTTCAGTGAAAGCAGATGTATTTAGCCATTTTAGAGGCAGAAAAGCGCATCGAGCGCAGGAACAGGACATGTCAGTGTTTTACAACGTAGCAGCAGCAGTAACGGTACTCGGGGGATTGCATTCAGCAAACACTTCAAATAAGTCACATTAAAATAGCATATACCACGGTCCATGACTTCCGGAAAACAATCAATATAGTTATGAACTGACACAATGGATACAAAACACGAACGTGCGGAATATTGTACCACCTGTGTGACATGGTTCATTGCTTCCTATTAGATCCAACTCGATAATTCGTTCTTAACAGAGCGGAATCTTTAGACGAAGAAATAACTTTGGGCTACAGGGGACTGTAGTGGGGCCGTTATGGTCCAGTATATCTGTAAGTAGTCTGTGGGTAACAGGAAACTCTGCGAGGCTATTCGCAGATATGCCGGATATATGAAATCTGCAACGCCAAAAAACTGTAACAAAATACAGGAAGACCTACAGAATATCGATACATGTGAAAGAGATTAACAATTAACCTGACAGTACGTGAATCTAACGTATAGCGCACCTGTAATCGGGAAAGACAGTTATTGTTCGTTTACAACACTGGTGCCAACTCGCCGGAAACAGTACAGCGGCATAGCTGTAAACTACCTGGGAGTATCTGTCCGGAGCGATATAAACTATCACTGAAAACTACTTGAAGGAAAAGCAGATGCGACGTTAAGATTCAGTGCAAGTATTCTTACGAGAAGTAGTCCGTCCAAGAACTAGTGTTCTCTCCAACACATCAGCAATCTACACTTCAACTGCTTCTGGCTGTGTTGTTTCTGATGAGAATACTGTAAGGAAGTCGCAGCTTTAACCTTCGTGTGAATAAAAGCAGATATGCTGATAGATGCTCAGCTTCATCTAGCACTTCGATAACTGTCGATATGAATATACATTACATATTTTTTTTTTATTTTTTTTATTTTTTTTATTTTAGTTATTAATTTTTTAGTGTGCCAACCTCTTCATCTCAGAATTGCACTTTCAACCTACGTCCTCAATTATTTGCTGGATGTATTCCAATGTCTGTCTTCCACAACAGTTGCTGCCCGCCCTTTAGTACCATGGAAGTCAGTCCCTGACGTCTTGCTAGTCTATCGTCCTGTCCCTTCTCGTTGTCAATGTTTTCCACATATCCCTTTCCTCTCCTATTCTGCGAAGAATCTCCTCATTTAATTCCTTATCAGTCCACCTTATTTTCAATATTCGTCTGTAGCACCCGATCTCAAATGCTTCGATTCACTTCTGTTCCGGTTTTCCCATGGCCCATGTTTCACAAACATACAATTCTGTGCTCCAAACGTAGATTCTCAGAAATTCCTTCCTCATATTAAGGTCTATGTTTGAAACTTCTCAGGACCAGAAATACTCTTTTTGCTAGTGCTGGTCTGTATTTTGATGTCCTCCTTGCTCTGTCCGTCATAGATTATTTTGTTGCCCAGGTAGTAAGATACCTTAACTTCATCTATTGCGTGACCATCAATCCTGGTGTTAAGTTTCTCGCTGTTCTCATTTCTGCTACTTCTCATTACTTTCGTCTTTCTTTGACTTACTCTCAGTACATATTCTGTACTCATTAGAATGTTCATTCCATTCAGGAGATCGTGTATTTCTTCTTCAGTTTCACTCAGGATAGCAATGTCATCAGCGGATCATATCACATATCCTTTCACCTTGAATTTTAGTTCCACTCCTGAACCTTTCTTTTATTTCCATCATTGATTCTACGTTGTACAGATCGAACAGCAGGGGCGAAAGACTGACTACATCCCTGTCTTACACCCTTTTTAATCCGAGCACTTCGTTTTGGTCGTCCACTGTTACTATTTTCTCTTGGCTCTTGTATATACACTCCTGGAAATGGAAAAAAGAACACATTGACACCGGTGTGGCAGACCCACCATACTTGCTCCGGACACTGCGAGAGGGCTGTACAAGCAATGATCACACGCACGGCACAGCGGACACACCAGGAACCGCGGTGTTGGCCGTCGAATGGCGCTAGCTGCGCAGCATTTGTGCACCGCTGCCGTCAGTGTCAGCCAGTTTGCCGTGGCATACGGAGCTCCATCGCAGTCTTTAACACTGGTAGCATGCCGCGACAGCGTGGACGTGAACCGTAAGTGCAGCTGACGGACTTTGAGCGAGGGCGTATAGTGGGCATGCGGGAGGCCGGGTGGACGTACCGCCGAATTTCTCAACACGTGGGGCGTGAGGTCTCCACAGTACATCGATGTTGTCGCCAGTGGTCGGCGGAAGGTGCACGTGCCCGTCGACCTGGGACCGGACCGCAGCGACGCACGGATGCACGCCAAGACCGTAGGATCCTACGCAGTGCCGTAGGGGACCGCACCGCCACTTCCCAGCAAATTAGGGACACTGTTGCTCCTGGGGTATCGGCGAGGACCATTCGCAACCGTATCCATGAAGCTGGGCTACGGTCCCGCACACCGTTAGGCCGTCTTCCGCTCACGCCCCAACATCGTGCAGCCCGCCTCCAGTGGTGTCGCGACAGGCGTGAATGGAGGGACGAATGGAGACGTGTCGTCTTCAGCGATGAGAGTCGCTTCTGCCTTGGTGCCAATGATGGTCGTATGCGTGTTTGGCGCCGTGCAGGTGAGCGCCACAATCAGGACTGTATACGACCGAGGCACACAGGGCCAACACCCGGCATCATGGTGTGGGGAGCGATCTCCTACACTGGCCGTACACCACTGGTGATCGTCGAGGGGACACTGAATAGTGCACGGTACATCCAAACCGTCATCGAACCCATCGTTCTACCATTCCTAGACCGGCAAGGGAACGTGCTGTTCCAACAGGGCAATGCACGTCCGCATGTATCCCTTGCCACCCAGCGTGCTCTAGAAGGTGTAAGTCAACTACCCTGGCCAGCAAGATCTCCGGATCTGTCCCCCATTGAGCATGTTTGGGACTGGATGAAGCGTCGTCTCACGCGGTCTGCACGTCCAGCACGAACGCTGGTCCAACTGAGGCGCCAGGTGGAAATGGCATGGCAAGCCGTTCCACAGGACTACATCCAGCATCTCTACGATCGTCTCCATGGGAGAATAGCAGCCTGCATTGCTGCGAAAGGTGGATATACACTGTACTAGTGCCGACATTGTGCATGCTCTGTTGCCTGTGTCTATGTGCCTGTGGTTCTGTCAGTGTGATCATGTGATGTATCTGACCCCAGGAATGTGTCAATAAAGTTTCCCCTTCCTGGGACAATGAATTCACGGTGTTCTTATTTCAATTTCCAGGAGTGTATTATATATCACTCGTCTCTCCCTACAGCTTACCCCTATTTTTCTCAGAATTTCGAACATCTGCACCATTTTATATTGTCGAACGATATTTCCAAGTCGACAAATCCGATGAAAGTGTCTTGATTTTTCTTTAGTCTTTCTTCCATTATCGGCTGCAACGTCAGTACTGCCTCCCTGATGCCTTTACCTTTGCCAAAGCCAAAATGATCGTCAAACCACACATTCTCAATTTCCTTTTGTACCTGGTGATCAAAAAGTCGGTATAAATTTGAAAACTAAATAAACCACGGAATAATGTAGATAGAGAGGTAAAAATTGACACACATGCTTGGAATGACATGGGGTTTTATTAGAACAAAAAAAAATAGTATTGCTAGACGCGTGAAAGATCTCTTGCGCGCTTCGTTTGGTGATGATGGTGTGCTCAATCGCCACTTTCGTCATGCTTGGCTTCCCAGGTCCCCAGATCTCAATCCGTGCGATTTTGGCTTTGGGGTTACCTGAAGTCGCAAGTGTATCGTGATCGACCGACATCTCTAGGGATGCTGAAAGACAACATCCGACTCCAATGCCTCATCATAACTCCGGACATGATTTACAGTGCTGTTCACAACATTATTCCTCGACTACAGCTATTGTTGCGGAATGATGGTGGACATATTGAGCATTTCCTGTAAAGAACATCATCTTTGCTTTGTCTTACTTTGTTATGCTAATTATTGCTATTCTGATCGGATGAAGCGCCATCTGTCGGACATTTTTGAACTTTTGTATTTTTTTGGTTCTAATAAAACCCCATGTCATTCCAAGCATGTGTGCCAATTTGTACCTCTCTATCTACATTATTTCGTGATTTATTCAGTTTTCAAATTTATACTGACTTTTTGATCACCCAGTATATTATTCTTGTAAGCAGCTTCGATGCATGAGCTGTTAAGCTGATTGTGCGATAATTCCCGCACTTGCCAGCTCTTGCAGTCTTCGGAATTGTGCGGATGATATTTTGCCGGAAGTCAGATGGTATGTCGCGAGTCTCATACATTCTACGCACCAACGTGAAAAGTCGTTTCGTTGCAACTTCCCCAAATGATTTTAGAAGTTCTGATGGAATGTTATCCACCCCTTCTGCTTTATTAGATTTTGAGTCCGCCAAAGCTCTCTTAAATTCCTTTTCTAATATTGGACCCCCTATCTCTTCTAAATCGACACCTATTTCTTCTTCTGTCACATCAGACATATCTTCCCCCTCAGAGACGCCTTCAGTGTACTCTTTCCACCTATCCGCTCTCTCCTCTGCATTTAATAGTGGGATTCCCGTTGCACTCTTAATGTTACCTCCCTTGCTTTTAATTTCACCACGTGTTGTTTTGACTTCCCTACACGCTGAATCACTCCTTCCGAGAAATGTTTCTTTTTCGATTTCTTCACATTTTTCATGCAACCATTTCGTCTTAGCTTCCCTGCACTTTCTATTTATTCCATTTCTCATCGACTTGTATTTCTGTATTTCTCAATTCCCCTGAACGTTTTTGTACTTCCTTCTTTCATCTATCAACCGAAGGACTACTTCTGTTACCCATGGTTTCTTCGCGGTTACCTTCTTTGTACCTATGTTTTTCTTTCCAACCTCTGTGAATGCCCTTTTTAGACATGCCCATTCCTCTTCAACTTCACTTTATATTGAGCTATTCCTTACTGCTGTATCTATAGCCTTAGAGAACTTCAAGCGTATCCCGTCATTCCTTAGTACTTCCGTATACCACTTCTTTGCGTATTCATTCGTCCTGACTAATCTTTGAAACTTCAACCCACTCTTCATCACCACTATATTGTGATCTGAGTCTATATCTGCTCCTGGCTACGGCTTACTATCCAGTATCTAATTTCGGAATCTTTGTCTGACGATGATGTAACTGATATCTTCCCATATCATCAAGCCTTTTCGAAGTATATCTCCTCCTCTTGTGATTCTTGAACAGAGTATTCGCTATTACGAGCCGAAATTTATTACAACACAGTTGGTCTTTCTCCTTTCTCATTCCATGTCCCAAGCCCACATTGTCCTGTAATCTTTTCTTCTACTCCTTCCCCTACAACTGCATTCCAGTCCCCAATGACTATTAGATTTTCATCTTCCTTCACGTACTGTATTACCCTTTCAGCATCCTGATATACTTTCTGTATCTCTTCATCTTCAGCTTCCGACGTCGGCATGTATACCATAACTATCGTTGTTGGTGTTGGTTTGCTGTCTATTCTGATAAGAACAAACCTATCACTGAACTGTTCACACTAAGACACTCTCTTCCCTACTTTCCAATTCATATCGAATCCTCCTCCCATTACAGCATTTTCTGCTTACTGATCTCACCATAAATCCTTGTCCTCTTATCATTTCTGGATTGAGCCTTTGCATTTCCCTTTTCAGATTTTCCTGCTTCCATACCACGTTCAAGATTTTGACATTCCACGCCCCGACTTATAGAACGTTATCTTTTCGTTGGTTACTCAATCTTTTTCTCAAGTTCACGCCCCCTTTGGCAGTCCGCTTCCGGAGATCCGAGTGGGGGACTATGCCGGAATCTTTTGCTAATGGAAACATCATCGTGAAACCTTTTCAATTACATGCCACCTATCCTCTGCATACATGTTATGTGTCTTTGATGCAGTGGTTTCCATTACCTTCTGCATCCTCATGCTCTTGATCATTGCTGATTCTTCCGCATTTAGGGGCAGTTTCCACCCCAAGGACAAGAGAGTGCAACCTGAACCTCTGTCCGCTCCTCTGCCCTCTTTGACATGAGGGGGACTTCTTATGCTGGAAGTCCCGCCAACGAATACTTACAGATTAATTATTCAGATGCACATAACGCATTTTTGCAGCCAACATACACCAACTACAAAGTTGCTTGACTGTGATGTGCCATAACGTTTCTTCCGGCAGATTCTTAATGTAATTACAGGGTTATTACAAATGATTGAAGCGATTTCACAGCTCTACAATAACTTTATTATTTGAGATATTTTCACAATGCTTTGCACACACATACAAAAACTCAAAAAGTTTTTTTAGGCATTCACAAATGTTCGATATGTGCCTCTTTAGTGATTCGGCAGACATCAAGCCGATAATCAGGTTCCTCCCACACTCGGCGCAGCATGTCCCCATCAATGAGTTCGAAAGCATCGTTGATGCGAGCTCGCAGTTCTGGCACGTTTCTTGGTAGAGGAGGTTTAAACACTTAATCTTTCACATAACCCCACAGAAAGAAATCGCATGGGGTTAAGTCGGGAGAGCGTGAAGGCCATGACATGAATTGCTGATCATGATCTCCACCACGACAGATCCATCGGTTTTCCAATCTCCTGTTTAAGAAATGCCGAACATCATGATGGAAGTGCAGTGGAGCACTATCCTGTTGAAAGATGAAGTCGGCGCTGTCGGTCTCCATTTGTGGCATGAGCCAATTTTCCAGCATGTCCAGATACACGTGTCCTGTAACGTTTTTTTCGCAGAAGAAAAAGGGGCCGTAAACTTTAAACCGTGAGATTGCACAAAACACGTTAACTTTTGGTGAATTGCGAATTTGCTGCACGAATGCGTGAGGATTCTCTACCGCCCAGATTCGCACATTGTGTCTGTTCACTTCACCATTAAGAAAAAATGTTGCTTCATCACTGAAAACAAGTTTCGCACTGAACGCATCCTCTTCCATGAGCTGTTGCAATCGCGCTGAAAATTCAAAGCGTTTGTCATCGGGTGTCAGGGCTTGTAGCAATTGTAAACGGTAAGGCTTCGGCTTTAGCCTTTTTCGTAAGATGTTCCAAACCGTCGGCTGTGGTACGTTTAGCTCCCTGCTTGCTTTATTCGTCGACTTCCACGGGCTACGTGTGAAACTTGCCCGCACGCGTTCAACCGTTTCTTCGCTCACTGCAGGCCGACCCGTTGATTTCCCCTTACAGAGGCATCCAGAAGCTTTAAACTGCGCATACCATCGCCGAATGGAGTTAGCAGTTGGTGCATCTTTGTTGAACTTCGTCCTGAAGTGTCGTTGCACTGTTATGACTGACTGATGTGAGTGCATTTCAAGCACGACATACGCTTTCTCGGCTCCTGTCGCCATTTTGTCTCACTGCGCTCTCGAGCGCTCTGGCGGCAGAAACCTGAAGTGCGGCTTCAGCCGAACAAAACTTTATGAGTTTTTCTACGTATCTGTAGTGTGTCGTGACCATATGTCAATGAATGGAGCTACAGTGAATTTATGAAATCGCTTCAATCATTTGTAATAGCCCTGTACTTCGCCAGTACAGGCATACACAGTTCAAAAGCATCAGGTATTTTGCACACGGGTTTCGTAGGCACTTTTATTATTAGCATTCCATATCTGCCTGAAAGCAAGGGGAAATTACGGCAGTTATTTTTCCTGAGAGCCGGCAGCTCTATTGTGTTCTCAAATCGTGATGGCCTCCTCTTGAGAAATTGAAACGTCCCCTTAGAACGCTTTATACAAGACTGTGCTTAAACTGACACACAATGTTTTTAGCGCAACGCAATCTGACTATCAAAGATCCCTGCAAAAGAATGGCCCTGAGTAACATTAAACTATACCTTTCAGAAATCACTTACCTCACAAAAATCTTCATTACTCGAACTACTGCAATACAGCGAGCGCCACTACTGCCAGCTAAATAAAAGATTCAAACTACGGAAGGCACTAACTACTGATAGGGATAGTTAGCAAATGAAAGATATTAATAGAGAACAAACAATGTATTTACCTTAATAGTCATAATATGTATAGCAGTTCATGACAAATTACAAAACTCCGCCATCTCTCTCCCCACATCCACCACTGCTGGCGGCTCACCTCCAACTGCGCAACGCTATGCGCTGTTCACATCCAGCTGCCCAACACTACAATGGCAGACAACAATGCAAACTAGCCACAGACTGCACACAGCACAGCCAGTGATTTTCATACAGAGCACTACGTGGCGTTACCAATAAGAAAACCTAAACAGCCTACTTACAAAATATACTCCGAGGGTAAAAATGGTACCCCGATCGAAACGTTTGACAGGTACTATCCAGGAATACGTCTTCATCAGGAAACAGAAAACTAGCATTCTACAGATAGTAGAGTAGAACTTTAGATCCGTTACTTGGATATGTAGGTTAGAGAATTTAAGAAGAAAATTCGATAATTTAGTTGTGGGAATTGCTGAAGTAGCAGAAAAACTGTAGGGTTATAAATACTAGACCAAACAGGGGTAATGCACTAGTAGGTACAATAATGAATGAGAATATGGGAATGTGGTTGTCCTATGAGCAGCACAATGAACGCATTATCGTAGCCAGAGAAGCCACCACCCATCAGATTAGTACTAGTTTTTATATCAGCTAGCTCCACAGATGACAAAGAAGTTGACATGATGTATCACGAGATTAAAGAAATTATTCGAGTCGTTAAGGAACACGAAAACTTAATTGTGATTGGAGACTGGAATTCGATACTAGGAAAAGAAATAGAAGGCAAACTAGTAGATGAACATGGACTGGGGAAAAGAAATGAAAGAAGATGCCATCTGGCAGAACTTCGAAGAGAGCACAACTTAATCATCTCTAACACTTGGTTTAAGAATCACGCAAGAATGCTGTAGACATGAAGAGACCAGACCTTGGACAGGTTGATGATATAATGGTAAGTCAGAAAACTCTAAACCACATTTGGAATTGTTTCCAGTGTGGAGTCCAGATGTGGACTCTGACCATAACACAGGTCAACGATGTAAAAACTTTTTTGCTGAACATACCTTATTCTTATGTTTTTTAGGGTGGGAAATCCAAATATTATACTTAAAAAACTGTATCACCCACCATTTGTTCACGTTTTACAGTCAAATTTATTAAATTAAGCGATTTTTAAAGAATTTAACAGCTTTTATACACTTAAAATAATTTGAAAATGAGGTGTAATGAATGCAGATGACGTTGGTAGCACTGCTGAAAAACATTTGCTAGCAAAAAAATGCACAGTATTACTGTTCGTTTTTGGAGCATCACCTGCGACCAGCTTTGCGAAAGAAGCGGTGACACGTTCTGCGCACCTCCCCCCCCCCCCCCCCCCCATTTTGCACGACAATGCGCGGGCGCATACAGCGCAAGCTGTGGCTGCTCTGTTCGGTCGATGAGACTGGGAAGTACTGTACCATCCACCATACTCCCCGGACTTAAGTCATTGTGACTTTGATTTGATTCCGAAGATGAAGGAACCACTTCGTGGCATTCGCTTCAGAACTGTTCCACAGATTCGACAGGCAGTAGACCGCTCTATTCGCACCATCAACAGAACAGGCTCTGCTAACGGTATACTACGCCTTCCAAATGGCAATGGGTTCTACACAACGCTGGTGACTACTTTGAAGGACAATAACAGGTGCAAACATGTGACTCTTTTGTATCGGTCGGGAATAAATAGTTGCCACTTTTTAAGTTCCAACTCTCATAGATTGCGTAATTACTGAGAAGGTTCTGAACTGAATTGAGGAGAAAAGAAAGTTGCGACAGTTTGACTAAATGAAGTAATCATTTGACAGGACACGTTGTGGGGCATCAAAGAAATCACTTTGGTATTCGAAGGATGTGCATTGGGGTTCAAATGGCTCTGAGCACTATGGGACTTAACAGCTATGGTCATCAGTCCCCTCGAACTTAGAACTACTTAAACCTAACTAACCTAAGGACAGCACACAACACCCAGTCATCACGAGGCAGAGAAAATCCCTGACCCCGCCGGGAATCGAACCCGGGCGTGGGAAGCGAGAACGCTACCCCACGACCACGAGGTGCGGACTGTGCATTGGGGGAGGGAGTGGGGGAGAGGACGTAAACATTTTGTAGAGAGACCAAGGGATGAACACAGTTGTTTTTTTTTTTTTTTTTTTTCATCAGTCTACTGATTGATTTGATGCGGCCCGCCACGAATTCCTTTCCTGTGCTAACCCCTTCATCTCAGGGTAGCACTTGCAACCTACGTCCTCAATTATTTGCTTGACGTATTCCAATCTCTGTCTTCCTCTACAGTTTTTGCCCTCTACAGCTCCCTCTAGTACCATGTAAGTCATTCTCTCATGTCTTAGCAGATGACCTATCATCCTGTCCCTTCTCCTTATCAGTGTTTTCCACATATTCCTTTCCTCTCCGATTCTGCGTAGAAGCTCCTCATTCCTTACCTTATCAGTCCACCTAATTTTCAACATTCGTCTATAGCACCACATCTCAAATTCTTCGATTCTCTTCTGTTCCGGTTTTCCCACAGTCCATGTTTCACTACCATACAATGCTGTACTCCAGACGTACATCCTCAGAAATTTCTTCCTCAAATTGAGGCCGGTATTTGATATTAGTAGACTTCTCTTGGCCAGAAATGCCTTTTTTGCCATAGCGAGTCTGCTTTTGATGTCCTCCTTGCTCCATCCGTCATTGGTTATTTTACTGCCTAGGTAGCAGAGTTCCTTAACTTCATTGACTTCGTGACCATCAATCCTGATGTTAAGTTTCTCGCTGTTCTCATTTCTACTACTTCTCATTACCTTCGTCTTTCTCCGATTTACTCTCAAACCATACTGTGTACTCATTAGACTGTTCATTCCGTTCAGCAGATAATATAATTCTTCTTCACTTTCACTCAGGATAGCAATGTCCTCAGCGAATCGTATCATTGATATCCTTTCACCTTGTATTTTAATTCCACTCCTGAACCTTTCTTTTATTTTCATCATTGCTTCCTCGATGTACAGATAGAAGAGTAGGGGCGAAAGGCTACAGCCTTGTCTTACACCCTTCTTAATACGAGCACTTCGTACTTGATCGTCCACTCTTATTATTCCCTCTTGGTTGTTGTACATATTGTATATGACCCGTCTCTCCCTATAGCTTACCCCTACTTTTTTCAGAATCTCGAACAGCTTGCACCATTTTATGTTGTCGAACGCTTTTCCAGGTCGACAAATCCTATGAAAGAGTCTTGATTTTTCTTTAGCCTTGCTTCCATTATTAGCCGTAACGTCAGAATTGCCTCTCTCGTCCCTTTACTTTTCCTAAAGCCAAACTGATCGTCACCTAGCGCATTCTCGATTTTCTTTTCCATTCTTCTGTATATTATTCTTGTAAGCAGCTTCGATGCATGAGCTGTTAAGCTGATTGTGCGATAATTCTCGCACTTGTCAGCTCTTGCCGTCTTCGGAATTGTGTGGATGATGCTTTTCCGAAAGTCAGATGGTATATCGCCAGACTCATATATTCTACACACCAACGTGAATAGTCGTTTTGTTGCCACTTCCCCCAATGATTTTAGAAATTCTGATGGAATATTATCTATCCCTTCTGCCTTATTTGACCGTAAGTCCTCCAAAGCTCTTTTAAATTCCGATTCTAATACTGGATCCCCTATCTCTTCTAAATCGACTCCTGTTTCTTCTTCTATCACATCAGACAAATCTTCTCCCTCATAGAGGCTTTCAATGTATTCTTTCCACCTATCTGCTCTCTCCTCTGTATTTAACAGTGGAATTCCCGTTGCACTCTTAATGTTACCACCGTTGCTTTTAATGTCACCAAAGGGTGTTTTGACTTTCCTGTATGCTAAGTCTGTCCTTCCGACAATCATATCTTTTTCGATGTCTTCACATTTTTCCTGTAGCCATTTCGTCTCAGCTTCCCTGCACTTCCTATTTATTTCATTCCTCAGCGACTTGTATTTCTGTATTCCTGATTTTCCCGGAACATGTTTGTACTTCCTCCTTTCATCAATCAACTGATGTATTTCTTCTGTTACCCATGGTTTCTTCGCAGCTACCTTCTTTGTACCTATGTTTTCCTTCCCAACTTCTGTGATGGCCCTTTTTAGAGATGTCCATTCCTCTTCAACTGTACTACCTACTGCGCTATTCCTTATTGCTGTATCTATAGCGTTAGAGAACTTCAAACGTATCTCGTCATTCCTTAGTACTTCCGTATCCCACTTCTTTGAGTATTGATTCTTCCTGACCAATGTCTTGAACTTCAGCCTACTCTTCATCACTAGATTAAAGCCGTTGCCGCACAGTGTCATGACACTAAGGAACAATTACGCGAGGAAATTGAGGCTTGTGCTAGGAAAAGCAGCGAAGAAATTAGATCTGTTGCGCAAGAATTAAGGGACATGCAAACAGCTGCAACAGAATCACTCAGAGACGAAATTAGTACAGTCGGTAAACAATGCTCTGAAAAGGCTACACAATTACGCGACGAGTTTAAACTAATGACAGCAGAACTTGCGCGCACAATGGATGCAAAGATAGACGTGAAATTCGACCAGCAGAACACTCAGATTGACGAACGTTTTAATCACCACATACAAAACAGTGATACGTGTTTCCGTAAATTTATACAGGATCAAAATAAAGTAAAACGACAAGTAATGGAATCAATCACAGACAAACGTAAATTGTTTGCGAAGGCAAAAACATACGTAGACAACAATATTGCTACAGTGTCAGACAAAATTAATACCATCGAACAGTTGAACGCCGAATTACGTGATGAAATTTCTGATCTTAAATCAAAAACAGATACACACACAGCAGATGTTCAGACAGTGACAGACAGATTCGAACAATTACAACTAACACAGGATTCCGATGTCGTCAAAGCTGACGTTAAAAGATTGAACGAAACAACACGTAAATTACAAAAACAGATTAATGCTTCTGACAGTAAGAACGATGATCAGGTAAAAATAGTGACTGAAAAATGTGATGAATTGGCCAGTCGTATTGATGTTATTGAAGGTAATAATGACAGCAAATCAGACGATACCTCACCGGTTTCATTTAACCAAACACCTGAATTCCAAAATTTACAGCAGACAATTAATGAGATCGATTCGTCTAACAATACATTGCGTAGAAAATTGTCAAGTTTACAGCAAGAGGTAACAGAGATAAAAAATATTTCAGTTAATAACACATCACAGCAGACACCACTTTACGAACATTTTTCAGACTCACGCAGCGCATATAATTTGGGTAATCTACCGAGAGTACGAAATTTAGATTCAGAACAGACGCAGACAAATAGATTCTCTTACAATCCTGAACCTGTTCCGTCATACCGAGACGATAATTTTGATTACAAACATTTTCTGTCAGTGAGAAAATTTAAAGTGTTTAAAAATGACAGAACACAGATTCATCCACTGGATTGGATACAACAATTTAGCTTTGCTTTTCCACCGACTTGGCCCGTAACGCATAAACTTTAATTTATCTGCAGTTTTTTGGAAGGCGAACCGGCAACTCGTATGAGACCGATCGCGAGACAATGCTATTCGGTAGAAGAGTTTCAGAATGCTTTTCTATCAGCGTATTGGTCGAAGACGACACAGCGTGGAATTAAAGATCAACTAATCAGTTTACCAAATTATGAGAATACAAATTTTCCCAGTGTCACGCAATTTTTTGAGCATATGGTCCAATAAAACCAGTACTTAATTGAGCCATATAGTGAATCTGCACTCATTCAGTTATGTATTTCTAAATTGCCACGATCATTAAGAGTGTGACTTTTGACGGGTCAGCAAAAAGAAAATATTTCGGCATTCAGGGATCTGCTGCAGCTTTTAGAAGTGCAGAATCAGATTATTCTTTCGTAAACAAAAATTTTTCATATAACAACCAAGGCCAACAAACTTACAGTAATTACGGTCAACCACGTAATTTCAATAGCAAAGGTAACAGACGCTTTAGGAACGACAACCACCAGAACTTTAATAGCAGACAAAATTTTGATTATCAGTATCGAGAAAATTATCAGCAAGAAGAACCACATTTTAGTAACAACAGAGGTTTTTCACAACAACTGCAACAAAACCACCCGGTTAGAATACCTAACCAACAATGTAATGCACAAGGTCAACCAAGCTTTAATGTTTCGCCGCGTGCACGTATAGTCCAGGGTACAACAAATGGTAACGCACGGCAGCAAAAAAACAACTACGTACAGAAAACACAGTATTTCAATTCCTATCGCAATGCATCGTATAGGAATGACTATCACGACAGACGTGAAAACAATGAGCACAATTATCAGCGTACGTATAATAACAGTAGGTCTTACGAGCAGCAAAATGATCAGGAACAACATATTCTCATGAATGAACCCGACAGTAGGTACCATCCAGCACGTAATACGTCTGGAAGAATTAACAGAACAGTTCAAATAGTCGAAATGCCACAGCATCCTCCTGAAAATAATAACACGTCAGATAGAATCTGACTAGATACAGTACAGGTCGCATCTTCCAGTAACTCAAATAATACTTCAGATACACAGAATGTTATTCACGAAAATGTTATTACTTTTGACGATATCAGAGACACACTTTTGCGGGAAAGACCAGTTGTTCAAAAAACCATTTCACATCCTGTCATTGAAGTTAAAATTGGTTCATCGAAATTTTCAGCAGTAATCGATTCCGGATCACCTATGTCAGTAATAAATGAAGTAACTTTTAACGAATGTAACAAAGAGAATACCTATCCTACATTAGCATTAGGCAAAACGAAAGTGAAAGGAGCAGTATCGAGTAAAAGAGTAGACGTTAAATTACAGACACATTTATCATTTTGTATTGCAGGTCATACTTTTCATTCTAATTTTTGGATTGTTCCTTTGTTGACAACAGGCGTTATTTTAGGTACTAATAGGACAAGAGAGTGCACTGAACCTCTATCCGCTCCTCCGCCCTCTTTGACAAGGCCATTGGCAGAATGAGGCTGACTTCTTATGCCGCAAGTCTTCGGCCGCCAATGCTGATTATTTATCAAAATTTAGGCAGTGGCGGGGATCGAACCCGGGACCGAAGACGTTTTGATTATGTATGAAAGACGCTACCCCTTTTTTTATTTTTTTTATTTTTTTTACCGCTTTTTTTATTTTTTTTCTGCCAGGGGTGGGATACGAACCCAGGTGTCCTGCTTGCTAGGCAGATGCGCTAACCATTTTTTTTATTCCCATCTAGCCTAAAAACAAAAACAAAACTAGTGCCACCGCCACTTTCATCCTAAAGCTAACTAGGACGGCCGTTCGCCACCACTTCAGGTTCCGCCAACGAACAAAAATTAAATATGCCTCTGAACTTTGTATTAAAAAATAAAATAAAAGGAAAAGGAAAGGGTATAATACTTTATTATATTGTATTTGTTGTTCATTTTGTTCTTATTTTGTTCTTGTGTATTTATTTGGATACGAACGCAGGTCTCCTGCCCACTTTTTTTAAATCTTGTTTTATTTATATAGATATCAATGTGCGAACAGTCATAGTTAATCAAGCCTGGAAAACTAAAACGGAATGAAGACGCCATCGAAGATATGAAACAAATAACATGAAAAGAAAGCTACCACGTCGTAGTGAGGCTTCCCAGCGACTGCGCCCACTGATAAGGATTGTTCAATATATGTTCGTTTGCGGTTCGTTCTGACCTCATCTACCACTGCCTGGAACATTCCAGCTGCACGGCGGGCTGTGAAAGGCACTCCATAGGTAGTTTGCGAAGCACTGTCGATATCTGGTATGCCCGGAAATAGCATGATGTCTTTCTTGCAAATAGAGCCAGAAGTCAAGGAAATTCTTGTGTCCGTCACGACAGAGGTAATGGACTGCATGTCCACGTATCCAGGTGACAGAGTTGGTTCGAGTCTTGGGGTAAAATGTCTCATCCGGAAACAATAACGTGCGTGCAGATATATGCTCCGGCCTAACTCGCAAGAGATAAGCCAGCATCTGCCGCACTAGGTGCCAAACCGGTTCCGCCTCTCCGCAGCTGAGACGGTGCTCGTCAGAATCTACTGTATTACAACCCACACAATTGGGAGATTCTGCCATGTGGATATTGTAGAGACGTTCTTGCGTCACCAGCTTCCCATTAACGACTACGTACCATTGGGAAACAACATCGGAATCAAGCATGGCATCGGATACAGTCTTCCACACCACGCGCCACCGTACGTCAGGATATTTTAGTTCGACCACATTAAGGGGGCGGCGTTGCAGCATGTCATGATAGAGGCGTCGAGTTGTGGCCATTTGTGGTGTCGTGAGCGCGACACTGCAATAACTTTGTTCTAAATAGAAACGTCCTATATAAAATAGGGGCGCTGGGATATCCTGTAGTGGCACCGGCGCTCTTAGTGAAGCAGGTCGTAGCGCCGTCAGAAGCAGACTCGTGAGGCTCGTAGGACAACGGCGCAGCAGACATAAATGTGAGCTAACATAGAGGGCAATGGCCCTATCATGGACGTTAACTAGGACGAGACCACCTTTTTCCTTGGGGAGGGTAAGAGATATGTATCTGATCTTCAGTAACATACCAGCGGTGACGAAGTATCCCAGCGCTGCCATAATGCTACGAGCCAAGGGCTTCGGAATGGGTAGCGTTTGGGCGACATGCGGTACTCGGGACGCAAGGTATACATTGGCATAATACGCCCGCTGAACGATGTTGAGGGATCGCAAGCGCTGATTTGCAATTCCGGCCCTAATTTGGTTAAGAAGGCGTCGATAATTGAGCGTCGTCGCGCGTCGCATGTCGTTCATGAAATATAAGCCCAAGCAGCGTACAGTATCACTGAAGCGTAAGGGGGCAATATGTTCCTGCGGTAGCCCAATCCCGATGCTCAAGGCGACGGACTTGTCAACGTTGATTTGGCTACCAGAAGCTGTACCGTAGGCTGCAATCCAGTCCAAAGCCGCGGCCATCTCGTCAGCTCCACGTATGACGATCATCAAATCATCCGCATATGGAGCCGCCGAACTGTATCCCAGTGAGTCTGTCTCGGAGACCACACAACAAAGGTTCTAAGGCCAATGCAAATAACAATGTTGATAATGGACATCCCTGTCGTACTGATCGGTGGATCGGCATGGGTGCCGTCAGTCTTCCATTAACAAGAACTCGAGAAGTTGCACCATGTAGTAGGCGTGTCAACACTGTGATAAAGGGGTCGGGGTATTCCATGCGCCGTAGAACGGCCGTGAGGAAAGTGTGGCCCACACGGTCAAAAGCCTGGCTAAAGTCGATAGACGCGAGGGCTGCCGGCAAACGTCTCACCCTTGCAAGGGAGATGAGATCTCTGTAACGACATAACGCAGTTCTGATGTTGTTGGGTCCCCCCAAGGACGTCTGATCACCGGACAAGACGTGCAACAGTGTGCTGCGAATACGTTCTGATAGCAGCCTCGAAAAGATCTTGAAGTCGCTGTTCAATAACGTTAAGGGACGATAATCACGGACATTCGGCTTATGGATGGGGACAATCAGACCTTCCAAGAATGGTGCAGGCAATGTTATACCCGGGGACATCAATTCCTGGCAAATTTCAATCAAACACGGTAGCAACAGTTGTTTAAAGGCTCGATAGAACTCTAATGGTAATCCATCGATTCATGATGATTTATGGGGAGCACCTTTACCAATGGCGTCGAGCACTTCCTCTTCTGTCACTTCTCCCAGTAAAGTCGGTACCATGTCTGGTGGAACTGTACCGTGGACATGTGTTGAAACGGTGTCTACCGTTGCCATATCAGGGAGCACTGCTGAATAAAGTTGAGCGTAATGCCCATAGAAGGCTTCTGCTATATCTGCTTGTTCTACCACGTGTCGACCGTCGTCGGTTATCATGTCGGTTACCAGTGCCCTATGGCGCCTCCTGCGTTCTAGGAGCACGTGGTGCATAGATGGCCTTTCTGATTGTACCATGTCTGGGGCACGCGACCGTATAACAGCGCCTTGTAAATGATAGCGTGCTAAGGAGACGAGCTGAGCTTTCGCGCGACTGACTATGATCTGCCTGTCAGGTGAGGGCTCCATAGCAAGACATTCCCGTAGGACGGTGTAATAAAAGTTTCCGTGCTCCTCCTCCATGCCGCTGCTTCCCGACCGTAAGCCATGAAGGTGCGCCTAAGAGCAGGCTTCGCACATTCAATCCACCAACTGAGGGTCGATCGGTAACGACCACGACGCTGTAAGGACGCGTTCCACGACTCTTCGACAGCACCTTTACATGCCGGCTCGTCCAGATGGGCGATGTTCAGTTTCCAGGGGGGCCTACTGCGCCACACACGTGCAGGGTGGAGGGCAATGGTGCAAATATAGGCTGTGTGGTCGGTGAGTGCAGTGGGCCAGAGCTCTGCTCCTCTCGTCGCCGTCGAAAGGGTGCTTGTGACGTAAATCCTGTCCAACCGACTTGATGAATGGCTTGTATAATGGGTGTAACCAGGAGCTGGGCCATGGATGTGACGCCACGAGTCGATCATCTACATCTACATCTACATCTACATCCATACTCCGCAAGCCACCTGTCGGTGTGTGGCGGAGGGTACCTTCAGTACCTCTATCGGTTCTCCCTTCTATTCCAGTCTCGTATTGTTCGTGGAAAGAAGGATTGTCGGTATGCCTCTGTGTGGGCTCTAATCTCTCTGATTTTATCCTCATGGTCTCTTCGCGAGATATACGTAGGAGGGAGCAATATACTGCTTGACTCTTCGGTGAAGGTATGTTCTCGAAACTTTGACAAAAGCCCGTACCGAGCTACTGAGCGTCTCTCCTGCAGAGTCTTCCACTGGAGTTTATCTATCATCTCCGTAACGCTTTCGCGATTACTAAATGATCCTGTAACGAAGCGCGCTGCTCTCCGTTGAATCTTCTCTATGTCTTGTATCAACCCTATCTGGTACGGATCCCATACTGCTGAGCAGTATTCAAGCAGTGGTCGAACAAGCGTACTGTAACCTACTTCCTTTGTTTTCGGATTGCATTTCCTTAGGATTCTTCCAATGAATCTCAGTCTGGCATCTGCTTTACCGACAATCAACATTATATGATCATTCCATTTTAAATCACTCCTAATGCGTACTCCCAGATAATTTATGGTATTAACTGTTTCCAGTTGCTGACCTGCTATTTTGTAGCTAAATGATAAAGGATCTATCTTTCTGTGTATTCGCAGCACATTACACTTGTCTACATTGAGATCCAGTTGCCATTCCCTGCACCATGCGTCAATTCGCTGCAGATCCTCCTGCATTTCAGTACAATTTTCCATTGTTACAACCTCTCGATACACCACAGCATCATCTGCAAAAAGCCTCAGTGAACTTCCGATGTCATCCACCAGGTCATTTATGTATATTGTGAATAGCAACGGTCCTATGACACTCCCCTGCGGCACACCTGAAATTACTCTTACTTCGGAAGACTTCTCTCCATTGAGAATAACATGCTGCGTCCTGTTATCTAGGAACTCCTCAATCCAATCACACAATTGGTCTGATAGTCCATATGCTCTTACTTTGTTCAATAAACGACTGTGGGGAACTGTATCGAACGCCTTGCGGAAGTCAAGAAACACGGCATCTACCTGTGAACCCGTGTCTATGGCCCTCTGAGTCTCGTGGACGAATAGCGCGAGCTGGGTTTCACATGACCGTCTTTTTCGAAACCCATGCTGATTCCTACAGAGTAGATTTCTAGTCTCCAGAAAAGTCATTATACTCGAACACAATACGTGTTCCAAAATTCTACAACTGATCGACGTTAGAGATATAGGTCTATAGTTCTGCACATCTGTTCGACGTCCCTTCTTGATCAGGTGGAGGTCACGCACTAGCATTTCCAATTCCGCACACGGGACGTGATGTGGCTGCTAATCAGACGGAGATAATGTAGAGTTAAAATCTCCTCCGATCACCATATCGTCTATGCGGCCCATAAATAGACGCGTAATATCTTCCGAAAAAAAGCGGGCCCGATCTCTCCGTCTCCCTGATCCTGAAGGGGCATATACATTGATGAGTCGTACACCGTTGACAGTTACTGCCATGGCTCTTGCACTCGGTAAGTACAGTACGTCCGTAGCCGCCAAACCGTCCCGTAGCAGAACGGCCACACCACAATCGGTAGAAGAGGAGTGGGAGATGTGGGCGGTATATCCGTAGAAGTCAGGGAAACTAGCGACACATACTTCCTGTAAGAGGGCCACGTCGATGTCCGCCGCATCAAGTATGCGTTGTAGCATTGTCAGTTTGTGTGGTGCCCTTATCGCGTTGATGTTGATTGTGGCAAGGCGAAAGGTGTGCTGCCTAGCCTCTTCTCCTAGGGTAGACGCCATGGCAATCAAAGCTAACCGCAAGAGGTGCCGGACCCACCAAACCCGTCACAAATTATGAGTCTTTCACGCTAGGAGTGGCATCCTCAATGCCGCCCCCTCCTCTGTCACCCGTGCCCTCTTCAGGAAGTTCCTCAACATCGTCCGACCACAGTGGGTGCAACACGATGCTGTGTAGCTGATCGGCACCTAAATCGCTCTCACGTACGTCGTCTTTGGTAGAGGTAGACTGAGCGCCATCCATCGACGCGACCTGCCGCGTTTGTGGTGCAAGAAGTAACTGGGCACTCGTAGTATGGACAAGTGTACCGTCTACACCACTTAGATCCTCAGCAGGCGCAGCATCTGTTATATCCTAGCCAGTAATGCCAACCGAGCCCGCTGCCAAAAGGTTGGCAGCATCAAAGTCCGGACGCCGTCCGCATAAGCAGCGCCAGCAATACAGGAAATCGCGGCAAGTCTGCGCGCGCCACCGCTGGCTTCTGGCTTCTTAAGCGCTGGAGTCGCGAGCGCTAGGACAGTTCTGTATTCGCCGCTCAGTTGTATACTCGCCACCGATTTGTGTACTTGCTAGTCAGTTGTGTGTTCATCGCAGCAGAGTTGTTGTTTGTCGTCAGCCGACGCTGACCTAGCCGCTCCGACTCGAACTAGACAGATTTCTGTAGACACGGAGTTCACTACTGTGTTTCTGTATATTCGTTAATAAAGATAAGTACCGACTTTTACTTAATCAGAGTGTTTGGGTTTTCATCTTTCTGTTCACTGGTTCACTGTTCCAGCGGACCGGTCGGCCCGCTATTAAAAGTGTGGCGGTGACTTCGTAAGCCGTTTCTACAGCGAAGTGTTTGTCGCTACGAACGCCGCCACAAAAGCATCCATGCCGTCTGATGAGATGTCACCTTCTTGACCGGCCGTGTGTAGGAGGCAATCGTCAGAAGGGGTCCGCCGACGTCGCTTGCGTCGTCGAGGCGAACATTGCTTTCGAAGGTGGACATCCGTATCCGAATGTGGGAGGCAATCCAGCGTCGTATCACCTTCCGCTAGGAAAGCCGCGGTCGGAACAATGTTCGCGTCCACGTCCATCGCGTTCTGAATGTTATGTTGCGTCTGGAGTCCGTGAGACTGTTGCTGCTGTTGTTGCTGTGGAGGGGGCGACATATGGGTTGGCACCAAGGGTCCTTCCTCTTCCTCCCTTGGTACTTCTGGCGTCGATGGATGTGTCTGCTCGCCCGTGTCGTCCTCAACTACGGTGCGCATCGTCGTCTGAGCGTACGTGAGGGGCAGGATTGTCGTCCCCGTCGGGGAAAAGGAGTCTCCCACTGGTATCTGCGTAATTCTACGTTGTAAGCAGCTCGATCGAACATGGCCTTCCTGCCCACATCCGGAACAGGTACGCGGTTGACCGTCGTACATGATGATTGCACGACAGCCACCGATGTTCAAATAGGACGGCACATGTTTCTTGAGCTCAAGTTTAATTTGGCGCACACCATTGTAGACCTTATACGTCGAGAAAGTTTGCCACTTTTCTGCAACGTGGCTGATAACATTGCCATATGGTCGTAAGGCGTCCTTGACAACTTCCTCTGGGACCTCGAAGGGGAGCTCAAAAACCCTTACAGTCCTTAGGCCCATGCCTGCATGATCCACCGTCACTGCACCGATATGCCCGTCAGAATGTTTGAATCTGAGAGAGTTCGAGTATTTAGAAACCACTGTCGCGCAGACCTCTGCACTGGTCATTTTAACATAAACCACGCTCGCCGTTATAGAAAAATGTATTCCGACGACAGTCGCCAGATCTAAACGTAGATCGTCGCGTATGAACGGTTCTATTTCATAGGCTCGAGGACGCGCATGATCTGGTTGGAAAGTAATTTTGATCGTATCGTGGCGCCATGTGTGTGTCATAGTCGCACTGAACTTGGAACAAATACAACTCGCGCCGCGAGAAGGTAAACACAAGCAAGCGCTCACGGTCGCGCACGGCGGGGCGCAGCGGAAGTCCTCGCCCCACCGCAGCCGAAAGCAGACTGACCCCTAGACCACGGGTTCCGTTTAATACAGTAAGAAGGTTCAAATGTGTGTAGGTTGCAGTAGTTACTGAGAGATGAAAAAGGCATGTAGGCATGTACAGGGTTGAGCAGCATATAAACCTGCCTTCGAGCTAAAGACCACAGCACCAACACCTGGAATGGACATTCCTAAAAGCTCATAAGAGACGAACATTTTATGTCGTCTCGTTGTCTCTGTTCAGCTGTACCAAGGGAGCAAGGAGAGGACGTAGTTTGGTGGCCAGTACCCTTTTTCTGTAAGACAAACTGCACACATACATTAACTGGCTTCTTTACTCCTAAGAATAAGAAATCTACTTAAGATAGTCGTTGTGGTACAAGCTCTCTGTAATAGTCCACGTTAGCCTCACTGCTGTTGCAGTACAAATTTCGCTATCAACACTATTCTGGTCACTATGTGTTGCCTGATTCTGACCTAGAGGCTGTGACTACAGCTCCGACTCGGCTGCGACTAATGACAGACTGCGACAGACTGACCCTCCGGTCCATGGCGGTGATCTAAATACTGGTGGCCGGGAGGCCGTTGGTGGCACGTTTCCTGCGAGTCTGTCGTTGGCCTCTATCGATTTTCTCGCAACCCCTTTGCCGCCTGGTGTGCTGGCGTCAACTTACGCCAGCACAGAACGTAGGAGCACTTCACCTGTGTATGAAAAGTTCAAATGTCACTATTTTTCGTTATAGGAATAGGAGGTATGTCCACTGCTATTCCTATATCGTTTTGCTGCATCTCTGTTGTTATCAGTTATGCTTCTGCGGCATTGCAGAGTTATTTCCCAGTACACCAAAGTGAAAGTTTCCCTAAAAACGTGGAATCTGGAGCATTCCCGCAACAAATAAAAAATTATTCCCTCCAGGTGAGAATTAAAATTTTATGAGTATGCCTCGTATGCATCTCAGCATGTCACTTTTGTCAAACAGTACTTCAAAAGTGCAATACATGGCGAAACGAATTGTTTGCTTATTTTATTTGTGATCGATTTCTATTTAGCTTGTCATCCATCAAGATACCAAGAAACTTCTCACATAGTGTATTTTACAGTATAATTTGAAAGATTACCGTCAAACCTCCTTGCCTAGGGACGCCAGATGAAAGTTGATGTCGTCAAGCCCTGAATGAAAATTGCGGAACGGATAACTGGGGAGGGGAGCTTGAGAGCGCTACCTAGAGAGCGTGCCCTTTCTGTACGATACTAGGCAAGGGGCTGGAGGGCTCACACGCTGATGTGTGGGTCCCTGCATTCTATAGCTTTTATTTTAAATGAATTCCTTTAACTTGACTCCTGTGTGATTTTTAGGGTATGTTAAAGATTGATGACAATTGATTACCTATTTATTTTAAAAATTATCACCCGACTTTACCGCGATTGCAGCAATTGTTCCAGTTTACAGATATTACAATTTTATAGCTTATAGCTCGGGTATATTATATACTAATCTGCACGCACATTTCTACGGGCAAGACGGAATTGTGTTGGCCAAATGTGTACCACCAAAGTCTCCCAATATTTTACATGACACATCCACTACGTGAGGAGGATAACGGGCAAATTGGGGACCAGATAAATTAACACAGGGGTCAAATTTCCGAAATTAAACGAGAACATTCATTTTCTTACACAATCCGAAGCTGGAAATAAAAGAATTACTGCAAATATTCAAATACCTCTCTTCCACGCGTGAACATCGAGACAGACGCACCGAGGACACGTCTGCTCACTTACCCGTCTTCTGTAACACTCCCAGAATATCGCGGGCACCCAGAGGTCTTCCCGGGCCCCGGTGGAGGGGATGGTCGAACCACTTGGCCGTGACCAACCTCTCCACCCCAAATCTTGTGACACTGGAACGTCTTGGACTTTTACCTGCCCGTGCTGTCTCTCTGATCCCCTACCCAGGAGTAAGGTTGGCACTACTATACTACAAAACTACTTCCCAACTAAGATTTGGCCACGCTTTATGGAAAGGTGTGAGGAGGATTAGGAAGGTTCAAGTGGAGATTCACATTCACGTACAAGAAATCCATACTACACGACACATATAAATACGTATTATGAAGCCTGACACATTTCTTTCCACCCGTCCACATGGGTTCTGTTGCACCCGCGGCCGGCCGCGTCGTGCAATAAAATTGACGGTGGAGCCGCCTCTGTTTGTATTTCCCGTTGCGAGCGAGTAGCGAAACCTGGTGCTTATGGAGCGGAAACGACTGTATCGTTTGAAATTATATCAATGTTATTAGTCAGGAATATGGTAAAGTGAGTCTTTGTATGGTTAAAGCTTTAAATATGGCTGTTCAGGTATCAAATGTGCTGTGCACCGTGTGGGTTCAGTTTTTCCCCTGGGTAACACTTCTGAGTTGATATCAGGCAACATTACAGTTTCTGAAGAATTCTTGAATGTGTTTGGCATTTCACGCCGTATAATCTAGACTTGCCAAGAGTACATCTGAATTAACAAAAGAGCTATGATGTCTGGGAGTGATTCAACACTTCCGCCCCTGCACCACAGTGTCTTGTTGCAGCTTGGAGGGCGACGACGCTGCTGGTGGCGTGGGCGCTGGCGTGTCGCGCGGCGGCCGAACTCACGACCCGCTACGACGAGGACAGCGGCCGGTTGCTGGTGCTGTCCGCCACAGGTGAGGCGCCCAGCTGCCGTCCCCACCACGAGAAGATCGATCTCTGTGATCCTAAAAATTGTTCTTCTTCCATCCAGGTCTCTTGTTCTGCGGCGAACAGAATTATGTAGTACTTGAGTACTTTTCAGCGTAAGATACTGGATACCCACCACTCTCATTTTGCTTACTCACTGTCCAATTTTTTCTTTTTCTTTTTTAATAAACGCTTGACACTATCGACAAGGTACATTCATTTTATTCGTATGTAGCCCTGTTAATCTGATCTTTCAAAAAATCTTCTCTAGCGTCTAGGAAACAAGTTGGAAGCTCTACAACTACTACCTAGTACAAAACAGAAAAATAACTTCATGCTGTAGATAGTTGTCATCAATCATGTTTTAACAGACGCTATAATGGTTCCTGAGCAGGGAGGACAAGGCGTCGTGCTCTAAGACGAGATAGTGACAAGACAGGGGATTACACATTAGTAAGCACTTTCCGAGCGGTTACGAACACAGGCAGAAAGGCAAACTTCCAATGAAGGCGGGTTGGTTGCGCGGATCAGCGGCAAATACTGTCACACCTAGTGGAGACGTGAATTCTGGGACTCTATAGCATGCTCGAAATAGGTGCACTGGGGCCTGACTAACATTATTTTATGCATTCCGACTAGCTAGTACACTGAAAGCTAGTTCTAAACGTTAGAAAAAGGAAAGGATGCAAGTACATGGGCAGTAGAAGCCAGTGCATGAGTCCGTGAGGTGAGAGCTAACAGAAGTAGCAATCACTATGAGCAACCTAAAGTACGAATTTTTAGAGCAGCACTGAAAGTGAGAAAACAGACTTGTAGAGGCATACAGTTGAAACTCGAACGATCTGACTGAACTCTGTCTGAATACAGAAACATTGGTTTTAATGGACACTCACTGTTTCTGTCTTCCTATAGTTGACCCACCAACCAATCAACACTTTACAAACTTCAGCCAATCGTATGAGCGTTTCTGCGCCTCCAGAGCGCCTCTGGTCCCCCTCCTTCTTCTACATAAGAGGTAGGGTGGTTCTAGACTTTACATTAGCAAACTCCAAGCTCTGTAGCAACAGCGCTCAGCTGAAAGCTGGACGACTCTGCTCTTCCTCTTACGGCTAGCAGTGTTTTACGTCACTTGGCCTCGGCCTGGGAGATCACACGAGTGCGGACTGCTACTGTAGCACTTGTGCAAACTCACTGAAGTTGCGGCTCTCAGGGGCGTGTGCAAAGCTTGCTACCTTCCTGAGACCTTCTTCTACTGTGTCTAGGCTATCGATGGAGTTACCAGTTAATCCTCTAAACTGAAACTTTTCCTTTGGGACAGCTGCCCAGGACGTCTGCAGATCGCATGCTTCTACCATTGTTGCTTACCTCAGGTAACCTAAACGCTGCCACTTGTGCATGCTCTCTGCACTGTCTCTGATTTCCTATCTTGGAGTGCCCTTACTGGCTTCCAACAATCTTAGGCTTAACAATATACATCGTCAATATATGATAAACGATGTGTGCGTCTGAAACCTATAGAAATGAACCAGTAGGTTTAAAAGGTGAAAGTGGGGTATATCTTTCACTTTGATGTATAGTTAGGCGCGCTGTAGGGTCGGTGAACAAACAACCAACAAATTAGAGTGGTCATGGTAGTCAACCAAAGGTGGAGCAGAGTCTGAAAAATCAAGGAGATACAGAGAACGCCTCTCAACCGACATTCAGGAGGCGATTCTGCTGCCGCTACGAAATTCCGCCCCCACTCACCTCATATGCTGCTCAGCAGTGGCGCGGTAGAAACTGACATTCACTGCGTTACCGTCTATAGTAACTACTATAGAACTAGCTGTAAATTTAAGGGTAAACGAGATTCTTGGTTTATTAATACAACATTCCCGATACTCTCTAGACTGGTGGTGGCATGTACATGTTAATCAACTGTACCGTCACATTTTTGTGGAACTGTTTAGTATTTAATGGGAGAAAAAAACAAATGGTGCTTTGTTATAGCTCTATTTGTTTATTATAAATAGGCTTTCGGCTTTTTATGCAGAGTATGGACAAAATAACATGCACAAACCGTGTAGTAGTGGAGAGCACAGCACTGTTGCGGAGGGGGCAGGGCTCCACTGTGAACGAGCGCTGTGTGGTAGGGCAGGGGCAGTTCCACAGCTCATGCCTACTCACAAACGCTCACATTTCACATGTTGTAAGCTTCAGCTATTGAGTCTTCAAACGAATGTATCAACAACACATAGCACGTGCGACAGTTCGTCAAATATAGTCGTTTTAAGTCAGTATTTTTTATCACTAGAGTACCGAAGAAGAAGTACTCACATATGCAGAGGGTCAAACGAAACAAAACAAGATCGACCATGCACTGACAGAAATAAATCTACAAAACAAAAGAAGGAGGTAAAATGTGTAGTGCACTGGACGTCACTTACTACAGTCGTGGTAATATAAAATGAATAACACGTGCTACACGGAAATTATGCGTCAGACATCTGACAATCTTTTTGGCAATATCATATTAAAAATACATTTTTCTTCACCTTTATGAAGTTGTGAAGCATTAGGAAGAACTTGTGGGCTTGTTTCATTCTCTTTATTGAGAGTCTGGAACAGCTACTGCTTCCTGCAAGCCTCTTACAGTTTTAATAAAATTTTGATCGAAAGCGCTGGAAGAATCCATGATGGCTCTGTTCCCAAGGGGCCTGCCGCTTGCGGGCCTGCACAGCCTGGTACCGTAGTCTTCACACATCATAGGTGCAGGGAAAGTTCTTATAATCAGGCATGTGTGATTGTATGCAGTTCCATTAAATTTTTATTAGAAGAGGCACACGAGAAATCGCGCTGTCCACTCGTATCAAGTTTACCATTTTTTATTTACGAAGTGAAGAGCCAAAGAAACTGGTACACCTGCCTAATATCGCCGGCCGATGTGACCGAGCGATTCTAGGCGCTTCAGTCCGGAACCGCGAAGCTGCTACTGTCGCAGGTTCGAATCCTGCCTCGGGCGTGGATGTGGGTGATGTCCTTAGGTTAGTTAGGTTTAAGTAGTTCTAAGTTCTAGCGGACGGATGACCTCAGATGTTAATTCCCATAGTGCTTAGAGCCATTTGAACCTAATGTCGTGTAGGGCCCCCGCGAGCAAGTAGAAGTAGAGGTGCCACAACGCGACGTGTTATAGACTCGGCTAATGTCTGAAGTAGTGCTCAAGGCAATTGACGCCATGAATCCTGCAGGGCTGTCCATAAATTCGGTGGAGATCTCTCCCGAACAGCATGTTACAAGGCATCCCAGATATGTTCCATAACGTTCATGGCTGGGAAGTTTGGCGGCCAGCGGAAGTGTTTAAACTCAGAAGAGTGTTTCCAGAGCCACGCTGTAGCAATTCTGGGCGTGTGGGATGTCGCATTGTCCTGCTGGAATTTCCCAAATCCGTCGGAATACTCAATGGACATGAATGGATGCAGGTGGCCAGGCAGGGTGCTTAGTACGTGTCACCCGCCAGACTCGTGTCTAGACGTATCAGGGGTCCCATATCACACCAAATACACACTCCCCACACCATTACAGAGCCTCCACCAGGTTGAACAGTCTCCTGCTAAGATGCGGGGTCCGTGGATTCATTGTGCCCACCCTCTTAAACGTCCATTCGCTCGATACAATTTGAAACGAGACTCGTCCGATCAGGCAACATGTTTCTAGTCATTAACAGTCCAACGTCGGTGCTGACTGGCCCAGGCGAGGCGTCAAATTCGTGTCGGGCAGTCGTCATGGGTATACGAGTAGGCCGTCGGCGTTGACATTTGTTGATGGCCCAGCACTGAAATATGCAGTAATTTGCGGAAGGGTTGCACTTCTGTTGCAATGAACGATTCTCTTCAGTCGTCGTTGGACCCGTGCTTGCAGTATCTTTATCGGCCGCAGCGATGTCGGAGATTTGATGTTTTACCCGATTCCTGATATTCAAGGTTTGTTGTTGTTGTTGTGGTCTTCAGTCCTGAGACTGGTTTGATGCAGCTCTCCATGCTACCCTATCCTGTGCAAGCTTCTTCATCTCCCAGTACTTACTGCAATCTACATCCTTCTGAATCTGCTTAGTGTATTCATCTCTTGGTCTCCCTCTACGATTTTTACCCTCCACGCTGCCCTCCAATGCTAAATTTGTGATCCCTTGATGCCTCAGAACATGTCCTACTAACCGGTCCCTTCTTTTTGTCAAGTTGTGCCACAAACTACTCTTTCCCCCAATTCTATTCAATACTTCATCATAAGTTATGTGATCTACCCATATAATCTTCAGCATTCTTCTGTAGCACCACATTTCGAAAGCTTCTATTCTCTTCTTGTCCAAACTATTTATCGTCCATGTTTCACTTCCATACATGGCTACACTCCATACAAATGCTTTCAGAAACGTCTTCCTGACACTTAAGGGGCTCCGGAAAGGCTCAAATTCATGAAAAGTTCAATTTTTACTTTTTTGCGTTTTCTGAATCTGCAGACTATTACCTTTTAATAGATATATAATTTATCCAATTCCGAAGACTACAACTATTTTTAAATTTTTTTTGAAATGTGTTCTACATGGGCGTGACCCACTGTGGCGCTGTTAAACTGCTGTGAAATGGTGTTATTATTAACGTCCGTGTTCATCAGGTACATTTTAGTGATGTGAGATAAAGTATGTGTTGTGGCTAACCTATTTTCAGAGACTGTTGAAAAAGTGTATTCACGGAAAAACTCAAAACCCCAATGAAAGTGTAAATAGTGTTATATGGTCGAGAATCCCCAAGACTGTAGTTGTTGGAATAGAAACACTTCACTTTGGTGTGTATGATGCTGTTGCGACTTTCAATGATGGCAACATTGTAAGGTGCAAGGTATTTAGAAATATGGGAATGAAGATAGGTTCTAACATGGTACGAGCGATGCTTGCTTTAGACAAGGAACGCCTTCGGGCTGCAGACAGGACTGTAAAGAGTCTAGAAATACAAGCAAGAGTAAACAGGAGGAGGAACAAGAGGAAGCTGGAGGAGGAGTTTGCAGAGGATGAAGATAATCCATCCTATGGACCTGGAATGCACTAAAAAGTTAATCCAATCTTTGTCGCTCGATTCCCAAAACTTTTATTTTCTCATACTAATTACATGTTTTCTAAGGATCTTCCAAACATATTTGTTTCAAACTTTCAGTAAATGTTACACAGTACCTTCTGCATAATTTAACACAGCCTTTTTCCAAAAAACTGTATATTTTTGAATATATAAATAAAAAATTGCAAAAAAATGTTGTGATTTTTCATTACAATTAAAAAAATCATCTTTAATAACTGAACTAAAATTTTGTAAATTCCCTGTGTTAAGTTGTAGCCCATATTCCAATAAATAATCTGTAAAAAGTTCAACTTCCTACCTCAAATACTTTGTGAAGAAAGATGTAATTTATAAGCGTTATTTTAACATTGCAAGTATAGGGCGTTCCGGAGCCCCTTAAATCTATACTCGATATTAACAAATTTCTCTTCTTCAGAAACGCTTTCCTTGCCATTGGCCGTCTACATTTTATATCCTCTCTACTTCGACCATCATCAGTTATTTTCCTCTCCAAATAGCAAAACTGCATTACTACTTTAAGTGTCTCATTTCCTAATCGAATTCCCTCAGCATTACCCGACTTAATTCGACTACATTCCATTATCCTCGTTTTGCTTTTGTTGATGTTCATCTTATATCCTCCTTCCAAGACACTGTCCATTCCGTTCAACTGCTCTTCCAAGTTCTTTGCTGTCTCTGATAGAATTACAATGCCATCGGCGAACATCAAAGGTTTTATTTCTTCTCCATGGATTTTAATACCTACACCTAATTTTTCTTTTGTTTCCTTCACTGCTTGTTCAATATACAGGTTGAATAACATCGGGGAGAGGCTACAACCCTGTCTCACTCCCTTACCAACCACTGCTTCCCTTTCATGCCCCTCGACTCTTATAACTGCCATCTGGTTTCTGTACAAATTGTAAATAGCTTTTCGCTCCCTGTATTTTAGCCCTGCCACCTTTAGAATTTGAAAGAGAGTATTCCAGTCAACATTGTCAAAAGCAAGGTACACTCATGTAATGGTCGTACGGGAAAATCCCCACTTCATCACTACCTCGGAGGTCCTGTTTCCCATCGCTCATGCGCCGACTATAACACCAAGTTCAAACTCAAACTCACTTATATCTTGACAACCTGCCATTGTAGCAGCAGTAACCGATCTAACAACTGCGTCAGGCACTTGTTGTCTTACAAAGACTTTGCAGACGGCAGCGTCGTATTTTGCCTGTTTACATATCTCCGTATTTGAATAGGCATGCCTATACCAGTTTCTTTGGCACTTCAGTGTATAATGATTACTTAGTGAGGGAGCTTGAATATTTGGTTACTCACATGCTCATTATTGGTAACTGTATGATTACACTTACATCTAAAGCCATACTTTGAAAATGGACGAGATCGTCCGACACTAATCATCACAAAGAAATTACTTTTATCGCAACTGTGTTGGATATTGGAAGGCAGTTAAAACTTTAAACATAATTTCAAACGTTTTCTAAACTTTTTCTTGCTTATACGGTTAACTTCAAATGTTTAACATATTAACTAATTTTAGAGTAAACAAATATTTGAAGCAGTTTTGTACATGGGAGTTCAATCCCTCAATGAATCAAAGGTTTACTGCTCTTTTCCTATCACGAGAAGAAGAACTTTTTTCGAGCTTCCGCATCGCAGAAGTCTGCCTTGTCGGCTGCCGTTCAACCACCTTTACGCTCGTGGAACGGTTCTATGCTGTCCGCTTCATGTTAAGAATGGCGCACACCCTTTACCGCGGTATATTAACTGACGTGAATCACGGGGAGTGACTCCAAAGCCGTTACCTTTCCGTTATGAGTTCTTAAATGGAGCCTCTGTCACCTGAGGATGCATCTTCAGTTGACGCGAAACAGGTCGTGACTGTCAATAGAGGTCTGTAACATCTATACGTTTAGGCCTGTCGTCGTTTACCTATGTCATTATATGGATCATCAGTGATTTGATATCGAGTCGTAGTATTCTGTGATAAGGATATGAGTATCTCACCTGTCGAAAGCGCGTTCATCGTCCAAGTATAGGGCTGAGTCATAATCGGTGAGATTGAGTCCTGGCTGAGGTCACTGTGGTGCGTTTGACCCTGATTCCCGCTTGGTTTCTTGTTATCAGGTGGTTTAGGTGGTTTGGTAACGATAAATTCGAATGTTTCCTGGCAATAGAAAGACCGCTCTATATGGCTGATTATTTCGTGGCTTTCCGGGGTACAGTAGCATGGTCACGAGGGGTGAAACTAAATCAGGATTCGCCTGAATCGAGCCGTTCAGTTAATTAGGGCCCTCGGAGTGCGAATCGCACCAATTTCTGGAATCTTTCGTAGTTTGCATTCTACTTCACTCGTTACATCGGAGGCGGGTGTTGCTTCATCTGCTGATCGAGTATAGTTTCGAGTCCCGTTACGTTCTCTACCAGAGCAGATAACCATCCATTTAAAGTTCCTGATGCGTTTAAATCATCGCTGACTGATTCTGCAAGTATACTTGAATGGTTGTATTTGTAATCAGTCTATAATCTTACGGTATTTTCAGCGTGTGTCCGCAGTACTTGGCGAAAAATTTGTGCCACCAAGCGGCGTTGCAGTGATGAACACTCTGGATTCGTATTCAGGATGACTGTTGAAATCCTCTACCGGTCATCCACATTTAGGTATTCCGTGAGTTCCCTAAATTTCATAAGGCAAATGCTGGGGTGGTTCCTTCGAACAAGCACGGACTATTTCCTTCTCCATCGCTCCCTAATCCGAACCTGAACTCCGTCTTTAATGCAGGTTTCTTTTTCTTTAAAAAAAAAAACTGGTTTAATCTGAGTGATTCTTCGCTGTGATACATGAAGATCTGTTCATCCTTATCAGTTTCATCATCTACATTATGTAAAAACGTTTTCCGCCAGCCCATTCTCTTGATATCTGCTACGTGATACATAAGAGCTACATCAGGTTGTGTGGTATCAGATTGTAGCGCTCAAAAGGATATAAATGAAAGCCGTGGGAACATGTATTTATCTTATACCAACAATGATGATTTTTATCTTTTGAAGACGCGCGTCTCAGCATCTATAAAGCAGAAAAAGAGAAATTTTCACTCTGCAGAGGAGTGTGCGCCGATATGAAACTTCCTGGCAGATTAAAACTGTTTGCCGGACCGAGACTCGAACTCGGGACCTATGCAAGGTTCGCAGGAGAGCTTCTGTAAGTTTGGAAGGTAGGAGACGAGATACTGGCAGAAGTAAAGCTGTGAGGAAGGGGCTTGATTCGTGCTTGGGTAGCTGAGTTGGTCAGCCAGCACGGTAGCTCAGCGTGTTCGGTCAGAGGCTTGCTGGCACGGTAGCTCAGCATGTTCGGTCAGAGGCTTGCTGGCACAGTAGCTCAGCGTGTTTGGTCAGAGGCTTGCCGGCACGGTAGCTCAGAGTGTTTGGTTAGAGGCTTGCCGGCACGGTAGCTCAGCGTGTTCGGTCAGAGGCTTGCCGGCATGGTAGCTCAGAGAGTTCGGTCAGAGGCTTGCCGGCACGGTAGCTCAGCGTGTTTGGTCAGAGGCTTGCCGGCACGGTAGCTCAGCGTGTTTGGTCAGAGGCTTGCCGGCACGGTAGCTCAGAGTGTTCGATCAGAGGCTTGCCGGCACGGTGGCTCAGCGTGTTTGGTCAGAGGCTTGCCGGCACGGTAGCTCAGCGTGTTCGGTCAGAGGCTTGCCGGCACGGTAGCTCAGTGTGTTCGGTCAGAGGCTTGCCGGCACGGTAGCTCAGAGTGTTTGGTCAGAGGCTTGCCAGCACGGTAGCTCAGCGTGTTCGGTCAGAGGCTTGCCAGCACGGTAGCTCAGAGTGTTCGGTCAGAGGCTTGCCGGCACGGTAGCTCAGCGTGTTCAGTCAGAGGTTTGCCAGCACGGTAGCTCAGCGTGTTCGGTCAGAGGCTTGCCAGCACGGTAGCTCAGAGTGTTCGGTCAGAGGCTTGCCGGCACGGTAGCTCAGCGTGTTTGGTCAGAGGCTTGCCGGCACGGTAGCTCAGCGTGTTTGGTCAGAGGCTTGCTGGCACGGTAGCTCAGAGTGTTCGGTCAGAGGCTTGCCGGCACGGTAGCTCAGCGTGTTCGGTCAGAGGCTTGCCGGCACGGTAGCTCAGCATGTTCGGTCAGAGGCTTGCTGGCATGGTAGCTCAGCGTGTTTGGTCAGAGGCTTGCCGGCACGGTAGCTCAGAGTGTTTGGTTAGAGGCTTGCCGGCACGGTAGCTCAGCGTGTTCGGTCAGAGGCTTGCCGGCATGGTAGCTCAGAGAGTTCGGTCAGAGGCTTGCCGGCACGGTAGCTCAGCGTGTTTGGTCAGAGGCTTGCCGGCACGGTAGCTCAGCGTGTTTGGTCAGAGGCTTGCCGGCACGGTAGCTCAGAGTGTTCGATCAGAGGCTTGCCGGCACGGTGGCTCAGCGTGTTTGGTCAGAGGCTTGCCGGCACGGTAGCTCAGCGTGTTCGGTCAGAGGCTTGCCGGCATGGTAGCTCAGTGTGTTCAGTCAGAGGCTTGCCGGCACGGTAGCTCAGAGTGTTTGGTCAGAGGCTTGCCAGCATGGTAGCTCAGCGTGTTCGGTCAGAGGCTTGCCGGCACGGTAGCTCAGAGTGTTCGGTCAGAGACTTGCCGGCACAGTAGCTCAGCGTGTTCAGTCAGAGGCTTGCCAGCATGGTAGCTCAGCGTGTTCGGTCAGAGGCTTGCCAGCACGGTAGCTCAGAGTGTTCGGTCAGAGGCTTGCCGGCACGGTAGCTCAGCGTGTTTGGTCAGAGGCTTGCCGGCACGGTAGCTCAGCGTGTTCGGTCAGAGGCTTGCCGGCACGGTCGCTCAGCGTGTTTGGTCAGAGGCTTGCCAGCACGGTAGCTCTGCGTGTTCGGTCAGAGGCTTGCTGGCACAGTAGCTCAGAGTGTTCGGTCAGAGGCTTGCCGGCATGGTAGCTCAGCGTGTTCAGTCAGAGGCTTGCCGGCATGATAGCTCAGCGTGTTCAGTCAGAGGCTTGCTGGCACGGTAGCTCAGCGTGTTCGGTCAGAGCGTAATGTGCCCTCTGTAATAAAAAAAAACTGAGTTAACAGATCAACAACGAACTTAAATGGATGTCTCACGACGTCCGACCCGAGCACATGCAACGAACAAAAGCGAACAAAATGAGATTAAAAAAAAAAGTTGGTAGAGCACTTGCCCGTGAAAGGCAAAGGTCGCGAGTTCGAGTCTCGGTCCGGCACACAATTTTAATCTTCCAGGAAGTTTCAGAAAAAGATTGATTGTGACTGGACTGTAAAAGATAAACTTATGCTCCCGCAGACTTTTTGTACTGCTTTTCGAGGTCTACAATTCAGTACTAAATCAAACTATTTTGCCGTAATAGTTAAGGCAGCCTATAGCAAGAGTGCTCAATGGCAGCCGACTTACTTCCGTCTTGATTTAGAATTAGCTCCTCTCTGATTATTGCTTATGTTATCTAAATTACCTAAATATATACTAAAACACAGCCAATGAATATCTGTGTGAATTAAAAAAAGAAACACGTCAATTGCATAAGTGACAATGGTAAACTATGATGATAGTGTGTAACGCATTTTAATTAGTAATAGTGATAGATTTTAATTATTAATATTATCCCAAAGCTGCACGAGCAATATTGCAGTGCCAAAAATCTGAAACTGTAGTCATATTTATGAAAATACATCTACTGTCTCCCCCCCCCCCCCATGAACCATGGACCTTGCCGTTGGTGGGGAGGCTTGCGTGCCTCAATGATACAGATAGCTGTACCGTAGGTGCAACTACAACGGAGGTGTATTTGTTGAGAACCCAGACAAACGTGTGAGGGGCAGCAGCCTATTCAGTAGTTGCAGGGGCAACAGTCTGGATGATTGACTGATCTGGACTTGTAACACTAACCAAAACGGCCTTGCTGTGCTGGTACTGCGAACGGCTAAAACCAAGGGGAAACTAGAGCCGTAATTTTTCCCGAGGGCATGCAGCTTTACTGTATGGTTATATGATGATGTCGTCCTCTTCGGTAAAAAATTCCGGAGGTAAAATAGTCCCCCATTCGGGTCTCCTGGCGGGGACTACTCAAGAGGACGTCGTTATCAGATTTAAGCAAAACGAGGATAATGGAATGTAGTCGAATTAAGTAGGTTGATGCTGAGGGAATTGGATTAAGAAGTGAGACACTTAAAGTAGTAATGGAGTTTTGCTATTTGGTGAGCAAAATAACTGATGATGGTCGAAGTAGAGAGGATATAAAATGTGGACTGGCAATGTCAAGGAAAGCGTTTCTGAAGAAGAGAAATTTGTTAACATCGAGTGTAGATTTAACTGTCAGGAAGTCGTTTCTGAAAGTACCTGAATGGAGTGTAGTCATGTATGGAAGTGAAACATGGACGATAAATAGTTTGGACAAGAAGAGAATAGAAGCTTTCGAAATGTGGTGCTACAGAAGAATGCTGAAGATTATATGGGTAGATCACATAACTAATGAGGAGGTATTGAATAGAATTGGGGAGAAGAGGTGTTTGTGGCACAACTTGACAGAAGAAGAGATCGGTTGGTAGGACATGTTCTGAGGCATCAAGGGATCACCAATTTAGTACTGGAGGGCAACGTAGAGGGTAAAAATCGTAGAGGGAGACCAAGAGATGAATACGCCAAGCAGATTCAGAAGGATGTAGGTTGCAGTAGGTACTGGGAGATGAAGAAGCTTGCACAGGATAGAGTAGCGTGTAGAGCTGCATCAAACCAGTCTCAGGACTGAAGAGCACAACAACATCTATTGTCATAATACGCAGATTTCGGGAAGGCAAGATGGTTCAAATGGTTCAAATGACTCTGAGCACTATGGGACTTAACATCTGAGGTCATCAGTCCCCTAGAACTTAGAACTACTTAAACCTAACTAACCTAAGGACAGCACACACATCCATGCCCGAGGCAAGATTCGAACCTGCGACCGTAGCGGTCGCGCGGTTCCAGACTGAAGCGCCTAAAACCGCTCGGCTACAACGGCCGGGGGGAAGGCAAGATCTCGGGTCACAAATTCTTGTTTCGTCCTGGATATTGTTTGTGTGAATGTGCGGTTAGTGTCAGTCGTACCGTGTCTACTAGTAAAATATGAAGTTTAAAAAGCACTAAGTAAAACGTCAATAAAAATTTTAAAAAATTGTGATACAAAAAACCTCCAAAAAGTAAAAAAATAATATTTATTGCCTCCTTTAATACAATCAGTAAAATTTTGATCCGCTACGTAAATAAAATAAAAAAAGAGTAATGTGAAAAAGATGAAATATGAGATTTAAATATAAATAAGCTACCTAGGCAACGTAGGTAAATATCAAAATAACAATATCAAATCGTTGAGTCTAAGCCGTGATTAATTCACTCAGAAAAATTTGGAATACAGACACAACCGCCACCGATGGCTGCCCGTGCGACCGTTTGGTCACCTCTCGCCCAGCGCTCCTCATACCACGCACCGCTGCGACTCGCGCTGGAGGTTTAGTGAACCGTGAGTTAGTACACCGTCATCAAACCCCTGCAGCACACGAGCCTCGTAAAATAGATTGACGTATGAATCTAAGTTCGTACGTAATTATGTAAAATCTGGCATCAAATAAACAGGTAACTCTATTCTTTAACAGTGTTAGGCTAATTCAAGACGGATTGGTTTTCATTTTTGATATAAAAAGTAACTATAACTTCACTAGCTATTTTAAGGTATGTATACAGGACGCGCAGGACTGGAAGAGATGATAGCAGACAGAAGAGGCTTATACCCAGCAATAATGAAAGTATACAGTTTATAAATGACAGCTGCTGTTAACATCTTATTTATTTTATTTACTTAGCGGTCTCCCGGCACGACGACGCTTGGGTTTCAATTTTACTACTTAACATTGAGCTTAATTGGGCAATACATATTACTTTTCTACTTTTCTGGAGTTTTTTTGTGCGGGGTGTTTTTTAATTTTCAATTTTTTATGTTGAATACTACTGAATTTCTTGGCTTTTTGTTACATCAACTTTTTCGTGGAGTAGTCGTGGGTCCCTATTTCTTTCGGCCTGATAAGTTCTCAGATACACTCCAAGACCAAAAAAGATCAAATCGAATGTGTGTGAAATCTTATGGGACTTAACTGCTGAGGTCATCAGTCCCTAAGCTTACACACTGCTTAACATAAATTATCCTAAGGACAAACACACACACCCATGCCCGAGGAAGGACTCGAACCTCCGCCGGGACCAGCCGCACAGTCCATGACCGTAGCACCTAGACCACTCGGCTAGTCTACATCTACATCTACATCCATACTCCGCAAGCCACCTGACGCGGTGTGGCGGAGGATACTTTGAGTATCTCTATCAGTTCTTCCTTCTATTCCAGTCGTATTGTTCGTGGAAAGAAAGATTGTCGGTATGCCTCTGTGTGGGCTCTAATCTCTCTAATTTTATCCTCATGTTCTCTTCGCGACATATACGTAGGAGGGAACAATATACCGCTTGACTCCTCTGTGAAGGTATGTTCTCGAAACTTCAACAAAAGCCCGTACCGAGCTACTGAGCGTCTCTCCTGCAAAGTTTTTCCGTTGGAGTTTCTCTATGATCTCCGTAACGCTTTCGCGATTACTAAATGATCCTGTAACGAAGCGCGCTGCTCTCCGTTGGATCTTTTCTATCTCTTCTATCAACCCTGTCTGGTACGGATCCCACACTGGTGAGCAATATTCAAGCAGTGGGCGAACAAGTGTAGTATAACCTACTTCCTTTGTTTTCGGATTGTATTTCCTTAGGATTCTTCCAATGAATCTCAGTCTGGGATCTGCTTTACCGACGATCAACTTTATATCATCATTCCGTTATAAATCACTCCTAATGTGAACTCCCAGATAATTTATGGAATTAACTGCTTCCAGTTGCTGACCCGCTATATTGTAGCAAAATACTAGAATGCGATTTTCACTCTGCATCGGAGTGTGTGCTGATATGAAACTTCCTGGCAGATTAAAACTGTGTGCCGGACCGAGACTCGACCTCGGGTCCTTTGCCTTTCGCGAGCAAAAGCTCTACCAACTGAGCTACCCAAGCACCACCAATCCCGTGAGGCCAAAGGACGCATCACGGAGGAATTGTCCGGATGAGACGAAAATCGGTAGATGCGATGTACATGTACAGAGAAACAAATGAGTGCAATTTCAGAAACATTGTACGGTTTATTCGACAGAAAGAGCTTGACAAATAGAGCAAGTCAATAACGCGTTGGTCCATCTCTGGTCCTTATGGAAGCAGTTATTCGGCTTGGCGTTGATTGACGAAGTTATTGGATGTCCTCCTAAGGGATAAGGGATAACTTGCCAAATTCTGTACGACGAGTTAGTCAAAATCCCTAGATGGTTCGAGAGACCTGCCCATGATGCTCCAAACTTTCTCAATTGGCGAGATATCCGGCGACTTCGCTGACAAAGGTAGGTTTTGGAAGAATGAAAACAATCAGTAGAAAGTCTCGCCATGCGCAGAAGGGCGTTGTCTTACTTAAATGTATGCCCAGGATGGCTTGCCACTGAAGGCAATAGAAATGAGCGTAGAGTATCGTCGACGTACCTCTGTAAAGGCGGCGCGGATGACAACCAGAGGCGTCGCGCTACGAAATGGAAAGGCATCCCAGACCACCACTCCTGGTTTTCGGGCCGTATGTCGGGCTACAGTCAGGTTGGTATCCCACGGCTATCCGTCTCCAGACACCTCTTCCCTCGTCATCGGAGCCCAGTTCAAAGTGGGACTCATCGCTGAAGACCACTTTACTACAGTCAACGAGATTCCAGCCCGAAGACCTGGAATCACTGTAAACAATTGTTTGTCAGTACATGTATTACATCGTATTTTTCTTCATTAGAGTGTATTTGAAAAGTTGATAGACTACTTGTGGCCCACAATTGTGCAACCTCTTTCTCATTTATGGGCTCGACGTGCTGGAAGGTAGTTTTTAGCTCTTTCATTTAAGTTGTCCTATTTTGTTTCTATTTGGCAATCTACTGCGCGTTTGAACTGTCTCTATATCTTTCTTTTTGTTTGATGGTGCTAATGATGCACTGTCGTGTCCTTTGTAGTCCTGGTTTCATAAATTTCTTCGGTCGTGTGTTTTATAGCTGCTACTATCGAGCTTTTATAGGCTTCAAGCTGATTGGGGGTGCACATATTCTCTTTCTAGAATGTTTTGGTGTTTGCTAACGTAGAGTCTGTTTTAGTCGTAGCTTATCTTGAAAGTTTTTTGTTCATGTACGAAGCTACGTATTTGTTGCTGAGATAGGTGGAAGCGTTTTTACTAGAACTTTAGTGTTCCTTCATTACAATTAATTGTTGTGTTTCCCAAAGGGGTACAGAGCGCATTGTAATATTCTGTTACGAGACAAACATCCCAAATGACTTAGATGTTGCAGAAATTTTACTGGTGTTGTCTACCTGGATGGAGTGTACAGTACCACTACGAATAGGTTCTAGTTGTTGCCGGTTTGACGCTTCGGGACTGATGTTTGTTGATTCTGGCATGACGCAGAAGCATCGATTCGATTTGTTTGAATTGCCTTGTCCTGAATCATGGCGTTGCTACGGGTCTTACGTGAAAATTTTCTAAGAGATTTATCTGTGGCAGACGTACTGTTTTAAAATTACTGGTAGGCTACTTGCCCTTCATTCTACAACTTCGAAGACTTCTCTACGTCGTGCGGTCGTTGTATTATCAGAAGTATAACGCCATTCACATTAATTAATCCTATTATCGCTTCTTCTCCGGAGAGTAATTTATGGTTTTGGGCCACATTGAAGTGTTTTTTGGCGCCATGTTGGGCACCTGGTAAGTCTGAGGGAACAGACTGCCCTGTTGTCATCTAGTTGCAACTTCACTAGGGCTCGTTAATAATAACGAGAAATTAATCGCTAGTCAGCATCAATTCGTTACTGCTTAGCCACCAGAGGGCAAGTACACGGCGTTAGATTTGAATAAGGCTCATCTGATCAAAAAGGCTTCGGTCATGCACTGTTGCTTTAAGGCCTCATAGCAGCAAGGATCATCATGAGGCACCTTAATTTAGCAATGAAAACAAAGTGAAATAATTTTAAAAAGCGATAAATGAATTGTGATTATTAGAAGGAAAAAAAGAATATGATCCTGTAAGACAATGGTATGGCCTACAAGCAAAGGATTAATCTTGGTCATTCGTTTATTCAGGTCACACTCAAAATTATTCCGAACAATAGCCTCACAGAAGTTGTTGCTCAGCACAATGTAAATATTGGAAACCAAAATGAATAATTTTGCAGTACAAGCAGAGTGTTTGTAGGCCGAAACGAATATGAACTAAAGGCATGAAACCGTATACCAAGTTACTTAAACTGGAATGAAATTTTAACGTTCAATTGGTGCATGTAATTCTTTATAGAACAGGATAATCACTGTGTCTGAAACAAGCACTCACAGCTCCAAATATTTTTAATTTATAAATTGGTTCACATGGCAATATATCTAAGTCTCGAATAAAACTTAAGCCCAAGCGGCTCTCTGACCGCACAGAGCCTTACCAAAACGAGCCTAACCGACCAAGAGATGAAGACGAAAGACCCAGCACTCTGCTCTGCCTGCCTTTTTACAAACTTGATCATGTTACCCACTGCCTTATTCAATACATAACTTTACTACTTGATCACCACTCATGGTAGTACAAGCATAGTTACATGTACACATATTAAGCAAATACAACATACAACATATAGTTTTGGATGATTAGCAATCTCATACCACACCATTCAGTTATGAACATAGCAAGATAACTGGCTTCATTCAATTTTACACACCACAAACGGAACTGCAGAAAACCTCATGACAAAACTACTCACAATGGCGCCTCAGTTGTATTTTACAAAAGTGATAATCTTATAAAATTAAGTTACCAATATTTCATGAAATAAACATATGGATTGAAACGATAATGGAATAATCATCTCATGTAATAGTAATATTTTGTAAATAATTAAATCTGTTTAAAAAGTGTCTTTTGGAGTAAGGCCAAAAAACACCTTATATTTAGGGTTTGCGCTACAAATTTTAAAAATACATAATAGCGATTTTTTTATGAATCATGAAATTCCTTTAAGAAGTATCTTTCTGATGTAAGTCCATAGGACATCTCTTATTGGTCAGACTTAAAAAAAAAAAACAGTCACACGTTCCTTGATCTGCTATTTTTGCCAGTAGCCACTTCTGGCGTGTGGAAAGCATATCTACATATTTTGGCTAGTGGGCAAAGGGTTGGTTTGATACGCACCTCCTCTTGTTCTACCTGCTATTTCAGCACCTTCGTTTTGCACAGTTTCCTATAGTGATGTTTCATCGTCTATGACAAAACAATATATTGTTGGGATTACAAATTAAAATAGTAAAATGCTATAGATTAGCAGTTACTCGTAGGTATGAAACCAGGCGAATAGACAGACTATATCAAATACGATACACCTAAGGAAACACAACATTGAGGAACTACACCAACTTCCACTTCATTTCGATAATTGGGATAGTATAATGGAAGATGAAAATTTTTACCTTTGAGGGTGTTGCCGCAGCGTATACGCAACTTAGAGCGAGTCGGGTGTAGATACATAAGCCATTGTGACATTGATGTATTTCCGATACGCATGTGGTAAATGCGTAAACATAAACTATGGCGACGTTTTACCAAATGCATCCAAACGGAAGCAATGTGCTGTTATTTTCTTAGCTGTCGAAAGACAAACTCCGATAGACATCCATCGTAAAATGAGGAATGTGTATTGGAGAGCACGTTCGTCGAAAACCACTGTTGTGGAATGGCGTGCCAAGTTTCGTGCTGGTCGCGATTCGACACAAGGCGGACGTCGGTCTGGGAGGGTAGTTTCATCCATTACAGACAACATCTCGAGTGGGAGACATCTGATCTCCCCCCCCCCCCATATGATTATGACGCCTTTGGTCCCTAAAAAGGGCTGTGAAGGGTCGACGATTCCTGTCGGACGAGGATGTGCAATACGCAGTTACGGATTTCTTGACACTGCTGGAGACAGGGTTTTATCAACGGTATCTTCAACTTGATGCGTCGGTGGAATGATCGCCTCGCCTCAATGCTCACGGCGATTTTGCCTGACAGGCATACCGATTCTGGACTGTATGGCTTTCGGACTTTTTGATCGCCACTTATACTAACAAAGCTTCCGTGCAGTTACAGAAGGGAATAAACCTAAAACAACTACACAAGCATTTACTTCACGATGCCATGCTCAACTACTCGGAAACCGACTGTTACTGACTGTTCCAGATCCATGCTCGTCTCTCTCAGAATGACAATTAGGTGGTCATTCTCCATTGAGTATCGCATACGAAATACAATGTACTCTGCGAACTCACGTAATTTGAACGGATACGTTATGTACAGGTTGAACCTAAATTCTACACACAACATTTCGAAGTTTGTTAAAGGATATTTTTTATCTTGATTCGAGTCTCCAGTGGCTAGCTACAGAGTAATTTAATTTCCTTTGCTTTCTTACCCCCATTTATATCCGTAGTTGTACTGCACGAAATAAATCCGCATAACATTGCGGAAGTCGACGGTATATGCTACGTGCTTTGTTTGAAAACTAACTTTTTCCACTCATTCACGGTTCTTGCTGTTGACAAAGGTACTGTCCACTTTACTCTTCGCCCTTGCACTAGCAGTCACTACTGCTCGGTCCTACCTCAGATTTATTTTTCGAGTAGTCAGTTGCACGTTAACAGCGATACAGAGGAGCGTGGGCTGCTTCACTGACGAGGAGTTGGCCATTAGGAACCTCCTGTAAGGGTTCACTGAATGCAATGGAAGAAAGAACGGTACAACGGCGCCTCGCTGAGTTGTTCCCGCAGTGGCGGGAGCCACCTCACAGCACTGTTGCAGCTGCACACAACCACCCACGAGATACCGGATCCTTCGGGTTTGGCCTGTAATTGGCCAGTATCTTTCATTCTATTTCATCATTATGAAGATATTTTCACGAAAAGAAAGGTACTGGGAAATGTAATAAGCCACTGGAGACAACAGCCCCTCACTTCAAAATACTCAGAAAATATACCAAAACAACTTACCAAAGTTATCGGTGGATTTCAGATTCACCCTCTATAATATAAGGGATAATTAAACTCGCTAGAGGATAACATATGTCTCTCAACTGCAGGTGAAGACATTCTTTTATCATTTTATGTTGCAGGTGACGAAGAGTCTGAGATTGGTTACTTTATGGTCAGTGACAAGGATGGCTCTTCAATCCCATGTGAGGAGAGTCGATCCAAGAAAGTACACTCCAGAGCCAGCAGTTGTAAAATAACTGTCGAGAATGGAGACAGTGATGGCCACTGTCTCAATATACAGGCGTCAACTGATTCTTCCACGTCCGTTATCTCTAGCTGTCTCTATCACCTGGACAGCCATGTATATGGCGGGCACGAGACGGTATACCCAAAGTGGCCGATGGAGTCCAAGGAGTACGACCGTATGCCGTATGTTACTGTGAAGACAGATCACATCGGCATCGCAGTGCGCTACTGGCTTTTCTCCGATGGGAGATTGGTCCATATCCCGTCAAACGTTCCACTCTTCATAAGCCAGAACACTAACGATTCAGTGAATTCCCTATGTTTTATCGCTGAGAACAAGGACCCGTACCCACCGGAACGAGCTGACAACGTTATGGAGTGGGACGTGTGCTCTTTCGACGACGCCAGGGAGGCCCACGAGTACGCCGTCGGGAAGTATCTGGCCAAGCCGACGGCGATCCCGGACGAGCGCATGGCGACGCACCCCATATGGTCGACTTGGGTCCGATACAAGAAAGACGTCGACGACGAGAAGGTGAGACAACTGGCCGCCGAGATTCTCGCCAACGGCTTCAACAACAGCCACATTCAGGTGGACGACAACTGGGAGACCTGCTACGGCAGTCTCACATTCGACTCCAACAAGTTCCCCGACGTGAGGGCGCTGACGGACGACCTCCGCCAGCTGGGCTTCCGGTCGACGCTGTGGATACACCCGTTTGTGAGCGAGGACTGTGAGCCCTACCACTCGGAGGCGCTGTCCAAAGGCTACTTCGCGACCAACACAGAGGGCAGCACCCGCACACAGTGGTGGCGTGGCTACGGCGGAGTCATCGACTTCACCAACTCCGAAGCCGCCAGCTGGTGGATCAATCGCGTCTGGGTGAGTCAGCTTACACGGAAAACGTTTTCACTCCATAGCCTTATGTAGACACGATGCTTGCACTTGCTTATGAGATATCTCCGTGATTATAGCTTATTTCAAGGAGCTACTACAACAGCGAACAAGTACACGTGCTTGAAGGAGAACTGAAAATCTTTATGTCATTATTCCAGTCATAAACTTTTCTCATTATTACTGTCACTATAGTTATGAAGGAAAAAAGTTTAAAAAAGCAGGTAGCAATTATCACATACGAGGTGTGGCTAGAAAAAAACCGGACTAGTACTGGTGAAACAATAAAACGAATGCAATAAGGCTGAAAGTCGCGTGGCCTGTCACGTGACTCTCGCTCCGCCTACTGCTCGAGTTTCAACTGCCTCCTGCACTCAGTCTGCCCGTGGCGTCTGTTCTAAGTAGTTGACGTTTTGTCTGTGCGTCGGAAAATGTTGAGTGTACAGAAAGAACAGCGTGTTAACATCAAATTTTGTTTCAAACTAGGAAAATCTGCAAGTGAAACGTTTGTAATGTTACAACAAGTGTACGGCGAAGATTGTTTATCGCGAACACAAGTGTTTGAGTGGTTTAAACGATTTAAAGACGGCCGCGAAGACACCAGTGATGACACTCGCACACTTTGTTCATGTTGAAACTTTCATGAAGAATCTGCCTAACACTTTCCTTGTTAACTCCTGTTAACTGAGACACTGCTCTGATTGTTAAACGGCGATCTTGTCGAACAAGTTTACCGATTTTTTCAATGTTTGCATCAGTTTTTGCTGACAATGGTCTGCCAGTGCGGGTGTCATCACTGTTCTTTCTGTACACTCAACATTTTCCGACGCACAGACAAAACGTCAACTACTTAAAACAGACGCCACGGGCAGACTGAGTGCAGGAGGCAGATGAAACTCGATCAGTAGGCGGAGCGAGAGTCACGTGACAGGCCACGTGACTTTCAGCCTTATTGCATTCGTCTTATTGTTTCACCAGTACTAGTCCGGTTTTTTTCTAGCCACACCTCGTATCTTTTTCAGTGAAGAGGTTACATCGTAAGGAAGCAAGAATCATTTGATACTGACCCATCACTGGGATGATAAGAGTGAAAACATATATTCTCTTATTCTTGGGTGATTCAAACGCTTTCAAATACATCTGGTTGGCTTTCCCTTTATGAACATACATTTTAAGGATCTTGCCACACCTGCCCATAAATTCTATGCAAAACTGACAGAGATAAAGTAATAGTCGCCACTGACGTAAAACGACATCAACAGCTTGACAGGTTTTTACACTTGTAAAAAGTATATCATCTTGATTCAGTCGCATCATCCTGATTAACAATTGCTCCTTGGAGGCACAAGCATAAATATTTTAAATATTCATGTAGACATTCTGAATTCATTTATTAACAAGTACTTAATGGTAAGGTTGGTGTGTTGTTATCATTACTAGCCTCCATACTGAACCCAAATGGTATGTGAGAGCTGATTGGGAACGTTCTACTTCATGATCTGGTTTCTATGCTTAAGATTATCTTGAAGTATGATTCATCAAGCAGAGTCTTGTAAGATGAGTAAAGCATTGTATAAGACATGAAGAGGCTGTAACAAATTGTTAGCTCCATGTCATCGATCAGTACGATACTGTCAGCTGTTGAATAATCTGTTCTTTAAGCATAAAGTTTGTCCGTACAATAAAGAGCATACATACCTTAGCAGCTGATGTAGTTTTTATTTCAGTGGTTAGCCAGCCATATTTTACTGTTGCGCTATTTTATATTACATGAATGAACTGCTTTTTACAGAAAGCATCTCTTTTTCTCTGTATGTGCGCATGCGCACGAGGATGGGCGTGTGTGTGTTGGGTGGGAAGGGGGTTTTGTGAGTTTATGGTATTCAAGGTGTTCTTAAATTCTAATTCCTGTTAAATTACTGTTTGATCACTTTTAGCAGTATTTGTCTCAAAAAATGATTATAGTAAGTTCACTAAAGATCTGTCGCCAGAACCAACACATCATCATCCTCATCATAGTTCTGCGGCAGAAGACATGACATTTTTGTCTACAGTTCCTAAGCTGCAAACAACGTGTAAGAACTGGAAGGTCATTAGATCATTATTGGTATTTATCTCTCCACCTGGTGCTGCAGCTTTCAGCAGCTGTGTTTCCCTCTAAGACCCCTGTCCCACCCACTAGCTACTCCATCCAGTTGGAAGGAACTTACCGACTTCCTCTCCAATTGTGAGCTGCATTACATGTTCTATCCATAATTTTCTACAGACTTTCTTTCCTTGGTGTACTCTTTAATTGTTTGTATTTCCATTATATGTTGAAGCATCCATACGATCCCTGAGGTTTATTTAAAGTTGGTTTACGATTCATTTTGTGATTCTTCCGTAACACGCACGTCTGTGCTAATCACATAACTTGTTCAGGTAGCCAATATACTTGCATGAAGATATAGATGAAATTTAGGTAGTTCGCAGTGCTGATACACATACACATGAAAATTACCATTGGAGCCAGACTCAACAGATAGTGTTTATTTTCCAAATTTCACAGACTGCGACATACACTGAAGCGCCAAAGAGACTGGTATTCGCATGCGTATTCAAATACAGAGATATGTAAACAGGCAGAATACGGCGCTGCGGTCGGCAACGCCTATATAAAACAACGAGTGTCTGATGCAGTTGTTAGATCGATTACTGTGGCTACAATGGCAGGTTATCAAGATTCAAGTGAGTTTGAATGTGGTGTTATAGTCACACACCAGCGATGGGACAAACCATCTCCGAGATAGCGATGAAGTAGGGATTTTCCCGTACGACCATTTCACGAGTGTACCTCGAATATCAGGAAACCGGTTAAACATCAAATCGGCGACATCGCTGCGGCCGGAAAAAGATCCTGCAAGAACGGGACCCACGGCGACTGAAGAGAATTGCTCAAAGTGACAGAAATGCAACCCTTCCGCAAATTGCTGCATGTTTCAGCGCTGCGAAATCAACATTGCGACTGATGTGCTTCGCGTTTTCTGCCAGATTTAAAGACAGATTTTCGTTGTGGAATGTATCTCACATTGAAGTTCGCACTAAATTTTGAGCTTTTGTAAAATTGTGAACAATTATACCATTTTTTTTAATATTTGTTAATGAGAGCGGTTTTTTGGTACTTTGCCTTGGCTGAAGTAGTCATTAAGGGGCTCCGGAACGCGCTATACTTGCAATGTTAAAATAACGCTTATATATTACATCTTTCCTCACAAAGTATTTGAGGTAGGAAGTTGAACATTTTACAGATTATTTATTGGAATATGGGCTACAACTTAACACGGGGATTTTACAAAATTTTAGTTCAGTTATTAAAGATGATTTTTTTTCAATTGTAATGAAAATTCACAACATTTTTTTGCAATTTTTTATTTATATATTCAAAAATATACAGTTTTTTGGAAAAAGGCTGTGTTAAATTGTGCAGAAGGTACTGTGTAACATTTACTGAAAGTTTGAAACAAATATGTTTGGAAGATCCTTAGAAAACATGTAATTAGTATGAGAAAATAAAAGTTTTGTGAATCGAGCGACAAAGATTGGATTAACTTTTTAGTGCATTCCAGGTCCATAGGATGGATTATCTTCATCCTCTGCAAACTCCTCCTCCTGCTTCCTCTTGTTCCTCCTCCAGTTTACTCTTGCTTGTATTTCTAGACTCTTTACAGCCCTGTCTGCAGCCCGAAGGCGTTCCTTGTCTAAAGCAAGCATCGCTCGTACCATGTTAGAATGTTATTATTTACAGTAATAACACATACCTTTGGCTTTCCAACATTTCTCCTTTTCTTAAAAGCCTTCAGAGGATTTCTAATAACTTTACTTTTACTCATTATTATACTTCAACAAAACAGAGACTCAAGAAACAGAATTAATTACGAATATTTTCGAGATAACGACAGAGTAAATAAACCTGAAACAATCGGCAATCACACCAGCGATGTATATTGAACCATCACAGGTTAGCCACAACACAAATTTTATCTCACATCACTAAAATGTACCTGATGAACACGGACGTTAATAATAACACCATTTGACAGCAGTTTAACAGCGCCACAGTGGGTAACGCCCATGTAGAACACATTTCAAAAAAAATTTAAAAATAGTTGTAGTCTTCGGAATTGAATAAATTATATATCTATTAAAAGGTAATAGTCTGCAGATTCAGAAAACGCAAAAAAGTAAAAATTGAACTTTTCATGATTTTGAGCCTTTCCGGAGCCCCTTAAGCAGATGTTGCTCCCCAAGTTTGACTCAGCGAGCCTCGCGGCTGGCTAGTTTACACAGTGACGCTCGTCTGGCGCGTTGTCACGTCTCCACTGCCTGCTCATTTACCGCCGCTGTCTTTCCGCAGGAGCCGGCCGCGGTGGTCTCGCGGTTCTAGGCGCTCAGTCCGGAACCGCGCGACTGCTACGGTCGCAGGTTCGAATCCTGCCTCGGGCATGTATTTGTGTGATGTCCTTAGGTTAGTTAGGTTTAAGTAGTTCTCAGTTCTAGGGGACTGATGACCACAGATGTTAAGTCCCATAGTGCTCAGAGCCATTTGTTGAACTTTCCGCAGGCGCTTCGGAACGAGACGGGGCTGGACTCTTTCAAGTTCGACGCCGGCGAGACCAGCTGGCTGCCGCAGCTGCCCGCCATCACGCCCCTGGAGGTCAACCCGGTGCGCTTCACCGACGACTACGTCCAGACCGTCTCGCAGTTCGGGCCCATGATAGAAGTGCGCGCCAGTGTCGAGAGCCAGCACCTGCCCCACTTCTTCCGCATGATCGACAAAGACAGCAGTTGGAGCGGCCAGAACGGGCTGAAGACGCTGATACCCACACTGCTGCAGATGAACATCGTGGGCCACCCTTTCGTTCTGCCAGACATGGTGGGCGGTAATGGCTACAAAGGCGCCGTTCTCGACAAGCAGCTGTTCATTCGCTGGCTGCAGGTCAACGTCTTCATGCCCACTATACAGCTCTCCTCCGTGCCCTGGGACTACGACAACGAGGTACGTGTTGTGACTGACAATTCGCAATTTTTCACAAACACCACTTTTATTGACGTGAGGTCACAAGGTTGATGACTGAACAACATACGAAAGGTAAAAATAACGGTGCCAGTAAAAATCTCCTAATTGAGGCAAACAAAAGTTTGTGGTAACACACACACACATACGCAACACACAACACACACACACACACACACACACACACACACACACACACACACACACACTAATAACCAATTCAGAGACGAAGACGTAAAGAGTGAACTGAACTTCGGGGCTGGTTCTAGCCCCTTGATAGCTGTCTCTAGCCAATCAGGTTTTGGCATAGTGATACTTCCTGCATTCCGTGGCTCGAACTTCCCCTGCAGGAAGTAGTGCTCGGCATGTCTGTTTCCTTTATCTTGTATGTAAATAGCCGGTGTTTACCATGGTGCGTTAGGTACGCCTTGGACATAGACAACCTCGTCCTCTGTGGTGTAATGTGGGTTGCCGGCCCTCAGGGGCTACCTTGGCTCCGGTTTACATCTTTATCACCTATAATATGAGACTATCACTATTTCTGCTGAAATTCAGACGCTAGCTGAATGTAGGTTTTCAATTTTCTTTAAATTCTAAGTTCACAGCTTTGCTGGAATTTTGCTCTCGAAGGATGTAAGTAGTCAACAGCAACGCTCTGGTCCTATCTATAAGTCATACCAGGAGTTGCAAAGTTCTACAACGTGCATTTCCTTTGGTATAAAGTGTGGTTTCTCTGGACCCTAGTCACGTACTCGCCTAGGAGAACGTCATGGCTGCCAATCAACATGCCCCACTCGCTCATCAATTGGTTCCACCACCTACGATAGGAGCACTGCGCCGTGGGGTTTTTTCTCCTTGAGTCCCACAGGCCCTGTGGATGTGCATATTGATCGTGCTCTGGCAGCGAAGCTCATTTGTTTTACTCCAGTCTTCACCCTTTCACTGATTGTGACGCGTATACCTGTCGCGAATTTACCCATCGCCTGCAATAACAACGAATACAGGGCAAAACAGGTCTCCCCCAAACAAATTTCCGGAAGTTATTCGGGGATGTCTTCTAATTATTTTGGTATAACACTGACTCGTTACAGAGCAGTCATTTAACTATGGTTAATTCGGTTTCTGTCCTCAAAAAAAATTGTTTCTGTGAAACTACTGAAATGTCTACGTCACTTGTTGTAATTGTGCTATGTGCGAGTCGACTTGAGTTCAGCATTCGTTTGTACGAGCTGTCTCCCACACTCGTGAACTCAATACACAAATGACCAAATAAGCGATTCTGTGCCCATAAGGAATCCAACACAATCGCAAAACGGTTAAATTTGTAGTTGAAGTTTCATTATCCACAAAGCAAAATTTAAGAGAATTCATATAGTTAAAAAGGACCAGCTGACTTTCCAGATTAAAGGAAAAGAATAGGTTCCTCGTAATGGCACCTGTATTACTTTGTGAATACCGTCACAGTGATGCTGCAATTCAGTGAGCTAGAATCTTCTCACGATATTTATTTTTAATGGTAAAGGTCGCCTCATAACGATGTTGGGGGAGTAAATGATAGAATGAGAAAAAGTGATCTTAAAAATACTAATTTATTTGTTCTCAATCAACATTGTTCAAATTAGAGTTGGACTGATTTACTACTGTTTTCATAAAAAGTGAAAAAAGCAGTACACGTACAATGTTAAGATTTTTATGAATCACCAGTGTGATAATATCTAGATTTGTACACGCTTTATCTGTACAGAAGGAAGGCAAAGGGACATATACTGAATAGCATTAACAGTTGATCCCAGTATGATAGAGGATAAATGATAAAAAGCCGTCACAAGTTGAGAAACAGACACGGAAATTGTGAGCTATGCAGTGTAAAGCCAATGCATTCGCTAAACGTGACACTCCAAAACAGCTAAATGAGAGCCAAGCTGACTCTCCAGGGAAGAGACGCAAACTGCCACCATGTGCTCACCACAAAATCTACTGACTGCCTGCTCTCACACACTTCTCGTAATTACCGTAGGAGGGGAGGAAATCGCGAAGCTTGCCACAGGGACAATTGCAAGTCTCTCTCTCTTTTCCTGCATGCTGGAAAAGGTAGCAGAATTTTCTTCTCTAGCACTTTTTGTATTCTCTGCCAACGAAGTAAAAGTTGGCAGCGTACTGGCCCTCGCCTTATGATTGGCAGGATGATGTCTGAGCATGTAAATGCAGCTCTGCTCCCATGTTGTTTACGGTCACATAGTGGTGGTTCTGTTCTCTGCTTTCGCATTCAGGGCACGCTGTGGGCCTTTGTTGAAATCCCTTGGGAGCTCATATGACTCACACTGTTTTGAAAGGCACTTTTGTAGTATTCTGACTTCAGCGGAACCCAAAGCGGCTGACTCACATGTCCACTACTCGTGCCGGTTTCTGGTGGAAAATCTCCCAGTTTCCCAACATTGCCTAACCAGCACCTAAAACCTGCAGGTGAAACGTCTCGTCATATTCCAACAACATGGAGAAACATGGGCTAAAATAGTAGACTCACAGAGTCGGCTCTTCCATTCAGAAATTTTGCAGAATACAACAGAAAATAATTCTAGATTATATATCGATTATCAAAATATCCACGGGTATGCTGCCGGTCTATAGTGTCCAACGGGCACAATATTTCGGCGATCAAACATGTCGCCATCATCAGGTGAACTGACGGACTGAGCTCCTGTGAAAGTACCGGCACGGAGATCCGTACGCTATGGCTGCTCAGAGGGAACTGGGTTCGGTCGCGGCGGCGGCCGATTTAAATACCCTCCGCCCGCGGCGTGCTCCCTCCGCCGTCCGCGCCCAGCGCCACGGTCGCGCGGTGGAACAGATTGCGACGGCGTCTGAGATGACGTCGGTGTGATGGCTCTGTCCGCCGTGGTCGTCACAACTATACGTCTGCTCGATTTACTCTTGATTAACCCGATCGCTGGTTCCCAAGCCTTGCTAAGATTATAGCCACAGTCCCGGTTTATGAGGTCGTCATTGGTGCGAATTTCGATGGCCTCTCTAACAACGCTGTCCCAGTATCTCGACGTCTGTACCAGAATCCTCGTGCGGTCATACTCCATGGCGTGATTTTCCGACAAACAATGTTCAGCGACCGCCGACTTGCTCGGATACATCAGTCGAGTGTGCCTCTGGTGTTCACGGCATCGATCCTCGACGGTACGCATCGTCTGACCAATATACGACTTGCCACATTGACACGGAATCTGGTACACGCCGGCCTTCCTCAAACCGAGGTCATCTTTGACGCTCCCCACCAGTGCACGAGTTTTATTTGGAGGACAAAACACAGTTCCGACCCGGTGTTTCTTCAGAATGCGGGCGATTTTCCCCGAGAGTGCGCCTGTGTATGGAATAAATGCAGTGCCTACCTCCTCCCTCGTGACTTCATCCATCTCAACAGGTTGTGCTGCAGTGGTTGGGCGGAGAGCACGTTGAATCTGCCACTCTGAGTACCCATTTTTTCGAAATACAGTTCTCAGATGTTCCAATTCCTGGGGTAGACTCTCTGCGTCAGAGATAGTGCGCGCCCTATGTACTAGAGTTTTAAGTACCCCATTCCTCTGTGAAGGGTGGTGGCAGCTGTCTGCATGCAAATACAGATCAGTGTGCGTAGCCTTCCGATACACCCCATGACCTAGGGTGCCGTCAGCCCTTCTCTTGACCAAGACGTCAAGGAAAGGTAATTTACCCTCCGTTTCAGTCTCCATAGTGAATTTGATGTTGGGGTGTATGGAGTTTAGATGTGTAAGGAAGTCAAGGAGTTTATCCATACCATGTGGCCAGATGACGAACGTGTCGTCCACGTAACGGAAAAAGCAAGTAGGTTTCCATACGGATGACGACAGGGCTTCCTCCTCGAAGTTCTCCATGTACAAATTCGCTACCACCGGTGAGAGTGGGCTACCCATGGCGACTCCCTCCGTTTGTTCATAGTATTCTCCATTAAAAAGAAAATACGTGGAAGTCAAGACATGCCTAAAAAGTTCAGTGGTCTTCTCATCAAACTTCTGACTAATCAATTCTAGTGAATCTCGCAGGGGTACCCTCGTAAACAAGGAAACGACATCAAAACTCACCATGATATCTGACTCATCCAACCTGAAGCTATCAAGGCGTTTAACAAAATCCACGGAATTACGGATGTGATGAGGGCATTTACCCACATAAGGACTTAATATTCCCGTCAGGTATTTGGCCAACAAATATGTAGGTGCCCTGATGTTGCTGACAATGGGGCGTAATGGTACCCCCTCTTTGTGAACCTTCGGGAGTCCATATAGTCTAGGCGGTACCGGACCTTGGGGTAACAATTTCTTAGCGTCACCCTCCGGTAAATCTGCGTCTTTGAGAAGCGCCCTCGTCTTGTTCTCCACCTTCTTTGTAGGGTCAACGCTGATCTTCCGGTAGGAATCGTCATTTAGCAGGCTCTGCATCTTATCAGTGTAGTCCTTATGGGAGACAACAACTGTAGCATTGCCTTTGTCAGCTGGTAAGACAACAATTTCAGAGCGCTCCCTCAGATCACGAATGGCCGCCCTCTCTTTACTGCTGATATTTGACTTCATCGGCTTGGATTTCGTCAACGCACGACAAGTTTCACGACGTATTTCCTCGGCTGATTCTGACGGAAGTCGAGCTGCAACCTGTTCAACAGCACTAACAATTTCTGCGACCGGTGTGAACTTGGGGGTGGGAGCGAAGTTGAGACCTCTCTGCAAAACCGAGACCGCATCATCACTCAACACCATGCCACTCAAATTGATGACAGTCTTGCACGGAACCTGCAGGGATGGTTTGTCAAGGAGACGTGAGAACTTAGCTGTTTGACGTCCTGTAGCCTTCTTATGGGCGGAATCAGCTGACACCCAGGTGACACCATCAATCCAATCCCAGGAACAAGAAGTGAACTTACTAGCCAGTTGCAAATGTAGTTTGAGTAATTCCTGTGAGATAAACTCAAGGCTCCGGCGGGTGAATTGCACTCTCTCACGTACCAATGCGAGGCTGGCTCGTTTCTTGATTCTTTTAGCTGCTGCAGAATCGATGTGATGCATAACCTTAGCAAAATTTGGAACAACATTCTCGGAACGACATCTCTTTAGAAAGGCAAGAGTACTTAGCAAACGACATCTACGGTGGCGCAACTTTTCAAATTTCTTCATGCTGCGATACATCTCCTCCCCGTAAAGGTGTATGATGTGATTCTTGAGTTTCTCCCGGCGTATTTGATAATCAAAATATCCACGGGTATGCTGCCGGTCTATAGTGTCCAACGGGCACAATATTTCGGCGATCAAACATGTCGCCATCATCAGGTGAACTGACGGACTGAGCTCCTGTGAAAGTACCGGCACGGAGATCCGTACGCTATGGCTGCTCAGAGGGAACTGGGTTCGGTCGCGAACCCAGTTCCCTCTGAGCAGCCATAGCGTACGGATCTCCGTGCCGGTACTTTCACAGGAGCTCAGTCCGTCAGTTCACCTGATGATGGCGACATGTTTGATCGCCGAAATATTGTGCCCGTTGGACACTATAGACCGGCAGCATACCCGTGGATATTTTGATTATCAAATACGCCGGGAGAAACTCAAGAATCACATTATATATCGATTGTTGCTTATACACTGACCTCCTGATGTCAGACACTCAGATCGGTACCAAATGTTGTGTGTCGATAGAATATCAACCAAAATTCCGAATTATTTCGTATTCTATGCTGTCGTCCAGCAGAACGTTAATTAAAAGTAACAACAGAACAACGGAGCACACGAAAAGCATAACTGTGAGTAACTAATATGTACATCTTTCGTGGGGAACTTGGTAGAGCATTAGACCGTCATACAAAGACTGCTGGGTTCATACCCCAATTATGACAACTTTCCTTTTTACTGCATTTAAGGGAAAGTTTTATATGGGATTATTAATACTTCCGCCAGTGTGATGCAATTGTTTCTTTATTCTACTGTTCCAGTTGTTTATGTGTATTCTAAAATGGTTCAAATGGCTCTGAGCTCTATGGGACTTAACATCTGAGGTCATCAGTCCCCCAGTACTTAGAAGTACCTAAAGCTAACTGAACTAAGAAGATCAAACACATCCATGCCCGAGGCAGGATTCGAACCTGTGACCGTAGCGGTCGCTCGGTTCCAGACTGAAGCGCCTTGAACCTCTCGGCCACACTGGCCGGCTATGTGTATCCTATGAAACTACAAATGCACTAGCTGCTTCATCACGAGTGGTGTCCGTTCTGTCGCACATGTCCGAGAGAACCCCGGACCTATCTATACAAATGTACTCTATAGGTTTGCTACTTTCAACTAACGAATCGAAAGTAGACTTTTACAAGAACATTGCTGCAAATTCCAAAAAGTCCTTTTACATGTCAGGAAAATGTTAACCCATATAATAGTTTCACGCGTAAACAGTTAAAATGAATTTTCATCAGGACTGAATGCGGGACCTTTGGCACGACGAGCTCGTGGTCTACCTAACCACCAACGCGAGATCTGTGAAACTAATCACTCACAGATTTGCCCTTCTGTGCAATGTAGTGTTCGTGTTACTTTTAATTACCGTTTACGCATGTTCTACCGGACGACAGCACACAGCACGATATAAATCAGTGTTTTGATTGATACTCTGTCTACATACAACGCTTGGTACCGACCTGAGTCTCTCACATCTGGACGTTTGCGTGTTAGTGATACGTGACTAACCACTCTCCTCATAATACTTTTAGAACAACCAAACAGCCTCAATGTAGCATCCCAAAAAGGTACAACACAAAATGTGGAGCAACTCAACAGCTCGCAGTACCAAAAGCTACTGTACCAGAAGGAACCACAAAGCACAGTGCCGTTGTGAGGCTCTTACAGTGCACAGACGTCAGCCGCATATTGGCTAACTCTTCAGCAGGAAACCTATCCATACCGCTGTGTGCTGCTGTTAATGTACAACTAACATCGTCGGTGATACCGACTGAAGACAGAACTGCGCAGTGCTCAATGCAAGTTTGACGACAAAGAGTAAATTAGGTAGCACTGTTTCCAAAGCAAGTATCACCCGACAAGGCGAACTGGTTACCCAGTAAAGTGGTGCGCAGTCCGGTCGCAGAAACGGGTCACAGGAAACATCTCTGCGGACAGAGAAGGTGATGGAAGATGCAAGCGATTGTTCACAGGCAAAAGGAAGGTCAGGAGTGTGCAAATTACAGAAGGACGGACATGTGACGACGAGTGGAGCAGGATGCAAGTATCTGTTCCAAAGCAGAATAACTGAAATACAAATTACAAATGTTTCATTGATGATACAGATAAAAGTGTTATTAGACAGCAATTTCTGAAATATTTTCAGCAACACAAGGAAATGTCATTTTTGCAAAACCTTCATATCTTTTGACACATGTAACTGGACTTGCAGCTTGGAAGGACACTCTAAGAAGAACTGCCCAATCCCTGGTCTTCGATATTGAAAGGGGCCAGGTTCTAGCCATTTTGGGCAAAAGAGAGGACATTCTTGCTAAAAGAACGCACTATATTATATATTTATGGAAATATAAATCATCATAATTAGAGCATCCGGCGGTTTATTTAGATGAACTGTGAATTATTACAAATTAGACAGTGAACAAAAGTCGCAAGTGACAGTGTGTGAAGAGTAATGCCAAATAACAGTGCCAGGAAACGTTTCCTGACACTGAATTTTTGTGTTCTCCGCTATGGCAACAACAGGAATACATCGTACTGTCATGCAGAAAAGGACAGAGTAAACTTAAAAACAGATTGCGACAGGGTAAGCTAACTTGTGGCATTAAGGAACACCAACCTTCATCTGATTATTACATTGAGAAAATTTTACAAGATATGGTTCTCTCTGCACTACCGCCATACTATCTAGGTGGTGTATCTATGAGGACTTTGATCCATAGTTCAAGTTTCCTCTGCTACTCGGCGCTTCAGTCGGCGACAAATCCAAGATGATGATGGCGGGAAATCCAAAAATCCAAAATGGCGGATGGCAGGAAATTAAAAAAATGCAAGATAGCGGGAGTAGCCAAGTTGTGCTTCGTACCACCTCTCCCTCTCTCCCTAACTCCTTCCCCTTTCCCATTCTCCACCCTATCCTCTTCACCAGTCAATCTCAGTGTACTGTGTAAAAGAGGCAGTTAAGTAACTGAATTCGGTAAAAATATGCCTCTGACATGGAGTATTTCCGAAACGTTATGTAACATTCATTTGAAATAGTATCATGTTCAAAGATTTTCCGAAAAATGGTGTATGTTCAAAGGTATATGCCTCTGAATAGTGCATGCACACACTGTATTTCATAGTCAAATTCTGTACTTGCACATGTTAAAAAAATATTGCCAACTTTTTTCATTCTTCGCTACAAAAAAATTGTTTGTCAAACACTTTATGGCCTCATCAGCAAATTTCAACAGACATTTGTAAATTTCATAGGAAACTAGACGCATTCAGCATATAATATGACAACGAGAATAAACTATTCTTTCCATAAAGAGTTACAGACCAGTGGTCGCTTATGCAATGTAATTAATTAAGTAGATATACCAAGATGCTGAACATGTGTTTTGCTTTAACTACCATTCTGCAAAACTTCAAAATGCAAAGTAAAATAAATTGTTGAGTTGCACCTTTCGGTTGTGTTGCTAACAGATGTTTGGAAATGTCTATAGATTGAGTACCGTATCACACATTGTGTAAGACAGATAGGATACAAATGATCAATACCAGTAAAGATTAGGTGCAGTAACAACTCTCGATGATGTCTGCAATATTTACCAATTAGAACTATCATGACAAGGATCTCCGAAAGTGTATGCCCCATAATCAACTAATAAATAACACCAGCATCTAATGAAATTACATGATGTAAAAACAATACGTTCACGCACAATATAGCCAAAAGACAACCAAATTGTGCAAAAACCGTTTTAGAAAGGAAGGGAGACTGTGATCTGGCGATATTTTACTGTGATTAATCACTTAAACGTCATATTTTCGCAAGACACAATAAGAACTTTTGTTATGTTTACAAACATCAAAACATGACCGGTGCTGGACGAAAACAGAGCTGAAACGTCACCGAAGACGACGGTGCAACAGACAGAGACTCAGTGTCGGTATCTCTACAAAAAAATATTTGAAAACAAAGTAATACATTTATTGAGTAATAAACACATACAGATTGTTTGTAATAGTACGTAAGCAGAATTACAGATATCTGATCTTGAACAAAAATTCGAACTTTGCAACAAAATAAAATTGTACTATTTCTCAAAACAGGTAAGATTTGGAGCACGAGACACTTATGGCACTACTGCCATACATCAATTGTTCTATAATATTTTTAAAAATTCACGTCGTGTACGCTTTTAATAAAACTTTTAGCAACTGTTAATGACCAAATTATGATTGTTGTACCACACTCTGCAAGCACAAAGGAAAGTAAATATTTTCACATCCAAATCGTCCATATCACGTAAACTATTCCTCTTCACTTTGGCAGTAGTGAAATAAATTATACGCTAGTAGATGAGCCGAGTCTGATCTCTGTAATATTCATCAATTCATAAAAATTGGTTCTATAATGTCGCAAAACATGTATGACCACTATTACTGATCGAATATACAGCTTAATATATACTTGTCGACTAAGATAACCAAAGGAAAGAATGGCATTATCATATGCTCACAAAAAGGCGGTTTCAGCTAGTTCACCATTTATCCATCATCTTCTTATGCTTGGGATGCATTTAGCATGGCAATATGATAAGAATGTCTAACACCAGCAAACATTTCTCGTTGACACATCAAGCAGCGAATGACAAACATAAAACACAGTGAGGGTGGGGCTTTGAAACACGTATCCCCCCCCCCCCTCTATAATCGTCTTACTTAATCTTGATTCAGCCATCAACGTAGCAAGGAACTGGCTCACTAGATTAAGTTTATCACTATTTATCTTTGTTACTTATGTAGGATAGAATATTCTCATAAGCAATTTACCATTCTGCAGCTGAGTCTATCACTTAATTTTCTGTGATCATTATAAACTTCAAGCAAGAATCAGTGCTTCTCCTCGATCGATATTATTTCGTTATCACATGAATCACCGCCTGTCACTTTCAAAGCCAGTAAGGAAACTAATCATTCTACCATTTCTTTCAGGTTATTACAGTGGTCATTGTCGGTAGCTGTTGACGAATCGTTGGAGACTGTATTACAATGGGGAGAGTCATCTTCCTCATCTAATAATCTCTTCTTCTCCATCATGATTATCTTTATCCTCTTCTTCTTTTCCTTCAGAATCATCATCTTCTCCATCATCATCATCTTCCTTATTGTAATCATCTTCCTTTTCTTCTCGTCCTCCTTTGTCTCCAACTTCTACTTTCGTAAATACATTGTTTTATTTGGCTGTTAGGACCTGTAATTGTGTTTTCTCCCATGCCAATATGTATGTCATCATCTCTCAATAACGATGCTCCAATTTTATCTAATGCGGGTTTATAGATATATAGGATTTGTTTGCCTTGAGGAGTGGTATCTCTTTCTTATGAGCATTAGCAGTCCCGAAAGTTTGATTTCATTTTTTAAGATCTTGTGTTTGTAACATTTTAGGATGTTTAATTTTAAACAATGGAGTACGTATTTCCCCTTTTTTGTACTTCAGGATGCTAAATTTCTCATTAGACCTCCCTGTCACTGATACGTTCAATTTTCAGTCTAGCCCAATGAACGACTGATGCTGCATAACTTCTTCTTATCAGTCTTTAGTACAAGATGCCAACCTTTTTAATCTTGTTTGGAAAAATCCCCAGATGATTTCTAGCGTGGGTCACAGGAATGCAGAAAGCATTTCCATGCTACCTCTGGTTGTGGTGCAAGCCACTGTTTGTGGACAGTTCCTTAGCGGTTTGCACACCGGATGTTCTTGAGAGAGAAAAAAACTGCTGAGAGTGTCTCCTGGTGTTTCTCTGCCTTCTGAGCCCCCAAGAAGTTTGCATCTTAACAAGAGGCCCGTCTGTTTGTAGTGGGAAGGCCTTTCAGCCAACATCCCTTTCACCCCCACAAGTGTCACAGGTTCTGGAGAACTTGGCGGCGTCCCTCAACTGTCAATCTGTCTTCAAGCAAGACACCTCCTTCAGAATGAAGCACAACACTTGTAAACCGTATCATTCCGTCGTCTGTAGCTTTCGGAAAAGTCTCGTGACAAAAACTGTGGATTAACAGGAACTCTTTTGACCAAAGCATCGACCTGCGAAGTATTGCACCCATTTATGGCTTTGCAGGAGAATTTGTCGACCGACGAATTGCCGGTCTATGGATAGTTATTTAGAAAGCTAACCATGACGAAGATTTAATTTCAGGAGCTGAGGATGTACTTCAGGAATCCGTGAATTATCTCCTAGTAAATTCACAAAGACGTCATACTGAATGCGAAGCAGATCTAAACACAGACATTCCAGGAATATAAGAAATTATCCACCTCTATCAGCACTTACGATTATCATTTTTATCGTCTGTAGTTCTTCAGTAAATCCTCAAGGAATGTTTACATTCTGTGATCAGTGCAAAACCAACTGTAGATAAAGACTGTGTTTATTTGTGTACATAGCTTAATAATGCACGTTATAAGAAGCAATCTGATGTTAACACCACAAGGGAGTGCCCTGACCAGCACTGCATCTAGCTACGCTTGGTCCACAACATTATGTTCTTGTAACACCTGATGATGAACCTGCAGTGGCTCGAAAACATGTTCACGGTTGAATAAATCGTAAAAAAGCGACTGGTTGCATATTTATTACCAGATAAATGCCAGTCTAGTTTCTTGACTTTATAGAGTTTATTAATAACATGGTTCACTATAACTGGACCACATGCCCCTCCATACCGCATCCAAAGACGCCATTGGCTGTGGATGACACGGTTGGTCCGGCCCAATTGCTCGTCTAGGGAACTTTATTTTTTCATACTATATCCGAAGACGATATGTGATAATATATCTGTTCAGTTTACATGACAGGAAATATGTATTGTTTCAACAGACGTGAAAGCTTTTTTAAACTATACTTGGACAGTTTCTACTCTGCACAACCATTTCCCAAATGAGCAATTTTTTTTCTCAGCTTCTAACCTAGCTGAACAGGAAGACTAGTAACTGTACACTGCCCAGACATACACGACTAAGCCACTTTGCGTGTTTTGCTACTTTCGATTCATCGTTCCCTTAATGCAGAGATATACGCCAGTCTATGTTCAATAATGGTGAAATTTGTTGCAAATCATTCAACAAAAAACACGGAAAAATTTGCGTCCAGCCATCACCTGGAAGGTTCTTGCTGGTGATGTTACAGACGGTGGAGATCTTTCGCAACATGACAGCTTTGCACACAATGCACGCACCTCGTATTGTGGAAGCCATGAAGCGGGCAGTGAAGGACGGCACCCCTGTCAACCCTCCCATCTGGTGGCTCGACCCAACAGACTCGACGGCCCTCACCATCGATTCAGGTAAGCTCTACATTTTTATTGACTCCTATGCGCGTGCGAGTGATTAAATAGCCTTACAATTACCTTGTCATTTTGCGGAAATTATCAAATATTTTTCGCTTTAACATGAAAATGCCTCTACCCAAAGTTTTCTTTAATTGTCACATATTTCGTGCTCATTATCAGTCTCCTCTGTAGGAATAAAGAAAAGATCATGCAAACTACGGTTTTATAAATCGGCACTCAGTTCTCCTGTGGGATCGAGTCTAATCCAGTTTGTTTTTATTTAACAAATGTAGCGGAACCGCTTTTTTCTGTTGTTGTGGTCTTCATTCCAAAGACAGATTTGATGCAGCTCTCCATGATTATGCTGCGCTAGCCTCTTCATCTCCGAAGAACTACTGCAACCTACATCCTTCTGAATCTACTTACTGTATTCATCTCTTAGTCTCCCTCTACTGTTTTTTCCCTCCACACTTCCCTCCACTACTAAACCGGTGATTCCTTGATGTCTCAGAATGTGTCCTGTCAATCAATCCCTTCTTCCAGTCAGGCTTTGTCACTAATTATTTTGCTTCGCAGTTCTGTTCAGTGTCTCCACATTAGTTATACGATCTACCCATTTAATCTTCATTATTATTCTGCGGCACCACGTTTCAGAAAATTCTGTTCTCGCCCTTTCTAGACAGTTTATCGTCTATGTTTCACTTCCATACATGGCTACACTCCATACAAATACTTTTTTATAGGTCACAACAATGTTAAGGCTAGTGTTGCTTACACCACCTCAAAAGTTACAAATTCTGGTATTTTATTATGTAGCTAATTGGGAGGCATTAAGATTGTTGGATATGAGCAGTTGTTTGATGTTAGAGGTTACAGTCCAGTAATATTTACTGTCACTATTGTGATTGCGAAGAGTACATTCTTTGGGCGAAACTTATGTATTACTCAAAGGACAATTAATGCTGGGAGTGGTATTTGTATGTATTTTATTATTTTCATTGCATGGTACTTTTACAGTCATATCTGATGCTGAAGTCTACATCCATTACATTACACAGATATTTTAAACTCAGCCAGTACTATAGCATTCTGTTGGTACATTGCCAACATGCGGTAAGAATTGATGAAATGACTGTCAGAGTAAGTTATTTTCGGTGCATGGGTGAAAATAGTTGTTGTGACTTGGCAAGACAGCCAAGCCACTATGATTGGTAGCCGAAAGGCACGCGTTTAAGCTCACGCAGGCTGGCGTGAGGTCTGGAACAGTTATAGGAGTTGAGTCTAGTAAAAAAGGTACGTAGCTGTTGGAATACTTAACTTTAATCCATAATTGGTGAACATCGGTCTGACGGTACATGCATCACAAGATAAATGGCAAATGATAATGGCGCCTTGCTAGGTCGTAGCAAATGACGTAGCTGAAGGCTATGCTAACTATCGTCTCGGCAAATGAGAGCGTAATTTGTCAGTCAACCATCGCTAGCAAAGTCGGCTGTACAACTGGGGCGAGTGCTAGGAAGTGTCTCTAGACCTGCCGTGTAGCGGCGCTCGGTCTGCAATCACTGACAGTGGCGACACGCGGGTCCGTTGTATACTAACGGACCACGGCCGATTTAAAGGCTGCCACCTAGCAAGTGTGGTGTCTGGCGGTGGCACTACATTCCTCCCCCGCAAATCGGCGAACGGTTGTGTTATAAGGCTTCCGCCCGCCGTGGGGAGGACCCCATGTTGACGTATGCGACGAGGTGGGGAGCCTAACAACAGGCGAGGCTGTACCACCCGCACCCTGCCATTCGGCCCGAGGGGAGCTAGGAAACGCCTGAAAACCTACTCCAGGGTGCACGCCAACATGCGGTGTATGCGCCCGTATAGAGACAGGAGGGGCCGACCTCCATCGGGTCGGGGCACCCGACGGGCGAAGACGCCATGTGGTCCGGAGCGGGCAAGAAGTCCATGGCGGAGGACAACGGGTCACGGGAAGCGATCGGCGGCGCGTGACGCAGGGAGGCGCCTAGCGATTGCAGCGACGCGTCCACTGCGGGCGTCGCCGGCGGGAGAACAGGCGACGGCGGCGCCGGCGGCGCGTCGCCATGGGGCAAAATGGAAGGCAGCGTCGGTAACACCTGGGGCTGAGGCGAGCCAGTAGATGGGTCCCCAGGGCGCTGACCGGACGGCACCGTCGCTGAAAGCAGACGGGGAGCGGCAGATCCCGTGCGACGACCGAGGCGCAGCTGATTGAGATGCCGACGCACCTCACCAGTGGCCCCCAAAACCAGATACATCGCGCGGCCGAGGCAGCGAAGAATGCGCCCTTCGAGCCAACGCCGTGAACCTCGATAGTTGCGGTAGTAGACAACGTCGCCTGGGGCAAAAGCAGGTGTCTGCCGCTGCACAGGAACCTGATGCGGCGGATGTAGCAAAGACATCAAGGTTCGATGAGGGCGACCATGAAGCAACTCAGCCGGCGAGCGACCATCTCGGGGCTGAGAGCGATACGAGGACAAAAAGAGCAATAACGCATCCTCCCGAGAATGCGACTCTTGTAACTTCAACATCCGTGACTTGAAAGTCCAGACCAATCGTTCAGCGGCACCGTTTGACTGTGGCGAAAACGGCGCGGACGTCAGATGTTGAATACCATTGGCCTTGCAGAATGACTGAAATTCGGCGGACATGAATTGTGGGCCATTGTCGGAAACAATAGTCTGCGGAAGACCTTCAATGCAAAAGATAGCGGATAACGCTTGGATTGTGGCAGAAGACGTCGTGGAAGACATCCGGACAACAAAACGAAAATTACTGAACGAATCGACCAGAACAAACCACCGAGCATTCCAGAATGGACCAGCAAAATCGATGTGTAAGCGTTGCCAAGGGGAAGTGGCTTTTGGCCATGCAAAGAATTTCCGCGGTGGTGCTGATTGGTGTTCGGCACACACCATGCAAGAAGAGCATATATTCGTAATCGCGGCATCGATTCCGAACCAAGTACAGTGCTGACGAGCAAGTTGTTTCGTTCTCACTATACCCCAATGTCCTTGGTGCAGAAGCTTTAAGACAGAGGACTATAACGAACGTGGGACCACGACTCTGGACTGATCATTATCAGAACGCAACAGCAAAACACCACGTCGTACAAAAAGTCTCTCCTTGTGAGCAAAAAAATCTGCGAACCAACGGATGGCCGATCCGTGAGTTTGACAAGGGCCATTGCGTAGCAACAAAACGCAGAACGGTAGCAAGGACAGGGTCGGCAGCTGTGGCTGTAGCTACCCGACGAAAATCAATCGGAAACGATTCGACCACGTCATCGGTTTCCGAATCAATGAACATGCAAGCAAGTTCGGAGGAATCGAATGCTCTATCCTCAGCAACAGGCAAACGGGACAACGCATCGGCGTTTCCGTGCTTAGCAGTGGACCGATACAAGATATCGTAGCGGTACTGCGAGAGGAAAATAGACCAGCGAATGAATTTCTGCGCTGTACGTGGAGGGACAGGCTTGGTCGGATGAAAAAGTGATGTCAAAGGTTTGTGGTCTGTGATGATGGTAAAGTGACGACCATACAAGAAATCATGAAACTTTGTAACACCAAATACGAGAGCCAATGCTTCTTTCTCGATCTGAGAATAATTTCTTTGCGCAGACGAGAGCAATTTGGACGCAAAGGCAATAGGGCGATCATGCGAACCATCTTTGTGCGCAAGCACAGCACCGATCCCGAAATCCGATGCATTCACCATCAACAAAAGGGGTTTCTGGGGATCGAATGGCGTAAGGCAAGTAGTGGAAAGCAACGCCGATTTCAACTGGCGAAAGGCGCGTTCGCATTCCGTCGTCCAGACGAACGGAACACCTTTACGGCGTAAGCGATGAAGCGGAGCTGAAATGGAAGAGGCGTGGCGCACTGAGCGATGATAGTAATTTACGTTTCCCAGCACACTCTGCAGCTGCTTCAAATTCTGCGGCGAAGGCAAGTCTTGTATGGCACGGAGGTGCTCTGGACTGGGATGTATGCCTTGGGCATTGAGTACGTGTCCCAGATAGGGTAAGTCACGAGCAAAAAACACACATTTGTCCTTCCGCAAGCGAAGACCATTTTGTCGCAAGACCTGAAATAATGTTCTGAGATTGGCTAAATGTTCTTCTTCCGTCATTCCGGAGATCACAATATCGTCCAGATAGTTTGCTGCAGTAGGGACCGACGCACAAACAGTTTGTAGATATTGCTGAAACAATGCAGGGGCGGATGCACACCCGAATGGCAGTCGTTTGAATCGGTACAAAGCAAGATGCGTGTTAACCACCAGAACGCGCTGGGATTCTTCGTCCACCGGTATTTGCAAGTACGCATCTGCTAGGTCCAACTTCGAAAAATATTTACCCGGGCACAGTTTATCAAAAAGATCTTCCAGGCGGGATAAAGGAAAAGTTGCAGTCACTAGTTGTGGATTCACTGTTGCCTTGAAGTCCACGCAAAGTCTCAATTTTCCGGAAGGTTTGTGCAAAATTACTAAGGGTCATGCCCAGAGAGAAGCCTGCACACGTTCAATGACACCTTGTGATTCCAAATCGTGTAATGTTCTGGCGACCTCGTCACGCAATGCGTGGGGAACATTGCGCGCTCTGAAAAATTTCGGTTGCGCGTTGACTTTCAGTTCCAAATGTGCTTTATAGTTCTTAGCGCAACCAAGGCCCAGGGCTAAAATGTCTGCAAATTCGTCACAGAAACGAGAAACACTGGCTGAAGGCACAGTCTGGTGCACTGATAGGACCTGATTGACTATAGACAAGTTAAACAACTGAAATAAATCTAAACCAAATAAGTTCACTGCAGCAGAAGAACGAAGTACGTAAAATGACACAAGTTTTGTTTGTCCCTTGTATGTTGCAAGAAGGCTGCACTGTCCTAACACAGGGATATGCTATCCTGAATAACTACTGAGCTTAACATTTGCGGCACACAACGGAGGTGTGCCCAGCTGTTTGTAAGTGTCATGATTGATCAGTGAAACTGCAGCTCCGGTATCGAGCTGGAACGGTATCACTGTGCCGTTAATGTCCAAATCTACAAAAAGTTTATTGTCCTGCTGACGACAAGAGCGACTGTCTCGTGCAACGTGAACGAACACTGGTACAGAATCACTTGCAATTTGACGGGATTTCCGGCGATGTCGACGCACACTATTTGTGAGACGAACACAGTCACTGTGAGAGAGAGTAGCACTGGGCGGAGTGGCATCAACTACATGAATTTCCATGGGCGAAGTGTCGCGAGCCTGAGTATCCTTGGTTCGATTCCGATTCCGGCGCGAAGCAAAGGGCCTGGAATGGTTGTGAGTGTCTGATCTGGGCTTCTTCTGGCAAACACTTTGAACATGGCCTTTTTTATTACAGAAAAAGCAAATAGCCTGGCGTGACGGGCAATTCTAGTAGCACACCGCGGGCATGATTTCACTGTAATTGCTTGCTGGCGCGGGACACGTGGCTGAGAGCCAGGCGGCTTCGGCACGGCCGGGCGCGAAGACTGTTTACTGTTCCGTGCAGCTCGCCCGGCGGGCCGGTTAACACGACACACGACTGGCGAAGTTTCAATCGATTCATGAGCAAAGTCAAGTGTGTCCTGCCGATCCAATATGTCCATCACTTGTTGAAGGGAGGGATTGACTAGTTTCAAAATCTGTTCCCTTATACGAACATCAGAAACGTTCTGTGCAATTGCATCATGTACCATAGTATCTGAATAAGGGAGTCCACATTCACACTCAAAAGCACAATCCCTAGTAAGGCCTTGCAAGGTTGCAACCCATTCCCGATGAGTCTGACCTGCCGTACGTTTTGTACGAAAGAACGTATACCGTTTCGCAACTACAGTGACTGATTCTTTGAAATATGCATCTAATGCAGACAAAATTTCTTCGTAGGACTGAGTTGCTATGTCGCGTCGGGGAAATAATTTCACTATCACACGGTACGTCTGGATGCCTACGGATGCAAACAAAAGAGGCTGCGGCTCATTACCTTGAATTCTGTAAGCGGCGAGATGGAATCCAAATTGGCGTGACCACTCCGTCCAGCTTTCCAGTGCCGCATCAAAAGCACGAAAAGGTGGTGCAACTGTGTGTTGTGGCTGTGGTAGCAGAGGAGCAGCGGCTGCCGCATCGTTTTGCAGTGCACGTTGACCCTGGACGAGTTGTCCAAGGGCATCCAATAAGGCCTGCGTCTGCTGATTCTGCAAGCGATAAAATTCAGACAGTACCTCTGGAGAATGTGGCGAAGCCATGACACAAGTAAATCAGTACGAACGCAAAATTCTTGTCGCCAAACTGTTGTGACTTGGCAAGACAGCCAAGCCACTATGATTGGTAGCCAAAAGGCACACGTTTAAGCTCACGCAGGCTGGCTTGAGGTCTGGAACAGTTATAGGAATTGAGTCTAGTAAAAAAAGGTACATAGCTGTTGGAAAACTTAACTTTAATCCATAATTGGTGAACATCGGTCTGACGGTACATGCATCACAAGATAAATGGCAAATGATAATGGCGCCTTGCTAGGTCGTAGCAAATGACGTAGCTGAAGGCTATGCTAACTATCGTCTCGGCAAATGAGAGCGTAATTTGTCAGTCAACCATCGCTAGCAAAGTCGGCTGTACAACTGGGGCGAGTGCTAGGAAGTGTCTCTAGACCTGCCGTGTAGCGGCGCTCGGTCTGCAATCACTGACAGTGGCGACACGCGGGTCCGTCGTATACTAACGGACCGCGGCCGATTTAAGGGCTACCACCTAGCAAGTGTGGTGTCTGGCGGTGACATCACAATAGTTCTTATTTTTCTGTTGATATTTTAACATATTTTTGTCCTGTAGTCTTGATAATGTGCCCAATATTCATGAGGAACATTCTTTTGAATACTGTGCGGATTTTCAATTGCGAGGATTTTCTTTCTGTTATACTGCGGGAAGAATTAATGTCTTATGTGTTATCTGAATATACAATTAAATATTTTGGAACATCTTATGTTTAAATTCTGATGTTAAAACTTTATAAAAATTTTTGGTTCAGCGAAGGTATTTTTTGTGAAATAATATGATTGTGACGAAATATTTCACGAATGTCAGCGTCCAAAGGACACAATACTTTTACAAGTGAGCATATTGCTATGATGGCAATGTGGTCACTTGAACACTGACGTCTGACCATTCACACATGAACTATTTCGTTATGCAGTACGCCAAGAGAACTTGAAGAATCGCAATACGCTCGTGGCTTGCCTTATGAGAAAAAGTGGTCAACGTCAGGTTATTACAAAGTGGAGGTAAAGTATTTCCACTGAATTTCATGTAGTGTTAATGTAGGTAAATTTTATTTATTTGTGGAAGTGTTCATGCTAACATGTTGTGTTTCTGAGGTCCTTATTCGTTTGAAGCATAACATTTTGCTTTAAATACATGTATCTATTCCTCTGTGATTTACATTTCAAAGTGTCATGGCTTATACACTGGACCTGTGTACGATGGACAGAATACAGCTGTGGTTTTCCTGTTTTCTTGATACAAGTCAGTCATTCGAAATGCAGTTAGTGGGAGACACCTCTTGTGTTCATAATCCTTTTCATAGTAATTTAAGGTGTGAAGTGTTTTACTCAATTATTCAGTGTTTGAAACCTAGAGAGCAATTTGGAGAATTTCTCACTCCCTCGCATGTGGTAGTATAACCTCACCTACTTTGTCTCTTGTCAAATATTTAGTAACGTAATCCTGCTTTGATAAGATTGTTTTTTTAGCGTTCGCAGGGTCCGTCAGCATGACTTCAGGGCATGACCACATTGCCATCATTGCATCTGATAATAGCAATGGACTCATTTGTAAAAATATTGCGTCCGTTGGACACTGACATCTGACTACTCATGCGTCAGAACCACATTATTTCACAAAAAAATCTTCACTGCACAAAAAAAATTTTATACAGATTTAACAGCAGTATTCAAAGGTAACATGCTGCAAAATATTTCACTGCATATTCAGATAACGCATAGGACATTAAACTTCTTAGCGTATCGCAAATTTTATACTTCAAACAAGCTGTGACTTCTACAGTTTTACTGTGCAATGACTATTTAGCGTTATAACCTGTTATGAAATTGGACAGGCATTTTACTGATAACAATATTTATTACCGTGTCTTTACCTCCACTAAAACTGCTGTAAGATGTTTTCGCATAATTTATCCGAAGTATTGGGTGGATGTGGGGTTCGGTCTTCCACGCAAAATTAATTAACAATACGCTTCACTGCACTGCCTATCTACGATATCGTCTTAATAACTTGAATTATATCGACTGAACAAGCAAGTCTTGTATTCAGTATCAGGATGAGACAACATCGATGTCAACATTAGTCTTCCCATCCGAAATAAATACCAAACATAAAATCTGCCCGCCAGTCCTGAAGGGAAAAAAATCCGAATATTATTACTTTTGTAATGAACTGAAATATTTTAATGAAATCTTTTATTATTGCAAAGTTACCTGGAATCAAAACGGATGCCATCAACATCTTCGAACCACGTAGCTACAATGTCGAAAAGCTGGTCCGAAATAACAGTTAAATATTACTTATTGTTGATGTCGTTGTGGTCTTCACTCCAGAGACTGGTTTCATGCAGCTCTCCATGCTACACTATGCTGTGCAAGCTTCTTCATCTCCGAATAACTACTGCAACCTATATACTTCTGAATCTGTGTAGTGCATTCATGCCTTGGTCTCCATCTACGATTTTGACCCTCCGCACTTGGCTCCAATACTAAACTGATGATTCCTTGATGCCTCAGAACGTCTTCTAGCAATCGATCCCTTCTTCTAATGAATTTGTGCCACAAATTCTTCTGCCCACTCCCTTCAGTACCTCCTCATTAGTTATGTGATCTACCCATCTTCAGCACTCTTTTGTAGCACCATATTTCGAAAGCTTCTACTCTCTTCTTCTCTAAACTATTTATCGTCCATTTTTCACTTCCATACACGGCTACACTCCATACAAATACTTTCAGGAAAAACTTCCTGAAACTTAAATCTACACTCCACGTTAATAAATTTCTCTTCTTCAGAAACGCTTTCCTTGCCATTGCCAGTCTACATTTTACATCCTCTCTACTTCGACCGCCATCAGTTATTTTGCTCCCTAAATACCAAAACTCATCTACTATGTGAAGTGTCTCATTTCCTAATCTAATTCCTCAGAATTACCTGATTTAATTTGGCTACATTACATTATCCTCATTTTGCTTTTGTTGCTGTTCATCTTATATCCTCCTTTCAAGACACTGTCAATTCGTTCAACTGCTCTTCCAGATCCTTTCCTCGACTGTTATATCTGCCATTTGGTTTCTGTACAAACTATAAATGGCCTTTCGCTACATGTGTTTGACCCCTTCCACCTTCAGAATTTGAAAGTCTTCCAGTCAACATTGTCAAAAGCTTTCTCTAAGTCTACAAATGCTATAAACGTAGTTTTGCCTTTTCTTAATCTAGCTTCTAAAATAAGTCGTAGGGTCAATATTGCCTGAAGTGTTTCAACATTTCTTCGGAATCCAAACTGATCTTTCCCAAGGTCGGCTTCTACCAGTTTTTCCACTCGTAGGTAAAGATTTCGTGTTAGTATTTTGCAGCTGTCACTTATTAAACTGATAGTATGGTAATTTTCACACCTGTCAACATTTGCTTTCTTTGGGACTGGAATTATTATATTCTTCTTAAAGTTTGAGGGTATTTCGCCTGTCTCATACATCTTGCTCACCAGATGATAAGAGTTTTGTCAGGGCTGGCTCTCCGAAGACTATCAGTAGTTCTAATGGAATGTTGTCTACTTCCGGTGCCTTGTTTCGACTTAGGTCTTTCAGTGCTCTGTCAAAAGCTTCACGCAGTATGATATCTCCCACTTCATCTTCATCTACGTCCTCTTCCATTTCCATAATATTGCCCTCAAGTACATTGCTCTTCTATAGACGCTTTATATACTCCTTCCACCTTTAGAAAGTCTTCCCTTCTTTGCTTAGAAGTGGTTTTCCATCTGAGCTCTTGATATTCATACAAGTGGTTCTCTTTTCTCCAAAGGTATCTTCAATTTTTCTGTACGCAGTATCTATCTTACCCCCAGTACTATATGCCTCTACATACTTACATATGTCCTCTTCCATCACTGCTTAGCCATTTTGCACTTCCTGTCAATCTCATTTTTGAGACGTTTGCATTTGTTTTTGTCTGCTTCATTTACTGCATTTTTATATTTTCTCCTTTCATCAATTAAATTCAATATTCTTCTGTTACCCAAGGATTTCTAATAGCACTCTTCTTTTTACCTACATGATCCTCTGCTGCCTTCACTATTTCATCTCTCAAAGCTACGCATTCTTCTTCTTCTGTATTTCTTTCCCCCATTCTTGTCAATCGATCCCTAGAGCTCTCTGAACTCTCTACAACCTCTGGTTCTTTCGGTTTATCTAGTTCCCATCTCCTTAAAATCCCACCTTTTTGGTGTGTTTACTGTACTATCCAAAAATAACAGCGAATTTAACCACTGTAAGTCGAAATAGATTTCATAGCTTTGGTCGTTAATATACTTTGTTAAGTAAATGACACACTAACATTGTCATTTCAGCCAATAAAATTTACGTGAACTGCAGTTCCTCAACGAATCAACTTTTTAAAAAAAATGCTGTATGAAAGAAGATAATAATTATTGTATGTATGTAATATTAAAATAGAGAAATGCTGAGAATTGATAAATTACTTTGTTCTTTACGCTTCTAAATATGAGAGTGCATAAAATTTCTTGACTTGTAGCAAATGAATAGCCATGATTTGTGGTGACTAACAATGTTACACAATTTCTTCCCATATCTGTTAATCTAGACAAATAAGGGCTTGCCATGATGCCATCAAGAGACGTACCACTACTTAACCAAAACTTACATCTGGAAATTCTTGCATCCATGACAAATATCTTGTTGAGACGACTTGTAACCATGTAACTTATTGCCGCCCTACTTTCTTAACCTTTTTATCAGAGTATCAGCATACTGTAGGGAAAATTTTTAACTATACATTTCAGAAAATTGGCTTCACGACTTCACTCTGTACAAGACACTCTCTCACGGATCCCAGTTCTGCTCTTGCCCACTGTGTGCATCGCGATCATCCAAAAAGCCTACCAAAGAAAACCAAACTGTGATTCATCCTCTTATGTGGATCATCATTACAAACATGAATTCAGGACAATATAAATCCCTTAGAAGCTGATCAGTCATTTACGCTTTAAATGAAATAACTGTAATATATTTCACATTATATTACAGTCAACATGCAATAGATAGAAATGAAGCATTCAGTTCTTTAAATTCACAGCGGTGCAATCTTAAAAAGCTAGAATCCGTCAACAGAATATTGGCACTCAGGTACAATTTTATCAGAAAACATTTAAAATTTTTATATTACAGTTACATATTACATCGTCATTACATTACAGAAGGACAGAATGAGGTCTGGAAGAAAGTTACTGAGTATGTCGGATTAAACAATTTTGTTTATTTTCATTAATTATTTAACTACCATTATCTGGAACTTTTAAAAATTCTGTATCTGAAACTGACTAGAGGTACTACTGTACATTCACAGCTGTGAGGCTGGGATTTTTTGTGCTTCTGTCAGCAATGATGTGGCTTTTCTATGGACATTTAATATTTGAGGAATGATTTTTTAAATTTTTACATATATTTGCAGTGAACTTTGAATATCTTCACATCATATTTAATTTACTTAGGCTTCCAACGTTTGGGCTATTAAGAAAAGAGTTCAAGTATTGTTGTCTTACGTCTTGTTATTGCAATACTTTATAGAAACGAATATTATATTTCTGTATAGTCATCGGATTTGTGATTTTTTGTGGACTTGTGTGCTGGTATGTTGCTTTCAAGTGGCTGATCGTTCTTTGGTGCTCTTATTTTGCGTTGTATGATGGAGAAACATGCAATAAATCAAAGTGAGACGAGAAGCAACACATTTGGGAACAGCCAGACTAGAAACGAAAAATCTAGTTTAAACAGGCAGTCTGATTCTGGTGTTGTTCCGTATACTGGTACTATTGAGGTGATGTGCGTGTGCCGTTTAGTGATTCAATGAGCATGTCAGTTAGTGAATTAGAGAGTGTCGAGGCCAGTAACGTGAACGTGGTGGTTCAAGAAGTTGTAGGTGATACTGTGAGTGAGGGTACTACTAATCTGAATTTGTTCTACCCATTGAGTCTGTTGCTCACTGTTATGTTTCGACACATAATTCTGCAATTCCTGCTGGTTGTAATGTACGGATTGAATACCTGAGAGTTAGTAAAGTTCCAAAAGATATTTCTGATCCATTCTTAATTCATGTTCTGTTCGCATCCATAGCGTGGTTAGAGGCTAATAAAAAAAAGGTAATTTATAAGAAACAAAGTTAATTTCGGAAGCAAAATTAAAATTTGGAAAGAACAAAAGCTGGTATAGATACATTAAGTGGAAAGATCGAGGATATTTCTACGGAAAAAACTGGGTAGACTGGGTGTACTACAAGCACAAACTTGAACAAATTTGAAGTCATTGGGGAAGATGTTTCAGTGAGATTTGATGTACCTAGCACACAATTAAGAGGAGAATTTGCCATATTTTGATGAGATTATATCTAGTGTTGAGAATAAAGCTGTTACTGTACGGGGAAGTCAAATTAAGCTGCAGGAAATAGTGAGTGAACAAAATAAGCAATTGCAAGAGAGTTTTCAGCTTAAGAAATTAGTACAAGAAGAATAAAACAGATTTGACAAGAGATGTTGGATGCTTTCCCAAATGAGGAACTTCTTACAGAAATTCATAAACGAAGTTCAAATAATACTGCCTTATTATAAGGATTAGAGAAGGATATTGAAAAGTTAATGGTTAGTTCAGAGAAAGAGATGTCACGGAATAGAGAAGAGGTTCACAAGACCATTAAAAAGCCATTGCTGCTGCACAAGTAGCTGTTGTTGCCGAACACAGCTCACTTAGTACAGTACCCGCTACTGTTGGTGGTTGTAAGGAGGTGAGACGTTTGTTGAATTTGAGAGATGATCAAAAGGAGGTTGCTGGGAAGAGAACAGAGTTCAGCAGTGGAATGACAAGGTTTCAGAACTCTGATAAAAGTTGGGAGAAGGTATTGCTTAGGGTTCTTGCTATAGCAGACCTCATGTGCGCCATTTTGATATGAATTCTGGTCATAAAGATGAGCCAGATCCTGTGTCTCATTAAGAGAGGAGAGATCAATTCAGAACTGTTCAGGCTATGCCAAATGGTGACACTCTTAGTGCAATGCCGACAAGGTATGTAGTGTCAAGAGAGACCACATCATTAGTTAAGCCTGATGTATGTTTCTTGCTGTTCCCAGATGGATGTGCATAAATTTATCTGTGCCATTCCGGTGCATTTGAGTGTTAGTGAACTGCACCTGGATGATTTCCATTCAGGCTGTATGAATTCCTTACTGTGCTAATTTCAATGAATGGTGTAGATCCAAACTACAAGAGGATCAGATACAACGTTCATGTTCTTCACACAGAAGTAAGAACAGGCCTCAGAGTGGGAGAATTTAGTGACACTAAAATTTGTATGTTGTTGTACTCAGATGAGAGTACCGAGCCTTCTTCGTATGTATGTTAATTAATTGTTGTTCGTTTTGTGTGTGCAACTGGGCACCTAATATGTGCTGTCCTTGAAGAGCTTTCTTTTCTTTTCTTTTTTTTTACTTGTTAGGACTCGTTTGCATTAGTATTCATACGAGATAGTTTCTTCTTTGTGGGTGACAGTTTGTGATTACGGAGTATGCAGTGATCGACCACATCTATGACTAGATTATGATTATGCTTTCCATGTGGCTGTTTTGTATATTCTTTTTTCACTTACTTTATTCAAGTGATGAAATAATTTACCTACTTGCTGCATACAGTTTTCTTGGTGTTATGTCTGCTTTCATGAAAAGGTTGCATTGATTTGCCATACCTGTTCTTTATGTTTTGATGACTTGTTTGATGTGTTGGTTTATTTATTTATTTATTTATTTATTGTTCCGTGGGACCAAATTAAGGAGAAGTCTCCATGGTCATGGAACGAGTAAATACATGAAATTATAACCCGATATTAGAAACAGATAAAATGAAATATAAAAAAAACATATTCAGGTGACAAGTCGTAAGTTTAAATAAAGAAAATCAACACTGTTTAACACTGGAATTTGCTTAATTTTTTAGCTCTTCCAGGAGCTCCTCGACAGAATAGAAGGAGTGAGCCATGAGGAAACTCTTCAGTTTAGACTTAAAAGAGTTTGGCCTACTGCTTGATATTTGGTACTGGATGTTTGCGAATGATGTGGTAAGGTGATGCAGTATAATGATTTTTGTTAGTGAGTTGGTTTGAACTATGCCACGGGGTCATGAATAAATATTTTTCCATTCAGTGATGTTTAATACTTGGTGTATGTGATTTGTAAGTGTGAAGTGAAATGTTGTGAAGGTCTACATTTTTCAATTCTTTTATACTTATTGTATTGCTACTCGTTTGCTTAGGTGAAGTGAGGTTTCTGTCCAATATCTATATATGAGTATAGTTCTCTTACTACCAGTCGATCTAAATGTGGAAGTTGTTACAGTCATACGTGAAAAAATGTACGTAGGCAATGGCTAATGAAAGTGAACTGGTAATGAAGAATGTGGGATTGTTTGAATTAATGTCAGCTGTTAACAATCACTTCATGAAATACAAATTAAAATAAGTATTTCACAGTAACCATGGTTACGGAAAATAAATTCGATGTGATTCAGATTTCAAACCATGATAAGTTTGGCAGGGAATAAATAATGTTGCATAAGATCATCAGATGGGCTCCGTTTCAGTAGAGGTTGATTATGTATGACGATTGATGATTTCTCTAGACTGTCGTTGAGGTTGATATTTGTTTGAGGTGAATGTTTCTGGCTGTACTGAATACTGTGAAGATGAAGTTATAAAGTGAAACTGCTTTGTGTAGATATGAATTCACTCCAATGTAGATGCTGGAACAATGTGACGCTGTGGTTTTTTTGTAGACGAGTATATGAGGTTTGTTTGATTCTCCGTTTCATGAAGACTGTTGGTAACCAACGTGTCTTGTTGTGGTTCTTGGTTGAAATTGGGCAGTAGTCCGAAATGGTACCGTGTGCTTAGCGCTGTTCTTCCTATTATTGACGTTTTAGTAAGGAAGTATTTTACTGGTGCCAGGAGCACTGCGATCTATTTGTGAACTGATGACTTATGTGTGCCAGTACATGAATAGTGTACGACCTATAGATACTGAGCTGTTTTGGTGGTATCAAGAGAGCTGCAGCCCAGTTGGTATTTAAAGGAAGAATTCATCACTGCTAGGCAAGAAAAGAGGAACAAATCCTCTTTTATCATTTACGCTACACCGAGGTTCAAAGCTTGTGTGGAACAATAAGTTTTGAAGGAAACTAACAATGTAAAAGACGTATTACTATATACATAACTAGGTCTAGACTGGGACTTAGCATCTATTCCACAATGCCAGGTCTTGTAAGCGATGACATCTCGGTCGGCGAAAGATTCGAGTCCACATAGAGAGGCATTCTCACATCGGACAATAGCAAGAGTAAACCATCCACTTCCAGTACTCCCTGTGCCAGCATCGAGACTGAAATTAACTCGACATCCACAGAAAAAAATAGGTCCCTTCACTATAACAGTTTGTGCGGTTCCATTTGTGCCAAGTTTATTTTCGAAGCTTATTATATGTTTGTAGACAGGCATGCGGTGGCGGCGTTGACGATACACACATCGACGAGGCATAGTGCTTCAATGCTGTTGCAGATAGAGCTCACAGCGGAATGATTCTGCTGGCGTGCACTGCCCGCTTATATAGACACTTGCTATTGTCCGATGTGAGAATGCCACTCTACTTGGACTCGAATCTTTCGCCGACCGAGATGTCATCGCTTACAAGACCTGGCATTGAGGAATAGATGCTAAGTCCCAGTCTAGACCTAGTTATGTATATAGTAATATGCTTTTTACATTGTATACTTGCTCCTGTCGTAAAGTTAGTAATGATGAAAAAATACATGTCTGGATGAAAGGACTTGGTGTACTTGCTGAGAATGTAACTCTAACTGGTGATGTAGCTCTGTACTATAATTATTAATAAACTGTGATCCTCACTGCATTTATTCTGAACAAATGCACAACAATTACGCGAAGCGAAATGTAGTGTGAGGAGGGCTATGCGAGAGGCGTTCAATGAATTCGAAAGTAAAGTTCTATGTACTGACTTGGCAGAAAATCCTAAGAAATTTTGGTCTTATGTAAAAGCGGTAGGTGGATCAAAACAAAATGTCCAGACACTCTGTGACCAAAATGGTACTGAAACAGAGGATGACAGACTAAAGGCCGAAATACTAAATGTCTTTTTCCAAAGTTGTTTCACAGAGGAAGATTGCACTGTAGTTCCTTCTCTAGATTGTCGCACAGATGACATAATGGTAGATATCGAAATAGACGACAGAGGGATAGAGAAACAATTAAAATCGCTCAAAAGAGGAAAGGCCTCTGGACCTGATGGGATACCAGTTCAATTTTACACAGAGTACGCGAAGGAACTTGCCCCCCTTCTTGCAGCGGTGTACCGTAGGTCTCTAGAAGAGCGTAGCGTTCCAAAGGATTGGAAAAGGGCACAGGTCATCCCCGTTTTCAAGAAGGGACGTCGAACAGATGTGCATAACTATAGACCTATATCTCTAACGTCGATCAGTTGTAGAATTTTGGAACACGTATTGTGTTCGAGTATAATGACTTTTCTGGAGACTAGAAATCTACTCTGTAGGAATCAGCATGGGTTTCGAAAAAGACGGTCATGTGAAACCCAGCTCGCGCTATTCGTCCACGAGACTCAGAGGGCCATAGACACGGGTTCACAGGTAGATGCCGTGTTTCTTGACTTCCGCAAGGCGTTCGATACAGTTCCCCACAGTCTTTTAATGAACAAAGTAAGAGCATATGGACTATCAGACCAATTGTGTGATTGGATTGAGGAGTTCCTAGATAACAGGACGCAGCATGTTATTCTCAATGGAGAGAAGTCTTCCGAAGTAAGAGTGATTTCAGGTGTGCCAAAGGGGAGTGTCATAGGACCGTTGCTATTCACAATATACATAAATGACCTGGTGGATGACATCGGAAGTTCACTGAGGCTTTTTGCAGATGATGCTGTGGTGTATCGAGAGGTTGTAACAATGGAAAATTGTACTGAAATGCAGGAGGATCTGCAGCGAGTTGACGCATGGTGCAGGGAATGGCAATTGAATCTCAATGTAGACAAGTGTAATGTGCTGCGAATACACAGAAAGATAGATCCTTTATCATTTAGCTACCAAATAGCAGGTCAGCAACTGGAAGCAGTTAATACCATAAATTATCTGGGAGTACGCATTAGGAGTGATTTAAAATGGAATGATCATATAATGTTGATCGTCGGTAAAGCAGATACCAGACTGAGATTCATTGGAAGAATCCTAAGGAAATGCAATCCGAAAACAAAGTAAGTAGGGTACAGTACGCTTGTTCGCCCACTGCTTGAATACTGCTCAGCAGTGTGGGATCCGTACCAGATAGGGTTGACACAAGACATAGAGAAGATCCAACGGAGAGCAGCGCGCTTCGTTACAGGATCATTTAGTAATCGCGAAAGCGTTACGGGGATGATAGATAAACTCCAGTGGAAGACTCTGCAGGAGAGACGCTCAGTAGCTCGGTACGGGCTTTTGTCAAAGTTTCGAGAACATACCTTCACCGAAGAGTCAAGCAGTATATTGCTTCCTCCTACGTATATCTCGCGAAGAGACCATGAGGATAAAATCAGAGAGATTAGAGCTCACACAGAGGCATACCGACAATCCTTCTTTCCACGAACAATACGAGACTGGAATAGAAGAGAGAACCGATAGAGGTACTGAAGGTACCCTCCGCCACACACCGTCAGGTGGCTTGCGGAGTATGGATGTAGATGTAGATGTAGAAAGATCAAAATAACCGAATCTGAAGTTAGAGAACCAAACGTCGAATGCATTCATGTAAATATCACAAATGTTTTTGGCAGCAACTATTACGTTACTACACCTGCGAAACTCTAAAAGGCAAGTGATGCCGGATATGTACCTCTTCTGGTATCTGGCTTGCCATTTCACCATAAACTGCAAACAAAATTTAAGATTTAATGATTTGCCAGTAAACAAGAGACTAACCTTAAAACGTCTTTGGCACGACTTTGAAGTACACAAGAGCTGATAAATGACAAACGTATATAGACATGCACAGAAACGACGTTACTTTCCGGTTCCCCTAACATGTCTAGATATGCTTAAAAACAAAAAAGACAGACAGGATATAATAAAAAGTAATGAAGCAGTCATATTTAAAAAATGTTACTTACGCTTTGACGCTGATTTCCGTATACTGAAGTGCATGGAGTAGAGTACTCAGCATGGTAGCAGACGTTAGGATTCCTTCTCGTTTCGCTCCAGTATGGACCGCGAAAAGTATGGCTGCTTAAATACCTCTCGCCACACCGTAAGAATTCTAACTCTATCTTTACGGTCCCTATGGGAGTAATAAGTAGGAAGATGAAGAATGTGCACCTTCTTCGCTAAATACCGGTTCATACAATTTTACAAGTAAGCTTTCGTGCGATAATTAATAATTTACCTTCAAATGTCTGCGAATTCAGGTATCTCACCATATCCGTTACGTTGTTCTGTGATTGGTATTGCCCTCCTTTCTACACGTTCAGTATCCCCCGTAAGTCCTATCTCGTTTGAGTATCACATACTTGAGTAATATTCTAAGATGAGAAGCACAAGTGTTCTGTAAGCGATCTTCTGTGTAGACTGATTGCATTCGCCTAGAATTCTACCACTGAACTGGAGTCTTCCGCCTGCTTTAGCCACAGCTGACATTACGTGACCTTTCTGTTTCATAAATTGTTACACACACGTATTTGTATGAGTTCACATATTCCGTTTGTGACTCGTTGATATTGTAGTCACAGTTTTATGAAATGCACAATTTTACGTTTCTCAACATTTAAAGGAAGCAGCCTACTGTAGCATCCCCTTCGAAATCTTATCAAGATCTAACTCGTTATTTTTGGGATAAGTATATAGTTCCACATTAGAAGTTATTATCCTGCTCATTGTAGATCAGTGAAGGTAGAAGGAAAATGGTCGCCTCTATTATGTAAATATATAGCTTCTTTGACATTTGGAAGCAGATGACGTCTCATACCATTCTCCAGTGTGTCACATATTTGCCACCATTCCTTGTCCAATTACTTTGTTTCTGATGAAGACTCCTATCCTTCCACTTACACCACATTATCCAATTTTCTCTAGCGTAAAATCAACTGACGCCAGCAACATCCAGATTATAACATTGTTTTCCAGTATTTCAACATCGCAGGCAGTGGTTCAGCATGACGTAACTAGAGCACCGGTAATGTGTCTTGCCTTCTGCACAGAGTTCCTTCTGGGCGAGGACCTCCTGGCAGCTCCCATCGTGCAGCACGACACATACGAACGCGACGTCTACCTGCCCAAAGGCAGCTGGAGGGACGAGGTGGACCCAGAGCACCCCACCATAGACGGGCCCACCTGGCTCCGCGACTACCCGGCGCCTCTCAACACGCTGCCCCACTTCACCAGGGTCACCTCCTTGTAGCTCTCACTGACTAAAATGTTCCATGTTTCGTATGAAAAATAAAATAAATTATGTCTATCATTTTGAGTTTGTAAATGATGCATTTCAGGAAAGTACGACATATCACCTGCTTTCACCTGATGCCAGTGATAAACAATACCTTCGAAGAGGTATGTAGTTTTGTGTCATAATGTGTTTCATAACATTACCCAAGTTACTTCAATTAGCAGCTCAGATACGTCAAAATGGCGTATCTCACCATTATTAACCCTTTAATCCTTATCCTTACCACCACCTTATCTTATATGAATCAAAATTCTCCCGCAAACTTTGAGTAAGGACTGTAAATGATGCAGAAAATGTGAAAACTGAGACCTTCAGGTTAGTATGTAGTGGCGAACAAGTCTCTGGTCACTACCACGGGAGCATTTGCATGGCGACTGCTCAAATCACACACTACACACCAATTTTGAAAATCTCTCTCTCTCTCTCTCTCTCTCTCTCTCTCTCTCTCTCTCTCTGTCACTCTCTCCCTCCTTTATCTATGGGTGAGTCACTAACTATCGCCACCTACAATAACTTCGAAATAATGACAGTAGCTAAAAGTTGCATGAGACAACGGGGGCCATAATAGGACATCGGTTTTTTGTTGCTAGGTGGGGTCGCTTCAGAGATATGGTCAACTTTGTTTTTTTTTTAAATGGGATGCTATAGTCTGGTACTTTATTTTCTGATAGCGGCTATCGAGACGAATTTAATGATGGGTAACAGTAAGGTCGTTAAAGGTCAACGAAGGTCACAAAGGTGGCATGAACTTCCATTCACAGAAGGAGTTCGAAGTGATGACCATTGGTATCAATGCAGTGCTGCAATCTTCTTATCATGGATTGAGTGGTATTCCTTACCACATTTTCTTGCCCTTAGATAGAAAATATTTCTGTATTAATGAACGCTTTGTGTTCATTTAAGCACTAATTTTATACACATGATCTGAACTTACCTCCCTTATTTATACTGGTGGCTCGTCCATTTATAAAGTATGGCTGCAGTCTAAGATTAATTTTTAAGTTAACTTCTTGTCATCCATCAACTGTATCTACTAATCTTGACTTTCATTCCAATATTTTCAATTTTGATTATGCTGGGTAATACAAATTAACAGAAAACGTAATATTCAATAATTACAAGGAGTCCCAGCGGCTTGTGTGCTCTGTATAGAGATGTATTGAAAGACGTGGAATTATTGCCTGTATAGTTACATTTACACACTAGATTTAGTAATAGACAACGGTACAGTATTAACAGTGACATCTGTATGGTTACAGTATTTTTTCTGTACATTATGTACGGTTTTAAATTAAATTTAACACATGTCTGGTATCGTTGAAACACGAAGCACCTTAAAAGGATTACCGCGCTCTATATGTAGCTACAATCTGTGCCATGATGTGTAACATGAAGAAAGACAAACAACATTTTCATACAAAGCCTTCGCAGAAAGACCCACAATAATGAGTTAATATTCTTCTCTCATAATTTGTCACTTTTCAATGACATTTTGCAATATACCTGCCATCTCTTGCAATGCAAACGTGTACACTTGTACTAATACATTTTACTTTCCTCTTGAAATAAATATTGATGCCCTTCTCGTGTCTGAAGTGTGAGGTACAAGGCGTTGGAGGTGGCGCAGTGGTTAAGATATTGCATATCATTCGGGAAGGTGAAACATCCTAATTACAGCGCAACCAGCGTGATTCAGCTTTTCCTTAGCTTCTCGAAATCATCTCAAACGAAACCAGTAAAGTTCCTTCAGCAAGTCGATGTCACATTCGTTCCACCATGTACGCCCAACTGTCAGTCTTAAATAACTTCGATGCTGGGGGGAACAAGAAACTCTAATCTTACTGCTTTCTGTCTGCTGGTGTTCTCGAGGTGTGAAAAATGTAGTAAACTACACTTGCTTGAAAAAATTGCGCTACCCGTTGTGGCCAGGCGGATCGCCAGTGTCCTAGTGAATTAAAGTTGCCTGTGGTATGCTGACTGTTGAAGTATAACGCCACCCACGAAACAGACAATCCAGCCTATACCAAGGAGCAAACAATGTGCGAATTTCAGGAAAGAAACGTGCACAATTTACAAAAGAAATGAAGCAACAGTGGAGATTAATGTGCCGTCGTCTTCGTAGCAATTATGGTCGAAGCCTTTGCTTGGCTGGTGCGGTTCTGCAGTACATTTCTTGAACCGTGGCGGCATTTGCCGGAAGTGCATCACTGAAGCAAAGAAACCCTTCAGCCTACTTGTTAGACATGGACTTGAGCCTTCCCTGTGGTGACTAAACCATTCAGCCACCTGTTGCTGCCGCGCACTGAAGAGATGGTACTCCAAAGCCGGTCTATTCAGTCCTGCAACAGGAGTCTTCAATGGCAGCCAACTTATTAACAAACCCAAGCAAAAGCGCTTGCATTGTAACCTGTTCTTTCCACTGCACGTTTCAGAAAGCACGTTCGCGGTTCTAGGCGCTTCAGTCCGTAACCGCGTGACCGCTACGGTCGCAGGTTCGAATCATGCCTCGGGCATGGATGTGTGTGATGTCCTTAGGTTAGTTTGGTTTAAGTAGTTCTAAGTTCTAGGGGACTGATGACCTCAGCAGTTGAGTCCCATAGTGCTCAGAGCCATTTGAACAAAGCACGTTCCCGTTTTCCAGCCCCACTATTTATCCGATTCTAAAGACATTTACCTCTACATACCCACTCCGAAAGACGCCGTAAGGAGGTTACCCCGTATCACTACTAGTCGTTTCTTTTTCCTGTTCCACTCACACAAAGACTGCCTTTTTTGTCACCGTATGAGCCGTAATTTCTCATATCTCATATTTCGGGTCCTTGTTGTTGTTGTGGTCTTCAGTCCTGAGACTGGTTTGATGCAGCTCTCCATGCCACTCTATCCTGTGCAAGCTTCTTCATCTCTCAGTACCTACTGCAACCTACATCCTTCTGAATCTGCTTAGTGCATTCATCTCTGCCCTCCAATACTAAACTGGTGATCCCTTGATGCCTCAGAACATGTCCTACCAACCGATCCCTTCTTCTGGTCAAGTTGTGCCACAAACTTCTCTTCTCCCCAATCCTATTCAATACTTCCTCATTAGTTATGTGATCTACCCATCTAACCTTCAGCATTCTTCTGTAGCACCACATTTCGAAAGCTTCTATTCTCTCCTTGTCCAAACTATTTACCGTCCATGTTTCACTTCCATACATGGCTACACTCCATACAAATACTTTCAGAAATGACTTCCTGACACTTAAATCTATACTCGAGGTTAACAAATTTCTCTTCTTCAGAAACGCTTTCCTTGCCATTGCCAGTCTACATTTTATATCCTCTCTACTTCGACCATCATGAGTTGTTTTGCTCCCCAAATAGCAGAACTCCTTTACAACTTTAAGTGTCTCATTTCCTAACATAATACCCTCAACATCACCCAACTCAATTCGAACCTCCAAGTTTTTATTTCTTCTCCATGGATTTTAATACCTACTCCGAATTTTTCTTTTTGTTTCCTTTACTGCTTGCTCAATATACAGATTGAATAACATCGGGGAGAGGCTACAACCCTGTCTTACTCCCTTCCCAACCACTGCTTCCCTTTCATGTCCCTCGACTCTTATAACTGCCATCTGGTTTCTGTACAAATTGTAAATAGCCTTTCGCTCCCTGTATTTTACGCCTGCCACCTTTAGATTTTGAAAGAGAGTATTCCAGTCAAGATTGTCAAAAGCTTTCTCTAAGTCTACAAATGCTAGAAACGTAGGTTTGCCTTTCCTTAATCTTTCTTCTAAGATAAGTCGTAAGGTCAGTATTGCCTCACGTGTTCCAGTATTTCTACGGAATCCAAACTGATCTTCCCTGAGGTCGGCTTCTACTAGTTTTTCCATTCGTCTGTAAAGAATTCGTGTTAGTATTTTGCAGCTGTGGCTTATTAAACTGATTGTTCGGTAATTTTCACATCTGTCAACACCTGCTTTCTTTGGGATTGGAATTATTATATTCTTCTTGAAGTCTGAGAGTATTTCGCCTGTTTCATACATCTTGCTCACCAGATGGTAGAGTTTTGTCAGGACTGGCTCTCCCAAGGCCGTCAGTAGTTCCAATGGGATGTTGTCTACTCCGGGGGCCTCGTTTCGACTCAGGTCTTTCAGTGCTCTGTCAAACTCTTCACGCAGTATCCTATCTCCCATTTCATCTTCATTTACATCCTCTTCCATTTCCATAATATTGTCCTCAAGTGCATCGCCCTTGTATAGACCCTTATGCGAAATGTATGTTGGCGGCAATAGTATCTATCTGCAGTCAGCTTCAAATACCGGTTCTCTAAATTTTCTCAATTGCGTTCCTTGAAAAGAACTTCGGCTTCCATTCAGGAATTCCCATTTGAGCTCCCGAAGCATTTCTGTAACACTAGCGTGTTGCTCGGACCTGGCGGTAACAAATCTAGGAGCCTGCCTCTGAATTGCTTCGATGACTTTCCGTAATTCTACCTGGTGCGGATCCCAAACTTTCGAGCAGTTCTCAAGAATAGGTCCTACTAACGTTCTATATGCGGTCTCCTTTACAGATAAACAACAGTTTCCTGAAATTCCCCCAATAAACCCAACTTCGACCATTCGTCTTCCTTACCACAATCCTGACATGCGCGTTCCTTTTCATATCGCTTTGTAACGTTACGTCAATCAGGACAATACTAATGCTCTATCCGAACATTCCCAATCTAATGTCTTAGTTTTCCAAGATAATCAACATATTGTCCCAACGGGAAGGAGCCAAACATCTCGGATTATTAAGGATTTGCTGTGTCACAACAGCACGCGACTGGTTTTTCGACATTATGCTGCGCACGAGTTTCATGAAGATCATTCGACGTGGCACACACTGGACGACCTTCTTGCGGCTGTTGTGTGTGAACTCAAACTGGTCCAGATTTGAAAGTGGCCGCCACTAGTAGAACTGTAGCGCTTATCTTGTGTCACCTTTGGTGCACGCCGCTCCCCAGCAGAGCTCTAGTACACGTTCGCTGAGTTTAAACTCTCAACACATCGCCACTCTATCTTTGAAAAACGTTTCTGTGCATATATGAAGAACCACTATGTCAAAGAATTCGTCTATTCAACACATCCAGAAAGATACCACTGCACCCGATTTTGACATCAAAACCTGTGGAAATCGTGACCCCTGACATCGCAGAACCATCACCTCAGGCTCGTGGGGTCGCCAAATGTCTCGTAGCTGTGTGTGATTTATTTTCTAAATTCTTAGACTCTTATGTCACAAAAACTGCTACCACAGCCTTGATTATCAAACAATTTAGGAGACAATCTGAGCAGTCCTCTTAGATTGTTTGCAGATGATGCTGTGATTTACCATCATGTAAAGTCAGCAGATGGTCATAACTAATGGAAAATTATTTAAGAAGATATCTACATTGTACAAAAAGTGGCAATTGATTCTAAATCATGAAAATAGTGAAGTCATCCAAATAAGCACTAAAAAGAATCCTCTAAATTTCAGTTACACGATAAATCACGCAAATCTAAAGGCAGTAAACTCGTCTAAAAACTTATGTACTACAATTACGAATATTTTAAATTGGAACGATCACACAGACACTGTCACGGGGAAAACAAACCAGAGACTTCGATTTATTGGTAGAAAATGTAACACTTCTACTAAATGCCACAGTTGTACTAAAGAGACTGCTTTTTTCTTAAATTACGCTTGTCCGCCCTCTTCCGGAGTATGCTGTGTGGTGTGAGATGCGCATCAGATAGGATTGATGGAGAACATCAAAAAAGGTCATTGAAGGGCAGCTCGTTTTGTATTACTGGTACCCGCCAAACACGATTTTAGGATGAACTAGTTTCACCTAGGTGAAACTCGTTCATCCTGTTACCGATAGGATAAAACAGTTTACCCTAGGTCGAATCGGCTTATCCTAGTTAGAATTTACATGCTTTAGGATAAACTGGTACGTCCTAGTCTGAACTAATTTCACCCAGTTTGTGTCTTCTATAAGCTTTTCAAAGTAAACTGAGTAAAGGACTATAAATAAAATAGTCAAAATGATTCATTAAAGTTATTTATTAACTAATCAGTAATTTCACCTCTATCACTAGATAAGCTTACATATATCCATCCACAGAAATCACCTTATTGCAATTTGCTTTTTTTTACATATTTTTGCAAGGTTTACTTTGGTGGCACTTAGAATTGCAGAGTACTTTGTTTTTCTTACAATTGCATTTGTTTGTTGTTGTTTTTCACGCAACTGCACTTCACGAAGCCTTGCCCTGATCCAACAGAATGTTTTGTGGCTGCAGTCCTTAAACATATTTCAATATCCTGGTTAATATCTCCCACATCTAAAAACTTTTGCATGCAGCCCTCAAAATCAGTTCTATAAAATATAAAGAAGTTAAAACAAATATTTTTTAATATTTTATTAGAAAAACTGTGGAAAATTTTAATAAAATCATACCTGAAATATTGTTTTTGAAGTACGCCATGTTTGGTGCCAACTTTGTAGAGGCACTCATCAGTCTTTTGAAGTATTATTCCAGTTATGTTTCGAAGGTCACATCTGCCTTTAGCAACGTCTGGAATAGGTATAATTACATTGTCTGTAATGTCGGCTGGAGGATGGGATTTGTCAGAGGAAGCTTTCATTCTTTTAGCTTGTTTTTTTTTTAATTTTCACACAAATTCAAGGAAAGATTGGTTGGATGAATCCCTTCTCGACCAACTGGCTAGCTGACAGAGGCAGACAACGCACAGCCTAAAGCAGTGGTCGTCAAACTTTTTTGCTTAAGGGCCAAAACTAGCAATATGATGTGGCACTTCGGGCCGAAGATTTCCAGGTCTTTTTATTAACTGGTAAGCCACGTAAATGGTGTGTTACGAACCACCAACAGACTAGCTACAGCAAAAAAAGGGAGAGGTTTAGCACTAACTTCCTAGCATTTATCGTTAAAGTCGATACCACTCGGACCACTACGTGTAGAATGTTCTCTGTTTCAGATTGTTGCCACCCTCTATGACCCGTAAATTGTAACACTGTAATTGGCCGACGAAATGTTTCTGCGTTGTCTTTCTGAACAGATGGTTAATAACAGCAAATGGATTTATACTTAAATGTAATGTGCAACATGAGACATGATCACAACTGTTTTCTACATGTTTTGAAAGTCATTGTTTCTTCAACTCACTTGACTGAACTGCAACAGCCTTAATTTTATTTCATACTAGATGAGGTATCTGGCATTGGCTAGATATTTATTTATTCCAGTGTTACGTTATTCTGTCTCTTCCTTCTCTCACTCTCTGTCGTCCATCTCGACTTTCCCCTCAGTCACCATCTCTTCACCCCTTTATGTGTCCATTTCGCACTCCCCCTGTATGTGTCCATGTCCTCCTCCCCCTTCTCCCTGCACATTACCATCCCCCTCCCCAATAAGACGTTGCCTTTGCTTACCCCATAATATATCTTTACAGATTGTAAATAATATGTGTATCAGTGTGGTTGAAATCGATACGGGGGTTTAGGAGGAGAAGTGAAGGATAAACACACTTACACACACACACACAGACACACACACACACACATATATATATATATATATATATATATATATATATATATATATATATATATATATATAAAGAGCTAATGACTAATGATTTCTTTTAACAAATATGTACCGCATAATACCGTCTCTATAATGCGTATTCACGAATCCAACGCACATTCATTTAAGATTGATTCAGTAGCAGATAACTGGTATGAGGCACACGCACCCATTTGTTGTCAGCACTGAGAAACAAACAAGAAAACATTTTCATTATTCCGTCCCCTCCTACCGCAAGGACAAATCTATTTGCCCCTGTACCAAGTAGCACTTGTAAAGGTGACAGAACAACTTTACGCGCTCCTACTTACAATGCTTTAAGTATATTTTTCATTTGACGAAAGAGACAGATACAGCCGAAAGCTGCAAACCATTCATTCTTTACCGGATTTATCGTTCTTCAGAAACTGTAAACGTTAGCACTTGTTAAAATGAAATAGTACTTTCGGAACAAACCCCTCGCAACTGCTGGATGTATGTGACTCCTTCGCCAAATAACATTGCTGTGCAATTGCTGACAACAATAAGCCATGTTTGTGACACTGAAATTCTGCAATACAAGGAAAAAGATTTTCAAATACCCGTCCGTCGGTTTGACAACTATTAGATTATGAGAGATATATTCGTAGGAGACATACGAGTAGTTGTGTCACGTTGTCAAGAATTACATTTTTAGTCATTCTTCAATAAAGTGTTGAGACCGACTGGAATAATCGTTGTGGTAGCATGAGTCAATGATGACGTGTCATTCACAGACTTTCACAGAATGTCTGTCATCATGTTTATGAGTGCTGAAAACTGCATAAAATGCTGCTGATCAAATTTCAGTAAATTGGAAAAAAGCATACAGTGCATCTGACTAATTCATTCCAGTTTAATTATAGGTGTGAAAATAAAATTCACATAACTTGCATAATCTTACAATATTTATGTAGCTAGACAGGAGCATATGAAGGGTGAAGGGAAGGAAGAGAATCATTAGTAATTTTGAGTCACCACCAAAAACAAATTTGGGATCAGTGTATCTTGTTCCTGAAATTTATTTTAAAGTACTTTCATGCAAGAAGAGATAGATGTATTATTAAAATATTATATGACATTACTCAAATGGCCACAAAAACTTTATTATAATTGCATTAATCTCAAACTTCCAAAAAAATGTAGAAATAAATAAGAAATTTACAAAAAATAAGAAAAGGACAGATGTCCTGCACATACAACAGGCTATATAAGAAAGCTACAGGTCTCTTGCTGAATTTGGTTTTTATTCATTATAATTGCAAAACAAATGTAAATACAAATATATAATTTTTCATTAATGTGACTTGAGATGTTGAACTTTTTTGGCTATGTCGTCTATATCTGCGTCGTTTGGGCTCCAGGCAATCCTCATTGCGTCTTCTAAATGACTGGACAACCGATTATGATATTTATTTTTCAGGTACTTCATTTTTGAAAATGAAGCTTCATAAAAGTTGAAGAAAGTAGTGTTAAAATGAACTGTGCACAGTCTCGTAAATTTTTATAATTGTTAGGCACACATTTCCAAAATTCAGAGTACTGTTGTGTTTCACGATGTTCTATAAACAGAGCTTTAAGCTGTGTGTCATGCTAAAGTTCGGGTATTTCATTTAGAAAATTAGTTTTAGGAAATCCAAATTGGCAGAATACTTTGAGATCATGGCCATCATGCCAAGGGTTCTCTACGAGAATGAAACAGCTTCGAATATTTCTAACATCTGCAAATCTGTTTTTTATTTCTTCCAAAAAGGCTTCCAAATATTCTTTCATGTGTTGGTAAATAGTTTCGGCGATAGTTAAGCCTGATCGGAGCTTAGCAACAGTTGGAAAATTAGACAGATCTTTTACTTCGAGTTCATTTATATATAATTGCAGTTTGGCTTCAAATGGAAATATTTTGTTAGTCATTTGCCAAATTATCTTGTTTGGTTCTTGTAATTCCAAGTTAAGTGTGTCGAATTTTTGTGTAACCCCGGTCAAAAAGCTGTAAGTATCCACCATTCATCATCTTCAAGTTCAGGATAATTTTTGAAACTTAGTTGTATGAATGAAATAATTTCAGATATCAAATTGACAAACCGTTCCAGCACTTTTCCGTTGCTTGGCCGTCTGACAGCAGTATGTAGGAGAACATCACTGTAACAAGTTTGCAATTCCTGCAGAAGTTCTTTAAGTTTTCAGTGATTAAGCTCATGGGCAGGAATGAAATTTATAACGCTTATAACCGTTTGCATAACATTCTTACATTTGGTATTTGAAATTTGACGTGGCAAACTTTCTTGATGCAGTAAGCAGTGAATGGAGAGTAAATTTGCCAAATTCCATTCCTTCTTAATTAGTGCTATCGAACCATTGTTAACGCCCGTCATTGACAGATAATACATGTTACACAATGAGAAATTTCTGTCAAATCGGCTGCGAGGAAGAACACGCTGAGTTGCGCTATAAAAATAAGCTTTTCTTTTCCTTTTGGCAGCCATTCTTGGTATGGTCTTCAGTCCGAAAACTGGTTTGGTGCAGCTCTCCTTGTTACTCTATCGTGTGCCAGCCTCTTCATGTCTGAACAACTACTGCAACCATCGTTCCGCTGAATCTGATTACTGTATTCATCTCTCGGTCTCCCTCTGCGATTCGCAAAATAAGAAAATAGTCCTACCTGTTAGCACATTAAAACCATGCGAAATACTGTCATTAAAGCTATCGTCCTCACAAATCCAGGAGCCTCGTGCCCCGTGTACTAATGATTGCAACCGATTTACACATTCATTTTGTCTTCTATTCCCAATTAATATACCGTTTACAATAACAATAGAACAGAGAGAGGGGGGAAAGGAGAGTGGGGGAGAGAAGGGAGAAGCAAATGGATGTAAAGAAGGGGAAGGAGGATATGGATAAAGAGAAGAGGGAGGAGAAGGACAGGGAGAGTGTGGGATAAGAGATGCACAGGGAGTGGCGGGAGGAGAAGGAAGGTGATGAACAGTGGTAGTAGGGTGAGGAAGAGGAGATGGACAAAGGGAAGGGGAGGAGAAGGAGATTGAGAGAGAGGGGAGGAGAAGGAGATAAGGACGAATCCAATTCCCATACATTTTTAGCAATTGCGAAGAAGTTTCGGGTTCGCTAGTAGTTGTATAAATTCTAAACAAGAAGAGATATTTGTTTATAAACTCCTATGGGAAACAGTTTTCGTGCTTGAGTGATATTAGTAAAAAATGGAAACATCAATAATGACTATGTTAAACGTAAAGACACTCTGTTAGTGGCACCCCACGAGGTTATATATATATAGCACAGGTTACTTTTTTTCTGTATATGTTTCAACAGTCGGACTAAAACAATACACAGAAATCGTGCGTATGACGCGTGATATAGGAGAAATGAGCAGCCAGTCACACTAGTTTTAAGCCAAGATGCTGTTTGAAAGAAATATTTTCATATATTGTTAGGTACGAAATAAAGTTTTTTACTTAGAGATAAGACAAGCAAATGACTTTCCTTAGTACTTGTATTGACGAGTATTCTTAGCTGCATAATCTGTTGGTAGCAAGTCATAGTATTCAGTGTAATGCGAATTATGAACTGTTCAATGAGTATTTCACCCTAATCTCTAGTTCTTGATCTCTTTCACGATCGTGTTTTTTCTTTTTTTTTTTTTTATTCTTTGTTTGGTCCGAGCTCGCATAAGTGACGATTTATCGCATGTGAGCATAAAACAATAGAATTGCATTTATACCTATATTGCTTTATGTATAAAAGAAATGAAAAAAACTATAATTACTTGTAATTATAAGGCCACTGAGTTCCATACGAGATTTACCGCCATAACAGTTACACAAAAAACAAAAAAGGATTTTGCAAAGACACACAATGAGACACTATATTCTGTATGATACAGAAAAGCTATTCTCGATATTCCTTGACCCAAGTACTGTAAAGAAAGTTTTACAGTCCGTGGGACTAAGATACAGAATTTGTTAGTTCCTGCGCGAAGTTATTAGTCGCACTTGTGGATATAAACCTAGTGTTTCTTTTCCTCGAATCCGAGCGGGAAAAGAAGTATGTGCGACGCTCTTGCAAGGGAAGATGCAACTTGGAGCACTCAGACAGGCATTTAAAAGTGCATAGAGCCCGTGTACTCACCTCTGATGTGCTGGTAGCAATGTGGAAACCAGTCATGAATCCAAGGACTCTCCTCGCCTTCTGTATATCCTGCAACTGGTGACAAATCCCCTCACCCATATAAACACGTAGAACCGGCTACAATCCGCTTAGCCGCGGACGTGAATGAACTTCCTGCGCGAATAGTGGGTGTCAATAATGCCGTGTGAAAGCTAATTGTTGACGTGTATCTTGTAAACTAAATCACGCACCGTTACGCTGCACTGACATTTGCTTATTGCTAGCCATGAACACTTACGTGACATAACCAACAAAATGTTTCATGTGAAATATCTGAGGACAGTCGTATTTGTAATGACGTTATGTGTTCGCATCTAGCAAACAGCGTTACCAACTTACAGCTAATGAAAGAACTGTATGTCCCCACAGATTCGGGTCATGGAAGTGCATAAATATTTATATACATATCTGTAAATTATAATTTCTCTATAACATGAACGTACTAATGAACTTTATCATAGGGCAATATCGCATGTCACGCCTTAATGAAAAACTGATCCTGCCCCTACGACTGTGTCACGTATCCCGTGACAACCGGTTTGCAGAACAACACGCCAGCCGACCTGAGCGGCGACCGGCAGTTGTCCTTCGCTGACCACGCCCCCGCACCCCAGCTGACTGCGTCACAGGCCTGTCGTTGCCCGGCAACACTCGACGCCTGCTGCTTTCGCTCGCCGCCGCACAACGATGCTGCAATCTTGATTGAGTCCTCGACCTCGTCTTTGTATTTTTATGTACAGAATGTTTCCCGAGAACTAAAGTTCCATAAAACTAGAAAAATTAGACGTTAATTAAACAGAAAGATTACGCCACTTTATTCGACAATTTATGTGTGGAAAGGACACAATTTTGAACCCACTATGAACAAACCTTTTTATACGTGTAAATAGTGAAAAGAGTGTAAAATCGGGGATTCTGCATGTTCATGAAACATGACTGTGCCTCATGAACACATTACTAAGTATAAAATTTTTAGTCAAAGTACTAAATGTATAGAATGTGATGACGTCCCACTCTCCGCTGTTTTGATAAATGAACCAATAACGTTAGACTAATTGTTGAGTTCTCATTAAGTACTGAAACATAAAAATCAGTTCTGAGCACTATGGGACTTAACAGCTGAGGTCATCAGTCCCCTAGAACTTAGAACTACTTAAACCTAACTCACCTAAGGACATCACACACATCCATGCCCGAGGCAGAATTCGAACCTGCGGCCGTAGCGGTCGCGCAGTTCCAGACTGAAGCGCCTAGAACCGATCGGCCACATCGGCCGGCTAAAAATCAGTTACGTTATCATTTGTATACCTGTCAATTATCTTGAATGTTTTTGAGAAGTTACTATATGGGTAAAGTTTCCTTAACAATTTAGTCTTCAAATATTTTATTTTTTACATTCAAACGGGCGGTAAAACGTGTCATTATATTTTTGCCCTAATTTTTTATTCTCATAATCGGTAATGTAATGTTGTCTAATAATGAAACCTTCTTTCGTTTATAAGGAAGACACGATTTTAACGTACCGTTATGTTCAAAGATTGTGATTAACAAGCCCAAACTTCCAGAAGTTGTAAAAGTGGTGCATGCAAAGCTACTTAGAGTAAAAAAAAGAGCGCTGTTTCTTTAGATTCTTCTTCTGTATCACCTGGTCGAACTGAGCATATGTAAGTGTCGTAGTCGTAATATATTTGTTCAAGGTTACTTAAATCTATCTGTTGTGTTGTCTCCCGTATTGATCCAAGCGATTACCTTGGCTTTTAATCATTCATGTTACGATTCCTGAATATTACAGCAAGTAAAATAGGCGAGGCTGGCGGCGGATTATTTGAACACTCAGATGGGAAGTGATTAGTGTTCTTTCGTTAACGACTTTTCATTGGCGTAATACAACGCAGATCTACAAGTAAACTTCAAGAGGGAGGATTTTTATTAGGTAAATTGTGGTATGAAAGTGGATTGAGGATTGTCTTCATGTTGCAGCTGTTCTATTATTCTAAATTGCTTCATCTGTAAACTTTTAAATTCTTGCTGCAACTCATATGTCCCTCATTAGCGACGTGGGGCTAACCCTTCACACCTCGAGGGAATCTTCGGAAGCAACCGACTACCAGATGGTTCGATTAATCTTTTGTTCGTACATACAGTTCCGACAATCACTTAGCACTTCAGAATCGCTACAGATTCCATCTAGGTTTCCACTGGTCCTAGACAGGCGGAGTTCATCATATTCTGGGTCCCAATGTGTACACTCTAGATGCGCCTCACTTCGCAATGGGGGGGCCAAGCGCCCTGGGAGTGTGAAGGCTGCTGCCTCATCATCCCTTTTCCGTGCAAGCGAGGCCTTAAGCTTCCTACAGGCGAATGACCCACGCACATGCTAGACTTCTTGCGCCGTTCTTTCATCTGATATGACCTCACTCAATTTCGTCTTGTCAGGTTACGTAAATACACTGATCAAGCAGAGTATTATGACTATCGACGTACTATCGATATAAACCTGTCCCCACTATAGCAGTGTCACCTGGCGACGAATGACTGCTAGTCTGACACATGCACGGTGCATGTTGTGTGAGCGAACATGTTGTCCGCGTGTAGAATGGGGCAGACGGGCGAACTGAGTTTGACCAAACGTAGATTCTGATGCACCGGAGGCTCGGCACGAGCATTTCGGAAACCACGACTTGTCGAGTTTTCGAGGAGGCCGTTGTGAGAGCCTTCAACACGTGACGAAACGAAGCTGAAACAACCTGCAGGCGTCGTGGGTTTGGGTAGAATTGTAAAACAGTACAGGCGGCCAACTGTGGCGAAATTAACATCAGATTTTAATGCTGGGCAGAGTTCAAAAATGGTTCAAATGGCTCTGAGCACTATGGGACTTAACTGCTGAGGTCATCAGTCCCCTAGAACTTAGAACTACTTAAACCTAAGGACAACACACACATCCATGCCCGAAGCAGGATTCGAACCTGCGACCGTAGCGGTCGCGCGGTTCCAGACTGTAGCGCTTAGAACCGCTCGGCCACCCCGGCCGGCGCTGGGCAGAGTACAAGTGCATGTGAATACGGAGTGCACCGAACACTCTTAACGATGGGTCTCCGCAGCCGACGACCCATGGATGTGCCAATCTTAACACCACGACATAGGCAACTACGATTGAAATGGGCACGTGAACATAGCACTGGACTTGGAGAAGTGGCAGATCGTTGCATGGTCTGATGAATCCCGATTCTTCATTAAGCCGATGAGAGGGCGCGAATCAGTCGTGTGCCAGGGGAACCGCTCCTTGACACTGCACTACGAGAGGGAGGCAAGCTGGCGGCGGCCCAATTATGCTCTGGAGAATAGTCACGTGACGATCCATGGTACTAGTGGACCTCGCGAAAGAGACCATGGCGGCCAAGGAGTATTGTGCACTGGTTTCAGAGAACGTACACCCTTTCATGACCATCATGTTTCCCGATGGGGGTAGCATATTTCAAAAAGATAACATGCTGCGTCATAAGGGCAGATGTGTGGTGGAGTGATTCTAGGAACAGAGTGGCGAGTTCCAATTGATGTTCTGGGCCCCTACCTCGCCAGATCTGAACCCAATCTAACACATCTGAGATGTGATTGATCGTGGCGTCAGAGCTCATAGACCCCCTCCCCGGAATTTACGGGAATTAGGCGACTTGTATGTACAGATATGGTGCCAGGTCCCTCCAGCAACATACCAAGACCTCACTGCTTCCATGCCACGACGCGTCGCCGCTGTTATTCCTGCCAAAGGTGGATGGTTCAAATGGCTCTGAGCACTATGGGACTCAACTGCTGTGGTCATAAGTCCCCTAGAACATAGAACTACTTAAACCTAACTAACCTAAGGACATCACACACACCCATGCCCGTGGCAGAATTCGAACCTGCGACCGTAGCGGTCATGCGGCTCCAGACTGTAGCGCCTTTAACCGCTCGGCCACTCCGGCCGGCTGCCAAAGGTGGACATACCGGCTATTAAGTAGGTGGCCATGATGTTCAGGATGATGAGTGTATGCGTACGTGTCATCTCCAAAGACTGGAGAGGATTTCATGACAAAAATTTTCATTGCCTGCTGCAGTGTGTAAAACATACTGAGACTGTTACAATGGTGTAATGTGATCACTACACAAAGCTACTGGGGGACTGAACTTTAGACCAATGTCCTAAAAAAAAAAGCTGAAATAAGTTACATTCATTGCCTACCACCGCAGGTGCCGGAGATCTTGCATCGAGTCAGCAGCTTGGTAAAACCTACGTCACAGGTTTTGAGAGACATTGGTCTTCCGTTACCGTTGTCTGACTGTTTCATTAGTGAAAATCAGTTTACTCATGAAAACTGAATGCTATCCAGTAATGACAAAGAAACAGAGGTATAATTAATTTTGATTTTGCTAATTGGAAACGGCAGTCTCAATATCGTTATCAGTATTTTGCAAACATGTGCAGCACGGATCATAAATTTAAGTACCACGCATGATAAACCACTCTTCGAATATCGCAGTAGATGATAAACATCTTTGAAAAAGAGTTTAAATAGCCTTCACGAGTACTAAGCTATTGTTCACAAACGCATTTTCTGAAGATGATGATTTATTTGTTTTCTTATAATCGTATAACTTCTTTCTGTTCCGGTACATAAGGTCTGATCTTTATGATGACCGTTATCCAGAATACTGTTATCAGTCTGTAAACAGCTCTCGTACCTCAATCTCAGCTGATGTTTATGACTGTGAATTATGTCGATCTTGACACATGGTTTCTTTAAAGATAAAAAACTGATGATTGTGATTTTATGTTAACCTTGTCGTTGAGTTCCCTACGGAAGAGATACACGGGGAGCTGTAATATACACGTCAAAAAAAGTTTTGTATCATCTCGGTTCCGAGAGTTCCGGAACCTGTACAGAAAATTGGAATACAGATCAACATAAACGTCATTTCCGCCCTTTTTATTGCTCATGAAAACCACACATTGCATGTTGTACCACCATACAGTGAGACCTTCAGAGGTGGTGGTCCAGATTGCTGTACACGCAGTAGCACGTCCGTTTTCATTTATGCATGCCAGTATTCGTCGTGGCATACTATCCACAAGTTCATCAAGGCACTGTTAGTCCAGATTGTCCCACTCCTCAACGGCGATTCGGCGTACATCCCTCAGAGTGGTTGGTGGGTCATGTCGTCCATAGACAACCCTTTTCAATCTATCCCAGGCATGTTCAATAGGGTTCATGTCTGGAGAACATGTTGGCACTCGCTTTGGCTCACTACGAGACGCCTGGACACTTCCCTTGTTGAGAGCCCGTCCTGGCATAAAGTAACAATGCGCACGCGAATCGAACCGCGGTATTGACCGTCTAGGCATGGTTGAACTACAGACAACACGAGCTATGTACCTCCTTCCTGCTGGAATGACTGGAACTGTCAGATCCCCTCCGACTATTAGGCGCTGTTCGTGTATGGTTGTTTACATCTTTGGCCGGGTTTAGTGACATCTCTGAACTGTCAAAGGAACTGTGTCTGTGTTACAAGAGCCACAGTCAACGTCTATCTTCAGGAATTCTGTGAACTGAAGTGATGCAAAACTTGTTTTGATGTGTGTATATTTATAATTTCCTCACTTAATATTCGGCCTTATAACTTTGTAGAAAGACTTTCTCGGGATACTTGTTGTCTGTCTTCAAGTGTTTGCTGGTTTTACATACGTTTTCCAGAATTTCCACAGTGCTCTTCAGTAAGTCGAACAAATCTGTGACCCGGAAAGAAATTTTCCAGTCTGCAGCAAGATTAGAACTGTATGCTGGGCCGTGTTGGTCGGATTCGACAACTTGCCGTTCACTGGCAATGCTCGCACAGCGTGGAAAGCGAGAGAGAGGTACTGGAAAGTTAGCAAAGCTGTGCGCACGGACTGTGACCCGTGATGTGTTTGCTTGGAGTGGGTAGGAGGGGCGGAGGGGGGGGGGGGGCGGAGGGGGGGGGGGACGGTACCCACGAAAGGCAAACATTCGGTTTGTAGTCCCGTCCGGAACATAGTTTCAGTCCGTCAGAGAATTTTAGACCCGTGACCAAACGTGCTGCCCTTCTTTGTACACCAGTTCGGTACAGGTGCCACACACATTAGTAACATTCTAAGATTGGTCGCAAGGCACAATAATTTTGTTACCATCAAGCTTAATAGGTAACAAAATAAAAAAGTGACCTTATATCTTTTATCCAATTCTCTACATACTCACCAACGTTCTCAACACGTTTCTCCCATCGTGATATCAATTTCAGTATGCCCTGTTCATAGCAGTCCATTTTGTTGGAAAATGGCTCTGGGCACTGTGGAACTTAACTTCTAAGGTCATCAGTCCCCTAGAACTTAGAACTACTTAAACCTAACTAACCTAAGGACATCACACACATCCATGCCCGAGGCAGGATTTGAACCTGCGACCGTAGCGGTCGCGCGGTTCCAGACTGCAGCGCCTGGAAACGCTCGGCCACCCTTGCCGGCATTTGGTTGGAATATGGACATCTGTGGACGGCTGTTTTCACTTCTGCATCTGCCATAAAGCGTTGGCTGGCTAGTAATTTCTTCATGAGACTGAACAGCTGAAAATCCGACGTGCAAGGTCCAGAACGTATGGTGGATGCTGGATCGTCTCCCACCCAAATTTGGCGATTTTCTCACTAACAAGAGCAGCAACTTGGGGACGGTAGTTGTCATGAAGAAATTTGACAGCGTCAGCATTAATTTTGTGGCATTTATCATGAAAGACACAGCGCAACTTTAACAAAATTCTAATGTAGGCTTCAGCATTGACAGTGGTCCCGTGTTCAACAAAGTCCACTAGTAACACATTATGCATGTCCTAGAACACCGTGAAAAGCACTTCCCTAGCAGACTGAGTCACTTTCAGTTTTTTTCGTACTGGGGAACCAGCATGTTTGCACTCCACTGAGGGCTGCTTGGTTCGGGCGTGCAATGGTACGCCCACGACTCATCACCAGCGACGACTGCTTTCATAAAGTCACGCCCTTCTGCGGGGTAACGCAACAACTGATCCAAACTTGTCATTCGCTGGCCCTTGAGGTTGTCTGTCAGGTTCTTAGGCACCCAGCGAACACTATCATTACGAAATTTGAAAGCGTCACGAACAATATCGTACACAGCACCTTAGGAAATCTTGAACAGCTGCGATAACGTTCGCAGATGCACACGCCAGTCGTTCAAAATTGCTGCATCAATGGCTCCGGCATTTTGCGGGGCTGCAGTTGTTACCGGCCGCCGGCCAGAGCATAGAGAATCGCTAAGGTTCATACGGCCCTCTTGGAAGAATGCACCCCAAACGGAGAGATTGCTAACAAGGGAACCTCCCCATCGCACCCCCCTCAGATTTAGTTACAAGTTGGCACAGTGGATAGGCCTTGAAAAACTGAACACAGATCAATCGAGAAAACAGGAAGAAGTTGTGTGGAACTATGAAAAAAATTAGTAAAACATACAAACTGAGTAGTCCATGCGCAAGACAGGCAACATCAAGGAGAATGTAAGCTCAGGAGCGCCGTGGTCCCGTGGTTAGCGTGAGTAACTGCGGTACGAGAGGTCCTTGGTTCAAGTTTTCCCTTGAGTGAAAAGTTTAATTTTTTATTTTCGCAAAGTTATGATCTGTCCGTTCGTTCATTGACGTCTCTGTTCACTGTAATAAGTTTAGTGCCTGTGTTTTGCGACCGCACCGCAAAACCGTGCGATTAGTAGACGAACCAGTGGGAACCGAAAACATTTGATCGCAAGGTCATAGGTCAACCGATTCCTCCACAGGAAAACACGTCTGATATATTCTACACGACACTGGTGACGGCATGTGCGTCACATGACAGGAATATGTTGTCGACCCACCTAACTTGTACACTTAGCGAATGGGTAAAAAGATTCTTCTACCTTGCCCGATTTAGGTTTTCTTGTGGCTGTGATAATCACTCCCAAAATAGTGATGAAAACATAAGAGTTTGACACACAAACTGAAAATAAGAAACTAAATTTTTGACTCGAGGGAAGACTTGAACCTAGGATCCCTTGTTCCGTATCTGCTCCCGCTAACCACGGGACCACGGCGCTCCTAGACGTTCGTTCGCCTTGATGTTGCATATCTTCGCATGGACTACTCAGTTTGTATATTTCACTAATTTTTTTCATAGTTCCGCACAACTTCTTCCTGTTTTCTCGATTGATCTGTGTTCAGTTTTTCAAGGCCTATCCACTGTGCCAACTTATAACTAAATCTGAGGGGGGTGCGATTGGGAGGTTCCCTTGTAAGGACCATACAGCCACGCATGTTCCTGTGACGTTCACTCGGTTTATGCCCTTTGGCCCACAAGCTGATGACAGTAACATGCGCGTCACGTTTGTTTCGTAGTTCAGGCTCCTCTCGCTAGAGCTGCAGAGATACCTTCTGTTGCTCAAACTCGAAACTACATCGCTGTGAAATTTCAACATTCCAGCTGCAATACCAGAGGAGAAAAAAATACATTGTACGTCACTTTCCGATCCTCCGTCGTGCTTTATAGACTGACTCCATTTTCCCAGTATCTCGCAAGTGAACTGAACTTTACAGCCAGTTTTGATTACGATCTACATCTACATACATACTCCGCAAGCCACCGTACGTCGCGTGGTGGAGAATACCACTTACCATATCAACATTCCGTTCGCTCACAAAGGGAGGGACACACAACTGTTCGTAGGCCTCCGTACGATCCCTAATTTATTTTATCCTGTCTTCGCCGTCCTTAGGCCAAATGTACGTTGGCGGCGGCAGTATCGTTTTGCAGTCAGCTGAAAATGCCGGTTGTCCAAATTTTCTCAATAGCGTTTGGCAAAAAGAACGTCGTCTTCGCTCCAGGGATTCCCATTTCAGTTAACGAAGCATCTGTGTAATGCATGCATGCTGATCGAACCTCTGAAGAAATTCGACGTCTTCCTTTAAACCGACCTGGTGGGGATCTTAGATATACTCAATAATGGATCGCACTGGTGTTCTATACGAGGTCTCCTTTTATAGATGAGCTACACTTTCCTAAATGTCTCCCAATAAATCTAAGACGTCCGTTCGCCCTCCTTACGACCGTCCTTAAATGCTCGTTCCAGTTCATATCGCTTTGCAACGTTACGCCTAGATAACTAATCTAGATGATTGTATCAAGCAGCTCACCACTAATACTGAATTCGAAACTTACAGAAGTGTTTTTCTACTCATTTGTATTAACTTACGTTTTGCTACATTTATAGCAAGCTTCATTCATCACTCCAAATAAAAATTTTGTCGAAGTCATTCTCTATCCATCTACAGTCTCTCAGCGACGATATTTTCTCGTGTACCAAGCGTCATCAGCCAACAGTAGTCCTCTCCGTCAGATTATTTATGGATATAGTGAACAACAGCGATCCTATCGCACTGCACCGGGCACTCATATAGCTTATTCAGTTTCGTCTTTCCACAAATTGTCACAGGTGTTTGTTTGAAGTGACTCACGCCAGTTGTGATACACTGATATTGGCGTTCTGAGAGGTGCACAGTTGGACGTTTCTGAACATTTAAAGCACGTTGTCGATCTTTGAACCACTTTGAAATCTTACGAAAGTCTGAATGAATTAATTTCGGCTTTTTTTCAGGTACTTTTTCATTACATACAACTGCATGGCCTGCCGATTACTGATAATATTGTCGGCCAAGTAATTACTACACAACATGAACAACAGAAACGTAGTTGGCCATTTTGAATTAGCCACCTTATTTGTACTACTCACCACTTGGATTTTCTCCTTTTTCCTGACCGTTTATTTTCTTATCTGCTTTTTTTTTTTTTAATCTCCATAATTGTTTTGTCTTAATGTCGTTGCCGTCACAACAGAACTCTTGCATTACGTGTTTGCTCCTCCTCTGTTCTATATTGAGCACTCTGTCCTTAGGACACAAGTGGCCCATCGGGATCATCCGACCGCCGTGTCATCCTTAGCTGAGGATGCGGATAGGAGGGGCGTGGGGTCAGCACACCACTCTCCCGGACGTTACGATTGTTTTCTGTGACCGGAGGCGCTGCCATTCGGCTGAGTAGCTCCTCAATTGGCATGACGAGGCTGAGCGCACCCAGAAAAACGGCAACAGCTCATGGCGTCCCGGATGGTCACCCATCCGAGTGCCAGCCACACTCAACAGCGCTTAACTTCGGTGACCTGACGGGAACCGGTGTATCCACTGCGGCGAGGCTGTTGCCTGCTCTATATTCAAGAGCACATACAATGAATTAATGTTTATTCCCAAATTAAGATCTATTCCCAAAGCTGGGAACTTATTCACACGTAAAATTATTTAATCAGCTACAGCCTTGCAAGAAATTATTCTGCTTAAGTGCGCTAAGTGTTTCATAGTACGCTTTATTCCTTTTCACAATACTTCGGTACATTGTCCTTCATAAAATGCGAGTTCTGTTTAACTGACTGATTCTCCTCTGCCGGCCGATGTGGCCGAGCGGTTCTAGGCGCTTCAGTCTGGAACCGGGCATGGATGTGTGTGATGTCTTTAGATTAGTTATGTTTAAGTAGTTCTAAGTTCTAGGGGACTGATGACCTCAGATGCTAAGTCCCATAGTGCTCAGAGCCATTTGAACCACTTGTAAGTAGGCTGTTTATGTTTTCTTATTGGCAACGCTACGTAGTGCTCTGTATGAAAATCACTGGCTGTGCTGTGTGCAGTCTGTGGCTAGTTTGCATTGTTGTGTGCCATTGTAGTGTTGGGCAGCTGGATGTTAACAGCGCGTAGCGTTGCGCAGTTGGAGGTGAGCCGCCAGCAATGGTGGATGTGGGGAGAGAGATGGCGGAGTTTTGAAATTTGTCATGAACTGCTATATATATTATGACTATTAAGGTAAATACATTGTTTGTTCTCTATTAAAATCTTTCATTTGCTAACTATGCCTACTAGTTGTTAGTGCCTTCCGTAGTTTGAATCTTTTATTTAGCTGGCAGTAGTGGCGCTCGCTGTTTTGCAGTAGTTCGAGTAATGAAGATTTTTGTGAGGTAAGTGATTTGTGAAAGGTATAGGTTAATGTTAGTCAGGGCCATTCTTTTGTAGGGATTTTTGAAAGTCAGATTGCGTTGCGCTAAAAATATTGTGTGTCAGTTTAAGCACAGTCTTGTACAACTGTTCTAAGGGGACGTTTCATATTTCGACCCTTAGCCTAGGATACCTCACTGGAATCTTCTGATTTTTTCTTGTAGTTTGTATAATTAGTGTAGCTATTGTTTATTGCTAGTGCGTAATTGTAGAGAGAATCTCCTTTGTAGTTGCAGTCTTTCATTGTTGTACAGTAAAACAGTTGTGGCATGCATGTAGATTTGCACCAAGTATTTCGCAGCTGCGCTTGCAATTAACTAGATATTATTTTCAGTGCTATGTTAACGTGTTCCCCTATTTTTTCTCTTCAAATTGTGCTTTTCTGTGTTATCGTGTGAAATATTGTGACAATAATGGCGTGTGAAAAACGTAACACTAGGCACCAAAGTAAACTGAGAAATAATAGTGACGACGAGCGTAGCTTATCAGCACCACTGTGTAGTGAATTAACAGACATTCGAATGGTGTAGATGGTGAAACAATTAGTGAACAGGGAAGCATTATCGATCGATCAGTCGGCAACAGCTCGCCTCAGGAATCCGAAATGACAGAACACAATATTGCAAATACTGTAGACTTAGGTTTTGGGTCCTCACCGTTTTCTCAAATGAGTCAAGACACATTTTCTGCTTTTCAAAATGTGAATGTTGCCGGTGATAAGGCACTGCCAAAAATCATAGAGAAACACATTCCAGACACTAATACATTATTATTGCAATTAATGCATAAAATGGAACAAAATCAGAAACAAACACAGCAACAGTTAGACACAATGGAACAAAATCTTCAAAAGTTAGACACAATGGAACAACACCAGAGACAAACACAGCAACAGTTAGACGCAATGGAACAAAATCTTCACACCACGCTTGAACAAACACGTGAAGATTTAACTACTGAGTTACATAACATTGAATCGAAATGACGTAAAAACACAAATTTGTGAGCATTTTCAACCTATTTTTTCGCAGCGTGAAAATGCATTACAGAATCACGAAGCAGCCATAAAAGAACTGCAAACCATTGTTCATGAAAATCATGAGACCTTGTGGGCTAAAATTGACACAGTTGCATCTACCGATTCGGTTACGCAAGTTGCAAAAACTCAGGAAAACTTAAAGGACACAGTAGATTCGATTTCAACACAAATGGACACTCTGAAACTTGGTTCAGAAAAACGCACTCAGGAAATGTGTTCACTATCGGACAAAGTAGCCGAACTTTCGGATCAGGTCACTAACTTATCTACAAAGGTAGATGATGATCTGAATGACACAAGTCCCGCAGCCTTCACTGACACAGAAGAGTATGAACAAATTAGAAAATTCAAACAAAATCAAAATCAAATCAATACACAGTACAAAAGAGAAATCCGGGAAGTACAAGATCAGTTGATGCAGGTAATACAAGAATTACATATTTCAGAGGACACTCGCGCTCCAACACGGGAAGAGGAACTTAGAAATACGGAACAGCCACAAAATAATAACACAGGGCATTTCGGAAGTTATGAAAGAAATTGGCAATGTGCACCGAATTTTGAGATGGAACCGCCGACACGAGGTAACAATGACCGACATGCGACTCGTCGACATGATGATTTTGACTATAAGCTGTTCATTACTACACGTAAATTCAAAATGTTTAAGAATTCTGCCAACGATATTCATCCACAAGCGTGGCTCCATCAATTCTCTCATTGTTTCCCTCCCAACTGGTCATTGGAGAACAGGTTAGAATTTATGTGTGGCTACTTGGAGCATGAACCAGCTGTAAGAATGCGATCGGTCATTCACGATTGTCACAGTGAAGGAGAATTTTACCATGCGTTCCTCTCAGCATATTGGTCTCAAGCCACACAAGACCGAGTAAAACATGGTATCATAATGATGAAACATTTCAAACAATCTGAATTTTCCAGTCTTGTGAAATATTTTGAAGACATGTTGCACAAGAATCAGTATCTGTCAAACCCATATAGCCCCTCAGAACTCATCCGCATTTGCTTAATCAAACTGCCTGAACATTTACGACATATTATTTTAGCAGGACGTTGCAAAGACAACATTGAAGCTTTTCAGGGACTGTTACAAGAACTGGAAATTGACACTGACAATCGCGGAACGCGAAAACAGGAGTACAACAATTACAGGTCACATCCGTCGCAATTCCGCGATGAAAGAAATAATAACTGGACGCAACAAGTCTATTCTCACAATACAAATCGTGACCAAAACAGACACCACCCGTATGACAACCGTTGGCACAGTAGTAATAATTACAGGGAAAGATCACCTCTCCACAGTAATGACTATCACAGAGACAATTAGAGAAACAGACAATATGGGAACCAAAATAATTATTATCAAGGGAGACAGAATAACTTTAGACGCAACGGTCCAGCGCGCAGTTACGATTCAGGCAGAAATTCTCCACCACGTGACCAACAAGAAAGAAACTATGGATCCTACCGACATGACGACAGACGATATGATCGTGACCGAGCGGGGTGGCGCAGTGGTTAGACACTGGACTCGCATTCGGGAGGACGACGGTTCAATCCCGCGTCCGGCCATCCTGATTTAGGTTTTCCGTGATTTCCCTAAATCACTCCAGGCAAATGCCGGGATGGTTCCTCTGAAAGGGCACGGCCGACTTCCTTCCCAATCCTTCCCTAATCCGATGAGACCGATGACCACGCTGTCTGGTCTCCTTCCCCAAACCAACCCAACAACCCAAGATATGATCGTAACGACAGAGCTGAATTGCATCGGAACTGGCGGGATTTAAACAGAGCAGGGCCCTCTCGTCACAGTGAATTTGTAGAAGTTAGGTCTCCAAATCCCAATAACGATGCGCGCCAACAAAGAGAAAATAGGCAATGACTCACACCGCTGGCAGCCACAAAACGTACTTATGAAACTGACGACGCAGCTGCCGTAGCTAGTAATTACGTAAAAATGGAAGACATTAGGGACATCTTACTCCAGGAACACGACGTAAAACATAACAACATTGCATATCCTGTGATTCACATTACAGTAAATGACGTAAAATTTACGGCAGTACTTGACTCTGGCAGTCCCATTTCAGTAATTAGTGAAACAGCCTTTAGCAAATGCAACAAATCGAATGATTGTCCCACACTTATGTTACGTAAGATTAAATTACAAGGTGCAATCTTTGGAAAAAGTGTAGATGTACGCCAACAAACCAACTTAGAATTCTTTTGTCAAAGCCACAGCTTCTCTATGAACTTTCTTATTGTTCCATTATTGTCGACGGAAATTATACTGGGAGTAGACTTTTTGAATGAATACAAAGCAATCTTAAGCTTTCACGATTCTGAAATAAGTTTAGAGAAAGAAGGTAAGTCAATAGCTTTGAAATTTGAAGACTGGCTCTCAAACCATGACGAGGAAATTAATCGGCTTTACCTTCTGTTAGACAACAGTTCGGAATTTTCTACGGAACTAGACACTAACAATCACTCTGCAAGTACTGGCAGGGATGATATCGACGGCATATTTGAAACTAATGAGTTAATTCAGAATAAAATTCAGACAATTGAGAATTGTAATGACACTGATAGGCAGGACCTTTTTGAGATTTTACAAGCATATTCCACAGTTTTTACTCACAAAACAGGAACAATCAAGGGATTTCAATACCAATTTCGTGTTCGTGAGCATACTAAATTTTGTGTTAGACCATACATAATTCCAGCACATTATAGGGACCGAGTTAGAACAGAAATACAATCTATGCTTGACGAGGGCATTATTGAGCCTGCAGTAAGCTCATACAACAATCCATTACATGTTGTTGAGAAAAAAAATGGATCGATCAGGCTTGTCTTAGATTCGAGACAAATTAATACTACCATCATTCCTGAAACAGATAGGCTGCAGACGATGGAAGAACTTCTTCAAAAATTTAATGGTGTAAAAGTGTTGTCTTCCATTGACCTCAGATCCAGCTTTTATCAGATCGAACTTCATCCAGAATGTAGAAAATACACAGCTTTTCTTTGTTTCGGCGTTTGTTATCAGTTTCGGAAACTTCCTTTTGGTCTGAACATTTCTTCGGCAGCATTCATTCGTGGGCTAAATTCTATATTACCTGAGTTCTTAAAACGTCACATCACCTTATATGTGGACGATATTCTGATAGCAGAAGCCTCATGGGAACAACACAATCGCATCCTCAACAGCGTGTTACGTATTTTTGCAGAATCTGGAATTACAGTTAACTTGGAAAAGTCTGAATTCGATAGGTCAAAGGTGAAGTTTTTGGGACATATTATTTCTTCTGAAGGCATTCAGCCGGATCCTGAAAAGTTAGAAGCAATCAGAGCCATTCCAGTTCCATCCACAAAAAGACAAGTCCGCAGTTTTCTAGGTCTCGTAAATTTTTACCGTTGTTTTCTGAATATGCAAATTCTAGTTACACCAAAACTTTGTTCTCTCACTGGAAAAAATACTATTTGGAACTGGGACGAACAAGCACAGTTGGAATTCAATTCTTTGAAAGAAGCGTTACTCCATGCGCCAATACTAGCTCATCCAGGTCTGTCACAAGATTTCTGCCTTAGCACGGATTCTTCTAAAGTCGGTCTTGGTGCCCATTTATTTCAAGAAGCCACAGAAAATGACACTACTGTTCAGAAAAGCATTGCTTTTGCTAGCCGAGTGCTAACAAAATCTGAAAAAAATTATTCCGTTACTGAATTAGAAGCTTTAGCTATCGGTTGGGCATTTAACAAATTCCGTTTCTTTCTTTCTGGTAAGCACGTAAAAGTATACAGTGATCATCGTGCATTACAATTTCTTATGTCTTCAAAATTAAATCATGACAGGTTAAAATGTTGGGCATTGTTTCTGCAAGAATTCCGCTTCACAATAGTCTATATTCCCGGCAAGGAGAACATTGTTGTGGATGCGCTGTCACGCGCACCAGCTAGGCTTGAGAAAAGTAACACAGATGGCAACCTCGAGAAAAATTTCAGTATTCTTTACATTCAGAAAGTCGCCTTTGAAAACTTCATCACCACATCTTTAAAGGACATTGCTCATGAACAAGATAAAGATCTGATTTGGAAAGATATCAAAAGTAAATGGCATGAAAAGACACACACTCAGATTCGGCATTATTCTCTGGTTAGAAACAACATACTCTTCAAACGCTGCACTGTTGATAACAAGCTATGGGTACTTTCCATTCCTGACGATTTAGTTAATAAGCTCATTTGGTACATTCATTTCAGCTACGCACATTTTGGTCCACGAAAATGTTATCATATTCTTCGAACGACTTGTTATTTTAACAATATGGAAAAGAGAATTCGAAGAGTCTTGTCTATTTGTAAACTTTGTCAAAAGGCGAAACCATCTACTATCTCACATCGTGCTCCGTTGTTTATTGTATTTTGTCTGTACTGTGTGAACCCTTCATATTTTTCAGAACCATTGTGATACTATGAGAGCTTTGAATAATGTATTTGGTAAGGGAGAATGATTTTAAAGTACGTTTGAGGTAGATGACACTATTGAAATGCGCAGAGAATTTTCTTTAGGTTTTGAAATTATTGCAGAAAGCTACGACGTTTTTGAGATTTGACTGAGGTGTTATGATGTTATTATTATGACGACGATGTGTATTATGCTGTTGAGGAATGTTTATTATGATATGTATTTATTATGATGAATTGTTGAAGACGTGTTGATGAATATGTATATGTGTAATAAGGTAAGGAATAAGGAGTAGTGGTTAGGGACTCTGACTTGTGAAAAAGGATGTTGGAAACCGAGAATCGTACTTTAAGAGTTATGAAATGTGTGTAAATGCGTGAATGTATCACAATGCAGGCGAAAATTTTTTGCACACTGTTATATTCATAGGATTTTGTTTCAATGCATTTGTAACGTAAATTTTCGACCTGTGAAATTTTCGTATGAGACTGTCAATGTAGCGGAAACTGCTGTCGTAAATATTTCCGTAAGAAAGTTAAGTGACCACCTGCACGTGCGTCGTGGACACCCAGCTGTGTCAGACGCCTGGAGAACAAGCCATTAGAGTGCGTGCCTTTTCAGAGGCACAGGTAGAAAAGAAAAAGAAGGGAGGCCATTATCCTCCCTTTTGACATTCCTTTGTAGAAAGCACCACAAATACGACACACTTACATCTGCACACCTGATTATGACAAGCGTCTTTCTCTAGAATTGAGGGAATTTTTACTGCGTTATGAAATGCCATATGGCCAATGAATGATGTTTCATGTCGTCCTTTGTACATATTTGCTCATTTTCTTTAATATCTAGTTTCTAGCTGCACTGCAGCATTGGTTAAAATAAAATTTAGTATATGTACTAATATAGTTATTTTATGCCTACAGATCCAGTCAATAAGAAATTTATGATCTACTTCCAAGAACACGAGGGCACATAAATAGACATTTCCCTTCACAGGAATTGCATAAATAATTTCTTTACGATTTGGTAACTTATCTGCTAGTGTAAGTTCTCGTGATGCATCACTCTAGTGTTAAGATGTGACAGGTATTAGACATGGCCATTTTAGTGTAATATTTTATTCTGCTTGAGCTATGTCATGTTTAGGTATAAGTTACTGCTGTTTGCCAGGCATAGTGTTACTGAATTTGACTTTGTGTTACTCTTCTAAACTAGTTTCACTACCGATTTATTTTTCTTGTTTGCTGCACAGTGCCTTATATTAGTTGTAGTACTGCAATCGCTTTGCCTATTTAAAATTTTTGACCTTGATGTTTGTGTTAATTGTTTTATGCTGCTGCATTGCCTCGTCCGTTAGTTTAGCATCTGAGCTCAGTAGATTTAAGTTAGCTTAAGAGGGGGTAGCCTATAAGAGAATGAGTTGAGATGAATTTGAAGAAATGCACTGAGAGGCTATATGAGAAAAGTACAGAAAGCAGGTATAGATAGAACTTTTGGAAATAATGAAGAACGAAGGGAGATCTCTGAGAAGTAAAGAAAGTTTTGTTTGCAAAATACTGCAGTAAAACAAACCCTGTCCTTTCCTTGTATTATTCCGCTATATGTTTGTGTACCCTTGTGTATTTGTTTTCTTCCTGTCTCTGTGTAATTTCATAGAATTTTTTCTTCTTTTAATATTAAGCTACATTCACTATGATGAGGAATACTGTTCTCCTCAAATATAATTGGCATTAATAATATGTTATTTACCTTGTAAATATGCTTAGACATCATTTATTCTGTTTTGTTTTAATGCTCATGTGTGAAGTTGATGTTTCAATAATTATTCTGATCTTTTATGTATTTACTTATGTCATAATTCCTGTAACACTGATGTATTTGTCTATTTCGATTCTTTTGTAAAGCTTGTACTACAAATGTTATCTGTATTGTTATGTTCTTTAATGATGTATTTTGTACCTTTGTTATTGTATTTTTATGTTATACAATTGTAATTGATCAAATAAAGTAACTTGTAAGTTACATTTCACTGCACACGTTTCTGTTGGTCATAGTATATGGACAATATGTGAGAAGTGGGGACTGATAGTGTTTGCACGTGTGTTAATAATTCAGCAAGGGACTGGATAACAGCATTGCTGGTTATAAGGACAATTCCAAAAACTTTGTGAGTGCACAAGTGGTGGTTTATGGACTTGCTATATTCTCCGCAAGACTCTTCGATGGTGAATGTGCAACTGCACAGTCGCAACAGACGGCTGCTGGCCATCTTTACAAGGACTACAGTGGGTCGGCATCTTTGATGACCCACCAATACCATTATTTCTACAAGGACTGCAGTGGGTCTGCTCTGTGATGACCTACCTACCAATATTTTTCAAAACGTCGAATGACTCTGCTGTGGGTTTGCTCATTTGTGGCCCATTACCTGTCAGCATGTCAAGAGTCAGCACTGTCTTTCCGTTGGAAGGACAACACTACTTCTTCAAGACTGCATGGTAATCCACTACTTCCATGTGCATTTTCTTTTACTGCTCAGACTTTGGGAAAAACACTGCAATTTTACTGTGATGAACTATCTGGACTGTCTTTATGGACTGTGAGAAAATTTTAGCTTTTGACCAACATTGTATAAATAAGTGTGTGCATTTGATATCTTTGTTATTGTAATTACGATTATGAAAAATTTTAACAAATATGTATTGCCCACTGCCCAAAACAGTTTGTAAAATTTTTTGTGGGGAGCATGGGGGCTATGTAAGTAGGCTGTTTATGTTTTCTTATTGGCAACGCTACATAGCGCTCTGTATGAAAATCACTGGCTGTGCTGTGTGCAGTCTGTGGCTAGTTTGCATTGTTGTGTGTCATTGTAGTGTTTGGCAGCTGGATGTTAACAGCGCGTAGCGTTGCGCAGTTGGAGGTGAGCCGCCAGCAATGGTGGATGTGGGGAGAGAGATGGATGTTAACAGCGCATAGCGTTGCACAGTTGGAGGTGAGGCGCCAGCAATGGTGGATGTGGGGAGAGAGATGGCGGAGTTTTGAAATTTGTCATGAACTGCTATATATATTATGACTATTAAGGTAAATACATTGTTTGTTCTCTATTAAAATCTTTCATTTGCTAACTATGCCTACTAGTTGTTAGTGCCTTCCGTAGTTTGAATCTTTTATTTAGTTGGCAGTAGTGGCGCTCGCTGTATTGCAGTAGTTTGAGTAATGAAGATTTTTGTGAGGTAAGTGATTTGTGAAAGGTATAGGTTAATGTTAGTCAGGACCATTCTTTTGTAGGGATTTTTGAAAGTCAGATTGCATTGCGCTAAAAATATTGTGTGTCAGTTTAAGCACAGTCTTGTACAATTGTTCTAAGGGGACGTTTCACACTCTTCTCTTATGATGTCTTGTAACAGTAAAACAGCCTGAAGAAGGAGAGTGTAGTTACATAGCCACCAAGAAAATAAAAATAAATTTAATGATATGGCGCAAGTTTATCTGCGGTGCCATCAACCTTTTTCTCGTTTTGATGTTGAGATTTCTTACAGCCAAAAGTAGTAGCTGGAAAATACACTCCTGGAAATGGAAAAAAGAACACATTGACACCGGTGTGTCAGACCCACCATACTTGCTCCGGACACTGTGAGAGGGCTGTACAAGCAATGATCACACGCACAGCACAGCGGACACACCAGGAACCGCGGTGTTGGCCGTCGAATGGCACTACCTGCGTAGCATTTGTGCACCGCCGCCGTCAGTGTCAGCCAGTTTGCTGTGGCATACGGAGCTCCATCGCAGTCTTTAACACTGGTAGCATGCCGCGACAGCGTGGACGTGAACCGTATGTGCAGTTGACGGACTTTGAGCGAGGGCGTATAGTGGGCATGCGGGAGGCCGGGTGGACGTACCGCCGAATTGCTCAACACGTGGGGCGTGAAGTCTCCACAGTACATCGATGTTGTCGCCAGTGGTCGGCGGAAGGTGCACGTGCCCGTCGACCTGGGACCGGACCGCAGTGACGCACGGATGCACGCCAAGACCGTAGGATCCTACGCAGTGCCGTAGGGGACCGCACCGCCACTTCCCAGCAAATTAGGGACACTGTTGCTCCTGGGGTATCGGCGAGGACCATTCGCAACCGTCTCCATGAAGCTGGGCTACGGTCCCGCACACCGTTAGGCCGTCTTCTGCTCACGCCCCAACATCGTGCAGCCCGCCTCCAGTGGTGTCGTGACACGCGTGAATGGAGGGACGAATGGAGACGTGTCGTCTTCAGCGATGAGAGTCGCTTCTGCCTTGGTGCCAATGATGGTCGTATGCGTGTTTGGCGCCGTGCAGGTGAGCGCCACAATCACGACTGCATACGACCGAGGCACACAGGGCCAACACCCGGCATCATGGTGTGGGGAGCGATCTCCTACACTGGCCGTACACCACTGGTGATCGTCGAGGGGACACTGAATAGTGCACGGTACATCCAAACCGTCATCAAACCCATCGTTCTACCATTCCTAGACCGGCAAGGGAACTTGCTGTTCCAACAGGACAATGCACGTCCGCATGTATCCCGTGCCACCCAACGTGCTCTAGAAGGTGTAAGTCAACTACCCTGGCCAGCAAGATCTCCGGATCTGTCCCCCATTGAGCATGTTTGGGACTGGATGAAGCGTCGTCTCACGCGGTCTGCACGTCCAGCACGAACGCTGGTCCAACTGAGGCGCCAGGTGGAAATGGCATGGCAAGCCGTTCCAAAGGACTACATCCAGCATCTCTACGATCGTCTCCATGGGAGAATAGCAGCCTGCATTGCTGCGAAAGGTGGATATACACTGTACTAGTGCCGACATTGTGCATGCTCTGTTGCTTGTGTCTATGTGCCTGTGGTTCTGTCAGTGTGATCATGTGATGTATCTGACCCCAGGAATGTGTCAATAAAGTTTCCCCTTCCTGGGACAATGAATTCACGGTGTTCTTATTTCAATTTCCAGGAGTGTAGTTTGTTGGTTTGTGGTAAGGCTCTGTGGGACCAAACTGCTGACGTCATCGGCCCGTAGGCTTACGCACTAATTAAACTAACCTACACTACGGACAGCACACACCCATGTCAAATACACCAACACAAGAAACCAACAGACAAACTCAAGACTACCTATCCCTACTAGAGAGCTGGCTCAGCCAATTGAAGATCAAGCCTAACGCTGCCAAGACGCAACTATTCTGTTCAAACACTAACGAGCCGCACGCGCAAACAGAATCAAGAAGACTGCAGGTTACAACTATGGGGACAAACCATAAAAGCGAAAGACACGGCAAGATACCTGGGCAGTACACAAGACAAATATATGTCATGGGAGGCACCCTCTAGGGACATCACGACAAAAGCCAAAACAAGACTAAACCTACTCTGCCTACTCAGAGGCAGGACAAACGGAGCCAAAAGGGATACAATGATCTACACCTACAAAGCTTTTGTCCGCCCGATATTGGAATATGCCGCTCCGGTATGGATGGCGAACAAAACAGTGACACGGAGGATAATGGCAACAGAAAGGAAAATACTAAGGATAGCAGGCCAGATGAACCCCAGGACACGAAATGAATTAGTATACAGGAACGCACAAGTGCACCCCCTAAGGAAAAGATGGCTAGAATCTTTCTTTCTGTCTGATAGACCGTACAACGAGATAACGAAATGTTATCGTCGCAGTTTAGCAAACTGTCTGTAGAAAACTTTGTTGTAACAACTGGAATCATTACATTTCCAATTTTAACTGTCTCCTTTACTTGCTTCGACACCATACTCTTCTTCACTCACTGTCGCCTTGTCAGGACGCCTTCTTATCGGTAATAACTCCATTGTGACATATAGGCCTTATCGGACTACAATAGGACGTTGTGTTAATTTACTATTGTTTTAGTTTAGGAGACCGTTATTTGCTCTCAGTCATCCGATGTTCAACATGTAATAAATTTTTAGCTACTTTAGATTGATACTATAATGTTACAGTTTAACTAAATTGACACTCTATTGTTATATTTTAACTAACTACTTAGATTATTTTAGATAATCAGTTTTCTTTATTTTGGCACATATTTTGGCACATATTTTCGTCAGATCAGATGGTCGCCTCCAAATCAAGACAACACTAAAGGACATGTGATGTTGTCCTTTTAACCAGCCCGTCAGGGGCGTAATACGTGACGGACAGCATATTTGGTGGGACCTCTTCTTCATTTGTCAGTCACCAATCTTAGGACTGAAACAACGTTTGCAGCTTTTCGCTACAACAGGATTATGTTACTATTTTTACAGCTCCGGAATTAAATCTCCACACGTATAATAAAGAGATTTTGCGCTCTTTACACAGTTACGAGGCATTCCTTCTTCTGGGCAATCACGAGTTTAGAACAACTGGCAATCACTCCCAGCAACTGTCAGAACTCTCAGCGCCGAGATGCAAGTGGCAACGAACACATCGCGGTTGTACGGTTTCAAGCATAGCTTATCCGCAGTGCAGCCTTCGTGTCCTGGAGATAGATGTCTGATGTGTAGGTCATGTCTAGTAATTTCTTATACGTATTTCGACTTTTTCAACAATCAAATCTACACAATATGTACACTACCGGAAAAAATGCAGCATTCTCAAGGACAAGATCATTTTATTGACAAGTGATGTGACACCATTGTGGGTGTATACGATAACAAATTCAGACCAAACGAAACACAAATGTTCTCTCTCTCTCTCTCTCCCCCATCTCGTGGCAATGTAGGTATGTTGTGTTCTGACAGGCAAACGATCATATAAGTGCCGAATGGCATCCTGCGACAGATTGTTCCAAGCATCTTGCGCCTTTTATTGCAGTTTGGCAAGGGTTCTTGCAGGCCCTGAAGAACGAGGCCTTCGTACTTAATTACGCACAATCCGCATTTAATAGATGGAAGAGATGGCGATCTCGCTGGCCAATGCAGTTGTTGAGCTCCACGAAAGCTCGTCGTGTCGCAGGAGACGTATGCAGACGTGCATTGTCCTGCTAAAAAAGGTTCATCACCTTCCTGTCCAACAAACTCCTGCATCACGAGGATAATGGCCTGTGCAATGTAGTGGACACTGATTACCCTACCTTGCAGAAACAACAGACATGACTGCAAGCCGTAACTAATGCTCCCCCTCCCCCACATTCATCATGTAGGCTGCCATGGTACTTGTGTGTCGTGGGCGAATGCACTCTGGAATGGACAGCTCACCACCTGTACGACTGTCACTCACGTGCAGGCAAAACCAACCCTCATCACTTGACACAACAGAGCGCCATTACATTCTCCATCAACTCTATCACGACACCAGAGTACCTATGATTGGAGGTGTCGTGATGACAGTGGTTGCCTGGTCAGAGGAACTCGTGATCTTAATTCTTCCGCACTCAGACTAAATGTCCGTAATGAAACAACACCACAAACAGCACCACATTTCGAAAGCTTCTCTTCTCTTCTTGTGCAAACTATTTGTCGTCCATGTTTCACTTCCATACATGGCTACACTCCATACAAATACTTTCAGAAACAACTTCCTGACACTTAAATCTATACTCGATGTTAACAAATTTTTCTTCTTCAGAAACACTTTCCTTGCCTTTGCCAGTCAACATTTTATATCCTCTCTACTTTGACCATTATCAGTTATTTTGCTCCCCAAATAGCAAAACTCCTTTACTACTTTAAGTGTCTCATTTCCTAATCTAATTCCCTCAGCATCACCCGACTTAATTCGACTACATTCCATTATCCTCGTTTTGCTTTTGTTGATGTTCATCTTATATCCTCCTTTCAAGACACTGTCCATTCCATTCAACTGCTCTTCCAAGTCCTTCGCTGTCTCTGACAGAATTACAATGTCATCGGCGAACCTCAAAGTTTTTATTTCTTCTCCATGGATTTTAATACCTACTCCGAATTTTTCTTTTGTTTCCTTTACTGCTTGCTCAATATACAGATTGAATACATCGGGGAGAGGCTACAATCCTGTCTTACTCCTTTCCCAACCACTGCTTCCCTTTCATGTCCCTCGACTCTTATAACTGCCATCTGGTTTCTGTACAAATTGTAAATAGCCTTTCGCTCCCTGTATTTTACCCCTGCCACCTTTAGAATTTGAAAGAGAGTATTCCAGTCAACATTGTCAAAAGCTTTCTCTAAGTCTACAAATGCTAGAAACATAGGTTTGCCTTTCCTTAATCTTTCTTCTAAGGTAAGTCGTAAGGTCAGTATTGCCTCACATGTTCCAGTATTTCTACGGAATCCAAACTGATCTTCCCCGAGGTCGGCTTCTACTAGTTTTTCCATTTGTCTGTACAGAATTCATGTTAGTATTTTGCAGCTGTGGCTTATTAAACTGATTGTTCAGTAATTTTCACGTCTGTCAAAACCTGCTTTCTTTGAGATTGGAATTATTATATTCTTCTTGAAGTCTGAGGGTATTTCGCCTGTTTCATACATCTTGCTCTCCACATGGTAGAGTTTAGTCAGGACTGGCTCTCCCAAGGCCGTCAGTAGTTCCAATGGAATGTTGTCTATTCCAAGGGCCTTGTTTCGACTCAGGTCTTTCAGTGCTCTGTCAGACTCATCATGCAGTATCGTATCTCCCATTTCATCTTCATCTACATCCTCTTCCATTTCCATAATATTGTCCTCAAGTACATCACCCTTGTATAGACCCTCTATATACTCCTTCCACCTTTCTGCTTTCCCTTCTTTGCTTAGAACTGGGTTTCCATCTGAGCTCTTGATGTTCATACAAGTGGTTCTCTTATCTTCAAAGATCTCTTTAATTTTCCTGTAGGCAGTATCTATCTTACCCCTAGTGAGATAAGCCTCTACATCCTTACCTTTGTCCTCTAGCCATCCCTGCTTAGCCATTTTGCACTTCCTGTCAATCTCATTTTTGAGACGTTTGTATTCCTTTTTGCCTGCTTCATTTACTGCATTTTTATATTTTCTCCTTTCATCAATTAAATTCAATATTTCTTCTGTTACCCAAGGATTTCTACTAGCCCTTGTCTTTTTACCTACTTGATCCTCTGCTGCCTTCACTACTTCATCCCTCAAAGCTACCCATTCTTCTTCTACTGTATTTCTTTCCCCCATTCCTGTCAATTGTTTCCTTATGCTCTCCCTGAAACTCGGTACAACCTCTGGTTCTTTCAGTTTATCCAGGTCCCATCTCCTTAAATTCCCACCTTTTTGCAGCTTCTTCAGTTTTAATCTACAGGTCATAACCAATAGATTGTGGTCAGAGTCCACATCTGTCCCTGGAAATGTCTTACAGTTTAAAACCTGGTTCCTAAATCTCTGTCTTACCATTATATATCCATCTGATACCTTTTAGTATGTCCAGGGTTCTTCCAGGGTTCTTTCTACATGAAGGTCAGTATTACCATTTCATTAAAATTTGTCTTTTTGTGTTTTCACTGGGGCCACTGATAAAGTATTGGGGGATAAGATGGTTCATAAGGTAGTTGTGTGTGTTGATGATCTTTGTGATGGCTAGCTCTGAGCATTTTTTGCATTACAAAATTTTGGATGAGGTACTGCTAGCTGCCTACAGATGAGGAATGAAATTAGAGTTAAGTAAGTCTGAATTTGCAAAGAGATAAATTTCATTTTTGAGTCACAAAATTATTGAGGGAGCTATACATCCAGACCCAGAAAAACTGAGTGCTCTTACTGATTCTCCATTATCTAGAAATAAGGAAGAACTAAAAGCAATGTTGTACCTATTCAGGTACTATTGAAAATTTGAAACAGTTCAATTGGGAACTTTGATGAGAAAGAATTTAACATTGATCTGGACTGAAGAATGTGAGAAAGTCTCTCAAAATTTAAAAAGAGTGTTAGTCAACAGCAAATTGCTTTTTTTCTGATTTTTCATTTCTATTCTGCATGAGCACAAACTTGAGTTTTTGCAGTGTAGGGTCAAAATTTGCAATTAGTACCAACTGACATGGTGACTGAACACACTGCATTTGCAAGTAGAACATTACATGCACAGGAAAAAAATATTACTCTTCAGGAATGTTCAAAAATTTGAATATTATTTACTAATACACAAAATTATTGTCTACTCATATCACAAAGTTTTGAGTTTTCCAAAACAGTGTATCTTGAAACACCTTAGGCTGGTGAGATGGACCTTGTATCTCCAACAGTTTCATCTGGGAATTCATTACATTAAAGGCTGGTGCTCTTTTAGGAAGCAAACAGGAAGAAGTGTTGGTGATGGTAATAAGGACAATGGGAGTCAGATTAAGTTATTTTATTTTCAGGGGACAAAAGTTGAAAAACTGTTTAGGAGAATTGTAAGCATATGAGGAAGGAACAAAATCAAGATCCAAATTTAAGGTTACTTAAACAGTACTACAACTCTGATGGAGAACTGAAGGGAAAACAGTGCTACACAATACATACAGGAATGCTTTCTAAAAGAAAAACTTTGGACAAACAGGAGTGGAAGCTGTATTTACCAGAACAACATATAGATAAATTAATTGGGTACTTAAACTAAAGTTATGGCCACTGTGGAACTAGAAAGATTGTAACAAAAATTCAGGAGACTGTAACTTTTAAAGGAAGGGAGACTGTGTTTAACATCATATGAAATTGAGCACAAGTTGGGATGCTGTCAAAGATGGGGAAGGGAATCTGTCAAGCCCTTTCAAAGGGAACTATCCCAGCATTTGCCTGGAGCATTTTAGGAAATCACAGAAAACTTAAATCTGCATTGCCAGATGTAGGTTTGAACTGTAGTCCTCTCAAAGCAAGTCCATTGTGCTAACCACTGCATCACGTTGCTCGTTAGTAACTTTTAACAATTTATTGTGAAGGGTGAAACAGAGAAGCATGCAAGTATGTGATAGATGTCAAATAGTGAAAATTACTGGGATACTATTTAAACATTTAATCCATTCAATTCTTCCTAATGAGCCAAGGGAATTAATTGCTGTGGATTTAGTATGCCTTCTTCCAGCACCAACCGGAGATAGTAGCCATATTTTTGTAGTGTTGGAGATATTTTCCAAACCTGTCTAATTAGAAATTGATTACTTTTACAATGTGCAGGTGCCAAAATAATTTTCATCTGATATTGGAATGCAGTTTATTTAAGAAAGATTCGTGGAATTTACAGGGATGCACAGAATTACAGACATCAAAATTTCTATGTACTTTCCACAGGGTAACATGAGTGAAAGGGTCATGAAGGAAATGAAATGTTTATTTAGGTTATATTGTAGCAAGAGACATACTGTCTGGACTAGCCACATACAGTATTCTGAAAACATTACTAATAATTTATGGCATGATACCAATGAATTTGCATCATTTGAACATGTCACTAGAGAAGGGGTGGAATTCCCTACAGTAAGTGAACTAGCACAGCATGAAAAAATTAGACCAGTCAAAGAAATGATGAAGAAGTCCTTAGGAAACAAGAAAAGGCATAGCTAACATGTAGAATCTACAAAATTCAAGATTGAAAATTTAGTCCTGGTGAAGACAAAAGAGAACTCCAGCATGGTTAATGTTGAAATTAAGAATGTTTTTCATGTGTATCATAATGCTTAAGAGCTAGCTAATTCTGATCAATAGAGTGTTTGGTTTAAAAAAATATAACTCGTCTGAAGCTTTATGTACAATCTGTAAGATGTATGAGAACTAATCTACAACAATTTGAACTATTTCTAAATCTCTGAAACATAAACATTGATGAGAGAATGGAAAATATTTTGAGACAAGAATAAAGAAATTAGATTGGGGGTCTGATGACTTTGGAAACACACCACATGACAAGTGGCACCTTCTCTCACTGCGAGTGTCCATTCTTATTTCCCGTTATACTCATCTCACCCTCTTTCTCACCAAGTTCTTCTTTTTTTCTATCCTGGAATCCATCCTATCCTTTGGTTAAATTTTTTATGTAACTGGGATTTTATCCCCAACAACTGAAATTCCGGTGCTGAACAATTTGGCATCTGTTCTTTTCTACAAATATTTGCTTTGAAACATGTCTAACAAATTCTGTTTTTATGAAAACTATTGTGGTGTCAGCAGAAGGTCCTTGCTTGTCACCCTCCATAGGGCCCAATAAATTTAAGTTTTCTTTGGTGCTCTCTTTACCGACAATATTGGAGACGCAGATAAAATTTTTGAGTGGTTTATTTTCATATGCAGTAGGTAGGAGGTTCATAGGGTAGGGAGATGAGTGCAGAAGGAGCATATGGTCTGACAAGAACATTGTGGAGATTGGGAGGGAGACAGAAAACTATTCTAGGAGTGCTGGGCAAAATTTCAGACAGAATGGATCTCATTTCAGGGCATGATTTTAGGAAGTCATGACCCGATCGAAGTAGCTGATTAATACATTCCAGACCAGGACAATACTGAGTCACCAGTGGTGTGATCTGAACTTGTTTTTTTGGAGGGATCAGCAGTACCAGGACTGGATGTGATGGCCCGGGAAATCTGCTTTTTAACTACCCTGGCAGGGTAATTATGTGCACTGAAGGCTGAGGTGAGAATGGTGATGTATTGCTGTAAAGAGTCTGGATCAGAATGAATATGTTTGCCTCAGATGCCAAGGCTGTATGGGAGGGAATGTTTGACATGGAAAGGATGGCAACTGTCAAATTTTATGTATGGAGTCCAGGAAAGCGCCCTCTAAGCGACCCATGAAAAGTTCAGCATAGGAAGGAGCCATCCTGGTTCCCATGGCTGTATCCCTGGTCTATTTGTACATCTGCCCCTCAAAGGTGAAGTACTGTAAAAATATGTGAATCTGATCAGATGGCGCCAATACAGTCACTTACTGGTTTTTCCATGTTTGGATAACTGAGTGTAGTGTTGGCTAACAATTCACAAATATCAGACACAACACAGATCCAGTCAATATCAGACACAACACAGATCCAGTCAATATCAGACACAACACATATCCAGTAAACAGTTGCTCGAGTATGTTACTCAGCACCCATGATCTCTTGCAAGTTGACTGGTACAGCCATACAGCAGTGTGGGGAGTGGATCTGCCCACATCTTTCAGCTTCCTCCCCAGAGTTCTCATCACATGATCCAACAGATAGGTAACTGCCTGTCTACCATTCACATCAAATCCTGAAACATTGTTTTGTGTACTAAATATGCTGTTCAATACCTCCTTGACATCACACAAAATGTGTTCTCCTTAGCAACTTTTCAAAATCAGTTATATGGGATTTATGTCAGGTGAAATTAAAAAGTGTTTACATATATGCAACGTTAATAAACACAGATAAATGCAGTGAAAAGAATGGACTAATAAGGTATTACACACAGATATGGTCAGATACTATTTCCAATTTTTACAGTACAAATTATGACTATTGTCCCATTTCAAAACAGTAAAAATATCTATTCATTTTGTCTCATCACATGTATGTACCAATTTCTACAGCACATAACTATTACAGAACATAATTATATAGTGTGTCACAGATTTTAACTCAGTCAATAAATAAGACATCACATCATCTTACATTCTAAATTCCAGATGAACAAAACACAAGTATATAGTTTTATGAATCTATAAACACACTTAAACTCAGTCACTGGATAAGATAGAACTCTAGAAACTACATGATCTTACATACTAAATTCATGGCAATGGAAGAGAACAAACAAACAAAAATTAGATACTTATGGGTCATGTCTATATGCTTTCAGTTCAGTGATATTGCGTAGTCCAAACAACTTCTTAGATTTAGGATACAGATGTTTGTATGCATTAGAATGTGGATTTTCTAGAATTTCAAATGGTCCACTATAATTTCTTTATCTCAGATGCCAACACTTTAGATTTCTCTTTGACTTTCACTAGCACAAGATCTCCCTCTTCAAACTTGGAAAATCTACCTTTACCATCATGTCTCTGCTTTCTCCTATCCCCTTGTTTTTTCATCATCTCCCTAACACACTCCTCCCTCTCCTGTGGTGACAGAATTTTGCATGGTTAGCTGGTGTGCAATTAAACATGATTTCAAACGGTGAAAAATCTGTTGAAGAATGTTGCAAGCTGTTCATAATATCCTCAAAATCACTGACATAATCTATCCAACTAACAATATATTCTAAAGAGTCTTCCAGTCTCTCCCATATATCTTTCCACAGGATACTTGAAGATGGTACACCTAGGTTAGAATATGCCTTATTTTTGTGTGATCAATAAAATCTTTCCAAGCTTGAGATGTAAACTGCGAACCATTATCAGATAAAATTGTTTTAGGAACACCCAACTGATGAAAATATGTGTTTTGAATCTTAGAGATGATTTGCTTACTGGTAGCTTTCTTAAGAGGTAACAAGTTTATGAACTTCGAAAATACATCAACCAGCACAAAAACATAACAATATCCATTCTTAGACTTAGTCTAAGGACCACAAACATCCACGGACATGAGATCGAGGTTACTATTAGGCAGTACATTTTGCATTGTTTTGTATTTGGCCTCTACTTGTTTCGTTACTCACCATCACTCTTTGACATCTGTCACAGCTGGCAGTCTTCATGTTGATTCTCCTTCCTATATTTTCCTGACTGTTTTGTGTGAATTTGGTTGATCCACAATCGCCAAAACTCTCAGCTGTATAAGTAATTAAAGTATCAATACACTGTTCTGGCCAACATAGTTTCCAGTTTTCTGCGTCAGTCTTATGTCTCCTGAATAAAATATCCTTGTGTACATTATAATACTGTTCTGTCTGTCCTCCTCCTTTCTTACCCAACATGCTCTTAACTAATTTCCAATTTTGATCATGATTTTGATACCTATGGATATCTTTGCAAATTTTCAAAATCTCTTTTTCCTCTTTCACACCTCTCAAGTACATAATTTTAAACTCTTTCTCTCCTTCTCCAAAGCTGTTAGATGATTCACTCCCTAAAGATAGTCTAGACAAAGCATCAGCAACCACATTTTCTGTGCCCTTAATGTATCTGATTTCATAATTTAACTGCTGTAACAACATGGCCCAACGAGTAATTCTGTTATGGTACAGCTTACACACCTGAAGATAACATAATGTTTTGTGATCAGCATAGATGATGACTTTTTAACCTAATAAATAATTTTTAAACTTGTTGGACACCCAATATACAGCCAAAAGTTCTTTCTCAGTTACAGTGTATGTCTTTTCAGGTTTCTGCAATACTCTACTAGTAAATGCAAGAGATCTATGTTCAATAACACCACCAACTTCAGGCTCCCGAAATAAATTAGCACCCAAACCAACATCACTACTGTCTGTCATAATAAAAAAAGAAAGAGACAAATCTGGTCTGAAAAATATCTGACTTTGACACAACTGTCATTTGATCTCATCGAAAGCATCCTGACACTCTTTATTCCAATCCCAAATGGTATTCTTCTTCAGAAGTTCACACAAGTGTGCAGCATTCAAAGCTTGGCCACTTCAAAATTTTCTATAAAATCCAGTTAATCCAAAAAATGACTTAAGTTGTTTTTCATTGCAAGGAGGAGGAAAATTAGCAATAGCATCAAGTTTCTTCTTATCAGATGCAATTCCTTTTTCAGATATAACATGTCTGAAAATTTACACTAACCTATTTTCAAAGCAATGCCTCCTTATTCTAATTTGGAAACACATCTCTTAACAGATCCAAATGTTGTTCCCAAGTCTTTTCAGCAACCAGAATGTCATCAATATACACAATTAATTCTCACTTCACTTCCCAAGATGGAATCCAGAGCTCTTATGAATTCAGCTACAGATACATTTAGCCCAAATGGAACCACACACTACTGAAACACTTACTTCCATACAAAAATGACGTATACTTTCTAGAATTAATGTGGGATCTGGTGAAACCCAGAGGTCAAGTCCAAACTACTCGTGTATTTTACATAATCAAATTTGTGTTGCAGCTTGTCTATGTTCTCAAGATGATCATTCTCTCTGACAAGAAATTTATTAAGATGTCTAAAGTCCAAAACAATTCTCACTCCACAATTTCTCTAACTTACCGTGACTAAAGTATTGTTGTAAGCACTCCTACTTCTCTCAATTACACCTCATGTTTCCATTTTCTGAACTTCTTTCTCTACATCTTTTTTTTTTTTGGGAATGGTATGGTATATAGTCTGAGAAAGAAACAGTAATGATCTTTAAGGTAAAATATGCACTGATAGCCTTTCGCTATCCCTTGTTTTTCACTAAACATATTTCTAAACTCCAATAACAAATTCCTAAGTTGTTCCTTTTGTAGGCCATTAAGAGTTTTAGCATCCCATACTTTAGAATCTACTACACTTTCAAAATCTTGATCGTCAGTCTCATCAAAATCTATATCACCAAACACCTGGTACGCACCAAGGACAAAAGAGCTTCAACCTCAAGATGATGTTTTGCAAATAGTTACAACTTTTCCCACCGTTTAAGACACAGAAATTAGTTTTCACATAAGCGTCACTTTTAGGTTCTAAAATAAACAATTCTTTAGCATTCCATCCAAAACAAGCCTCAACTTTCACTATCCAATCCATACCAAGAACTATGTTTTCTTCCAGACTAGGGATCACTTAGCATCCATGTTCAAAGCTTTTGTCTTCTATACTAAACCTTAAAAGTACCTGAGATTTTACGAATTTGCTTTGCTTACCTGTAGCTCCTCTTAACTTTACACCTACAATGGGCATTTCCACAAAATTCTTACTATACTTGATCTTGTGTGTAAATTGTTCAGATGCACCACAAATCGGGCTACCTGTATCAATCAAACGGTTCCCTTCCCACTGATCAGTCTTAATGTTAATGTAAGGACACCCAAAATCTGAATCACCATGTCTGTTATTAGACACTTCATGTAAAAGATCACTTTCAGTTTCATCAACTGCTATGTCCACACTGATTTTGCAGGGTTTTATCAACTTTACTGGTATCACAGCATTATTTTGTTTACTCATGTTGTCAGGTAATGACTGAACACACCGAATGGATTCCATAGCACAACTAATATCACTTATTACAGAACAAACACAAAATATATTACTGTTAAAATTACATTTTCTACTTAGACCTTCTTTCACTTCATTCCACCAATGTGGATAAAATTTTTGATTATTCACAGCTAACTTATTCCAGAATGCACATTTATCTATATGATCACCAATCTGGCCCCAAACAAACTTCAGAAAGTTTTCATCTTTATTCTCTATGCTTACAGATAACTCACCTTTAATGTTTGGACCATTACTCTGCATGATGTTAATGAAAAACTGATTTGACTAGGCTGTTATTCCATGACTCTCACTTACATCACCTCAGACATCACTGACCTTATCTTTATACATGAATAACTCTGAAACTTCATTATTTTTACACTCCTCATAAACCTGAAACTCATCATCATCATCCTCATACTCTTCCAAAATTACTCCATCAACAACATCATTAACAACACAAGTCTCATTACCATCAAAGTCACACACTTCACCTACATTCATTTGCAATAATCTACCAGTCTTAGACTTGCCAACCTCACTCATTTCAGAGCTCTCATTCACATCTACATTAAAAATGCCAACATAGTCATCACCTGTTTTCTGACCAGGAAAAGAAATTGTTAGTACAAACTACATTAAAATTCACATTAGTCTCACATTCTTGTCTGTGATTAGTATCTACACCACCATAATTAAACATACTATTCCAAAAACTTTTGTTCAAAACATAAATGAGAAATCTGATGTTCCTTCTGTTCAACTTCAAATACCTGTGCCACATTATTAATACTGTTATTATTGTCTAAATGCAAGTGTAAATTAGGGGTCCTGTACTTGTTACGTTTCCTAGCCCCAAAACTGTGAACCTTCATTGAGGCGGACAATCATTTCCCGAATGGCCACCCCTACGATTGTTTCTCCTATTAAACTGACTACAGTTATCCCCATTATTCCCGTTCTGCTAATGTTCAAAGTTTCTGTCTCTATTACCATATTGATCCTGATAAAAGTTACCACTATCTCTGTTTCTGTAGTTATTATCATTGTAATCTCTATCATTATGATTGTTATGGTATATGCTTCTTTCTACTGCCCTATCCAGCCTGTCAACATATCATAAAAATTGTTCAAGGCAATCAGCAGGTCCGTGTTTAAATCCCACTCCAACCTCTCTAGTAATCTCCTTTTTAGTGCATCAATCAATGTCATTTCCTCAAATGGTTTGTCAAGATGAGTTAATTTTTTTAAGTTGATTCTTACAGAACTCTTTCAGAGTACCATTCTATTCCTATAATTTGGACCATTCAAAAATTCACTTTTAATTCTCCCTTGTTCAGCTTTCAATTAAAATTTATTTTAAAAGTTTTTTTTGAAACTTTGGTATGTTTCCCATTGACATATATTTAGATTTACTCAAGACAGGGCTTCACCTTCAAGACATCTTTTAACAAATTTAATCTTTTGGTTGTCACTCATGCCTGACACAAAACTATCTCTATGGTGGTGTAGAAAATCCACTGGATGTAAATTGTCTGATGGAAAACTTTTGATTGGAATTTTGGACCACACAATACCACTACTTGAATACAGATTGTAGTGAATGCAATTTTTCTGAATTACTGAAAATTTTTGATCTAAAACATTTACATTAGTTAGCATATTGTTTTCGACATTGAAAATTTTTTGATCTAACTTACAAAAGTTCTGTTCCATTTTTTCCTCTACAGCCTTCTGTTGAGCTCTGATGTCATTATCATTCATTTCCAAAACAATAAATTTATTCCCTAACACATCGAATTTTTCATTCACACTCTTTAATCCATACATCTCCGAAACCTGATAAATAAGTTGGTTATTTGATATTGTTCCCTGTCCATTTTATCATTGTTTTCAGTTTGTATTTCCATTAACTGATCAGAAACTGCACTAAATTATGCCAAAATCGACTGCATAATATCAGTTTTAATTGTTTCTTTGTTGACTATACTTTCACTTGGTTCAAACATGTCTAGGCTACATCCTACAGCTTTCACTTCATCACACTACCCTTGTCTCTATTCATTCTCCTAGCAATCATGTGAGTCCACCATAAATATTAATTTCACAAATAGTCTGCACTTATCTTTCTTCTTATTGATGTCCCTCTTTATAGTTGTAAGGTCCTCTTTCAGTTCATCCAGTCTGTCACTGTTGATATTATCTCATCACTGTTGATCTGACTTTGTTGGGCAGCTCTCAGGTTTTCTTTCATCTTATGATTGGGACTTCATTAATATATAAACTGAAAATGATACAAATCTTTTCTTCTTCTTCTTCTTCTTCTGCAACAGGCAAAACTTTGTTATCAGTCAACAGATCCCAGCTGAGCACCCACTTGTAATCTTACCCTCCCACACATCACCATTAAATTTCTCTTAGTCTCTTCATTATTTTCAAAAGCTTCGAGAGGTGTAAGATATACAAAAGAAAAACCTTTTACTTATCTTCATGCTCTCTTCTTGCTGGTTCCAAGTCTTGTGTCTAGGGGTACATTCTTGTGGCTGAAATTTTGATTGAACGTTGTGGGTTCCTAATGACTAAATAACTGATGAAGATTTGCCTGTATATTTCTTTTATTTTATTCCATTCTTCTAGATCACAGTGACTTCACAATCTCCATTTTCATACAGCCATCAATTCATTGTTGTAGACAAAATTGCAAAACGCGTGCACTTTTATCAGAAGCATGCCCACCACTACTAACATTCTGCAGTACTCACAATATTCCAAATAGTTTACAAAGCAAAAGAGTTCACATACTTGCTTCACAAAATAAGTATATATACTAAGCAAAATCATTATTTTATAAATGAATCCAGAAATAAATTTAATAATTAGCATTAGACTGTGCAATTAATATGAATTTTAAATATGCCAGAAATTTCGAAATTTCAGATATTTTTAAAAGAACAATAATTCTAACTGCACATACAGAGTGTAACAAATTAATTTCTTTTTACACATTTTAGGCTGAAATATAATGCATCTTATACAAAATCATATGAAATTCTTTCAGTGAAACAGCTGAGAATGTTCACCTATACCAGATTTGAGATTAATCCTGATATCGGCTACATCTATGAAAAAAAAGGTAATGTAGAAAAGGTGTCCCATTACAAACTGAACAGTTCAAATTTCTAGGTGTTCAATAGGATAGTAAACTGTCATAGAGAGCCTGTATTCAGGATGTTGTTCAAAGACTTAATGCCACCATTTTTACTATTCAAATGGTATCTGAAGTAAGTGATAGTTCGACATGAAAAGTAGTCTACTTTGCTTACGATGTATGGCGTTTTATTTTGGGGTAACTCTTCCCATTCTCAAAGGATATTTTTGGCTCATAAATGGGTAGTTCAGACAATAGGTGGGGTAAGTTCCACCCCCGTTCATTAGTCAGCGTATTCTGACATTGGCCTCTCAATGAGATATATATTTTTTACTGTCATTTCTTGTTAACAATATCAGGTATTCCTAAGAATTAGTCCTTTCACTTAATTAGTACTAGGCAGAAATCCAATCTGCATTTGGATTGCACTTTGTAAAGGGGCACCCTCCTCTAGCATAACTTTTCCTCAACAGAAGTAGTTGATAACAGTACTAATTTTCAAATTTTGAACAGGTCAATATTATCTATTTATCTAAAAATTTCATATAATTTTATACACAATATGTTGTATTGCAAACTAAGAACTATTAAATTGAATTACTTTATTTTTGTTGTTACAATCGATATATACTAACTATGTTTGTACTGTTAAAATTATTTTTTTAGAAACATTTGAAGTTATGAAACATTTGGCAAACTTAAGACTTCTATTACTAATTACACAATCTGGTACTGTTTATTATGTTTATTTCTGGATTCATTTATAAATTGATAGAAATTCATTTGTCAAGAAAAACTGTAAGCCCTTTGGAATATTGTTATTACTGCAAAGTGAGCAAGTAGTAGTGGACATGCCTCTGATGTGGTCGAACGTGTCTTTTTTTAATTTTTTTTTATTTTGGAAGAATGATGTAACTTCAACTTTGTTAATGTAAAAATTCAAAAGACAGTGTGATACAGTGAAATGTGACGCAAATAAACATTTAAAAAATCTGCAAAGGCATTCTTCAAATTTATTTATGTCAATTGGGACATGAGTACCTAAAATGTGAAAATTTCAGCTTCAAGAATCAGATCCATAGACATGAAGAACTGGAGCCAACTATGAGAGAAAATATAAGTAAAAAGTTTATTATAAATCTTACTCCTCTCGAATTTTCTGAATTGACTTTACCATCGACGACAGAAGCAAAAACAAAAGGAGGGAGGGGTAGATTACAACTTCCTTGGCTCTAGTGCAGAAAGGTTTGCAGTGTAATGCTGCATCCATTTTCCACAAGTATTCAAAGATCTTAGCAGCATTCCACATGCCTTCAAATCGAAACTCAGGAGTTGTCTCATGGGTCACTACTTCTATCCTGCCAAGGAATTCCTTGAAAAATTAAGGTTATGCCTGTGTTATATTGTTGACTGTGTTTACATAAACTTATGGCTTGTGTTTTTTTGGGGTTCATAAACATTTTATTTTAACTGTTATTACTTTTATGTTATAATTTCATATACTGACATGTTCCATGACCTTGGATATTTGCTCCTCAGTTTGGTCCTATAGAACTAGAGGTGTAAAATAAAATAAAATTAAATTAAATTTAAAAAATGGCTTTCGCATGATGCTCCAAGGTCTTCAGAACAGAACATTTTTGTGAACGTTGGTGATAGCTGGTAATGAACAGATATTGCTCTGTGTGGGTGGGTTTTCAACAAACACTGTGGCAGAGACACCCATTTGCTTAAAGGCAGACAAAGATGTTGTAGGGGTCACTCAATACCATGCTATAAACCCCTAATGTTTGTCAGAATGAAGCCTGAGGAACCTGCAATAAAACAGGATTACATTTCACTTCGCTAATTCTCTTAATACATCTCATTGCTTTATATTTGGCTGTGGCCAATGGATTACCTAGCTAGTGAGGAACCTGGTGAACCTAGTAGCTGGCTCCAGCTGCTGTATCCCACTGCAACAGCCTTGTGCTCAACACAGTGACTTCTAGTAATTGGATCGCTGTCCATGATGTTGAAGGCGTACCCTGTCAGAAACTCTGCTGGGATATAGTGGTGAGCAAAGCGCATGTGTGGTGTATCACACATGTGATTCTGAGAGTACTCTGTTGCTCCCACATCACTACCCATGACATCCCATTACATGGGCTGTGAGGTTGTGCTGAATGTTGATCCTAGCCCAGCAGTTCGGTAGGCCATCTGATCCGAACACTGCTTCAGTTTCGAGCAGTTGCTGGTAGACCCATCAATGGTAGCTGGTACTGGAAGCTGCCTTCCCTACCCATGGCTATAGATCAGTGGTCTTCTCATAAAGCTGCAGGAGTATGTCTGGTACTGGAACAATCTCATACAGAAGATGTTACAAAACAATAATCACAGAATTGATATGTGAATGATGTGAATGTCATCTACCCTACTGCTTGACTGCCTCTAGCCTAGCAATGTAGAGTACTTATGGCATCAAGGAGTGACTCTGCTTTTTGACATCATTTGTTGTGACCAAATCATGAGTTTCAGAAGTTTTCCTTCCTGCTACATTTTCTCAACAAATTTGTTTCAGTGTCTAACTGCTTTTTCAAACTGCTGATGGGTATTTTTGTGTCTTCCTTAGCCTTTCTTACATAATGTTGTGAGAGTAATGAGGCAGTGTGGTCTGCACTCATCTAAGTCTTTCCCACTGAACTTGCTTGCACTCACACACTGGAAAGTTGCTATCACACTCTTGGTGACCGGCTAATGATTTTGCAATGTTTATGCCTAGTGGATGGCTTATGTTGATACTTCCAGATGCTTGGGCAATGCTGTTCAGTTTGGACTTAGAATATTTCACTCTCCAATTCCCTTACTGTCTTGATGCATAACACTTTCCTCCACTTTGATAAAAGTCATCGTGAATTTTACGCTTTCTTGGCCTACTAATGAACTATCTTACATGTTTACCTTTGCTCCGAACCTTCGGTTCCATGTAAAATCTTATTCTAGTTCAATATTACTTTACTAGTTTTTTTTGTCATACATTGTGTTCTCTAAAATCTTTTATTTACTAGCATGAATCCATTCCATGGGAATTTTGTGAACAGTTGCTTGTTTTGCATGAGTGATTTTTCTTCTTAGATAAAAATAAACTGCACAAATAAATGCTAGTATTCCAATAACACTAGTGGTTGATACACTGATCATATGGTACTCCACATATGTTTCTCCTGATATTTCTGTACATGCTGTAACATTTGATCTACCAAAATTCATCTTTTCTCTGTAATGATTAATTCATCTATCACTTGTAGCATAATGGGGTCCAAGATATTATTTAGGAAGGTTAGGTTTTGTATGGGTAACACACATAACATATTGGAGCCAACAGGCATACTAGATACTATGTTTTAACCATTAAATCTGACGGGCATGTGTCATACGTTATTCACTTCGGACTTATTTATTTGTGATTTAAACACATGTTTTACATTGTAAGTGGTGAGACTAATTGTTTGGCTTGTCATAAGTGCATTGTTGGTGGCTAGTGCACACCAGTCTCTTGTGAACAGTACCAGTGTTCCCTTGAACTGTGCGTGTGCTCGGAATATTGTTGAAGGTTGTTTTGTTCTATGTCGGCTGCCATGTTGTGCTGTTGTGTGCATCCTTCCCATGTGTAAAAACATATAAATAGTGAATATGGCTAAAAGACATCGGTTGTCAAACTTAGAAATTGAAGAACTCTTGAACAAAGGCTCAGAACTTGATGATCTTTCTGACAACATTGGCGATTTTTTCAGAAGACGACAATGACTCACGTGAGCTGAAGAGCGAAACCTGTACTGCTGATAAAAACAATGTTAGCGAGTATGAAGAAGCTAACGCACAAGTTTCTATTAGTCAGATTTGTCGTTTGGTTCAAAAGCCTGCCCTCCATAATGAATGTGTCATTTTGATGCACTCCCTGAATTACCTCTGTTTGAAGAAATGAGAGTAATTCAGGTTCCTGTCAATACATTATCAACAGAACTAGACTGTTTGTTGCAATTTTTAGATCACAGCATATTTCTAAAAGTAAAGTCAGAGACAAATATATATGCTACTTATACTGTTTCTGAACTTCGCTGTCAGAACAGAATCAAACCAAAATCTTTATGGAAGAAATGGAGAGCAGTGAGAACACATGAAGTATATCAATTTTTTGCAATAGTTTTGCATATTTATCTTGTAAAGAAATCTGAACTTAGGGATTATTGGTCTGAAGACCCTGTGCATGCTTCTTCATTTGCTTCTCAGCTAATTTCACGGGACAGATGTCCTGCCATATTCAGAAGTCTGTGTGTGGACAATAATGTGCTATGGATACCTCAGCAAGAACCAGGGCATGACCCTCTGCATAAAATAAGACCTGTTTGGGACTTTTTCACAGAAAGATGGAGAAAAGTCTTTTATCCATCACAAAATCTGACTGTGGATGAAGTAATATGCCCTTTTCGAGGAAGAATTGGATTCCATGTTTATATGAAAGACAAACCAGAGAAATATGGGATAAAACTGTATGCTGTAAGTAATGTACAAACAGGTTACATGTGCAGTGCTGAAGTTTATACTGGAAGAAAAGGAAATGTTGACAATTCTGTCAAATCCCTGCTGCTGAGGCTATGTTCCTCTTACTTGTGAAAAGGACATGTGGTATACATGGACAGATTTTATACAATTCCTGCAGTTCTTGAAGAACTATGGGAAAGAAATACATTGAGATTTGGAACTGTGATGAAAAACAAGATAGGTTTGCCTAGAGACCTAACAAATCAAAACTAAAGAAAGGAGAAATGACATTTCGTTGCAAAGGACACATTTTCTGCTTGAAATGGAAAGACAAATGTGATGTACACATGTTGTCAACACAGCATAAGATGACTGCTTTGCATGTCAGTGTAAAATGAAGGAATGGATATGTTGAGGTTGTAAAGCCAGACGTTGTACTAGACTACAACTCGTCTAAAACAGGTGTTGACAGAGGAGACCTGCTGATGAGTTACTGTCCCTTCCAGCCAAAGATTGTAAAATGGTGGAAAAAGATTTTTCTTCAATATTTTTATGAGGGCAGTTGTGAAGGCCGACATTATTCAAAATATCAAAAAAGTATGCATTAGCAGATTTTATCTGTAAATTCACAAAGCAATTGGTTCAAAAAGGAGGAGTGGAACTAAATAAAGACACACATTCAGCATCTGGAGTCGCAAGTGCAATCAGACTCATAGCACATAATTTTTCTGAGAAACTGCCACCAACAGAAAAGAAAACAAACCCAGTTAGAAGATGCAAGATCCGTTGGGAACAAGGGAAAGCTGCAGGAAAGGTAGTGAGGAAAGAGACCAGATACTACTGTAGGCCATGTAACACAGACCTTTGTGTTCCTGAATGTTTAGAAAGATTTCATACCCGAGTGAATATCTCTAATTTGTAAAAATGAGAAAAAAAAAATTCACAGTAAACCACTTTACCTATAAATGAAGCATTTAGTATGTCCTGCTGACAAGTTATTTTAAATTGATAGCCTACCATTCCCTATGACATGAAAATTTTGTCCACTTTGGGGAAAAATAAAAATGCTGAAAAATGGTATCTTTAGAGTAACATCTACAAATCCCTATATAATGTATATGTGCTAAACATATACATATTCATAAAGAGGAAGGATGGAAGGTTAAAGAGATAAGTGGATTAGTAAATTTATTAAAAAATTATAGATTATAGCTCATTTTCTCAGGATCTGGCTATTTACTGGATTGCCGACCCATTAGGCTCCAATGTGTTAAAGGTTTCTCAGGCCAATACAACATTTGTCAAATTCCTGTACTTATCATGGTACCTGTAGTTGTAGCAGGAAAATGAAACTGAGTTCTGGCTATGTCACACTTGGTTCCATTAACTAATAAACGAATCTGTGTTGTCTAGTTTTATCATATCTGTAAATGTTTTATTCTTGCAGAAGTTACTGTTACTGTTTCTTGTGAGACCATGGAATAGATCCAATGATTACCGACCCACTGGAAGTGTTGTTGTGGCATTGATACTACCTTTTTGCAGTCTGGTGCTTCCATATTTCTTATGAATAACTGCATTTATTATGGTTGCTTGTTGGTATGTACTACCTGTTCCATATTCGTGATCTCTGTTGTATACCAACTCACAATTGCTTACATATTTATGGTCATTTCCTGTACTGTGCCTATTGTGCTATTTAAATTTGTGATCCCTCATTATGTGCTTTCCCCAATATTGTGTTTAACAGTTTTCCACCAACATCTAGCCAGCCTCCCTTCTTTTGCACTAGTGTTTCTGGAATTATCGCTGACCCTTGCTGTTCAGCTCTTGATACACTTCCTGTATATATGTTAGTTGCTTCAGTAGATAAGTATACTAACATATTCTGTAACCATTGGACTTCATTTCTTACCACATAGATATCAAATGTAAGTTCTAGTGACCACTTGTGGTTTGTGAGAAGCATGTCTGGCTGCGATGAGTATAAGATTCCATTTTCCAATGGCTGGATCTTAATTACAAATGCTTCACATGTGTCTAAAAACACTGTGCCCATAATAATACATTTTTCTATCACCTAAGAGGAAGGAATTATCATGAATCCTCTCTCTCCATAGGACAAAGGTCTATCCCACCAAAAACTACACATATTACAGCAAACTAAATAAAATAACATTAATCTAGGTAATCCAACATTGAACACAATATACTGTTATTCTGTTATTTATCCCTGTATCTAAGTCCATATGGTATATTCTGGGCTACTTTCATTACATGTGGTAACTTCTCTTGTAGTGATGGTAACAGTATTTGCAGCAATGCATCAATTGAACACTTAAAAGCTTTTATCTGACTGATGTTTCCATTTGCAACTGCAACTTGACATTGACCAGTGAAGCTATCTCCACTACATGATATGCTCCTTGAAACTTTATTAAAAATTTCTTGGTTTTACCCTTTAGAGTATAAGGATTGGCCAGTAGGACTCTGTATCGAGGTAACTTACTTGTACCCTGCCCAACCCATTCTTGATGCTCTTATGCTTTCATATTAGCATGCTTTATCTATAGCCATACATCCTTTAATGTTTTTGTGAATTTCTTTACAGTCGCCTTAGGCCGGATTACATCAAAGGTTGTGGCATCTTTCACCCTTACATTACTTTGTACAGTGAAAGACCTGTTCCTGTGAGGATTTTAGAATTGTATCCACTCACCTCATAACTCAAATGCATATCCCACTCTAAATGTTTGCTATGCACATAGTGACTTGATATTTTTGCTATTGTACAGTGGACTCACACCATATGATCATTTGCTTGTAGGTTGAACAGACTAGTACACAATGTCTTCATTTTCAATAGGTGACACAACTGTTTCATCAGATCAGACATAAAATTAGTTCCTTGATCTGTGACTATAGTTCCTGGTACTCCAAATTTAAGTACTTAGTTGTAAACTATGGCTTGAGCTACAGTGTTTGCTTTTTGACCTCAGCTGTCTCTCATTACTAGGTAGCTCAAGAATGATTGATCATAGTCAGTACATACATATTTCCTGTTAAACTTCTTTTAAATGGCCTTAACATATCAGTGCTTACCATTTGAAAAGATTTTTCTGATTCTGGTAACCTCATGAGTTGTACCTTTTGGTGACTTAAATCGTTTTGTTGAGCACAAGGAATGCAATTTCTAACTTACTGCTCCAAATCACCACACTGTGTTCTCCATCAAAATCTCTCTGCAATATATCTGTCAGTAGCTCCTTTATCTTCATGTTCCAACAGTACATGGTCATCTGCTTGTCATAACACTCCAGTTTAGAGTCCTGAAGGTACAATGACACACACATTTTGTTGACCTGCAGAATAAACCTTCACACACAGGAAACAGTGGTTCCTTGCTGTATAACTGGCATTCTTTGTCAGCTGCTCGTGCCTTCTTCAAATTCATCAAACTTAACTTAGATACTTGCAACACTGCAATTGTCCTACTAAGTGAGCCCACATTTCTGTGTTTAACACCAAGTTTGAGAATATTCATATTTCAGACTCACTTAATTTCGGTGACCATCTTGTTAGTCAAACTAAAAGGTCTTTTAGTCCCAGTAACCACTTCAAAGCTACACAATCTACTTTAAATTTACAACCATGTGTGTAACATCAGAAATACAAAATACCAACATTGGTTATTCTGTCATTGAATAGTTATGCTCAGCCTTGTTCAGCTGGCAAGACACATACATTACTGGATGACCATCATCATTTTGACTGAAAATGGCACAGCAAAAATTCATTCTTTGGTAGAATCAGGAAAATATAACACAGGATCTAAAGTTAATATCTCTCTTATGAGAAGGAAAGTTGCTACTCACCACATAGCAGAGATGCTGAGTCACAGATAGGCACAACAAAAAGACTCACAACTATAGCTTTCGGCTATTAAGTCGATTGTCAACAATAGACACACATATGCACACACATTGCATTTCAATGACTGCTTCACAGCCTGTACCACGTGGATCCTTCCCACCAACACCAGCTTTTCTGAACTGCGCAGGTGGGAACTTTCCCTGCAATACATCCTACATTCCCATAACTCTCCTGGCCTCAACCTTCATTAGTCACTGTCCTCGCCCATTCAGCCCCTACCCTTCTCATAATATTGTTACATTCCATCCTAGATTTCCATTGTTTAATACCTCTCTTAAATATTTAAAGGCTGTCAGACACTCTGACGTCCAATGAAACATAACTCCTTTTTTCAGTTGTCTAGTCAACAGTTGCACAGTTTCTGTCAACCCTTTCACAAATTTTGATTAATAATCTGATAGGCCAAGAAATGATTGTAACTGTTTTACTGTCTGTGAAAACACAAAATTTTGCACAGCTGAAGTGAGACAAGGATCTGTCCTCACTCCATCTTGGCTGATGATAAGCCCCAGGTAATTAACTTGTGAATGTGAAAAATGACATTTGTCATTGCTCAGCATGAGATGGGCTGTTCTTCATTCATCAAATACTTCTCTTAGGCATTTCACATCCTCATCTAAATCTTTAGCAAAAACTGTGATATCATCCAAATATACCATACATTTTTTTTGTTTTTGTTTTATATCTTCAAAGACTCCATTTAACAAGTGCTGGAATGTTGCAGGGGTGTCCGTTAACCTAAAAGGCATACTGCGATATTGGTAGTGACCATATGGTGCTGCAAATGTTGTCTTAGGCCCATTGTCTGGACATACCCCAATTTGATGATAACCACTACTTAAACCTATTGTGGAAAATAATTTACAATTCCCCTGGTTATCCAAAGTTTCAGTTAGATTAGGAATTGTATATGCATCAATTACTGTTTGTTCATTTAAAATCTGTAATCAAAACACACTCAATATTACTTTGTTCTGTCAAGTGGCATTTTCAGTACAGTTATTATGCTTGCTGACCAGGGACTATTGCTGTGTTCTATTATGCCTTTCTCAAGCTGCTGATCTATGGACCGTTCTGTCAATGACTGGAGATGCTTGCCCCTTAGAATCTGATGCAGTGTAATGGGTGTCGCTGGCAATGGACACTCTGAATTAAATAGATCTTTCTACTGCACAAGCAATAACTCCACAATCACCTCTAAATGACTCACTTTGCTATGTAATGCACATGTGCTGCCAGTTTGCTGGACATTGTTCTCTATCAATGATGTACCAATGTCTCCTTCATCAAGTTCTTTTGTTGTAGTTATTACTAACCTCTTCAGAATGTTAACTTTGTCCATACCAAAATTATTCACACTTATTGGCACCATGTCCTTGTCATTTATGTTCCTAGCATATACTACACTTCTTCATGTAAAACTGTGCTGTACATCCAAAATGTCATTACAGGACAGTAGTTCTATCAAACATAAAACTTGTTGTTGATACATTGAGATCTACTGTAACTCAGATTAGCTTGCCTATACCTGCTGTTATTCCATCATGTGAAACAACAAATGGATTTGTACACAGTTTATTTGGTACTACCTTAGCAATGGATGTATCTCTTGATGTAGAAACATTTGCAACTGTTGTACCCATGAGAAGCAAGTTCCCATTGAGCTCAACTGTTTGTTACCAAAGGTCAATTTTAGCATGATGCCTAACCAGAAAGTTTAGTTGGAATTACAGAAATCCATACCCTACTGTTGGCAGCACTTACATTTGCTCACAAAAGCCTGTGTTTCCTACCTTAAACTTGAGCTGTGTTATCCTAACTGAATCTATCTTATTAGCCTGTTGTGTGCAATCTGTATCTCACAGTTTTCAATCTCCTCTTGTCTGTGATATCCAGACTCACAATCAATATGTGTGCCCCTATGTCCACTCTAAATTTGTACCGCTTTCTCTTCACCTAAGCTATCAAGCGACAGTTCATCTCTTTGTATGTTTTTACTGTACTGCAGTTAACTGAGAATCCTTCCCAATGGAAGAAACATCCCATTGCTGTTTAACTGTTTTCTTTTCCCACTGTGTTTGCCCTTCTTTTTAGGTTCATAATCCCAAGCATTATGCCTACATAGTGGAAATTATAGCATTGTGGTTGGCAACTCTGTATCTTTGAATGCCCCTGTTGGCCACAATGGTGACATTTCTTACCAGACATAAATACCTTTCACTCGCTATGCATTTTTGTTGTGTTATTTATTGCTTGTAAATATGAAGCAACATGAAATGCAGTGTCTAATGCTCTGTTGGCTGCTTCTTTGAGCATAACCCTATCTGCATCTGGTTTCTGTGTTAGCTCATATGTCTGTGTGTTCACCTTGTGTATCTGTCAAAAAATAATTCAACTGTTTCATCTGCATTCTGTGTTAAGCTATTGAGTTTCTCCCTAAAACACCAAGCACTATTTTGTTTTCTGTATCTTTACTGTAAACCCTCTGATAATTCACCAAATTTGGATGCCTTATTAACAAATTCATGATACAAGATATAGATCTCAACCTCATGCATGAAATGCAACATGGCCATCTGAAACATGCTTCACTATAAGTGTGTGCTTATATGTTGTCGTTCAGATGGATGTTGTAGAATGCATATCAATTGTCTGTAGCACAGTTCCATCAGCAAAGATGTTACTGCATCTAGTAGATGGCCACTAGAAGGTGAACTTGCAGTCATCCTTAACAATATGGTTGTTGTTAAAAGTAATGGTAACACTGTGTGGTGCCGATGAGGTTGACACCAGCTTTGATATACGTTTTTCTCTAGACTCCGAGCATCGTCTTTGATGCTAAGCTAAGATTATCTTTGCTCTCTTCCACTATAGTTAGTTCTTTGTATGCCTTGCTTGTGTAAAGAGGTGAATAAATGAACTACTGTTAATAGGGTGTTGTTTGGTGTAACTGACTCGAACATCCACCTCACTGGTGACACCGAGTTCTAACGTCTTCTGTTTTCGCCGTTTTACTGTGTCCGCGGCCTCTGTGTCAGTTATTTTCGCATGTATTACATCAACACAACATTCGAACAATGACTTCAGCCTAACGCCAGATTTTGTGTTGCGGGCAATGTACACCTGCCAGGACTGCAACACAATGTCTCTCACTCGACGATTACGACGATTTCACCGGACGTTTTTGAGCCTGCAACAATGAGTGAGGTTAGGAGTGTACATGACTCTGCCTATCAGATGCCTTTGTTCTCACCACATATGCCCTCCCTCATTAACAGTGCAGTTACCTCTTACGGATCTCCGTGCAGTGTGGGACCAATGCCAATTTCTGCAAATGCATCATTGGACAGCCTAACACCACCAGGACAACGATTTACCAAGCCGCAATCTGTGCAGTACCACGCAGATTCCTGCCACGTGGCCGGAACTGCTTTGTTCACAGGTCAACCTCCTCAGCATCCGACCACACCCACGCCTGCCTCGGTTCAGCACTAGCACATGCCTTCCTGCTTTGATACCTAGGCCTGCAATAGGAACAATAGCTTGTTATCTGTGCCTGACCTCCATCTCTGCCCCACTGCTATGCCTCAGTGTTTTGTGCCATCACATTCACCTTATTCGCACACCATTTTGAGTGGAGTGACTATGAACAATGAACATTCACACATTCCGTCCGACGTTCGACATCATGTTCCACACTGTGCTTCTGGACAGCCCACACCCCCGCAGCTTCCCTGCAACACAGTTGGCCCTGGCTCTGATCGTACACTGAGCTTTCCACTGACTAGCACGCGTTTTCAAACTTTGAACTTTTTCTCACTTGTCACCCCCGCACCGGCTCCAGTCGAGCTTCCGCCACTGTTCTCGGCACATCTTGGTGCCTCTTCCACATTGGTCTTCCATGACACGTCAATCCGAACACACCTGCAACACGTTGAGCTTCCGCAACCGCAATCGACACATTACGGTGCCTCACCCACGTCGGCCATCCGCGTTACGACAGATCACGCTCAACCACAACGCGTCACCTTCACACTGCCACCCGACCAGCCCTCATTGCCACATCCCCTATAGGCACACTCTCCTGGAATACTGCAGCAGCAACAGCTCATGTCAGGCAGTGCCCCGACGAATTCTACTCAACCCGTTCTTCCGAACATTCTACAACGCTTACCGACGCTGCCGCCGTTTAATCCCGACAGGGCAACAACGTGGTTCAAAACTGTGGACAAAGTGTTCGACCATTACAAACTCGACGAGTCAAACAGATTTCTGTGCCTTCACGACCAGGAGGACTTGATTGCTGACCTGGTCAATGCCCCGGACTCAGCTGCCCAGTACACTCTAGCCAAAAAGACAGTTCTACGTCAGCTTGCACGCTCAACTGAGACAGCAATACAGCAAGTGCTCCACATTGAGCAGCTAAGCAATGACAAACCTTCCCAACTCTGGAGACGGATACGTGCCCTGGTCAGCGCTGATCTACTTTCTGACACAGCTCTCCTCACCACCTGGTCAGATAAATTATTTCCTCACATCCGCTTTGCTCTGGCTCAGAGGTCTCCCGAACCTGTCGAGCAACAAATTACAATTGCTGACAAACCACATGATGCATCACTGCTCTATTTTGCCAGCCACTGCCTACCTGGCAAGTCTCAGGTTCATCCAGGGCCGCACTGTACCGACTGTTCCGCTGTCTCCGGAAAGCAGTAAACAAGCAGCTGGGACCTCACCGGCTCTGCCCACAGTCATGCCCCCTCCTGCAACTGAACCTGCTGTGGCCACAGAACCTCAGCCACTGCCTCTGGCAATGAACTTTCTGCAGGAAATGCAACCGCACTACCCATACTGTTACTTCCACACACGGTTTGGTGAGGCGGCACGGAATTGCAGACCATCCTGCTGCTTTCCAAACGCCAAATGCAGGTAGCTCCGGGTGCCGCCTCCAGTGTACAACATGACAGGCACCCCCCAGTGCTCCATTCTGTCCAGGAACTACCGGATAATTACGGATGACTTTATATTAAAGACATTTCGTTGGGATACTTTTTCCTAGTGGACACAGGCGCCGATGTTTCCCTGCTGCCTAAGTCCTTAGTGTCGTTGAATATCTGCCCTCATCATACTTCACTGCAAGCCGTGAATTCAACTAAACTGCAATGCTCGGGTTCAACCTCCCACATCGTCTCACTCTCCACAAACTGCAAACTCGAGTGGACTTTTTTAGTGTGCGATATTGAGGAACCTATACTAGGCATTGACTTCTTGCGACACCACAAACTTTCACTGGACCTAGTGTGAAACACCATGTTTCATCACTCGTCCAAGACTCACCTCCCCTGTGCTCCATCAAGCAAACCCCCCTGGGACACATCAGTCCGGACTCATCTCATCCGTACATGCTCGTCTCTGTCGATGACGTTACAAGAAACAAAGCACAAGTGCCTTGTTGAGCTTGGAAACGTCACTTGCCTACACAAGGAAAACTTCGAACTCTCCTTCTGGCTCCATGAAACTCAGCTCCAGCTCTCCAACACAGCAAAGGAATTACAGACACTGCAGCAAGGACAAAGCAAGGTCAGTAAGTGCGCTGAATCTGCTTGTAGTCCCAGCAATCGAGCTTCCATGTTCTTACCTCCCACTACCCCTCACAACTGTGCTATCAAATCTGCCATAACGTGTATTGACAGTTCCACAGGGCCACCCCCCCCCCCTCCTCCAACATGGCAGCATTTGACACTCGGCCAGACACAAGTGCACATGCACGACGAGCGTCACGTGTTCCCGAACTGACAGCTCCTACACCTCCCCTCACGGACAGCACCTCAAACTATGCAACTTCGGCTCCTGCCCGCCGCTGTGCAACCGCCACTGACAACACAAACAGTGCACTCGCGTCTAGCACTTTGCCTGCGACCGTGCTGCCACAGGCCGTGCCCTTGGACAATGGACTCACTAATGGCTCATGAGCTCTACCGAGCTCACCCGACCTTGGTGCCACTGCTTCGGGCCAGCGGCTATTTTGTTGCGTTGACTCCTGGGACACTTTGCTGCCTCGGCTCCCATCGGATCCACCGAGTCACTCCAAACACCACAACCATGCCTCGCCCGCCCTGCCTGTCACACATTGCAAACAAACCACCTCCCGTGCCGCCGGCAACATTTCCGTCATCACCAACAGCACGGTTCACAAACTTCACCTCACGCCAGGTCCACCGGTCTCCAGTAAACCACGTCGACTTTGTACCGAACGCCTCTCCGACCTTAAAAAGCAGATTTCTGAACTTCTAAGCTCCGGCGTCATTGAACCCTCTGCCAGTAGCTGGTCTATGCCCATTCATATGACACCCAAGAAAGACGGGTCCTGGCGCATGTCTGGTGACTACCGTCGACTAAACGCACGAACATTTATGGACACCTACGCCACACCCAACTTTGCCGACTTTACCAGTTCCCTCGCAGGTGCAACCACGTTCTCTGTCACTGATTGCAAACGGGCCTACCACCAGATCCCCATGGCACCTGAAGACATCGAGAAGACAGCAATCACCACCCCAATCGGGTTATTTCAGTTTCGATCCATGCCCTTTGGTCTGAAAAACGCAACCCAGACCTGGCAACGCTTCATCAACGAAGTGCTATTCAACCTAAAATTCTGCTTTGCATATCTTGATGACATTCTTGTGTTCAGCTCCTCTGTCGAGGACAACATTCGACATGTGCAAACTGTGATGAACACTCTCACGGCAGCAGGCTTCGAGACCAACCAGGACAAATTGCAACTACATCAACCCGCTGTCACTTTTCTTGGTTTTCGGGTCTCTGCCTGTGGCATTTCACCCCCCCCTGAAAAAGTACAAACAATACTAAACCTACCCAGACCTGCGTCATTCAAAGAGCTCCAGCGTTTTCTGGGGACGGTTAATTATTATCGCCAACATCTACCTCGCGCTGCGGAGATTCAGGCTCCACTGATGGATGCCTTGGCAGGCACCCACACTTTTGGATCTCGGCCTGTTCCATGGGCCCCTGCTATGACACTCTCCAACCCAATGCGCAGCTTTTCATCACCACAGACACGAGCGATACTGCCATCGGCGCTGTCCTTAGCCAAACTATCGATGGTCAGACTTCGCCTCTGCAGTTCTTCTCGCGCAAGCTCACCAATGCACAACAGAAATATTCCACGTATGACAGGGAGTTGCTCACGGTCTACGAAGCGATCAAGCATTTTAAGACTGACGTTGAGGGACGTCCTTTCTATGTTTTAACGGACCAAAAACCGCTGACTGTGGCCATTATAAACCTGCCAGCGGACCCGCCTCCTCACTGCTTCAGATACATGGACTTCATATCTCAGTTCACCACCGATGTCAGACACATAAAGGGTGCTGACAATACAGTTGCTGACTTCCTTTCATGAGTCGACGCCATCCCTTCGCTGTTGGACCTCTCTGAACAGCCTAACCTCCAACCCACCGATGAGGACACACAAAACCTAATTTCAGACTCTACCTCTTCACTACACTTCGTCCGCACCTCCTTCCCTGGCATTTCTGGTGAGATCTGGTGCGACAACAGTATGGGCACGTTACGCTCCCTCATCCCAACCATGCTCCATCGAGCTGTCATCAACGCATTGCATAATTTAGCCCACCCTGGTGTTCGAGTGTCTGCCCACCTTGTAGCGGAGTGCTTTGTGTGAAGAAATGCCAACAAGGATTGCCAGCAATGGGCACGTTCCTGCATCGCGTGCCAACAATGCAGAGTACACAAGCATACTTCACCCCCCCTCGGCGCCTTTTCGATCCCTCCTGGGCATTTCCAGCACATTCATATTGACATTGTCGGCCCTCTACCCCCCCCCCCCCCCTCTAACTGCTCACGTTATGTTCTCTCGTCTATCGACCGAACAACTCGCTGGGTCGAGGCTGTCCCCCTCCCCAATATTACGGCAGAAACTGTGGCTCAAGCTTTCATCGAGTCATGGGTATCGCGTTTCGGATGTCCAGCTATCATCACGACTGACCAGGGCAGACAATTTGAGTCAGCCCTGTTCAACAAGATTTGTAAGATTTGCGGCATCCGGCGCATCCATACCACAGCATATCAACCTCAAAGTAACGGGCTAGTTGAGCACTGGCACCACACTTTCAAGGCGGCTGTTCGATGCCACGACTCTCTTTGGATAAAGGCCCTTCCCCTTGTGCTACTTGGCACTTGTGCGAGCTATAAGGAAGACCTCAAAGGCACAATAGCCGAGTTCGTATACGGCCATAACTTGACTCTCCCTGGCGAACTCGTGCACCCTTCTGCTTCTCTCCCTCAGTCTGACTTACCTTCCTTCGTGGACCGCCTCAGATGCCACTTCATCAACCTCCACATCACTCCACCTGCCAGCCATTTCCGCCCTAAGGTTCATGTCCCGAAACCTCTGGACAATTGCGAGTACATCATGCTCCAAGATGACACTGTCTGTGCTCCCCTCCAACCTCCTTATACCGGCTTGTACCGAGTTCTCCGGCGCTCAGACAACACCTATGACATCCAGATGAAATATTCAGCTGTCACAGTCTCTGTCAACAGACTTAAGCCTGCTCATGTCAAGCCTTCTTCTACCCCCCTTCAGGCCACGACCATGCCACTCACTGTCGTGGCTCACAACACTCTGACCACTCCCTCCAGGTTGGACTTACACACTCAATCGAGTGACTTCCAGCTCCAATCATCAAGCTCTCCTCTCCTCCGACCTCGCCCCCTACTCTGGTCTCACACACTCCGTCGAGTGACCCCATGCTCCCCACATTGAGCTTACCTATGATCACACCCTCGCCGCCGGGCCCTTCACCGGTCCCTTCGACCTCTCCCCCGTCGCCTGCCTCACCCTGTCAGGGTTTCTCACGCCCCCCCCCCCCCCCAACTTGAACCTGCCATCACTTGAGGTGTTTGTGCCTGTTCCCCCAGACATTATCCACGACATCTCTATAATACTACACGATGATACACTGTTCGTCGTGTGTTTCCCTTCATCCAGTACTCATGACACAACCTCTGCCATTCCCTGCCACCTGGTGAAATTTGTTCCCATCTCGCCCAATGTCAACCTGGATATGCTACGTGTGTTCGCCATGCCCACCAGAGACATCATCGTCGTCGCTCCATTCCACTTGCAAACTGCCGGCCCACCTGTTGCCGTACGACCAGCACACCCAGTATGACACCCGGCTCACTTCATCGACTTCCAGGTTTGATGGCTGAACCTTCCTTCACATCATCTACTCACGCAGCTTCCCAACGACGCTGTCGAGCTGACCGTGGTCCGGCACCCACGGACCACCCCTGCCGACACCTTGGTCATGCCCCCCACCCTCCCCGGCCTCTTGAGATTACTCCATACTGTGTGTGGGAGGGGGGGGGGGGGGGGGGGGGCGCCTATGTGGCGCCGATGAGGTCGACATCAGCTTCGTTATACGTTTTTCTCTAGACTCTGAGCATTGTCTTTGGACGCTAAGCTAAGATTATCTTTGCTCTCTTCCACTATAGTTAGTTCTTTGTATGCCTTGCTTGTGTAAAGAGGTGAATAAATGAACTACTGTGAATAAGGTGTTGTTTGGTGTAACTGAAACTGAACATCCACCTCAACTGTATATTTCTTTGCTTTGGTAGTTCCAAAAAGGTTTAACATGGGCATTATGAATATTGTGATTGGACTTTGAACAGTTGCAGTGGAGCTTTGGATCAGAGCAAGTACTGACCACATATGTCTGGGAGTCCAGACATAGTCAGGGGCAAGATTGTAGGTGTGGTAAACCAACTGTAAAGAGAATAACTTCTGGGAAGTTTTGTAGCCCACAAGTTCTCTACTGGTAAAGTACAGTAGAGTGAGTCCTGATTATATTGTTTTAATTGCAAGATAACACTGCATGTAAAGTGATACCTTGTGAAATAACAGTATAGATGGGCATGTATGAATTGTGAGATCATTGCAGCACTGGGCTAAAACTGCATCTTGATCAAGTAATTACTATTGGTATTTTGGTGTGAAGATCTGTTGTGAATTTAATAGTCATCCAATTTGTTCCATAACTTGTGACCAGCACTCCTGACTGGCACTCTCTAAAGTAAATGAATGGTTGTTGTATCTGTATAGAGATTTGGCACCCTCTAACATTACTGACGGGTTGCTTTGTGTGTACAGGAGATGCTTTGGTGATCTCCATTTAGAGAAGCCATGACTCAATTGCAGGATATTTTGTTTAAGAGACATTAGGGATTTTAAAACACAACATCACTTTGGTCATATAGTTTGTGTCAGCACATCTGCTATATGGTGAGTAGTAACTATCCTTTTCATAATAGTGCTGTGAGAGATGTTATTATTACAGATTACAATCCCCCTGTCCCAATGACAGATGCTCTTTCTCTTTTGGCAGTGAGTGAAAAATGAGTAAAAATTTTTTAAAAATTAGAAGAATAAACAGTGACGGGCACTGTTCTGGCATAACCACAAGCACCGGAATGAAGATGCAGGACACAAGACCAGAGAAGGCGGTGAGGAAACATTGGCCAATGGTGTGTGGAAATGGACCACACCATGCCAGGAGCACCCCCTGCAAGAAGCGAATAAAAGCAGCACTCTTGCCAGCCTTGGCCGCTCTGATCAGCTCAGCATCCAGACCAATACCCGTGATTTTGTGTCGACTTGCCTGAACATTTCTATTTGTTAAATTTGTGTCTCCCAACATGGCCACCCTACCTGTCCCGCCCCCTGCTCAGGCGCCACACGTGCAAGCATTAGATGCCATACAGCTAATGCAGATGTTACAGTTCCAGACTCAACAAATCTCCACGTTACTCAACACAGTGCAACAGCTACTGGCCAATGCTGCATGCCTAACGGAACAAGCACTGCCTACTACAGCTGCTATACCACCTTTTCGACACTTTTATGGCCAAGAAAAGGAATGGCTTCTGTGGTTATCATAGTTTGAGGTGCACATCATCATTCATAATATACCGGGTACTGTGAAACTTCCATATCTATTTCCACGGTAGGAAGTGCAGTGTTCAGATTAATTCAAAAACTCTTTCCTAACACCACTCTGAGTGAACTTGTGTATGACAGAGTTGTAGACTCACTAACAAAGTATTATGACCAACAAGTTAATGTGGTAGCAGCTAGGTATTAGTTCTTTAATTGCAAAAAATGGTCAGAACAAACTTATCATGAGTAAGTAACAGATTTGCAGGGTATGACAAGGAAATGCAAATTCAGATGTACTTGTGGTGCTTTATATTATGTTGTGTAATGCGATCATGTACAATGTACCTGATATCAAAATCAGATAACAAATTTTGAAACAGTTTGATCCATCATTTCAGCAGGTCGTGCAAATACTAGATCAGTACGATTCCAATGTCTTGTTGGCTCATACATTTGAGTAGCCAGCTATTTGTCAGGTTGAGTCCCTTGTTTCTGCTCAACTCATTCTGCATTAGTGGCTTGAGCAAGCCACACTGAGTAAGCAACCTTCCACACCATGAAATCAGTTTGCTAAACAGACGGATACACAGACAGACAGAATCAAGTCTTGCCCTTGCTGTTATACAAGGCACAAACACCAAGACTGCCCCTCCTGACAAGCTCAGTGTTATGCTTGTGGTATGAAAGGATATGTGCAATCTGTCTGTTTGCAATGTAACAAATATAATAATGCAGACCACTCACAACACTAGTCACAAGGCACATGGCATAAATGCAGTATATTCCAAGCCTGCAACTAGCAAGCGTGAAGTTTCATCACTGATACATCAGTCAAACAAACTTTTCATTCATTTACTTCTTTGCGGCAAAAGTCTGAAATTTCAGTTGGGCATGGGTGCCTATGTCACATTGCTAAATTGACATACATATGGACCGTTTGGCTCCCCGTGCCTGTCTAGAACTAGCACATAACTGACAGCTTATAACAGACAAGACATTCCCATTCTCATAACATGTACTTTGCCTGCCATGTATCACTTGCATACGTGAACAGTGACTTTTACAGTGCTACAATCACATGAGAGTGAGAACATATATAGACTTGATTCTTTTGATTTGTTTGTCTTTAACATTCAAGACAATGTGTTGTCAGTGTCTGCACTCAATGCAACAGACAGTGTAGCTAGCTTCCTAAAATAATTCCTGGAACTCTTTTCTGAAGGTTTAGGTAAAGCTAACAATTTTGTTGCACATATTACACTGAAAGACAATGCTCAGCCGAAATTTTGCCAAGCCAGAACTGTTCCCATTGCATTACAGGACAAAGTCACTGCTGAACTTAAAGAATTGCAAGATAACGGAGTTATTGCACCCATATCAGCTACTCAATGGGCAACTCCATTGGTTTTGCTCCCCATACCTTCATGTCACATTCACCTTTGTGTTGACTTTAAGACTACAGTCAACCCACAAACTGTCATTGATACTTACCCACTGTCATGCCCAGAGGATCTTAGGCACAAATTAGGTGCTGGATACTATTTTTCAAAAACTGATTTGCGCAACGTGTATCTTCAACCACTGCTCGATGGTGACTCTCGAAAAGTGTGTGTAGTTAATACTCATTTGGGCTTGTTTAAATATTTGTGTTTGCCTTTTGGCAGTGCTTCTGCACCCACCATTTGTCAGTGTTATTTGGAACAGCTGACTGCACTAGTGCCAAACTGCTCAAACTATTTTGATGATATTGTAGTAGCAAGTCGTACACCTGAAGAACATATTGCAAATTTAGGTGCTTTGTTTCCATGTGTTATCTGAAGCAGGACTAAAGTGTACACTGGACAAGTGTGATTTTTTTTAAACGTGAGTTGCAGTACCTTGGTCATGTCAAAAATAGTCAAGGTGTACATTCTCTTCAGTTGCATTTGTTAGCCATCCGAGACTTGTCAGTTTCTTGCAGTATCACAGAATTGCAGTCAGTTTTAGTGAAAACTCATTTCATACTGAATGCTGCACAAATCATAGCTTCATTATGTCACAAGAATGCCCCTTTGTTCAGACAGATGAGTGCCAAGTAGCTTTCAAAAACTTAAAATGCATTGCTCAGTGATCAATGCTTAGTTCACTTTGATCCTGACAAACTAGTTGTATTGCAAGTTGACACTTCCTCTTATGGACTCGGTGCAGTACTTTCTCACATAATTAGTGATAAATACAGGCCTACTGCTTTTGCATCAAAAGTTTTGTCCAAAGCTCAATGTAGCTTTTCACAAATTGAAAAAGAGGCTTTGTCTATTGTGTATGGTGACACCAAATTTCACCACTATTTGTATGGTAGAAATTTCTACTTAGTGACCAATCACAAGTCTTTGCAGTCCTTGTTTCATCCAATAAAACCAGTTCCTCTATGAACTGCTCAAAAATTGCAAAGATGGGCTTTGTTGTTGTCTCAATATCAGTACAAGCTTGGGTATTGTCCAAAAGCTCAACATGGTAATACAAATGGTTTTTCGCATCTTCCAATTGGGCCTGACACAGACTCTGATGCTTCTGCTGCATCTTGTCACATTGATGCTCAGGACTCTGAATTGATTCAGTCTTTTCCACTGAACCATAAGAAGATTGCTCAGGCCATTAATGCTGATCCAGATTTGATCATTTTGCTCAACTACATTCGCACAACTTGGCTTCCTTCCTTGCGTAGCATAAAGAACTCAGTAGCACAGCGATACTTTGCATGTTGGTATATCCTTGCTGTACAGAATGGTGTAATTCTCATTCAAAATGACAGTGGCCAGTCATGTGTGTTGATCCGTAAAGCTCTGCAGAAAGAAGAGTTGCAGTTATTTCACCAAGGACACTGGGGGATTGCTCGTATGAAACAGTTAGCGTGTCAACACTGTACTTAGCAGGTTATGGATGCCCAGATAAAACAGATGACATCATATGCCACAGTGTCATGCCTATGTGGAAAATCAGTCTGCTCCACCACATAAATTCTCTGCTTGGCCTAAGTCACAATCGTCATGACAATGTGTGCACACAAGCTTTGTGGGACCTTTTCTGGAACACCTGTCAGTTGATTGTGGTTGACTCATACAGCAAGTTTCCTTTTGCTGTGCCCATGAACTTGACAATGTCACATAGCCTAGAAGGTTTACCTGAAGTAATAGTGTCAGACGATTGACCTCAGTTCATGTCAAATGAATTTGAAACATACTGTGAACGCAATGGCATACAGCATGTACCTAGTGCATCACTCCATGCACAGTCAAACGGTGAAGCAGAATGTTTTGTCAGAATATTCAAGCAGCAAATGGCCAAACTTCAATCCGTACACACCAGGGATCAAGCATTGTAACTGTTTCTCGCCTCATATCATTCGCACTCATGAGATGGACTTTCGCCGGTGAAACTGCTTCACGGCCACCACCGTCGGATGCTGCTCCACCCTCCTCAGCATCCAATGCCACAGGAAGGCTGCAAGTATTGCTTCGCACCACATGATATTGTCATTTGCAGGGTTTTTAGTGGCAGCAGACTGTGGGCAAGAGGCGAGATCATCCACTGACTTGGCGCTTGCATGTATCTTCTTTCAGATCCAGATGGCTTGCAGTGCCACTATCAAAATCAACTTTGTGTCATGTACACAATGATCTTTCAGTCTCTCTTCCCCCAAATTCATTGGTCCACAGCACAGTGCAGCCACATCAGCCACCAGAGGGTGTCTTCACAACACCCTGGGACAACCCCATGGAGTCAGAGCCTTCACCTCCACCGCCTCCTCTCATCCTACCAATAGAGCTGGAGCCACCCACACTGCCGCAGTCGCTGCCTTCTTCATCTACTTCCTGGGAGGAGGAGGTGGACACATACCCTTATTGTTGTTTTCTGGCACAGCACAGGCCAGATGGGGGTACGGCTGGTAGCTTGACGTTCCTGGCAGCCACAGCTTCCGGCCCGTCAAGGTACCCACACTCCTGCATCCCCCGTCATGGTCACATTCCATACACGGCAATGGTGAATCGCTTTCGGGGGCAGAAATGTTCTGGCATAACCACAAGTGCTGGAACGAAGATGTGGAATGCAAGACCAGAGAAGACGATGAGCAAATGTCGGCCAATGGTGCATGGAATTGGACCTCGCCACACCAGGAGCACCCCCTGCAAGAAATGAATAAAAGTGCAACTCCTGCCAGCCTCAGCCACTCAGATTGGCTCAGTATATGGACCAATACCAGTGATGTGTGTCAACTTGCCTGAACATTTCACATATCACAGGACTCTGAATTGTATTGCATGTTGCCCCTCGTTTGAGACAACATTTTGTAGATACAAGTTAAGTATTGTCAATTTGCTTCATAGAAATAAAATTAGTAATGTTATTTGCTTAAATTGTTGTATAGCATTCTCAGAACACAGAATCTTTTAGGCACCCTATAAGTGACGAGTGAGCAAGATCCAACAAACACCATCAGGTGAACAGTAGCCCACAGGTGGCTGCGGGCCACAGGCTATGTTCTGCGATTCCCTGCCCTAAAGGAACCATTAATATTACTTTATGCAGAATTCTCATTACTTATGGAATTATTCTGGCAAGTCGCCATTCATTAAGGAAATGTTAGTTGGTCATGTTGGCCAATACCTGAAGAGGTACAATTTTGATTCAACTGTGCAACTTTGTAGTCTTAAGTGCTGGAGGCACCTAGGTTCCCTTTTTTTATGATTCACTACCATTGTTGTTTGGGGAATTAGCTTCGCTGGCTCTTGTCTACAGCCAATAAGTAACTGTGGCATAAAAATGAAGCTGCAATAAAACTCTGCTTAGTGAAAAATTAAAACCAAGTTCCCAGCTTCTTATGTGAAGTAAACAGAATTTTCCCTGAATTAATCTTGAGTCCCAAAGAAAGTATAAGATGAAAGATATTTTCAAAAATTGAAGGTAAAGATAATGGTAATTGTCTCTTAGCAACACTAGAGAATAGCAGTTCTATCTAGATGGTAATAATCTTTAAAACGTCCGGCCATGGTAGCTGAGTGGTCAGTGCGACAAAATGTCAATCCTAAGGGCCTGGGTTCGATTCCTGGTTGGGTCGGAGATTTTCTCCACTCAGGGACTGGGTGTTGTGTTGTCCTAATCATCATCATTTCCCAATTACCAAATCGTGAATACGCCCAAACTAAAAATTTATCACCATAATGTGCAATCCCTGTGTAAAAAAATCGATGAAATTAATGTTCTATTAACACATGAACTTAATGATATCTCAGTGTTATGCATTTCAGAGCACTGGCTTAACCCAGAATTAATCCAGAATACGAAAATAAACAAATTTGTCTTGGCTGCTTACTACTGCAGGAAAAACAGCAAACAGGGTGGGGTAGCAATTTACACAAAGGATAATGTAGATTTTATTACACTACCTGACCTAACTAGGGCAAATGTTGAAAAGGATTATGAAATTGCAGCTATAAAAATTACTCAGTTCAACCTGGTTATTGCTACAGTTTACCGATCACCATCTGGGAATTTTGAACTTTTCTTAAACAAAATGGAGTCATTGCTAAATAAAGTAAATAAAATGGATTGTGAATTGATAATCTGTGGTGACTTCAATATTGACTTCCTCACGAATAGTGGAAATAGGGAGACCATTTTGAACCTTGCAACGTCCTACAATTTAAAGGCTGAAGTAAAAGCAGCTACCCGAGTATCAGAAACTTGTCAAACAGCTCTTGATCAGTTTCTAGTAAAGAAGAGTTTACACAACACCTCACTAAAAATTTTCAATGCAGGTTTTAGTGATCATCTTGCTCAAATATTAAGCATAAAAGTACAAGGCAGTATTATTAACAACATGTCTTTTAGAACAGCATATCGAAGCTATAATCAGCATAATGTGAACTACTTCAACAACTTATTACAGAAAGAAAAATGGCTAGGAGTGTACGAAATGAACGATATAAATGAAAAATTCGACACTTTCATTGATACATTAACCCATTTCTTTAAACTTGCATTCCCACTGAAAACATTAACCATACAGGGAAACTCTAGAACAAACAGCTGGATCACAAAGGGAATAAGGGTTTCATGCCAGAAGAAAAGACTACTTCATGAAATATGTAACTCAAAAAATTCCTCACCTGTAGTACGCGCATACTATAAAAAATACTCCAAAATATTAAGAAAAGTAATAAAAGCAGCAAAAATAATGCATAATGATGAAATCATTTATAATTCAGCTAATAAATCAAAGGCTATGTGGAGTGTTATAAAAAAAGAATGTGGAGAATACAGACAACCTTGGAAAAATATAACACTATCACATAAAAATAAAAAAGTAACAAACCCCTTAGAAGTAGCTAACACTTTTAACAATTTTTTCACAGGTGTTGCTGAAAATATGTTACAATCAAACTTTAAGAGCATCCAGGCAAATGAATATAAAATAAGTACATGTAGAGGATCAATGTACATCAGTTCTGTTTCACAAGATGAAGTAGCTAAAGCAATAAAAGGACTAAAAAATTCCAAATCGGCAGGTATTGATGGTATACCTGCAACAATGTTAAAGAAGAGCGCATCAAACCTAATTGAAGTACTCACACATTTATGCAACTGCTCACTTCAGGCAGGCACTTTCCCTGATGTGTTAAAAACATCAAAAGTTATTCCTGTATATAAAAAAGGGGATAAAGACAATGTAAATAACTACAGACCCATCACAATTTCCTCCTGCATCTCTAAAGTACTGGAAAAAGTTATGTATGAGAAACTTATGAAATTTATAAATAAAAACAGCATCCTATGTAATGAACAACATGGATTCAGAAATAAGAGGTCAACGACAACTGCTGTCTATGAGTGCATCAATTCCATCCTAAACCTGATGGACAAAAAACAGGAAACAATAGGAGTCTTTATTGACTTGTCAAAAGCTTTTGACATGGTGGACCATAAAATTCTGCTATCAAAGCTAGAAAGATATGGTATTCGAGGTCTGTCCAACAAGTGGATCAGTTCCTTCCTGACAAATCGTATGCAGGCAGTGTGCGTCAAGCACACAAATATTGAACTAAAAACTGTATCTAATCACTTATCTGACTATAAACAAATAAAATGTGGTGTACCCCAAGGATCCGTATTGGGACCCCTTCTGTTTCTTCTGTACATAAATGATCTAAGCTTAAATATTGATGCACACAAATCAATCATATTTGCAGATGACACCACGATTCTACTAAAAGGAGACGATGATGAACAGTTACAGCAGACAGTAAACACGGTCATGAAACAACTTAGCAGCTGGGCACAGAGTAATCAGCTTGTAATAAACAGTAAGAAAACCGTTGCTCTAAAATTCCACAATGTTCCTAACAAGGACATGTTTATCCCATCAGTCTCTATCAATGACGAACCAGTTGGTAACAGTACTGAAACCAAATTCTTAGGACTTTGGCTGCAGAGTAACATCAGATGGAATAAGCATATTGAATGTCTCAATGCAGAACTGAGCAAAACATGTTATCTTCTTTGTTCATTAAAATCATGCTGTAGTGAGGAAACAGTATTGAATGCATATCATGCGTACTTTCATTCTCGTCTTAGATATGGGGCCACCTTCTGGGGAAACTCTAAAATAGCTAATAGCACTTTTAAACTACAAAAAAGGGCCATTAGAATCTTGTTTGGGTGCAAGCCTAGAGACTCTTGTAAACCCCTGTTTAAGAAATCTGGTATTCCCCCATTACCGTGTGTATACATTATGGAAACCCTTTTGTTCTTTAAATTAAATGTAATAGGCAAGGACCAGAGGCTACAAAAAAACTGTGATATACATGAGCACTTTACCAGACAAAACAGGAACTTACATATGACTCAAATCAGCACAGCACTGTGCCAAAAAGGTACTTTTCACATGGGAGTTAAGCTTTATAACAAACTTCCTGAAAACATAAAAGCTATCACTGAGGTCAATACATTTGGAAAATCTCTAAAGTCATATTTACAGCATCACTGCTTTTATTCCATTGAAGAATATTTAAATTTATGAAATGTGTTATATAAATACTTGTGTGTAAAGTGTATTATTGTAAGCTTAAATATGTATGCCTTGAAATTACTTTCAGCCTGTATATTTATAACTTGACTTGTCCAATGTCTTATGCATAAGCTGCTATGTAGACAACAGGACCAATAAAATACAATCTACAATCTACAATCCTCATCGACACACAAGTCGCCGAAGTGGCATCATATAGAAAGACTTGCACCCGGCGAATGGTCTATCCGACAGGAGACCCTAGTTACACGACATTTTATTTATCTTTAAAAACTATTCAATGAAAAGAAATGAGGTGGAAAATAATTAATTAGAACTGGTGAGTAAGAGAAAAGAAATGTTTAAAAGTAATTTCATAATCTTCTTCCCATGGCATTAAAACCCTACTTGGGTCTTAGCCTCTTCAGCAAGATTCCTGCATTCTACCCTGCCCAGCACAGTCTTCTGCCATCCTCTCACTGTGAAAGATTTTTATATCTTCTTCCACATCATCTACCCACCAGTTTTGTGGCCTTTCTCTCTGTCTTCTTTCAGTGACCTCTGTCCAGAAACCTTGTTGGTTGTTTGTCCAGTATCCATCCCAAGCACATGTCCAAGCCGGGCTCTTCTCCCACTTTTTATCATTCTTACAATGTCAGCTCCTTTTATGAATTGATCCAGCTCAGCATTCATTCTAGATCTCCAGAAATCACTGTTACACTGAACTGCCCCATAGATCTTGTGCAGAGTCCTGAGTTCAAATATACTTAGCTGCTTCAGATCAATACTCATTAGTGTCCATGTTTCACATCCACGTGTTACAACTCTCCTGATCATGACCTTATAAATTTGTAGTTTCAGCTGTCTGTTTGACAACTTAGAGGCAAATAATTTCTTAAACATGTGTAAGCATCTATTCCACTTAGGATGTGCTGTTTTATTTCAGTTTATATGCAATTTGCTCTATTAATGTCACATCTCAAACACTCAGACACTCGATGTTCAAACTCGAAACCAGCTGCTGATAGTTTATCCATGTTATTATCTTCCTTCCTGGTGAAATTCAAGTTCTTAGTCTTAATTTCATTAATAGCAAGGTCTCTAGATATGTGACTTCTTTCAACTCACCTACTGTTCTCTCCAGTGAAACTCTTCTCCTACTAATAATTACTACATCATCAGCATGTGCACATATCTGGGTTGACTTAGTGCCTGTGAAACCAGATATTTGAAGCTTCTGAATGGCTGCTTCAAGAATCAGATTGAAAATCATTTTAGATAGGGCTTCCACTTGTCAGACTCCTCAACTAATGCTAATCCATTTACTGAGTTCTCCATCCACTCACACTGCAGTCATGGAACTATCCAATTTGGCTTGGAAATATGCTTAGACCATATACCAAGCACTAGCAAAACATTAAGGATTTCTGCTCTATCAAGATTACTGAAGGTCTGCTTGAAGTCTACAGGAAAACAAATTACGGTAAATATCTGTTTGAAACTGATAAATAATAGAGTAAAATGACAGGCTAAAATTGTATCACTGACTTAGCAGTTAATTTAATATAGCTTGAAATTAGAAAAATTTATACAACAAAGGAAGGAAGGCTTGCATTTAGTTTAGATGTTTTGATTAACTGTAAGTAAAATAAGCTTTGTTATCACCAGGTTTGCCCAAACAGTTCACACTTTTGCCATAGAGACATAGGAGACAGAATCTGCTACAAGAGTTAATACAAGTTTATAACTCAGTGATGTAGTAGAAGTCAACTGTGCATAGTTTTGTGGTATATAACTAATCTGTAAAGAACGTTGTATCAATTCATGTGGTAATTTTGCATGTTATCCTTGAATTATTAGTTAAGAAGGAGGATCTACGCTTTATTGATACTGTAATTGAACTAAATGACAGTAAAGTGAGAATTAAGAGCTAATAAATTACAAAATAGCTAGCTTTCATCATATGCTAGGTATTTACATGTTAAAAGAAAGCACCATGTTATATTAATTTCTTAGAATTATTTTCCCAAAATGCTGAAGCTATTTGAATAATTTTATTTAAGTATTAACTGAAAGTTAAGCTGGATTGGTTGTTAGTACCTGAATCTTCACAGAAGGAAATTCTTGAGTTTAATATTATAAATTCAAATATGTACAGACAACATCTTAATGATATCTGGATCTTTGTACTGCATATACGAGGGTTGGAACTTTAATAGTGGCAACTATTTATTTACAGCTTGTACCAAATAGATACATGTTTCAAAGTTTTACTGACCTTCAAAGTAGTCACCAGCTTTGTGTATAACCCGTTGCCAGTGATGTGGAAGCCGTAAGATACTCTTAGCAGTGCCAGTTGTGTCGACAGTTCAAGCGGCAAAGTCTATTGCCCGGCGAATTTGTAGCAGTTCTGAATCAAATGCTGTGAAGTATTTCCTTCAGTTTAGAAATCGAGTTGAACTTATGAGGGCTTAAGTCAGGGGACTGCAGTAGGTGGTATAGCACTTAGCAGCCCCATCAGTCAAACAAATCAGTAACAGCTTGCACTGTACATGCATGAACATTGTTCTGCAAAATGATGGTCAGGTCCTGCAGAAAGTGTCATCACTTCTGTCTCTATGCTGTTAATTTTTGGAGAACAATCTACAAACAGCTTAGAGATCAAAGCGAAGACACTTTCTGCAGGATATGACCATCACTTTGGAGGACAATTCTCAAGCACGTGCAGGGCAAGCTGTTACCAATTTCTTTGACTGACAGGGCTGCTAAGTGCTATACCACCTACTGCACTCCCCTGACTTAAGACCTCATGAGTTCAACTCGATTTCTAAACTAAAGGAAACACTTCACAGCATTCGCTTCAGAACTGCTACAAATTTGTCAGGCAATAGACCGCACCGCTCGAACTGTCAACACAACTGGCACTACTAAGAGTATCCTACGACTTCCACATCGCTGGCAATGGGTAACACGTATGTATTTTGTATGAGCTGTAAATAAATTGTTGCCACTATTAAAATTCCAATGCATGCATGTCAGTTGGATGCAGAATTGCTTAAGGTTGCATGTTGTTGTTGTTGTTGTTGTTGTTGTGATCTTCAGTCCAGAGACTGGATTGATGCAGCCCTCCATGCTACACTATCCTGCACAAGTTTTTTCATCTTCCAGTAACTACTGCTACTACTAGGTTGCAACTGTTAGGTTGCATATCCATACATAATTAAGATGTGTGCAGGAAAGGAGTAATACAATATCAGTACTCACAGAGATTCCACTTTCCCACTTTTCATTTATAAAGGTAAGCACTGATTACTTTCAGAACTTCTCCAGACAGTAACATATACAGGAAGTGTTCAGCACATGAAGTGTTGATCACAGCCATGACTTCTTTTAGTCATATTTCATGCAGTGCCAGCATATTCAGATGACTAACTATTAGTATGTGGCATGGTATACAGTATTTTGACTGCTCCAGTAATTCGTAATAAAGGTGCACCAATTCTCATATTATTAACATTGTCAGGAGTATTCCTGGAAATGGACTTTGTGTACAAGTATCTTTCATATTATTCCAACACACTTACAGTACAATGGCCAAGCCCATGGGGCATCGGGGGCTTTTTACCACCTGTATCTAACTTTGCCATCTAACAACTGTTGGGAAGTACATCACTTGTCACTGGAACAAGTTCATGGGCTTCAGCAATCTGGGCAACATCAGTTAAAGAAGGTTCAGACAAGGCCAATGGCTTAGTGTGAACCTCAGAGTCAAGTCCCAAGAGAGAGTCATGTCTCTATAATTACACTAATGTGAGTCTGCACATACAAGGTAGCACATTGGGACACTCAAACTGATACTTGTGTAAGAGGCCTTATAGGTTGGTGATCCAGGCCACATGTGACTGCCCAGGATGTTTGTGGTGCTGGTTAAACTGCAACTGTGCCACCACTGTGTGGGTCTGATGATGAATAAAACTGAGTTAGCAGCTGACAGAGTTCCTCAGAGTTAAGTTTCTTGGGCTCGATTCCGGGCTTCAAATTTTGCACAGCCTTTTCAGCTAGGTTGGTGACATGCCATACCTGGTAATGCAACAAGAACTGGAGCAGGTAATTCTCAAACATTTCTGCAGACTTGTTGAAGTTGATGGATGGCATTGGGGTTGGTGGTCGTTAAGGCTTCTCTGCAGGTGCCTGGCTGGCCACCATCATGGCACAACTATGGAGCAGTTCCATGTACTGTTTCAGTAGTCCCTGCATCTCCTCCTGCTGCAGCGTTTGTTGCTGCTCCTTGAATGCAATTGCTCCTCCAGCATTGCAAAAATACCAGGTTCATCACGGCTGCAAATTACCACTATGAAGAAAAGAAATGTGTCACAGACATAAGACCGTCCTATGTCACCAGTTTTATATCTGCACAGGGTGTGACAATGCCATGAAACCATTACTGTTAACACAAATATAATTATTCTAGAGGATGGTGGGTTGACAAAAAATCTGAGGATCTGAACACCAGAACAGGGAATGAAACTCAACAAAAAATTAACATACTGGGGAACAGAGAGTCGAAACACCACGTATAGGTGAACACAAAGATAAACACAAAATGTGGTGAGTGCAAATGACTGACACTAGTGTCAGAGGTGTACAAAGTCTCTTCCCACCCTCCCTGCCCCTATCTCTGCCACAACCATTAAAGCAGCTCAGCCTGCCACAATGTAGGCAGAAGGGTACATGTGTACTGAAGCACTGCAGTTAAAGCAAGCCAGCCTCCATGGGACCCGTTCAGCTTGCTTCACATGATTACAGGTTGTGCTGTCAATCTACCATGAGTAGCCAGGTATATGTTAGCACAGGAAGGTTCACTGCAGCTCAGTTATCATAACAGTAGGAGCAGCAAAATGAACAAATCAAATATATGGAGAAATCAAGAATTGGGGAACATGTATTGGTTACAAAATAGATTCAAAGTCAAGCAGGAAAAGATTACCATGTATTTGTGAGACAGCTGCAGGTGTCTCATGATATAAATTGTGAGTAATTAAACACTTGTTCAGTAACCTTGAGTATGTTACAGGTCAGTAAATTTGGCCATCAGCTTCATCACTTCATAAATATTTTTGAAGAGGACAAAGACCTTATGGCTGACAAATGTGCAGAAATGTTTGCTAAAGACTTGAGGCTATTTAGCAGTATATAGGGTTTTTAAATGCTGAGCAAACATTGACCAAAATAGGAAAAAATGTTCTATTGATATTAAAAACCACATTCTGGATTCTTCTTTCAGACATATATTTTTTAGATTAAAATAGTATGAAAAATGGACTTTCTGTTTGCTGCAATGCATTTGGGGCATATAGAATGAACTATTTTGGCAACTTAGAATGAATTCAGCTAATGCTCCTGACCCATTCTGGAAAAAGTAATTACAAACTGGTATAACTTGAGTCATATTTGGCTGAAATGCACTAATTTTACAGAAAATATACTTCCAAAACCTTACTTTAATTTGTATTGCAGTATAATAGACATCTTCAGGTTCTTAGGTGCAAAGAATCCTGACTTTCAGAGCTGATTCAGTGTACTACACAAAACATGTATTTGAGGTGATCTGATGATGGTTCATGTTCAGAATATCCAATACTAGTCAAAAGAGAGTGGAGTTGCAGAGAAAACAGCTAATATCGAGGTAAATAAATAAGCCCAAAATACTCCAAAAAGGATAAATAAAAGCCAATGTTTTCTTGCCTACAATGACCCAAAATGAATATGTATTATATTAGGCATAGTCTTGTGATACTCCAGTAAAAGAAAACTTTTCATCAACTACCAAACTGTGCTAACAGCGCAATGAAAGCATACACAATAAACTACCACGTAGTGTAGCACAATGGGAAGATGGGCAGGCTCCTTTAGACTGCTTGCGCTGGGCATAACTTGGCTTGGATGGGAGTAAAGCAGCCCACCCATTCCACTGATAATATGTGGCAGCTTGCTTGCCTGGTTAACAGGCAAGCATGTGCAGGTTAACAGTCGAATGTGTACATCTCTGACTAGCATGCAGAAACAGAGCATAGTGCAACGTGAAAGCTAGGTCGGAGGTAGTTAAAATCGGAGTGAGAACTGATGGTCCCTGGCCTGTTGCCACTGACAGGTCAATGGTTCTGACCATACAATACTTTTCATGAGGCATGTGTGACAGACTGCCAGACTAATCACCTGCAAGATGCACACCAGCTCATCTTTAATAAATAATACCTTTGTTTTTGCCTTATAAAACTGATAATGTTATCAATGTTGAGCTCTCTCTGACTTTGACAGTGAAACTGATTAGACTCTTGTTTTGTTGTGGGGTCATTCTTTGTGTAAGTGATTAATGTTGTTGAAACAATAACTGGGTTGATTTAAATGAGTGTCATGTTATTGATTTAAGTTATCTTCCCCATCAGTTCAATGATTTTTGGAATAAATGTAAATGTGGCCATATTTCATAAACAAAATGAATTTTTCATTTTAAAAAATTTCACGCCATATGAGCCAAAGAACAGAATTTTTAAAAATAAATTGTTACATTTTACATAAAATTAAACATGGATATTTTTATGTCTTTTATTAGAATTTTTATTTAGCTAGAATTTTGTGTGTATGTTTGTGTTTGTTTGTGTGTCTATTGACCTGCCAGCGTTTTTGTTTGGTAAGTCTCATCATCTTTCTTTTTAGATATATTTTTCCCACGTGGAATGTTTCCCTCTATTATGTCCATAATGTAGGTTTTTTATGTCAATAAATCCCCTTCCTCCTTCCTTTCTGCTTAATGTGAATCTTTCTGTTGCTGAATGTATGTGATGTATTCTATATTTGTGGCATTGTGTTCGTGTAAGTGTATTGAGTGCTTCTAGTTCTGTGTTACTCCATTTCACTACTCCAAATGAATAGGTCAATATTGGTATAGCATAGGTATTTATAGCTTTTGTCTTGTTTCTTGCTGTCAATTCTGTTTTCAGTATTTTTGTTAGTCTTTGTCTATATTTTTCTTTTAGTTCTTCTTTAATATTTGTATTATCTATTCCTATTTTTTGTCTGTATCCTAGATATTTATAGGCATCTGTTTTTTCCATCACTTCTATGCAGTCGCTGTGGTTATCCAATATGTAATCTTCTTCTTTAGTGTGGTTTCCCTTGACTATGCTATTTTTCTTACATTTGTCTGTTCCAAAAGCCATATTTATATCATTGCTGAATACTTCTGTTATCTTTAGTAATTGGTTGAGTTGTTGATTTGTTGCTGCCAGTAGTTTTAGATAATCCATGTATAGCAAATGTGTGATTTTGTGTTGGCATGTTCCAGTAATATTATACCCATAATTTGTATTATTTAGCATGTTGGATAGTGGGTTCAGAGCAAGGCAGAACCAGAAAGGACTTAATGAGTCTCCTTGGTATATTCCATGCTTAATCTGTATTGGCTGTGATGTGATATTATTTGAATTTATTTGGATATTAAGTGTAGTTTTCCAATTTTTCATTACTATGTTTAGGAACTGTATCAATTTAGGATCTACTTTGTATATTTCCAATATTTGTAGTAACCATGAGTGGGGTACACTATCAAAAGGTTTTTTGGTAATCAATGTATGCATAGTGTACCAACCTTTGTTTAGTTTTAGCTTGATATGTCACCTCTGCATCTATTATCAGTTGCTCTTTACATCCTCGTGCTCCTTTGCAGCAGCCTTTTTGTTCTTCATTTATAATTTTGTTCTGTGTTGTATGTGTCATTAATTTCTGTGTAATGACTGAAGTTAATATTTTGTATATTGTTGGTAGGCATGTTATGGGGCGATATTTAGCTGGGTTTGCTGTGTCTGCTTGATCTTTAGGTTTCAGATAAGTTATTCCTTGTGTAAGTGTATCAGGGACTGTGTACGGGTCTGCAATGTAACTGTTAAATAATTTAGTTAGATGTGAATGTGTTGAGGCGAACTTCTTTAGCCAGAAATTTGCTATTTTATCTTTTCCAGGGGCTTTCCAATTGTGCATAGAATTAATTGCTCAGGTAACTTCATGTTGCAAAATTATCACTTCAGGCATTTGTGGTATCATCTTGTATGTGTCTGTTTCTGCTTGTATCCACCGCGCATGTCTGTTATGTTGGACCGGGTTTGACCATATGTTGCTCCAGAAGTGTTCCAAGTCTGTTATGTTTAGTGGATTGTCTATTTTAATGTGTGTGTTATCTACTGTCTGGTAACATTTCTTTTGGTTTGTGTTGAATGTTTGGTTTTGTTTCCTTCTATTTTCACTTTTGTGTATCTTCTAAGTAGTTTGGCCAATGCTTGTAATTTCTGCTTCTTTTCATCTAATTGCTCTATTGCTTATTGTTGTGAGATTTTACCTAACCTTTTTCGTTTTTTGTCTGATATTTCATTTCTTATAAATTGTGTTAGCTGTCTGATGTCTTTTCTCAGTTTTTCTATTCCGATCTGTATCCTGTGTTGCCATGCTGGTTTTGTGGGTTTCTTCTGTGTGTTGGTTGGTTCTGATCTCTGCCTAGTGTGTATATTTTATGTAGTGAGTGCTCCTATATAAACCAGTAGTTGTAACTCTTCCATAGTTGTATTTTCATTTATTTTGTTGTGTATGATTGTGTTGATAGTTGTTATTGTTGTTTCGACTTGTGGGTTATTTGGTGGTTTTTGCAAGAATGGTATAATGTCTGTCTTTGTGTCTTTGTATTCTATATATGTCAGCTGAAATTTTTCTTCTATATCTAACATGTGTATCACTTCGTGTTCTATTTGTGCTTGTTCTGGTGGCTGTCTTAAGATTTCATTTTCCTCTGATTGTTTAATTGATGCGTGTTGTTCTTTGTTTGTTTGCTCTGGGATGTTTGAGTTCATTACTGTATTTTCTTCTTCTTCTGATTGCATATTATTTTGTTCCAGTATTTGTTTTACTTCTTGTTTGATGTTTTCTAATTCTGACTGGGGTATCCTGTTATTTTTTATTATTACATGGATCTGATCAGCTAGTCATTGTTCTGTTAAAAATTTTAATTCTGGGTATTTGGTAATAAATGTTGTGTATACTTGTGATCTGTATCCAGTTGTGTTGGTTCCTAAGTTTGTTGTTTGGTAATAACAGAACATGAGGTGTCGGTTAACTTCATCTGACCATCTCATCCTCTGTCTTTGTTTTCCTTCTAGGGTGGTTGCAGGAAGCATATCCTGCAAAACACCTCTATTTGGATTCAAATCATTTTCCGTGTGGCTAGCAGTGTCATTACCATTGTGGACAGGCATAGGGTTCAAGCGTCGTCCCCGAGCATGACAGCGCTTGTCCAAGGCTTCATTAGTTCTGTCCTGAACCAACTAATCACACTAAAAGGGGGGTTAGCCCTATTAATGGTTTGTTCTTTTCGTTGCCTTTTATGACTGGCAGAACATACCGGAGGCCTATTCTTTTCCCGGGCCTCCACGGGGTTTATTATTATTATTATTGGTGAATTCCCCCCAGAAATGGGAGACATTAAGCAAATAACTCAATCAATTTTTCTTTGATTTCTTCTTGTTCTTCCAAAAGGCTTTCATTCTTTCTGAGAAGGCTTGTTTACACTCATGCGACCACTTTGGTCTGTACTGTTTTTCTTTTGGTTGTTCTGATATAACTTCCCACTTGTATACTTTTTGTCTGAAGATGTCTCTTTCTAGAATGTCGGCTGGTCTTATGTTTTCATTATTTAGGCCCTTTGGAATTTGATCTAGCCTAGGGGTGGAATTCTTAAGTGAGGTTACATAATCTATTACTATCTTCATTGATTTTCTGAGATGATGAAAGAATTTTAATTTGCCTTTTCCTAATATCAGTTTCGATGTTTGAGAACTTTTCTGTTGTTTTAATTGATTGTAGCATATAACCATCTTGGGTACGGCTTCCTCCTAGAATTTTCCTGATGATCTTTCTCTCTTTCTTTTTGATGCCTTCAAGTTGTTTTCTGTTAAGTGTTAGTGTTTCATTTGCATAGAGGATTGCTGGTTTTATGACAGTATTGTAGTGTTGAATTTTTGTCCGCTATGACATTGATTTTTTGTTGAAGAGGTTTTGCATTAAATCTAATCCTTGTTTAAATTTTTGGAGGTGATGTTGCTGTGAGATTTTTTCAATACCTGTTGGTTTAATGAATTCTCCAAGGTATTAAAAGTATGGGACCCTGGTAATTTTTACCATGTTTCATTTTCAAGCTTGCAATTTCTGTTTCTGAACAAAAGAATTTAGTTTTCTCAAATGAAATTTGTAAACCTACTTTTTCTGTGCATTTTTTGAGTATTTCCAGCTGTTTGACTGCAGTCTGCTCACCCTCTGTTAGAATAGCCAGATCATCCAAAAATGCAAAATATGGTATGTAGAGGTTGTTTTTGGCAATGCCCAGTTGGATTGGCTTCCAAACCCCACATTTCTTTATGTCTTTCGCCCTTTCTTCTATAACTTTATCTAGAACTACACTGAACAGAACAGGAGAGAGTCCATCACCTTGTCTCACACCTGTTTGAATGTTGAATGGTTCTGAGATCTCCATCATAAATTTTACTTTAGATTTCATGCCAATGATTTCTTGTGTTTTGGGATCTAATCCCCCCTCTTCTAAAATTTGGGACAGTTAGGGTCCGTCTACTGAATCATATGCTTTTTTGAAATCTACAAATTTGCATACTACAGGTTTATGTCTGAGAGCTTGCATTTTGAGTATGGTTTTGTGGTTGAAAATTTGCTCTGGCCATGATCTGTTCAATCTGAATCCTGCTTGATATTCTGCTATTTTGGATTCTAATTGCTGTTTTGTTCTATTCAAGAGACAATCTGACAGAATTTTGTAGATGACTGGTAATAAAGAGATGCCCCTATAGTTGTTTACATCTGATTCATTACCTTTTTTATGTAGGTGATGAATCAGAGCAATCTTCCAGTCATCCGGGATTTTTTCGGTTTTCCAGATGTTTTGGATTATTTCAGTAATTTCTTTGAGTGAGTTTTGGCCTAAATTTTCCAAGAGTTCTGCTACAATTCTGTCTTCCCCTGATGCTTTATTGCTGTTAAGTTTCTTGATGTACGCATAAATTTCTTCTTGTGTTGGTGGTGATGAGTTCTGTGGTGAGATTTCTGGCTGCACTTTTGAGAATATCTCTTTGAGTTCTGGACAATTCAAAAGCTGTGAAAAATATGTGGCTAGTACATGGCAATTTTGTTTATTTGTCAGGGCCAATTTACCATCTTGTTATCGAAAGCAAAGCTTTTGTGGTGAGTACCCTTTGATCTGGTTTGCAAAGTTCTTATAGAAATCATGTTTATTGTAGTTTTTGAAGTTTTCTTTTGTTAACTGCAGTTGCTCACTGACATATTTTCGTTTCATTTGTCTTAAAATCTTAGAAGTCTGTGCATTTCAAAAAATCTCGTTTTGTTTCTTCTGATTTGTTGTAATTGTAATTTTGGAATGCCTTTCTTGTTTCTTCTCGTGCCTTCTCACATTCTTGATTCCACCAAGGGTGTTCTGGTATTTCATGAAGAGGTATCAGACCTTTCGCTGTTTTGATGATTGTAGTCTGAAATTTCACACAATATTCTTCGCATTTTTCAGTGATTTTGGAGTCTTTGATTTTGTGTAGACCATATTTTGGGATCAGTGGTGTTTTTCTTCTGAAATTCCTCTTGGGTGTGAAATTAATCTCTATTCATGGTAAAAAAAAAAAAAAAAAGATCCGAATCGATATTTGCACCTCTGTGTACTTGCACGTCATGAATTTCTTTTTGGTAGTCATATGATCAATCTGAAATCCTCCCAAATGATGGATGGGTAATCACCACATTTTTTGTTTATTGAGATGTTTCCGAAGCGAGGGTGACATAATTCAGTGAGTCGTGTGCCATTTCTATTGTTAAATTTGTGTGCTGGATAGTTTCCTACTGTCTTCTTGTATCTGTGTTCTCTGCCAATTTGTACACTGAAGTCACTGAGTAGAATTTTCACATCATCTTTCAGAATTTTGGCAATTCTTCCCAGAATCTTTCTGTGTTTTAGGCTCTTTTATTATCACCATTTGTTGGTGCTTGTACATTAATAAAGGTGTAATCTTTATTTGTGTGTTTGATTCATAGGGTCATTAGTCAATTGTTGATGGGTTTCACATCTGTTACTGAGCTCTGCACTTTTTTGCCTACAATAAAGACCATTCCAAATAATGCTGCTACTTTGCCAATTTTCTTGTTTGTTTCACTTACGAAGATTCTCTAATTATTGTAATCTATCATTTCTGAATCTGTGTAGCATGGTTTTTGCAAGGGGAGAATTTGAATTTTCTGCTTTGTGAGTTCTTTTGTGAGATTGTGTAATTTTCCTTCTTGAATAAGTGGCTGAATATTGAAAGTGCCCATATACATGTGCGTTTTCCATGGAATTTTACCCGAGCAGTCCAACTTGCTCTTCGTATAAGTCCAAGCTCCCCAGAATCCGAATGCTTGTTTGCCACTTTGGAGAGAGTGGATTGTCCACCTGGAGTAATTTTGTTGTTAGTTGTACATGTCATGTTTGCTTGTCATCAATTGTCTAGCTTTGCTAGTTGTGTAGAACCAGGGATTGCGAAGCGACCATACCGCTGCTTGCTCCAAGTCAGATGCAGTTTGGACTCTGGTTATCACTTTGGTCCACAGGTGGTATTTTATTTCCCACATACCCAGCATATCTACCAAGTGTTCCCCTATCTGCCACCTGGGGACATGCCAGATGGGGGTTGACAAACCCCACACTGGTATACATTATTATTATTATTATTATTATTATTATTATTATTTATTATTATTATTATCTGGCCTCCTGACTGCAGCCAGAGACAGTGGTCATGTGTGTGAGAGTTGCATTTTGTGTGTGTGTGTGTGTGTGTGTGTGTGTGTGTGTGTGTGTGTGTGTGTGTGTGTGTGTGTGTGTGTGTGTGTGTGTGTGTGTGTTTTGCCTAATTCAAAAGAAGGACTTTTGGCAAAAAGCTTACGGGTTTAGCAGTCTTTTTGTTGTGCATGTCTGCAAGTCAGTGTCAGACACTATATGGTGAGTAGCAATCCATCCTTTTATAATGTTGTTATCAGTAACATTTCTATGTCCAACCATGTTGCTCAATTAACATCAGCGTGTCATTTCATGTGGGATTTTGTATAGTGCCATGATTATGTTCACACTTCTGGGTCAGCCAAAGTGAAATACTGTGTCCCAATGTACTATGCATAACAACTCTATCTGGCAAGAGTATGAAACAATGTAACTGGCTTTTGTGTCTAAAGAATCTTGGATGAGCCAATGGGTATCCAACCTGAAGATGTTAAAGGATCAGCAAACTATGTGTATTTGACAGATGGTAACATATCAGTACTGCAAACCCTTTCATGTGCAGTGATACAATCATATTTCTGTCATCACATATTCTGCCACTGTGAACTTTAACCATATCTGTGACATTGCTTCGTAGTTGAGTGATTCTCCTTTCTTATGGAAAGACAAAGAATGTGCTGCTCTTCTCTTTACCTGTGTATACTGTGAATTGTGAAACTGGAGCTGATCACCAACTCCAATGCAGTGCAAATATATTGGGATTAAACCACCTTTAGAACTTGTTTCATGTCCAGTTTATGTCATTTGAATCACTCCCACCTGACATCTGTTTTCAGTATGTTATTTCAGTTCAATAATGTATGAGACTTCAAGATTCTTCAAAACAGAGTGCAACAAAACAAAAGGTAAGTGGAACATTGCATATGATACATCTCCATATAAAACAGTGTGATGCATTCAACCCATCATTCTCCTCTAGTGGTTCTACCACACACAGTGTGTCATAATATGCCCATCCTCACAATTAGTTGTAATGGAACAAACATTATTTCAAGTATATTGACAAAACCAAATAAATGATTTTCCCCACAAATGCAGAAAACAAAATACAACAAATCAGAAACAACAGGGGAAACAAAAATCAAATGAAGAGATGGACACTTAATGTAACACTGTAATATTTATTAACAAAACTCAATTCTTCTGCCTGAGTGGCTGCCCATACATAATAATTATTTTACACACCTGAAAACTATGAGCCATACCCACTGATCACAAGAAGGCATATCATCCATACTAACCAGAGAAAACTAACTGTCATATTTACACATTCTCAGAACACTGTCTGGGTTTACTCACCACACTTCACATACAAACACAATTTAAACTCCAGTAGAATACCCACTGACTCAACATGCCACATACAGGGAAAAAAAACTTACAGCATGTTGAAGCTGCAAGTAGTTGCTTGAGATGAGGTTCCAGGTCCAGTGGCTGACATCCAGCATCTGAAATTACTTGCAGAGGTGTGGAGAGAATGACATTAACAGTGGGCAGTGAAACTGGGTTTTCAGTGGTCAGGAAACCAGTAGTTCACTACCTTGGGCAAGATTGCAGTGGAGTGGCAGATGGATATCTGGTTGTTGTCTGACATACTGCTATCAAAACAGCACTGTTAAACATCCATTTCATTGCACACAGTTAGCAAGGAGATGCTGCTGTAAGCAAGCACCCTGTTGTCCCAGGCAGCCAGTAGTGTAGTTCGACCATCGAAATGATGACAACAATGACTCAGCAGGGGCAGTGACACCAGCAGCAGATGGCAGCCCACAATGGTGGCCCCACAGACTAGAGGCAGCCACTCAGTTGAGGCAAGGTGTTCTAGTGTGTGCAGAACCACACCGTGGACACAATGTACAGGCAGCAGCTCTCAGCAGGAGTGCCTGCCCAAGCAAGCAAAGGTAGACAGCCTATACAAGCAAAACTGGTAGAGTAGCTGCATGGCCCTTATCTTAAACTATACATCAGCAGGTGACTGACAGTGACACTAATATTCTCGCTGGTGACCCACTGGTTGAAGTCAGCAGCATCAGACTTAGTGCAGACAGCAGCCTCTCAGCTGGTAACGAGTCTTTAATCTTACCCTCACACACATCATCAGTCTATTTTCAGTCTCTTCATAAAGATTAGTTCATTTCAAAAGCTTCAAGAGGTGTAAGACATACAAATAACTTTTTTACTTATCTTCATTTTCTTGTTGTTGGCTGCAGTTCATTATATCTAGGGTAGATTCTTGAGGCTGAATTTTTTTTTAACTTCATGGGTTCCAGATTACTAGATAAATTTTAAGTAAGCCTGTTGCATGATTCCTGATTGCACCTGTTTTTTATTATGTCACATTCTTCTATATCACACTGATTTTACCATCTCCACTTCCACAAAACAGAAATTTACATTGTTATTGCCAACCATAAAAACAAGTCCATTTCCATCAGAGGCATGCCCACCACTACTACCTTCTGTGGAACTAACAATATTCCAAAGAATTTACAAAACAAAACAGTTAATAAACTTTCTTGACAAAAAAAGAATCATCACCAATCTATATCATAATTTTGTAAATTCTGGCAGTTTCCGGTGATTAAGGGTAGCATCTGTCTGATACACATCTGTCCTGTACACATATAATTGTGAGGCAGTAGACATAGTCCTACTTTACCACACTTATTTCTAAAATAATGTGTGTTTGAGATGGTGAAAAGACGAGTGTCTCTAGAATTTACTCTGAAATTCTCAAGGCACTACAAAATGACTCCATAAATAAATTTAATAATTATCATTACATTGTGCAATTAATAATAGGAATTTTAAGTATGCCAGATATTTCATAATTTCAAATACAATTAAAAGAAGAGTAATTTTAACTGTACATACAGAGTTAACACATACAGAGTTAACACATACTCGAACCTAAGCCGCACTTTTTTTCCGGTTTTCGTAATCCAAAAAACCGCCTGCGGCTTAGAATCGAGTGCAAAGCGAGCGGAAGTTATGAAAAATGTTGGTACGTGCCGCCACAACGAACTTCTGCCGTCGAATATATGTAGCGCGACACAGGCATGCTTTGTAGGCTCAAAGATAAATACTGGCGCCAAAACCTCTGCGTCAGTAAATAAATTTAAAAAAAAAAGTGGAAGACGAGCTTTTTTTCTCCGCCGCGAGTTTCGACCACTGCATTTTCATACATTATCCAACGAAGTAAATACAAATTCCATATTGTTCATCTTCGAATGTAGCACAATTTCAGTGTACTACGAAAATCTGACTGGCAAGACTGTTTGGGATGTTTGTCAATATGGCCAACTCTACGTTCTGAATTTTTTCCTATCTGTGAGAAGAGATGGTTGCTAATAGGAACCTGATGAAATTTGAATCACATACAGTATTCTCTTCACCATAAGAATAATACGAATATAAACATTTTGCCATGTATTCTTTTGTGTTTGCTGCTATCTCATTTAAATCCTGTCTGCCTAATAAACTACGAAGCTAGAGTGAGACAACAGCAAACGCGGAAGAATATACGTATCATGTCATGTTTATATTCATATTATTCTTATGCCTAATAATGATACAGTCTGAAATGAAGCACCGCAAGTGACTAGATTTTTAAATCTAAGATGACTAATTTCTGTGCAGAATTTGATGTAATAAAGAAGCGGCCGCAAAGATTTTCAAACGGAGAAAAATTTTCGCCTAACTCTCGTTCAGAACATGTTCTATCATACGCAGTCTATTATTTGATTCTTGTTGATCATTATCAAAGAAAGCAGCAGTGTAAGTAACAACAAATAGCAGTCTCTTGCCATTGTTTCGCTAATGAGACGATTCCTCTTTTTTTTTTATTGTACGCGGCGGTAGCGCGCACAAAAGCAAGCCATGCCGCGAGCCGCGACAGGCCGTAAACACGCACTATCAGAATGCGACAAACAATGCATGACACAGTGCAGTAATGCATTTTCAGCTTAAGAGTGACGCAAACACCTATGACAAAGAAAACGGCACTTATCAGATCAAAGCAAAATAAGCAATCGATTCAAACCAGACGAAGCACGTGAAAAAGGAAGGGTACCCGTATAAATACGGACGGAGCGCCTGACGCATAGCAATGGCTACGTCGTAAAGCTTAACTGCTAAGCTTACGACTCGAACCAAACTACTGTAGCTGTATTGTCATTCATTCGACCTAAATTGTGTCTCATATTACAATGGACCAACTTTGTTTTGATTTGAAGGTGTGGCCTAAAACTTTTCTCTCCCCTTGAATTTCGAGTCTCAAATTTCAGGTGCGGCTTAGATGCGGGAAATTTTTTTTTCCTTGATTTCGAGTCTCATTTTTCAGGAGCGGCTTAGATTCGAGTGCGGCTTAGATACGAGTAAATACGGTATCAATTGTAACAAATTAATTTCTTTTTATACATTTTCCTGAAATATAATACATTGTATACAAAATCGTATGAAATTCTTTTACTGAAACAGCTGAGATAATTTCAACCTATACAATATTCGAAAATATTCCTGGTATCAGCTATTTCTATTAAAGAAAGACAATTTTAGAGGAGGGTGTCCCATTACAATAGCACCCTCACAAAATTTGGAAACAGTGTGTTTACAATATTTTGTGGCAGACTGTAAGGTTTGCCAATCGGTATACAAAATGATGCCAAAAGATAGATTACAGATGTATAGAAGTATTGACACATAACATATTACAGAAAGCACAACAAAAATATCTACTACACAAGTCATAAACTATATATATATATATATATATATATATATATCAGGGTACAGCATACAGATTTTCAGGTCTGTGGAACATACTGTCACAAGGCAATTGATACAAGGTCAAAACTACAACATTGCAACACTAAACTACAGAAATAAATACAGAGACAAAGTAAACTGAAAATTGTAAGTTTACATCCATACAATGAAACCTTCAAAATCTTGAAAAGAGAAGAGAAAAATTTCAGAGCCTAAGTGTATCATGAGTGAGCGAACTCAAAAAACTCACGACGACGGGTACAGACCAGAAGAATACATTCAATCACGAGAAGGATATAGTAAAAAAAATCAATCAGCAACATAAACTAGAATATTTAAGGATATGTTGAATAGCAAAAGAACAAAATAATGCAAAAATATTAGGGCTTAAGTTTACAATGTGGGGCCAACCCATGAATCCAAACCACACCGGGTACAAACTAGCAAAAAATGTTTTGACACAAGAAAATGAATAAACTTCATAATCATATCAATAAGTTCAATCAAATGCAAAGATTAATTTAAGAAGCATTTACTAATTGTCCATACAAACCAACCTACGTACATAAATCCTAGAAAATTCATTTACAAATGAAAAAAAAAAATAATTACTTTCTGATTTAAAGTTACATAATGTATTGGAAAGTCAATCCCTCTACTTAAAAAATAAAATAAAATAAAAACATGCATTTATGCTAAATAACACTGTCTTTAGCAGTCTTGGCTAACAATTCACAATCAGACACAACACAGATCCAGTCAACAGATGCTCGAGTATGTTACCCAGCACCCACAATCTCTTGCAAGTTGACTGGTCCAGCAGGCTAAAGCCATATAGCAGTGTGGGGAGTGGATCTGCCCACATCTTTCAGCTTCTTCCCTAGAGTTCTCATCACATGCTCCAATGGATAGGTTACTGCCTGTCTAGCATTCACATCAAATCCTGAAACATTGTTTTGTGTCTAAAAATACTGTTCAATACCTTCTTCACATAACATGAGATATGATTTCCCTATTCATTTTCTAAAGTCAGTTATATGGGATTTATGTCAGGTGCGATTAAAAAGTGTTCACATATGAAATATTAATAAACACAGTTAAATACAATTAAAAAAATGAACTATCAAGGTGATACATACATACATACTAAGATACTAATCCTAATTTTCACAGTACAAATTATGAACATTGTCCCATTTCAAAATTGCAAAAGGACCTACTCATTTAGTCTCATGGCATATATGTATCAAATTCTAAAGCACAAATCTATTACAGAACATAATTATATAGTGTATCATATAATACATAGAAACTGTGAAAAGAAAGAAGATCGTATAATAGACTGCAAAACTTCGGAAGACTTGAGCACAACAAATAATGCTTTTACTGTATATACACTTGCCGACACTCTTGGAAAAAGACTGGCAGAAACCCTATGTAACTCAGGATGCAGTGTTACTAGCATAACAAAACCTGATGCTCCACTGAAAGAGATTGTCAATAACTGCGAAAATCTGAGTATCAAGATAAAGAAAAATGATTGTGTTCTAATCCTAGGGGTCGGAGTAGATGTCCACTGCAATGATGTATTATCAGCAGGACGAGCACTAAGGGAGATGCTCGAAAAGCTCAAAAATGTACATGTGATGGTAACCAGCATTCCACACAATTCTTTAAAGAAATCTCGTGTTAACGAAGAAATCAAAAAAAATAACAGACTGCTTCACAAAATAACAAAGTGCTTCCCAAATTCAACATTTGTCCTGCTAGATTTCAGAAAACAACATTTCATAAACAGTGGAGATCTAAATAGAGCAGGCCAACTGTATGTCTGTGCTCAAATTATGAAAACAATAAATAATCTCAATGATCAACATAAACTGCCTGGTATCCTCACCATAGCAGTTACTGAGCAAATGGAAATTTGCAAGGAAATGCCTAAGATGAGAGAGATACCTAACATACTGGTACCAGTATCTGAAGGAGAAGAAATGTCAGGAACATCCAGCAGAGTTGAAGAGGAAACAATTTCTTCAGATGAGAAAGCCTACAAACCTAGTGTAAACTCATGTGCACCTGAAACCTCCAAGGATGAAGCTGTCAGCACATTCGACACACTTAATGCCTCATGCTCAGCTGTAACTAGGACTGCAAGCACACCAACAGCCAAGAACCATTCTACTAGATGTAGAAACTCATCAGCTGCTCTGCAGACATCTCAAAGGAAGAGCCTCAGGATAAGAAGAGCTGCTGTGCGTAGTGACTATTTTTAATGGGATCTTTGCAATTTGAAGAAGAAGAAAATGCAAAATCTTTACAGTGTCAGCAACAAGAAAGTACAAAGGTAAATAGTGCAGCAAATCCACTACATGAAACTTTAACAGCTGTATACCAAAATGTGCAGGGACTAGAAAGTAAATTAGCTGAAACTGAAGTTATATTAACTGACTATCTAAAAGACATTAACATACTGTGCATAAGTGAGCACTGGGTAAAAGAAATGCAAGCGTCTAGCATAATTACTCCAAATTTTGAAATGATTAGCAAATTTTGTAGAATCAACCATAAAGGGGGTGGGACATGTATTTATGTTAGGACAGGGGTGGAATCAAAAGAAATTAAATGTAAACTAAAATGCATAGAAAAAGATTTTGAACACTATTGTGTGTTTGTACCGATCACCATTGGGCAACTTTGCCATTTTTATGGAAAACCTTGAGGGACTACTGAATGAACTTAAACATAATGTAATTGTTCTTGGTGATTTTAATGTTAACTTTAAGAATGATTGTAGTAAACAACAGCAACTGTGCAATCTGTTTTTGTGACATAATATGATGGCAACTGCAAATGAAGTTACCAGATGCAGAAATATGTCTGAAACTATAATGGATCAAGTATTTATAAACAAGGACAAGTGTGAATATAACACTGAAGTAATTGACCCTGGTTTCTTGGATCACAAGGGTATCAAATTGAGTTTAAATGTCACGTCTTGCAAGGACCCTGTTATCAATAACAATTACAGAGAAAGGAGATTTATAAATGATAACAGCATAAGACTTTTTAATTACATTCTGGAAAATAACAACTGGGGTACTGAATCAAGTGGTGATGTCAACACAAAGTTTGAGTAATTCCTTGAAAGCTACAAACACTGCTTCAATGTTGCCTTTCCTATAAAAAGAGTCAAAACTAAACATAAAACCAAAACATGGGTTACACAGGGGATTAGAAAGTCATCAGACACTCTCAGAAAGTTAAATAAATCAGCCAGGAAGAATGTAGCACTGAAAGCACATGTGAAATGTTATAGAAGCCTAACAAGAAAGTAATAATTGCAGCTAAGAAGCTTGATAATGATTCATATATTGAGAAAGGTAACAACAAAATGAAGTCAACTTGGGAGGTAATAAATAAAAATATAGGTAGACACAAAAGAAAAGATAACAGCTTTGTCATTAAAAGTGGGGGTGAATCTGTTAAGGACCCACTTCAGATCGCCAACATATTTAACAAACATTTCACAAATATAGCCATAAATTTAATTAAAACTAAATGCAATTCCAATAGCATGGTAAAAATCCCCATGAATGACATGACAATGTTCCTTTATCCAGTAACTGAATCAGAGGTACTAAATGCTATAAATAAGTTAAAAAATAAAATGTCATGTGGGTGTGATGGGATTCCTGACAAAGTCATTAAAAAGTGCAAGAAACATAGCCTGACATCTCACTGAAATTATAAATGAATCTTTTAAGACAGGGGTGTTTCCATCAAAACTTAAAATGTCAACTATGAAGCCACTTTACAAGAATGGTGATAAATATAATGTTAGTAACTGTAGGCCTTTATCAATGTTGTCAGGTTTCTCAAAAATAATAGAAAGGATAATGTATCACAGACTATACAAATTTCTTATTAAGAATAGAATATTGGTTAATGCGTAAAATGGTTTCCATAAAAATAAATCAACTGAAACAGCTATCTTCAATTTTTTGCAACTTGTTCTAAATTCCATAAATAGAAAGAAATTAAATTGTGGATTGTTTGTAGACTTAACAAAGGTCTTTGATGTCATCAACCATAAGTTACTGCTTAGGAAGTTATACGCCCATGGGATACGTGGAGTTGCCCACAAATGGTTTGAATCATATCTGTTGGACAGGTATCAGAAGGTGGAGATAAGCCATGCAGATAGGACATATTCATCAAGATCCGAGAGAGTTTTGTATGAGTACCCCAGGGATCTGTATTAGGGCCATTACTGTTTTTAATACACTCCTGGAAATTGAAATAAGAACACCGTGAATTCATTGTCCCAGGAAGGGGAAACTTTATTGACACATTCCTGGGGTCAGATACATCACATGATCACACTGACAGAACCACAGGCACATAGACACAGGCAACAGAGCATGCACAATGTCGGCACTAGTACAGTGTATATCCACCTTTCGCAGCAATTCAGGCTGCTATTCTCCCATGGAGACAATCGTAGAGATGCTGGATGTAGTCCTGTGGAACGGCTTGCCATGCCATTTCCACCTGGTGCCTCAGTTGGACCAGCGTTCGTGCTGGACGTGCAGACCGCGTGAGACGACGCTTCATCCAGTCCCAAACATGCTCAATGGGGGACAGATCCGGAGATCTTGCTGGCCAGGGTAGTTGACTTACACCTTCTAGAGCACGTTGGGTGGCACGGGATACATGCGGACGTGCATTGTCCTGTTGGAACAGCAAGTTCCCTTGCCGGTCTAGGAATGGTAGAACGATGGGTTCGATGACGGTTTGGATGTACCGTGCACTATTCAGTGTCCCCTCGACGATCACCAGTGGTGTACGGCCAGTGTAGGAGATCGCTCCCCACACCATGATGCCGGGTGTTGGCCCTGTGTGCCTCGGTCGTATGCAGTCCTGATTGTGGCGCTCACCTGCACGGCGCCAAACACACATACGACCATCATTGGCACCAAGGCAGAAGCGACTCTCATCGCTGAAGATGACACGTCTCCATTCGTCCCTCCATTCACGCCTGTCGCGACACCACTGGAGGCGGGCTGCACGATGTTGGGGCGTGAGCGGAAGACGGCCTAACGGTGTGCGGGACCGTAGCCCAGCTTCATGGAGACGGTTGCGAATGGTCCTCGCCGATACCCCAGGAGCAACAGTGTCCCTAATTTGCTGGGAAGTGGCGGTGCGGTCCCTTACGGCACTGCGTAGGATCCTACGGTCTTGGCGTGCATCCGTGCGTCGCTGCGGTCCGGTCCCAGGTCGACGGGCACGTGCACCTTCCGCCGACCACTGGCGACAACATCAATGTACTGTGGAGACCTCACGCCCCACGTGTTGAGCAATTCGGCGGTACGTCCACCCGGCCTCCCGCATGCCCACTATACGCCCTCACTCAAAGTCCGTCAACTGCACATACGGTTCACGTCCACGCTGTCGCGGCATGCTACCAGTGTTAAAGACTGCGATGGAGCTCCGTATGCCACGGCAAACTGGCTGACACTGACGGCGGCGGTGCACAAATGCTGCGCAGCTAGCGCCATTCAACGGCCAACACCGCGGTTCCTGGTGTGTCCGCTGTGCCGTGCGTGTGATCATTGCTTGTACAGCCCTCTCGCAGTGTCCGGAGCAAGTATGGTGGGTCTGACACACCGGTGTCAATGTGTTCTTTTTTCCATTTCCAGGAGTGTATTTATCAATGACCTACCAAGTCAACTATCTGAAGCAGAGGCAGTACTGTTTGCTGACGATACAAGTTTGTTTGTTAAAGCAAATAGTGAAGATGACTTACAGGAAAAAGTCACATTAGCAACAGACAAAGCAGACAGATGGTTTAATGAAAACAGACTCATTGTGAATGCCAAAAAAACAACGTGGATCAACTTCAGACATATTACAAATGAAATAAAAACTAACCTTACAGTAGAACTGGGTAAATGTAAGATTGAACAAGCATCATACACTAAATTCTTGGGAGTATGGTTTGATGAACACTTAAAATGGGAAAAGCATGTAATATCATTGAACAAAAAATTAAGTCAAACATGTTATATACTTATGAATATAATAGAGGGAAACATTCCACGTGGGAAAAATACATCTAAAAACAAAGATGATGTGACTTACCAAACAAAAGTGCTGGCAGGTCGATAGACACACAAACAAACAAACACAAACATACACACAAAATTCAAGCTTTCGCAACCCACAGTTGCTTCGTCAGGAAGGAGGGAAGGAGGGAAGGAGGGGAAAGATGAAAGGATGTGGGTTTTAAGGGAGAGGGTAAGGAGTCATTCCAATCCTGGGAGCGGAAAGACTTACCTTAGGGGGGAAAAAAGGACAGGTATACACTCGCACACACACACACACACACACACACACACACACACACACACATATCCATCCGCACATACACAGACACAAGCAGACATTTTCCTTTTTTCCCCCCTAAGGTAAGTCTTTCCACTCCCGGGATTGGAATGACTCCTTACCCTCTCCCTTAAAACCCACATCCTTTCATCTTTCCCCTCCTTCCCTCTTTCCTGACGAAGCAACCGAAGGTTGCGAAAGCTTGAATTTTGTGTGTATGTTTGTGTCTGTTTGTGTGTCTATCAACCTGCCAGCACTTTCGTTTGGTAAGTCACATCATCTTTGTTTTTAAGATATGTTATATACTTAGAATGCTTAAAAGCTCATGTAATATTAAAGCAATGTTATGTGTTTATTTCTCATTCATGCACAGTTTATTAAGATACGGTGTGCAGTTTTGGGGGAACAACAGTCAAACAAAACATTCATTTAGACTACAAAAGAAGGCAGTCAGAATAATAAAAGGTATAGGATATAGAAACTCTTGTAGGCATGCTTTCAAAGAATTAAAAATCATGACACTACCATCCTTATACATATATGAAAGCATATGTTTCTTAAAAGAACACGAGGAATTTTCTACATTCAACAGAGAATTTCACAACTACAAAACAAGGAATAGGAATGATTTCCACAGAGAAATTCATAAAACAGCTATGTATCACAAACGTGTACAATACCAACCCAAAATCCTCTACAGTGCTCTCCCCAAAGAACTAAAAATAATACCAAAACTGCACACATTTAAAAGAGAATTAAAAAACATGTTATTGAGCAATAGTTTTTACAGTAATTAAGAGTTTATGAATAATTGACAATAAAAGCGCAGTTAATATTTTCCTGACATAATAAATATGTGTAATTGCTCACATTTAAATACTTGCTGTTTCTATGAAAGTGTGAAACAGTGTTAATGTAAGAATGGAAATAATCTTTGATGTGAGAATCACTAGCTTTTTTTTGTATTTTGTTATCCTACTTGTATATTTTTATGGTAATGTTCTTATAGTTCTATTAAAATTGATATGTCTAAGTGACAAGTAAATTCAATTATAAATTTTCATGTACATGTATTTTAAATTGTAATGTTTATTGACAAGTCCTATGTCATTTTGATGATGTACTACAAGGATGCTAATAAATTGAACTGAATTGAATATCGCTTATTACATAAGGAATACAAAATATATTACTGTTAAAATTACATTTCCCACTTACACCTTCTGTCACTTCATTCCACCAATGTGGATACAAATTTTGACTAACCAAAGGGAACTTATTCCAGAATGTGCATTCATCTATGTTATCATCAATCTGGTCCCAAACAAACTTCAGAAAGTTTTCACCTTCATTCTCTAGGCTTACAGATAACTCACCTTTACTGTTTGTATCATTATTCTGCATGGTGTTAATGAAAAACTGCTTAGACTGGACTGGTATCCCATAACTCTCACTTACATCATCACATACATCACTTACCTTACCGGTATTCACAAAAAACTTTGAAACTGCATTTTTCTTAAACTCTACAAATATCTGATACTCATCATCATATTCTTCCAACATTACTTCATCAGTAACATCACTAACAACACAAGTCTATCACCATCAAAGTCACACACACCTCACTTTCATTCACTTGCAATAAGCTACCAGTCTCAGACTTACCCACCTCAGTTATTTCACAGCTCTCAGTCACATCTACATCAAAAATACTGCCTAATTCAGATCCAGCACAGTCATCACCTGTTTTACATACATCAATAACACTGTTTTCTGACTGCAAGAAGAAATCAGTACATACTATATCAAAATTCTCACTACTCTCACATTCTGGTTTGTGATTAGCACCACATCACTGTAATTAAACATAGTATCCTAAGATGTTTGATCAAAACATGACTGAGAAATGTGATATTCCTTTTCTTCAATTTAAGATACATGTGCGAAATCATCACTGTTATCATTGTCTAATTGCAATTCTAAATTGTGGGTCCTGTGGTTGTTGTGTTTCCTCGCCCCAAAACTGTGGACCTTCATTGAGGTGGACTGCTGTTTCACAAGTAGTTACCTCTATAATGGTTTCTTCTTTTAAATTGCCGATGGTTATCTCCATTATTCCTATTGTGCTGATGTTCAAAACTTCTGTCTCTGTTACCATTTTGACCCTGGTGGAAGTTGCCATTATCTACATTTCTGTAGTTAATAAAATTGTAATCTCTATCATTTCAATTATTATGGTGAATGATTCTTACTACTGCCCCATCCAACCTGTCAACATATTGTAAACATTGTTCAAGACAAATGTCAGGTCTGTGTATTAAATCTCATTGCAACCTTTTTGGTAATCTCCTTTTAACTGCATCAATCAAGGTCATTTCATCTACTGGTTTGTCAAGGTGTCTTAATTTCTTAATTTGATTCTTACAAAACTATTTCAGAATACCGTCCCTACTACCATAATTAGGACCATTTAAAAACTCACTTTTAATTCTCCCCTGTTCAGCTTCTGAACCAAAAATTTATTTAAAAACTTTTTTTCAAAACTTAGACATATTTCTCACTGAATTGAGTTTAGATTTACCCAAGACAGAGCTTCACCTTCAAGACATCTTTTAACAAATTTAATTTTTTGATTATCACTCATGCCCGACACAAAACTATCTCTACAGTGGTGCAGAAAATCCACTGGATCTAATTTATCTGATGAAAAACTTGATTGAAATGTTGGACCATGCAATACCATTGTTTGAATGCAGATTGTTGTGAATACAATTTTCCTGAACTGCTGAAATCTTTTGATCTAAAACATTTACGTTAGTTTGCATACTGTTTACAACATTTAAAATTTTTTGATCTCAACTAGTAAAGTTCTGGTCCATTTTTTCTGCTACAGCCTTCTGTTCAATTCTCAATAAACATTCTTCATATGTCATGCAGATTCACTTACTAGCTCACTTTCCAAAACAATTATTTTCCAATACATAAGCTTTTTCATTCACACTTTTTAATCCCTCTGACAACTCTTTTTTTTAGCTCCAAAACCTGATTACTAAGTTAGTCTGTTTGTACCCTGTCCATTTAACTATTGTTTTCAGTTTTCAGGTCATTTAATTGTCCTTGCAGTGAAGTAAATTTTCTATCATTCTCCGCCCTTATTTCAGTTAACTGCTCATTAACTGCATTTAATTTGCTATTGTTACCTGTTTTTATTTCAGTTAAGTGGTCATTAACTACACTAAATTTGCTATTGTTATCCATCTTCATTTCCTCTAGTTTTGCCAGAATCAACTGATACCAGTTTTTACTGTTTCTTTGTTGACAACACTTTCACTTGGTTCAAACATGTCCTGGCTGGGTCCTACAGCTTTCATTTCTACATCACTACTACCCTCGTCTCTATTTACTCGTATTTTCCTAGCAATCACATGAGTCCACACAAAAAAAAAAGAAAAAAGAAAAAAAAGAAAAAAATTATTTCACAAATAGTTTGAACTTATCTTTTCTTTTTGATATTCCTCATCATAGTTGTAAAGTCCTCTTTCAATTGATCCGGCCCTTGATTGTTGATAGTATCTTGTCGCTGTTGATACGACTTTGTTGGGCAGTTCTTGTACTTCTTTCTCTGTGTGATTGGAAGTCCATGTGGTCTATATATGAACTGCAAATAACAAAAATCCCTGTCCTTTCTCTTCTTCTGAAACAGACAAGACTTCATTATCAGTCAACTGATCCCAGCTGAGCACCCAATTGTAATCTTACCCTCCCACACATCACCAGTATTTTCAGTCTCTTCATAAAGATTAATTTGTTTCAAAAGCTTTGAGAGCCATAAGATGTACAAATAACTTTTTTACTTATCTTCATTTTCTCATTGTTGGCTGCAGTTCGTCATGTGTACGGCTAGGTTTTTGAGGCTGAAATTTTTTTAGCTTTGTGGGTTCTAGATGACTAGATAAATTTTAAGTAAGCCTGTCGCATGATTTGTGATTGCACTTGTTTTTTATTTGTCACATTCTTCTATATCACACTGACTTTACAATCTCCACTTCCATAAATCAGAAATTTACATTGTTATTGCCAAACATAAAAACACGTCTGATTCCATTAGATGCATGCCCCACCACTACTACTTTCTGTGGTACTAACAATATTCCAAAGAGTTTACAAAACAAGTGAGTATACAAACTTTTTTGACAAATGAAAAATCATCACCAAGATATAACATTAATTTATAAATGAATCCAGAAATAAATTTAATAATTAGCATTACATTTTGCAATTAATAATGGGAATTTTAAGAATGCCAGATATTTCTTAACACATATCAATTGTAACTAATTAATTTCTCTCTGTATGTTTTAGTCTGAAATATAGTACATCATATACAAAATCATATGAAGTTCTTTTAGTGAAACAGGTGAGATAATATTCACATATACAAGATTTGAAAATATTCCTGGTATGGGCTATTCCTGTTAAAGAAAGGCAATGTTAGAGGAGGGTGTCCCATTACAGTTTGCAGGTAGCATCTTGCAGACTCATGTCAATTCAAAGACTTGCATAGACATCCCCTCAAAGTTGGTTGTTTTAAGACTGCATAAATCTGTCTAAAAATGAGTGGTATTTATTTGGGTTTGGCTCATTCTTGTTTTGCTGAGACATTATGTGATGTAAGCCCAAATGGAGCCACAGCTCAGACATATAGCAATAAAGTCATCAGTGCCACAGTTGCTCTGCTGTTCCACTGCATCAATGATTTTATGATTCCAGTCTCCCTGCTGGGCTGGGTTATGTGCTAACTGCCCGATACCATCGAGACAGTACTTGTTCTGTCAGCAGGTGACTCCTGATGTACGTTCACCTGACTATTCCTGGTCTGACCTGCTTGCCTGAGGCTATTTCTTTAACACATTCAACACTATGCCCGTATGTCACACGGGTGTGCATGTTTCGACCATGTGGATGGCGCTCTCATCAAGTACGGGTGCCACTTTTGTGGTCATTGAAAGGTGTTTTTCAACACGCTTCATATTTTGTCCACTAGATGCAGCAGCAGTTGATGAGTTCTGTGTATCATTTGTATGAGTAGAATACCTGTCAGTACAGCGATCAGTTCTTTGACATTTTCACTTGGCACGCAGCTGTAACTTTGTGATTGTGTACAAGCATTTTGAGCAAAAATGAAAGCTAGAGACCTCCAGGAAAGTGAAGTTCTCAACATTTTATTCAGAGAAAATGACTCTGATATTGACATCAGTGATGATCACAATAATTATGAGTGAGAAAGTGTTTCAAGCAATGAATCAGGTAGTAGTTTTCAGTTTTTTCCTCAATTTCGTTGCTAATGTATATGAATAACTTGTAAAGAAAACACACTATTTTTTTTATCTAATTTGAATTATGGTTTTCCATTAGATGAGGAGCTGCAACAATCAGCAAATGTTACAGCAACAAATGTGACTATAGGTCTTACTCAACACAATGCTGATGACCGGCAGGAGCACAGCACACTGCCTCAGCTTCCAGTATTTAAGTCAGTGTCTGGAGCCACTTGTTTGTGAACAGGAACTGATGTTTATGACTGTTTTTTGAACTTTTTTAGTGATGGTGTTATCCAAAACATAAAGACCAAGGCAAACAGATACGCAGGTACAAAAATTGCCACAATGAAGTGGCGAAATGAAATAAAAAAGAACTATGTGGCACAAACGGGATTCAGTAAAACTGCATAAAATATACTGGTTTTTTGTAACAGTTCTGCATGTATGTGTAATGAAGTTACCAAATCTTATGACTATCAGTCAATTGATCCATTTTTACAAACAGGCTTTGCGAGCCAATTGTTGAGCCATGACAGGTTTTCCAGTACTATGTTCAGCTGCATGCCAATGACAACATACATAAAAAAAGGAGAGGAAAACTACAATCATCTTCTTAAAATAGACTTGTGTTTGACTTTTTTGTCGACATGTAGTTCATGGACATACTTTTTCATCTGTGTCTTAAATGTGCGCACCATGCACTCGGCTTCCCCATTCGAATGTGGATGAATGGCGGGAGAGCAAAAGTGCCGAATACTGAAGTGCCTACAAAAATCCTGGAAGGTCTGCGAAATAAACTGAGGTCCATTGTCTGATACCAGGCTGACTGGCAGACCTTCCACAGAAAAGACTTTTGCGAGTGCCTGGATTGCAACTTCTGACGTGGTTGAGGAGCAGCGAACCACATATGGGAATCGGGAATAAGCATCAATGACAATGAGCCAAAAGCCATTGAGAAACGGGCCCAAAAAATCTATGTGAACACATTCCCATGCCCGGGTTGCAGGCAGCCATGAAGAGAACGCTGACCTGGGAGATGCCTGTTGGCTCGCACACTGGGAACAGGTGGCCACCAAGTGCTCTATTTCCCTGTCAATACTGGGCCAGTACACATCTCTGTGAGCCAAGGTTTTAGTACAGGAAACACCCCAGTGCCCCTCATGTAATAACGTGAGGACCTTGATTCACAAACTTGCAGGAACAACCACGCGAGGAGCTGTATCATCGGTAGCCAGAAGGAGAACTTCTTCCAAGACTGAGAGGCGGTCTCGTAGAACAAAATAATTACAAAGAGGGTCCAAGGCCCGGCCTGGAGGTCGGGACGACCACCCCTGCTGAACGAGGCGAACTACTTGCCAGAGAACCGGGTCAGCTGCTGTTTCCCTGGCGACTCTAGAACCAGTGATCGGAGAGCCATCAACCGCTTGGTGGGACACCACATCCAAATGAAAACACAATATCTCCTCCAGATCGAACTTAGGATCCGGGCCCACCGGAGTATGGGACAGAGCGTTGGCGTTGGCATGCTATTCGGTAGGGCGAAAATCAATGTCATAATGGTACTTCCCCCCCCCCCCCCCCCCCCCCCCCCCCCCCCCCCCCCCATGTACTATGGACCTTGCCATTGGTGGGGAGGCCTGCATGCCTCAACAATACAGACAGCCGTATCGTAGGTGCAACCACAATGGAGGGGTATCTGTTGAGAGGCCAGACAAACGTGTGGTTCCTGAAGAGGGGCAGCAGCCTTTTCAGTAGTTGCAGGGGCAACAGTCTGGATGATTAACTGATCTGGCCTTGTAACACTAACCAAAACGGCCTTGCTGTTGTGGTACTGTGAACGGCTGAAAGCAAGGGGAAACTACAGCTGTAATTTTTCCTGAGGGCATGCAGCTTTACTGTATGATTAAACGATGATGGTGTCCTCTTGGGTAAAATATTCCAGAGGTAAAATAGTCCCCCATTTGGATCTCTGGGTGGGGACTACTCAAGAGGATGTCATTATCAGGAGAAAGAAAACCGGCATTCTATGGATCAGAGCGTGGAATGTCAAATCCATTAATCGGGCAGGTAGGTTAGAAAATTTAAAAAGGGAAATGGATAGGTTAAAGTTAGATATAGTGGGAATTAGTGAAGTTCGGTGGCAGGAGGAACACGACTTTTGGACAGGTGAATACAGGGTTATAAATACAAAATCAAATAGGGGTAATGCAGGAGTAGCTTTAATTATGAATAGGAAAATAGGAGGGCAGGCAAGCTACAACAAACAGCATAGCTAACGCATTATTGTGGCCAAGATAGACACGAAGCCCACGCCTACTACAGTAGTACAAGTTTATATGCCAACTAGCTCTGCAGATGATGAAGAAATTGATGAAATGTATGATGAGATAAAAGAAATTATTCAGGTAGTGAAGGGAGACAAAAATTTAATAATCATGGGTGACTGGAATTCGACAGTAGGAAAAGGAAGAGAAGGAAATGTAGTAGTGAATATGGACTGGCGCTAAGAAATGAAAGAGGAAGCCACCTGGTAGATTTTTGCACAGAGCATAACTTAATCATAGCTAACACTTGGTTCAAGAATCATGAAAGAAGGTTGTATACATGGAAGAAACCTGGACATACTAAAAGGTATCAGATAGATTATATAATGGTAAGACAGAGATTTACGAACCAGGTTTTAAATTGTAGGACATTTCCAGGAGCAGATGTGGACTCTGACCACAATCTATTGGTTATGAACTGTAGATTAAAACTGAAGAAATTGCAAAAAGGTGGGAATTTAAGGAGATGGGACCTAGATAAACTGACTAAACCAGAGGTTGTACAGAGTTTAAGTGACAGCATAAGGGAACAATTGACAGGAATTGGGGAAAGAAATACAGTAGAAGAAGAATGGGATAGCTCTGAGGGATGAAGGAGTGAAGGCAGCAGAGGATCAAGTAGGTAAAAAGACGAGGACTAGTAGAAATCCTTGGGTAACAGAAGAAATATTGAATTTAATTGATGAAAGGAGAAAATATAAAAATGCAGTAAATGAAGCAGGCAAAAAGGAATACAAACGTCTCAAAAATGAGATTGACAGGAAGTGCAAAATGGCTAAGCAGGCATGGCTAGAGGACAAATGTAAGGATGTAGAGGCTTATCTCACTAGGGGTAAGATAGATACAGCCTACAGGAAAATTAAAGAGACCTTTGGAGATAAGAGAACCACTTGTATGAACATCAAGAGCTCAGATGGAAACCCAGTTCTAAGCAAAGAAGGGAAAGCAGAAAGGTGGAAGGAGTATATAGAGGGTCTATACAAGGACGATGTACTTGAGGACAATATTATGGAAATGGAAGAGGATGTAGATGAAGATGAAATGGGAGATATGATACTGCATGAAGAGTTTGACAGAGCGCTGAAAGACCTAAGTTGAAACAAAACCCCGGGAGTAGACAACATTCCATTACAACTACTGACAGCCTTGGGAGAGCCAATCCTGACAAAACTATACCATCTGGTGAGCAAGATGTATGAGACAGGCAAAATTCCCTCAGACTTCAAGAAGAATATAATAAGTCCAATCCCAAAGAAAGCAGGTGTTGACAGATGTGAAAATTACTGAACTATCATTTTAATAAGTCACAGGTGCAAAATACTAATGTGAATTCTTTACAGACGAATGAAGAAACTGGTAGAAGCTGACCTCGTGGAAGATCAGTTTTGATTCCATATAAATGTTGGAACATGTGAGGCAACACTGACCCTACGACTTATCTTAGAATGAAGATTAAGGAAAGGCAAACATACATTTTTAGCATTTGTAGACTTAGAGAAAGCTTTTGACAATGTTGACTGGAATACTCTCTTCCAAATTCTGCAGGTGGCAAAGGTAAAATACATGGGACGAAAGGATATTTACAATTTGTACAGAAAGCAGATGGGAGTTATAAGATTCGAGGGACATGAAAGGGAAGCAGTGGTTGGGAAGGGAGTGAGACAGGGTCGTAGCCTCTCCCTGATGCTATTCAATCTGTATATTGAGCAAGCAGTAAAGGAAACAAAAGAAAAGTTCAGAGTAGGTATTAAAATCCGTGGAGAAGAAATAAAAATGTTGAGGTTCACTGATGACTTTGTAATTCTGTCAGAGACAGCAAAGGACTTGGAAGAGCAGTTGAACAGAATGGACAGTGTCTTGAAAGGAGGGTATAAGACAAACATCAACAAAAGCAAAACGAGGATAATAGAATGTAGTCGAATTAAGTCGGGTGATGCTGAGGCGATTAGATTAGGAAATGAGACACTTAAAGTAGTAAAGGAGTTTTGCTATTTGGGGAGCAAAATAACAGATGACGGTTGAAGTAGAGAGGATATAAAATGTGGACTGGCAATGTCAAGGAAAGCGTTTCTGAAGAAGAGAAATTTGTTAACATCGAGTAGTGATTTAAGTGTCAGGGAGTCATTTCTGAAAGTATTTGTATGGAGTGTAGTCATGTACGGAAGTGAAACATGGACGATAAATAGTTTAGACAAGAAGAGAATAGAAGCTTTCAAAATGTAGTGCTACAGAAGAATGCTGAAGATTAGATGGGTAGATCACATAACTAATGAGGAGGTATTGAATAGAATTGGGGAGAAGAGGAGTGTGGCACAACTTGACTCGAAGAAGGGATCAGTTGGTAGTACAAGTTCTGAGGCATCAAGGGGTCACCAATTTAGTGCTGGAGGGCAGGGTGGAGGGTAAAAATCGTAGAGGGAGACCAAGAGATGAATACACTAAGCAGATTCAGAAGGATGTAGGCTGCAGTAGGTACTGGGAGATGAAAAAGCTTGCACAGCATAGAGTAGCATGGAAAGCTGCATCAAACCAGTCTCAGGACTGAAGACCACAACAACAACAATGGTACTTAGAGAGGAACAAGACCTAGCACTGCAGTCTGTGGACTGCCCTATCCGGAATCTGAGAGGCAGGGCCAAATAACGATATTAATGGCTTATGGTCAGTGATTAACTGAAACTTCGTGCCATACAAGAAAGGGTGAAACTTGGTAACAGCGTAGACAACGGCAAAAGCTTCTTTTTCCACCTGGGAGTAATGGGCCTGCGCGGGGCTAAGAGTTTTAGACGCAAACGCCAGTGGCTGCTCGGAGCCATCCGCGTTGCGATGGACCAGGACCACCCCCACCCCATACTGCGAAGCATCTGTAGCCAGGACCAATGGCTTATTGGGGTCAAAAGTAGCCAAGCAAGGCACTGACGTGAGGAGGCCCTTCAACGAGGTGAACGCTTGTTCGCATGCAGACGACCAATCAAAAGGAACACCCTTGCGCAGAAGGCAGTACAGAGGGCAGGCTATGGTGGAAGCCCTGGGAATGAACAGGTGGTAATAGGCAATCTTGCCTAAAAAAGCTTGTAACTTCTTCAGCGAAGCGGGCCACAGAAAGTCGACAATACATTGGGCCAAACTTCCTAGTGGGTGGAAGCCGTGCTGAGAGATGATGTAGCCCACATACTCAAGGGATGTTTGGAAGAAGTTCGACTTACGCAGGTTGCAATGCAGGCCCACGGACCCGAATTTGATAAAGAGGGTTCGAAGGTTGTGCAAGTGTTCCTTCATGCTGCGGTCTGTGACAATTATGACATCCAGGTAATTAATACAATGAGGGATTGTCGATGTGATGTGCTCAAGACAATGCTGAAATATCGCCGGGGCACTGGATATTCCGAAGGCCAACCGCTGGTATTGGTAAAGGCCAAACAGGGTGTTGACGACTGCCAGCCATTTGGAGTCCTCATCAAATGGTATCTGATGATAAGCCTCCGAAAGATCGATTTTTGAAAAATATTGGCCTCCCATCACGTTGGAGAACAATTCATTAGAACGAGGCAAATGATAGGTGTCCACCACCAATTGGGATTTAATGGTGGCATTGAAATCGCCACAAAGACATAATTTTCCCGAGGGTTTCCTGACAATAACAAGGGGCAAAGCCCACTCACTAAAAGAAATGGGTAGAACGACCCTGAGGGCTGTCAGCTGGTCTAGCTCTGCATCTACCTGAGGGCGGAGAGCCAAGGGGATCGGCCTCACGCGTAGAAAACGCGGGTGAGCCGACGCCTTCAACGTTAAGCGAGCTTCAAAGTCTGAAACACGCCCCGGGCCCTCCTCAAAGATATCCTTGAAGTCAGAGGTCAAAGATTCCAATGATTGATAGGGAACGTCTTCGGAGACCAACTGTATGGTGTATGCGATAGAAAAACCGAAAGCTTGAAAGGCATCCAATCCAAAAAGGTTAGCGGAGCTCGCATCACTGATAACAACAAAAGTAAGAGGCCGAGTGACTGATTTGTAAGTAACATCGGTAGTGAATTGACCCAGTAGGGGAATGAACTGTTTACCATAACTGTGGAGACGCCAGTAAACTGGCGCCAACAGGGGTGACCCAAGGTCGGAGTAAGTTTGTGCATTCAACAAGGAAACTGCCGCACCCATATCTACTTGCAGTTGTAGTCAGCGCGACCGAACCGACACCTCGATATAGAGTTTGTGTGCCAATGCATCAGGAGCCTGGCCCGATGAAACTTCCTGAATGTCAACGTCCATGTCCTCTGTACCTGCTTCCTTTGATTCTTTTGAGGCTGAGCGGCAAACTTTAGCAATGTGCCCCAACACTGGGGGCACTCTGACCGATCATGATGTATATAGCATGACACACAGGATGGTAACAGGAGCCGGCGGCCTGAACTCTGTTTACATGCCATGCGGGAGTGGCCGTAAAGGCCGGATTGTACCGTTCACATGTCGTCCACCCCGGATGCAGTGGAAGCGGCCGCACCGCCCTGAACTGCCGCGATGTCACACCACGCTTCCAACTGTTGACCTGCGGCGTGAGAGACTTCATACGATTGAGCAATGGACAGGACTTCCTCAAGGGAAGGGTCTTCCAACTGCATGGCCTGTTGCCGGACCTCCCTATCAGGGGCCGAATGAACAATGACGTCTCGCACCATAACGTGGGCATACGACTCTCGCGACTGCTCCATGACAAAATAACACTTGCGACTAAGACATTGCATGGTAGCAGCCCACGCCCAGTAAGACTGATGGGGCTGTTTCTTGCATTGATAGAACTTGACCCTAGCTGCCACAACATGCGTGCGGTGGTGATAATATGAAGACAGCAATGTGTCAAAAGACAAGGACGAGGGTTACTGCAACGGCACTAGCTGCCACAAAACGTGATACAGCAAGAGAGATATCCAAGACAAGAAAAGAGCATGACATACCTCCGCATCGGCAACATGAAATGCCTTGAAATGCTGCTGAAGGCGATGTCCATATGCGTCCCAACGTCCCAATCCTCCGCCGTCTCATCATAGGGAGAAAGGGAGGGGGGAATGGCACTGGAGCAGACTGTGTGGAGAGCAACGCCGGAAGTGCTTGTGTCATGGTTACCATGAGCTCCTTCTGCTGCTCAACCAAAAACTGCACTAAATCCTCCATGCCATGGATAAGCTGTGAAATGGGAACAACAATGCAACACGTGAAAGAACGACCCTACTCGTTGCCAATTGTGTATTAACACGATTCACGTTGTCCGTCGCACTTCACATAGTGTAGACCGGGAACTGTCTGTTAGGCATGCCTGATATAAAACTGACTGGGCATGGCCCGTGCTGCCTGAGTTGTTGTTGTTCCACTGGCAGAGGGCGTGGCCAAATTCCTGTGTTCCCTCTGGTGGGCGGGACTTTACTCGAGGCAACTACTGTCCATGATGAGACGTGCCGATGTGTGCCTCCCGTGATCTTTCTGGTGGCTACTGCAAGGCCCTTAGTTATTGTACACTTATTTATTAAATTTGCTTGAAAATCACCAATGCAGCTGCATAGTCGAGTTGCATACATAAAAGTGTGAAATGTGTTAATGATGGCTGTATCTTTATTTTATTCAGCCATTCCAAGCAAAAGTGTTGTGGCAACATACTTCTATGGTCATCGAAGCAGATAAGAGGTGATGCACCACTGAGTGGAAAGCTCTATGTTTGTATGCTACTGGATATTGTGAGCAAGAAGATGTCTGTAGTTGCAGTTTTCTAAAAATTTTGTGTCCTGATGTCAAGTGTTAACTTTAGAAAGTTTATGGATTTGTTGCCAATATCACCAATGTGAACTTTTTTATGTTGAGTGTTTATGTTATGAAAAAAGTCCTGAGCTGTCCACATATGTAGTAGGCTACATCATCTACATATCTGAATCAGTAGTTTATAGTTGCACTTGTGATAGTTCAATCTATCCCCCCCCCTCCCCCACAAACTGTGGACATTGCCATCAGAGGGGTATCTGTTGAGTAAGGAAGGGGAAACTACATACATAATTTTTCCAAAGGGCATCAAACTGTACAGTTAAATGATGAAGCTGTCCTCTTGGATAAAATATTCTGGAGCTAAAATAGTCCCCCATCTGGATCACCAGATGGGGACTACTCAGGAGGTTGTTGTCAAAAGGAGAAAGAAAACTGTCATTCTACGGATCGGAAAGTGGAATGTTAAATCACTTAACTGGGCAGGTAGGTTAGAAAATTTAAAGAGGGAAATGAATTCATTGGAATTAGATACAGTGGGAATTAGTGAAGTTCAGTGGCAGGAGGAATGGGACTTATGGTCAGTTGAATACAACGTTATAAATACAAAGTCAAATACGGGTAAAGCAGGAGTGGGTTTAATGATGAATAAGAAAATAGGAACGTGGGTAAGCTGCTATGAACAACATAGAGAACGCATTATCATAGCCAAGATAGAAATTATGGCCATGCTTATCACAGTAGCACAAGTTTATGTGCCAACTATCTTCACAAATGATGAAGAGATTGCAGAAATGTACAGTGCATATCAAAAAGAATCAACTGATTTTTAAAAAAACATAACTATTATGTTATTTGAGATATTTGCATGAACAACATACTGTTGGAAAGAGCAGACTCTCGAGTTTTAGATGGTTCCTGCAATGTAGCAGCAGTGGGCACCCACTTTAGTTCTAGTAAAAATGGTGTCGGGACAACAGAAAATGTTTTGTGTTCTACGTTTTGCACAGAATAGGACAATAATAACTCTTCAGCATGACTTTTGTACTAGGTATGGTGTGGATCCTACTACAGCATAGAGCATTAGACAATAACATGAACAATTCCAAGAAATAGGTTGTTTGTGTAAAGGCAAATCACCGGGCCATCCCCAAGATGAACACATCCACCATAGTTTCACAAGGAATCCACAGAAATCCGTTTACCGTGCAGCTCAACAGCTTAACATGCCCCCGATGTCTGTCTGGCATGTCTATCAACATTTACACATGAAACCATACAAAATTCAGCTACTGCAAGCTCTTTGTGAAGGTGGAAACATCAATGTGTAATTTTGTTCTTGGCAAGATGGAGGATGACAGTTTTCTTCCATACTTAGTCTTTAGTGATGAGGCAACATTCCATTTAGATGGAAAGGTGAACTATCATAATGTGAGAGTGTGGGGTATGGAACATTCACATGATGTTGTACAACATGAGAGGGACTCTCCAAAATTTAATGTGTTTTGTGCAGTTTCATGAGAAAAGGTGTATGGTCCAGTTTTCTTTGCTGAGAACAATGTTACAGGAAGCACATATCTCAGTATACTTAAGAACTTTCTTTTCCCAGAGTTGAAGACTGATTTGAACGACTTCATTTACTGACAGGATGGGGCACCACAACACTTACATCTGGAAGTGCGGGAATTTTTAAATCAAAGGATGACTGTACGGTGGATCAGTCTCACTGGACCAAATGATTCAGCCTTGTATTACTGGCCTCCACAGTCGCCGGACCTGACTGTAAGTGATTATTTCTTGTGGGGGTTTATAAAAGACTCTCTTTATGTGCCTCCACTACCAACAACAATGAATGAACTGAGACATCGAATAACAACATCTGTGGAAGCTGTAACTCAAGACATGATCGCTGCAGTGTGCGAACAATTTGAATACCAAATTGGCGTGCTGTGCATCTCAAGGGGGGCATATTGAACACCTACGAAAAGGTATGAAGAAAAACTGAGTTTACCGTTCGCCAAAAAACAAAATTCATCATATATTTTTATTACTTTCAGAAGTATAAATGTGCCAAATAAGATGATTCTTTTTTATGCACCCTGTATAATGAGATAAAAGAAATTATTCAGATTGACGAAAATTTAATTGTGATGGTAGGCTGGAATTTCACAGTAGAAGGAAGAGATGGAAAAATAGTAGGTGAATATGGTCTAGGAGCAAGGAATGACAGAAGAAGCCAGCTGGTAGAATTTTGCACAGAGCTGAATTTAGTCATCACTAAAGCTTGGTTTAAGAATCATAAAAGAAATTTGTATATGTGGAAGAGACCTGGAGACAATGGAAGGTTTCAGACTGATTATATAATGGTAAGACAGAGATTTAGGACATTGCCAGGGGCAGATATGGATTCTGACCACAATTAGTTAGTATTATGTACTGTTGATTGAAACTGAAGAAATGGCAAAAAGGTAGGAAATTAAGGAGATGAGACATGGATGAGCTGAAAGAACCAGAGGTTGTTCAGAGGGAGCATCAGGCAATGGTTGACTAGATCAAGGAAAAGGAATGTGGTATAAAACAAATGGATAGCTTTGAGAGGTGAAATAGGGAAGGCAGCAGACAATAAAATACTTAGAAAGACAAGGCCAAGAAAAAATCCTTAGATAACACAAGAGATATTGAATTTAATTGATGAAAGGAGACTTGACAGGAAGTAGAAAATGGCTAAGAGGACAGATGTAAGGATTTAGAAGCTTACATCAGTAGGGAAAAGATAGATACCAAATACAGGCAAATTAAAGAAGCCTTTGGATAAAAGACAACTTGCATGAACATCAGGAGCTCAAATGTAAAACTGGTCCTAAGCAAAGAAGGGAAAGCTGAAATGTGGAAGGAGTATACAGAGAGTCTATGTGAGGGAGATGTATTTGAGGGCAATATTATAATTAGGGAAGAGCACATAGATGAAGATAAGATAGGAGATATGATACTGCAAGAAGAATTTGACAGAGCTCAGAAAGATCTAAATCAAAAAAGGCTCCAGGAGAAGACAACATTCTGTTAGAACTACTGATAGTCTTGGGAGTGTCAGCCACGGCAAAACTCTTCCATCTGACAAGCAAGATGTATGAGACAGGAGAAATACCCTCAGACTTCAAGAAGAATAAAATAATTCCAATTCCAAAGAAAGTTTAGTAAGTCATGGTTACAAAATACTAACATGAATTCCTTACAGAAGAACAGAAAAACTGGTAGAAGCTGACCTCAGGGAAAACCAGTTTGGATTGCTGAGAAATGTAGGAATATGCATAGTGATGCCGATCAATTTATAGAGTGTTTACATAAACTTATTCACCATACAGAATAATATACCAAAAACAAGACAGTAATTTTAGGAGATTTAAATTTTGATGTAAGGAAAAAAACACACAAAAATACTAATTTGCTTAACATGCTAAGATCCCATAATCTCTTCTGTGCAAATTATAGTCCCACGAGACAACTTTCTTGTCTCGACAATTTTATCACAAATATGCACAAAGATGATTTTGAATTGGGACTCCTTAATGTCGACCATCTGACAGATCACAAAGGTATATGGGTAAAACTAACAATTAATGAGACAGTGGGGAACTGTGAACCAACCCGGTATGTCAGGTTATTAAATGATAAAAGCATAAATAGCTTCAGGGATAAGCTGAAGGTACTAAACTGGAATAATATAATATATGCTTCCAACAATGTTGAGGCAGCTTGTAGCAGGTTTGTTAGTACTCTATCTGAAATTTTCAGTACCTCCTGTCCAATGGTTCCCAAACGAAACAAAACTACAGCAAGAAAGCATGGTAGAACTACTCCACATAGGTGGTTCACACCATATTTACAGAAGCTAAGATTAATGGTTTTGATATGCTATGATAAGGTAAAAAATGGCACTGTTGAAAATGCAATGTATGTTAGCCTCAAGAGACACTATAGATCACAAATCAGATTAGCAAAATGTAGAGCAAATGATACCTTCATTAAAAATTCCAATAATAAGTGTAAGGCTGCATGGAGGGTCATTAAAGCAGAATTAGGTACAGGTAGTCATAGTGTAAAAGTTACAACTGATGTTAATGTCACCCCAGATGAATTTAACCTCTTTTTTATCAATGCAGCAAACCATAATCCCTCATCTCCTCATAAGAAGAGTTCAAAATCAAATTCACAATATACTTATATAAACCAGTTTTTACAAAACTTTTCTGATACTGTGCCAACCTGTAATTGGGGACATGTGGAAATAAGTGATGTAATAAAATCAGTGGCAAAGTTAAGTGACTCCAGATCAGAAGATATTTATGGCCTCTCAAATTTTGTGATTAAAAAAATAATCGACTTGATATCATTCTCTCTCTGCACACTCATAAACTGGATATTTGACAGTGGTATTTTTCCAGAATGTCTGAAGAAGACAGTAGTAATCCCATTACACAAAAAGGGTGATAAAAACTGCACTAATAGTTATTGTCCAATTTCTCTGATACCTATTTTTTTTTAAATAATCGAATACTGTATACAAAAGCAAATTAACATGCATTTGTCAAAAATCAATGTACTGACTAAGTCTCAATATGGTTTTAGGGCCCAGTTATCAACAATTAATGCTGTTGAAAATTTTGTTTCTATTGTGCAATCTTCTTTTGAATCCAAATTATCCAATTATGCTGAAGCCACACTAGTGGACTTAAGCAAAGCATTTGATTCTGTAAACCACGCAATACTGCTGGAAAAACTATGGTGTTATGGCATTAGGGATCTGGAACTCTCCCTCATTAAATCATATCTCAGTAACAGAAAGCAAACTGTAAGCTACAATGGTCAAAAGTCACAGTTACTGAATGTCACTAAGGGTGTACCCCAAGGATCAGTGCTTGGGCCATTACTGTTTATAATATTTATAAATGACGTGCCCAGCAATATGCTATGCAAATCTGTGCTTTATGCAGATGATACAACTTTCATCAATTCAGGAAAGGACATAAATAAACTAAAGGAACAAAGTAAAGATTTTCTCAGATTATCCAATATGTGGTTCGAAGCCAATGAGTTAGCTATTAACTACGAAAAGACTGTAAATATATCCTTCAGCTTATCCAATGCTGATATTGAGTACACTTCTACCAAACTTCTTGGCATATACTTAGATACGAAATTAACCTGGCAGAGTCACATAGACAACATATCTCGAAAGCTTTCGCGAGTTATCTATCTACTGAAAAAATTACGCACCTGTGTTTCTGAAAGCCTGCTGATTAATTCCTATTATGCATTCTTTCATTGCCATATTAGCTATGGTATTCTTCTATGGGGTAATTCTCCATGGTCCAGGAAAATTTTTATTTAGCAGAAGAAAGCCATCAGGAGCATCTCTGGGATTACCAAAAATAACATATCATGTAGGTCATACTTCAAAGAATTACAGATAATGACAGTCCCTTCTCTTTTTATATACAGTTGCCTTTTGTACATAAAAGAAAACTTTAACAGTTACAACCTTAGGCAGTCTGTTCATAATCATAACACTCGCCAAACATTTAAGATAGACATACCAACAACTCGACTCAAGAAAACACAAGACAGTTATGAATACATGGGAATAAGGCTTTTAAACACATTACCTGTGCAGGCACATTGTGTTTCTCTTAATATATTTAAAAGTAAGACTAAAAAATGACTGAAAGACAAAGCTTTTTACAGAGTTAAAGAATTTGAAAACTCTTCAAAAATAGACCTAACGTACGAAACAACTTAAAACTCTGTTTGTCCCTCTTCCTAAGCTTTTTTTGTCTCTGTAGTTCCACATTTAACTGTTAGACATGTGGAGAAATCCTTATGTATGAAATGTATTCTTTTATTATGCACATTCTTTAAAATGCACACTTTAGTTATGTGGGATATCTTTATGTATCAAATATATTCCTTTATTATGTATGTTCCTTTAAAATGTATACTTTAGCTTTGTGTGATACCTCACAATAGTTATATTTCTTAATATGTAAATTGTACATTACTCATGACAACATCGATTGCATGTAAATGCTTAAAGATGGATAGATAAATAAATAAATAAAAATAAGAAAAGGCTATACTGACCCTATGACTTATATTGGAAGATAGATTAAGGAAAGACAAATCTACACTTAAAACATTTGTAGACTTAAAGAAAGATTTTGACAATATTAGCAGGAATACCCTCTTTGTAATTCTGAAGGTAGTGTGATAAAATACAGGTAGCAAAAGGCTATTTACAACTTTTAGAGAAACCAGATAGCACTTTTAAGAGTTGAGGAGCATGAAAGGGAAGCACTGGTTGACAAAGGAGTGAAACAAGGTTGTAGCCAATCCCCAGTGTTACTCAATCTGTGCATTGAGCAAGTAGTAAAGGAAACCAAAAACAATTTGGAGTAGGAATTAAAGTCCAGGGAGAAGAAATAAAAACTTTGAGGTTTTCAGATGGCATTGTAATTCTGTCAGAGACAGTAAAGGACTTGAAAGAGCAAAATAGATAGTGTCTTAAAAGGAGGCTACAAGATGAACATCAACATAAGCAAAACAAGGATAATAGAATGTAGTTGAATTAAATCAGGTGATGCTGAGGCAGTTAGATTAGAAAACAAGACACTTGTTGTAATATATGAGTTTTGCTATTTGGACATCAAAATAACTGACAATGGCTGAAGTAGAGAGAATATAAAATCAAGACTTGCAATGGCAAGAAAAATGTTTTGAAGAAGAGAAATTTGTTAACTTCAAGTATAGATTCAAGTGTCAGGAAGTCTTTTCTGAAAGTATTTGTATGGATTGTAGTTGTGTATGGAAGTAAAACATGGAGACTAAACAGTTTAGACAAGTAAAGAATAGAAGCCTTAGAAATGTGGTGTTACAGAATGATGCTGAAGATTGGATGAGTAGATCACATAACTAACGAAGAGGTAATGAACAGAATAGGGGAGCAAAGAAATTTGTTGCACAACCTGACTAGAAGAATCGATCTGTTGATGGGACACATTCTGGGGCATCAAGGAATCGCCAGTTTAGTACTGGGGGTAAAAATCACAGACGGTGACCAAGAGATGAAACAGTAAGCAAATCCGAAAAGATGTAGGTTGCAGTAGTTATTCGGAGGAGGAGAGGCTTGCACAGGATAGAGTAGTGTGGAGAGCTGTATCAAACCGGTCTTCAGACTGAAGGTCACAACAATGACAATGGTTCAGTTACCATGACCAAATTAATTTAATTTGTAAGCCAAGATAGAGATGATGTTTGATAAAGAGACAGCTGACAATGCAGCCATGGTTCATAATGGAGGAAATTCTGTGTTTAATCAGTGTGAAAAATATGTTGCAGAAAGCACAATGTGTGTAACTGGGGACTGCTGTCAGTATTACAATAGTGGACTGGGTTTTTGGTCACCAACAGTAGATTGTCAATGTCTGGGTGAGAATGTAGCAGGCACCAAAAAACATGTAATTATGATGGTTGAAGATTGAGCTATTTAGAATATTAAAAAGTATTAGACAGTACTATGTTGGATTTGGTCAGGTACTAATCTATACAGCACCAAGCTAGAATTGTGAATTTGTTCTTGAATGTAGTGTTAAATTAAGATATAATTAGGGAGTACAAGTGGCAGTTCATTACCAGAAAATATGGCAATGCTGATTTTGAATTCTGCTGGAAGTGATTGGTAGTTTGGACTTGGATGACTTCTTCTGTTGAATGGTTAGAAATAACAATGTTGTAATTTTAACTCAAGCTTAATTAGAAACATTATTAATATAGCACTGGGAACAGTTATGTGACAATATACTTAATCTATGGCAGTGAGATTATTCTTTGATTTGGGTGAATTTTTCACATAGCTGTCACAGCTACAGAGTTTTCCCCACAATGTCTCCTGATTACTCAGATTTCAGCAGACAAGTTGGCGTTTTTAATGATTAGCAAAGTCATAACCATTAGGCCATTTCTATTAAAGCCCCTCTTTGTGTGGCTTTATTCTGAGTTGGTGACTACATCTCAAAGCACTCATGTTTCCTCATATCAGTCAGTTGATCGAACACCTGCACCTGAGGAACGTAAGACCCTGCAGGGTAGGGGGCCACCACACATTCAAAAGTTCTTTATTAAAGACATGTTATTCAAAATTGTCCATGAATATTTCAGCCAGAAGTGGACTAAGAGGGGACCCTCTAGCTAAGTCACCTAACAGTTTATAGATTCCTTTGGAAATGGAAATAGTTCTGTCATAAACGTGTCTGAGTAACCAGTTATAAGTCATAAACTTCTACAGGATTGACATTAGATTTGTATATCAACCTTGTCAGAATATCAGCACATTCCCTACTGTTGTGTAGGGAATACAGACCTCAAAGGATACTAATTTAGTACTATGTGAGATGGGAGGACCTTCATTTTATTTACAAGAACCACTATGTTTGAAACACCATGTTTTGGTTTGAATTTTGTCCTACTTTTAATTAAAGTGTTCAATTTTCTTGCCAGTTTGTATGGCAGTCATGTGAATAAGGATACAACTAGATGAATGGACACACTTTATGTAGTTTTAGAAGTTCATACTGTCTAGGAGGCACTGAGTTTATATCAGTTAATAGCTTTGGTTCAAAATCAAAAAATATACTTTCATAAAAATTTACACACTTAAACTTATCTTATAACAAATTAGAAGGATTTTTGGGAAGGACCTGGTAATATCTGAGAGTCAGAAAATCACTGAATTTTTCTCAGTAATCCCTTAATTGGGCAGTTAGGTTAGAAAATTTAAAAAGGGGAAAGGATAGGTTAAACTTAGATATAGTGGGAATTAGTGAAGTTCAGTGGCAGGAGGAACAAGACTTCTGGTCAGGTGAATACAGGGTTATTGTAGTAACACTGTTCACATTACGTCGCACTTCACTTAGCGTAGACCGGGACTGTGTCCTAGGCATGCCAGATGTTGACTGACTCCGCTCTGCCTGTCCTGCCGGAGTTGTTGTTGTTGTTACGCCGGCAGAGGGCGCGTCCGAATTCTCGCGTGCCCTCTGGTGGACGGGACTCTACTTGCGGCAACTACCGTCCATGACGCGCCGTGCCAATGTGCGCCTCCCGCGATCTTTCTGGTGGCTACTACACTCCTCCTCCTTCGGGGGGTGAAGCCACTGTGATCCACTGCGTCGAAAGGTGGAGCGTCGGACAGGAGCGATGACCTCCACATCCATGGGATGGCCGGAGTCGAGGGAATCTGCCAACCCTCGAGCCGGAACCTTCGAATATGGCTGGAAATGACCCACACGAAGAGGCCCCCGTCGCCCCACATCCGGAGCCCGGGACAGAACGGGCGACAAGCTGTCGAACTCCGGATCCTGTTCCACCTCAGGAGGGGCAAGACCCAGTGGCGGGGACGAAGGGGAAGGGACGACCACAGGGGAACTAGCCCCCTGCGAAACCGGGCCGGCTAGGGGGGCCAGCTCTCGCTGGGGCAGCTCAAATGACAGCGATGCCGGTGCTGGAGCCACTGGAGGCTGCCAAGGCTGAGAACCATCACAGTGTGGCAGAGTCACAGCGGGAAGAGGAGGTAACGTCCCCTGTGAAACCAATACAGGTGCCGGCAATGGGGAAGCCGGTGTCCGAGAGGGCGGAGGTTGGGTGCCCGAACGTGGACGTAGCTGATTTTGGTGACGACGTACCACCCGGTCCCCCACCTGCAAGGTATAGAGCCAGCGGCCATGTCGGTGCAGGACCACCGCCGGTATCCAACGTGGATTGCGACCAAACCCACGGGCCCAGACTGACATACCCAGTGGAAAGCCAGGTACTCCGTTTTGGGAAAACTGGCGAGGACCAGGCTGGAGGAGGTGCAGCAGAGTCCTAGGTTGACGCCCATGGAGGAGCTCTGCGGGGCTGCGGTCTCCTATTGGTGTGGTCCAGTATGCCGTCAAGAAAAACGTCAATGCTTCCTCTGCAGGAAATTCGTGCACATACTTTTTCATCTGCGTCTTAAAGGTGCGCACCATGCGCTCAGCTTCCCCATTCGATTGTGGATGGAAGGGGGGAGAGCAAACGTGCCAAATACCGAAGCGCCTACAAAAGTCCTGGAAGGTCTGCGAAAGAAACTGCGGTCCATTGTCCGAGACCAGGGTGATTGGCAGACCTTCCACAGAAAAGATTTTTGCTAGTGCCTGGATTGCAACGTCTGAAGTGGTTGAGGAGCAGCGAACCACATATGGGAATCGGGAATAAGCACCAATGACAATGAGCCAAAAGCCATTGAGAAACGGCCCCGCAAAATCGATGTGAACACGTTCCCACGCCTGGGTTGCCGGCGGCCATGAAGAGAACGCTGCCCTGGGAGATGCTTGTTGGCTCGCACACTGGGAACAGGCGGCCACCAAGTGCTCAATTTCTCTGTCAATACCGGGCCAGTACACATGTCTGCGAGCCAAGGTTTTAGTACGGGAAACACCCCAGTGCCCCGCATGTAATAACTTGAGGACCTCCCGTCGTAAACTTGCAGGAACAACCACGCGAGGAGCTGTATCATCGGTAGCCAGAAGGAGAACTCCTTCCAAGACCGAGAGACGGTCTCGTAGAAGAAAATAATTACGAAGAGGGTCCGAGGCCCGGACCGGAGGGCGGGACGACCACCCCTGCTGAATGAGGCGAACTACTTGCCGGAGAACCGGGTCAGCCGCTGTTTCCCTGGCGACTCGAGAACTAGTGATCGGGAAGCCATCAACCGCCTGGCGGGACGCCACATCCAAATGAAAACACAATCTCCTCTCGATCAAATGTAGGGTCCGGGCCCACCGGAAGACGGGAAAGAGCGTCGGCGTTGGCATGCTGGCCTGTAGGGCGAAAACGAATGTCATAATGGTACTTAGAGAGGAACAAGGCCCAGCGCTGTAGTCTATGGGCCGCCCTATCAGGAATCTGAGAGGCGGGGCCAAATAACGATATTAACGGCTTATGGTCAGTGATTAACTGAAACTTCGTGCCATACAAGAAAGGGTGAAACTTGGTAACAGCGTTGACAATGGCCAAAGCCTCTTTTTCCACCTGGGAGTAATGGGCCTGCGCGGGACTAAGCGTTTTCGACGCAAACGCCAGTGGTTGCTCGGAACCATCTGCGTTGCGATGAGCCAGGACCGCCCCCACCCCATACTGTGAAGCATCCGTAGCCAGGACTAACGGCTTATGGGGATCAAAAGTAGCCAAACAAGGGGCTGACGTGAGGAGGCCCTTCAATGAGGTGAACGCTCGGTCGCATGCCGGCGACCAATCAAAAGGAACACCCTTGTGCAGAAGGCAGTACAGGGGATGGGCTATAGTGGAAGCCCTGGGAATCAACCGGTGGTAATAGGCTATCTTGCCTAAAAAAGCTTGTAACTCCTTCAGCGATGTGGGCCGAGGAAGGTTGACGATACCTTGGACCAAACTTCCTAGTGGCTGGATGCCATGCCGAGAGATGGTGTAGCCCACATACTCAATGGACGGTTGGAAGAAGGTTGACTTCTGCAGGTTGCAACGCAAGCCCACAGACCTGAATTTGAGAAAGAGGGTGCGAAGGTTGTGCAAGTGGTCCGTCGTGCTGCGGCCCGTGACAATTATGTCATCCAGGTAATTAATACAATGAGGGATTGTCGACGTGACATGCTCAAGATAACGCTGGAATATCGCCGGGGCACTGGATATTCCAAAAGCCAACCGCTGGTATTGGTAAAGGCCGAACGGGGTGTTGACGACTGCCAGCCTTTTGGAGTCCTCATCAAGTGGTATCTGATGATAAGCCTCTGACAGATCGATTTTCGAAAAATAGTGGCCTCCCGCCACGGCGGAGAACAATTCATCAGCACGAGGCAAAGGATAGGTGTCCACCACCAATTGGGAATTAATGGTGGCCTTAAAATCGCCACAAAGACGTAATTTTCCAGAGGGCTTCTTGACAATAACGAGGGGCGAAGCCCACTCACTGGAAGAAATGGGAAGAACGACCCCTAGGGCTGTCAGCCGGTCTAGCTCTTCCTTTACCTGAGGGCGGAGAGCCAAGGGGATCTGCCTCGCGCGTAGAAAACGCGGGCGAGCCGACGCCTTCAACGTTAAGTGAGCTTCAAAATCTGAAACACGCCCCAGGCCCTCCTCAAAAATGTCTGGAAAGTCTGAGATCAAAGATTCTAATGAGTGATAGGGAACGTCTTCGGAGACCAACTGTATGGTGTCAGCGATAGAAAAACCGAAAGCTTGAAAGGCATCCAGGCCAAAAAGGTTAGCGGAGCTCGCATCACTGACAACAATAAAAGTAATAGGCCGAGTGACTGATTTGTAAGTCACGTCGGTAGTGAATTGACCCAGGAGGGGAATGAACTGTTTACCATAACCGCGTAGACACCGGTAAACTGGCGCCAACGGGGGCGATCCAAGGTCGGAATACGTTTGGGCATTCAACAACGAAACTGCCGCGCCCGTATCTACTTGCAGTTGTAACCGGCGCGACCGAACTGACACCTCGATAAAGAGTTTGCGTGCCGATGCGTCGGGAGCCTGGCCCGATGAAACTTCCTGAATGTCAACGTCCATGTCCTCTGTACTTGCTTCCTTCGATTCCTTTGAGGCTGAGCGGCAAACTTTAGCAATGTGACCGTTTTTATGACATTTGCGACAAACGGCCCAACGCTGGGGGCACTTTGACCGATCGTGATGTATATAGCACGACGCACAGGACGGCAACAGGGGCCGGCGGCCGGAATTCTGTTTACGCGCCGCGCGGGAGCGGCCGTAACGGCCGGATTGTACCGCTCGCACGTCGTCCACCCCGGACACAGTGGACGCGGCCGCGCCGCCCTGAACCTCCGCGACGTCGCACCACGCTTCCAGCTGTTGACCTGCTGCGTGAGAGACTTCATACGATTGAGCAATGGACAGGACTTCTTCGAGGGAAGGGTCTTCTAACTGCAGGGCCCGTTGCCGGACCTCCCTATCAGGGGCCGAACGAACAATGACGTCGCGTACCATAACATTGGCATACGACTCCCGCGACTGCTCCGTGACAAAATGACACTTGCGACTAAGACCGTGCAGGGTTGCGGCCCACGCCCGGTAAGACTGATGGGGCTGTTTCTTGCATTGATAGAACTCGACCCTAGCCGCCACAACATGCGTGCGGCGGCGATAATATGAAGACAGCAATGAACACAATGCGTCAAAAGACAAGGACGAGGGTTCCTGCAACGGCGCCAGCTGCCGCAAAACTTGATACAGCGAGGGAGATATCCAAGACAAGAAGAGAGCACGACATACCTCCGCATCGGCAACATGAAACGCCTGGAAATGCTGCCGAAGGCGATGTTCATATGCGTCCCAATCCTCCGCCGTCTCGTCATACGGGGGAAAGGGAGGAGGGAACGGCGCCGGAGCAGACGGCGGTGAGAGCAACGCCGGAAGCACTTGTTTCATGGTGGCCATGAGCTCCGTCTGCTGCGCAACCAAAACCCGCACCAAATCCTCCATGCCGTGGAGAAACTGCGAAACCGGAACAACGACGCCACACGCGAAAGAACGACCTTACTCGTCGCCAATTGTGTAGTAACACTGTTCACGTTACGTCGCACTTCACTTAGCGTAGACCGGGACTGTGTCCTAGGCATGCCAGATGTTGACTGACTCCGCTCTGCCTGTCCTGCCGGAGTTGTTGTTGTTGTTACGCCGGCAGAGGGCGCGTCCGAATTCTCGCGTGCCCTCTGGTGGACGGGACTCTACTTGCGGCAACTACTGTCCATGACGCGCCGTGCCAATGTGCGCCTCCCGCGATCTTTCTGGTGGCTACTACAGTTATAAATACAAAATCAAATATGGGTAATGCAGGAGTAGGTTTAATAATGAATAAAAAAGTAGGAGCTCAGGTCAGCTACTACAGACAGCATAGTGAATGCATTATTGTAGCCAAGATAGGCATGAAGCCCACATCTACCACAGTAGAACAAGTTTATATTGCAACTAGCTAACAGATGACAAAGAGACTGAAAATGATGATGGGATAAAAGAAATTATTCAGATAGTGAAGGCAGGTGAAAATTTAATAATCATGGGGGACTGGAATTCGATAGTAGGAAAACGAAGAGAAGGAAAAGTAGTAGGTGAATATGGAATAGGAGTAAGGAATGAAAGAGGAAGCTGCCTGGCAGAATTTCACACAGAGCATAACTTAATCATAGCTAACAGTGGTTCAAGAATCACGACAGAAGGTTGTATATGTGGAAGAGGCCAGGAGACACTGAAAGGTTTCAGATAGATTATATAATGGTAACACAGAGATTTAGGAACCAGGTTTTAAATTACAAGACATTTCCAGGGGCAGGTGTGGGCTTTGACCACAATCTATTGGTTATGAACTGTAGATTAAAACAGAAGAAACTGCAAAAAGGTGGGAATTTAAGGAGATGGAACCTGGATAAACTGAAAGAACCATAGGCTGTAGAGAGTTTAGAGAGAGCATTAGGGAACACTGAAAGGAACAGGAAAAAGAAATGCAGTAGAAAAAGAATGGGTAGCTTGGAGGGAAGAAGTATTGAAGGCAGCAGAGGATCAAGTAGGTAAAAAGAAGTGGGCTAGTAGACATCCTTGGGTAACAGAAGAGATATTGAATTTAATTGATGAAAGGAGAAAATACAGAAATGCAGGAAATGAAGCAGGCAAAAAGGAATACAAATGTCTCAAAAATGAGATTGATAGGAAGTGCAAAATAGCTAAGCAGGGATGGCTAGAGGATAAATGTAAGGATGCAGAGGCATATATCACTAGGGGTAAGATAGATTCTGCCTACAGGAGAATTACAGAGACCTTTGGAGAAAAGAGAAATGCTTGTATGAATATCAAGAGCTCAGATGAAAAACCAGTTCTAAACAAAAAAGGGAAAGCAGAAAGGTGGAAGTAGTATAAAGAGGGTCTATACAAGGGCGATGTACTTGAGGGCAATATTGTGGGACTGGAAGAGGACATAGGTGAAGATGAAGTGGGACATATGATACTGCGTGAAGAATTGACAGAGCACTAAAACACCTAAGCAGAACCAAGGCCTTGGGAATAGACAACATTCTATTAGAATTACTGATAGCCTTGGGAGAGCCAGCCCTGACAAAATTCTACCATCTGGTGAGTGAGGCGTAGGAGACAAAAAAAAAGTTCACATGTGTGTGAAATCCTATGGGACTTAACTGCTAAGGTCATCAGTCCCTAAATTACACACTACTTAAACTAAATTATCCTAAGGACAAACACACACACCCATGCCTGAGGGAGGACTCAAACCTCTGCCGGGATCAGCCACACAGTCCATGACTGCAGCGCCTTAGACTGCTCGGCTAATCCCGCTTGGCTGTAAGAGACAGGCAAAATACCCTCAGACTTCAAAAAGAATATAATAATTCCAATCCAAAAGAAAGCAGGTTTTCACAGGTGTGAAAATTACCGAATTATCAGCTTAATACATCACGGCTGCAAAATAGTGACACGAATTCTTTACAGACAAATGGAAAAACTGGTAGAAGCCAACCTTGGGAAAGATCAGTTCGGATTCCATAAAAATGTTGGAACACATGAGGCAATACTGACCCTAGACCTATCTTAGAAGATAGATTAAGGAAAGGCAAACCTACATTTCTAGCATTTGTAGATTTAGAGAAAGCTTTTGACAACGTTGAATGGAATACTCTCTTTCAAGTTCTGAAGATGGCAGGTGTCAGTTAACAGGGACCGAAAGGCTATTTACAATTTGTACAGAAACCAGACTGCAGTTATAAGAGTCGAGGGGCATGAAAGGGAAGCAGTGGTTGGAAAGGGAGTGAGACAGGCCTGGGCTATAGCCTATCCCTGATGTTATTCAATCTGTATATTGAGCAAGCAGTAAAGAAAGCAAACCATTTGGAGTAGGAATTAAAATCCATGGAGAAGAAATAAAAACTTTGAGGTTTGCCGATGACATTGTAATTCTGTCACAGATAGCAAAGGACCTGGAAGAGCATTTGAATGGAATGGACAGTGTCTTGAAAGGAGGATATAAGATGAACATCAACAAAAACAAAACGAGGATAATGGAATGTAGTCTAATTTAATCAAGTTATGCTGAGGGAATTAGCTTCGGAAATGAGACACTTAAAGTAGTAGATGAGTTTTGCTATTTGAGGAGCAAAATAACTGATGATGCTTGAAGTAAAGAGGATATAGAATGTAGACTGGCAATGGCAAGAAAAGCATTTCTGAAGAAGAGAAATGTGTTAACATCGAGTATAGATTTAAATGTGAGGAAGTCATTTCTGAAAGTATTTGTATGGAGTGTAGCCATGTATGGATGTGAAACATGGACGATAAATAGTTTAGACAAGAAGAGAATAGAAGCTTTTGAAATGTGGTGCTACAGAAGAATGCTGAAGATTAGATGGGTTGATCACGTAACTAATGGGGAGGTACTGAATAGAATTGGGGAGAAAAGGAATTTGTGGCACAACTTGACTAGAAGAAGGGATCAGTTGACTGGACATGTTCTGAGGCATCAAGGAATCATTAATTTAGTGTTGTAGGGCAGAGTGGAGGGTAAAAACCATAAAGAGAGACCAAGAGATGAATATACTAATCAGATTCAGAAGGATGTAGGGTGCAGTAGTTACTTGGAGATGAAGATGCTTGCACAGAATAGAGTAGCATGGAGAGCTGCATCAAACCAGTCTCTGGACTGAAGACCACAACAACAAGAAATCAAGGTTGTTCAAAGGTGGGACAGTGTTGCCTTTATGTGATGTTTTGCTTATGTAATTTCTTTTTAAAGATCTTGAGGTTGTAGAAATCCATAGTCTGTGGCATATTAGACTCAAATGTTTTGTCCTTTTTTAATGTATGAGCAACTAAACGTTTTGCAGTATTGTCTTTAGTTAAAGCTTATTCAATATTTATTTATATCTAAAAACAAAAATGATGAGACTTACCAAACAAATGCGCTGGCAGGTCGATAGACACACAAACAAACACAAACATACACACAAAATTCTAGCTTTCGCAACCAACGGCTGCTTCGTCAGGAAAGAGGGAAGGAGAGGGAAAGACGACTAAGGTAAGTCTTTCCGCTCCCGGGAGTGGAATGACTCCTTACCCTCTCCCTTAAAACCCACATCCTTTCGTCTTTCCCTCTCCTTCCCTCTTTCCTGAAGAAGCAGCCGTTGGTTGCGAAAGCTAGAATTTTGTGTGTATGTTTGTGTTTGTTTTTGTGTCTATCGACCAGCGCTTTTGTTTGGTAAGTCTCATCATCTTTGTTTTTAGATATATTTTTCCTGCGTGGAATGTTTCCCTCTATTATATTCAATATTTATTTACCTTCATTACATCTCATTCCTTTTCTCCTGGAGTATGGGAACGAGAATTTTTAAAACCTTTCTACAGTACACTTTGCTCATTTCTTGAAAGGACTGACAAGTTAATGACATATTACAAAAACTTTTGTAATTATTTTCTTTTTAAGTGTACTCACATCACTAATCATAACTAATTTCTTGGTCTATGTTCAAGCTATATTTCAGTATTCTAGCTTGTATTAATTTTATTTTACTCTGATTTCAAATTAATTTAATTTTTTGCAGTGACTATAAGCTAATAGAATGTACATTCTGTCACGCAAACAACCACACACAGTTTTTCTGGGGTTCACTGTTAATGTTTTTCTGGTTTGACCCATTTATATTTACTTACGTCTAACCTTAATATTGACCCTGAAATTACCACTGCACTATCAAAAATGAAATTTACTCTGCTTTTTACAGTGTTGTTCATGAATATTGCTCTCTCTTTTATGACAGCAGTCAGTTGCAGTTATACTGTTTAGTTTCTTTCTCAAGTTGAACGTTTGTTTCAGACCCAAACACTCTTAAAACTTGATTTATTCCATCCTACCTAATCTAAAAAAGGTGCTACTCTGATGCCTGAAATCACTGGTACTTTACCACTCATATGAGATATCAAATTAAACTTATGACTGGACAATGAATTTCTAGGTAGATTGGATGCAGAGCTTGTCATCTTGGGTGGGGAGTGTTCAGCAAATGTAGAAGTGACCCGCTACATGTTCTGCCTCAAATAAACATTTAGAAAATGTTCTCACACCAGTACATGAGATTTAATCTAGACAAAGACAGACAGGGTACACAAATTCTGTCCTATGGGGAGAGGGAGTAAGAAACTGATAGTCATAGGTGTTTAGTCTCCTTAATCCTTTAGCATCATCATTAGTAGCTTCAGGCATGCCCTGGGGAAGTGTGTTGGGACCCAAGGTATTCATGTTCATATTAATGATTAGGGGTAGGATTTCTATGACCTAAAAATCACCATATAATATGCACAAAAGTATATATTGTTATGACAAAAAAATTGCACATAAAATTTATGCTGCAATTAAATTAGTAAATCAGTTTATGACAATGATAAGGGCCCGGATTTGATTCCCGGCTGGGTCGGAGATTTTCTCTGCTCAGGGACAGGGTGATGGGTTGTCCTAATCATCATCATTTCATCCCCATCGATGCGCAAGTCGCCGAAGTGGCATCAAATTGAAAGGCTTGCACCTGGCAAACGGTCTACCCGACGGGAGGCCCTAGTCACAACTACTTATTTTAGAATAAAATGAACATGAGAAGCAAGCTAAACTATGGAATTTATGTTGTAGTATGCTTTTTATTGACATTATCAGAACATAGTTAACATATGATTTTTTGCACAATTATTTTTACTTCAATTTATGAGCTCTGAGTAGCAATCCACAACCAAAACCTTGACCAGATTTTAAAATAAAAAAGATTTCTATTGTCAGCCAACAAACTCTGCACCTTGGAAAGCTTCTTTGTATTTAAGATGACACCTGATGAGCATATTTAAAATGGACAGTATCTTTGGAATCGAAATCTAACTGATTATGAGGGAACTTTTCAAAAAACAAAATCACTGAAATGGAACAGAGTACAATACCTTTCATTTTTTTCCTAATGCCTTTTCCATTTTCTTTGTCTTTTCTTTTCCCTCTTTGCCATAGACTGTTCTAATTTATTCATATTTTTTTCACTTGTTCTAGCTGCTTGACTAATGGCACTTCTGATTGCTCCAAAGCAGTTATGGCAGCACGAATATACCCAAAATTTGATTGTATGTACGGAAGTTCGCCAGAAATTTTAGTATTATAGATTAATTCTTGGCTAGTCCAATGAAAGTGGCTTTGCTGCTACCAAATGAATCAATTATGTTGTTCACACTATTGAAGTTCTGGCAGTAATAGTTGAAGGCATCAATCCAGGACCATCATCTTGTCAAATGGGAGATGTTGGTAAGGATGTGTCTGAAGCTGATTACTTAAATGCTGCAATATGTGAAGGGGCTTTCAAAATTAGCTTTTAGACACAGACAGTAAATTTGTCAACATTACTGAAATTTCTATAAACTTCTTCTGCAACTCTATGTAAGGCATGAGATAACAAAGTGATATGCACCATTTCACTGCATAAGGCTTTTAACTACGTAAGGTGCAGCATCAATTACAAACAGCAGCACACTGTCACGCTTAATGCCTTGAAGATCTATTGTGCCCATATATCTGTCAAACAATTTACTAATGGTGCAAAAATTTACTTTTTTCTAAATGTTCACAGTTTATTAGAAACTTTATGCCTGAACATCTTCTTCCAAAGTTCAAACAGTGATATTTACAACATATCTTCCCATAGAATCTGTAGTTTCATCAACTGATGGCCCTCATTTTTTTTATTTTTTTTATTTATTTTTTTTTTCAACCCTTCATACATGATGTGATTTGATGCACTTTTTTTCCACAGCTTTGGTTGATGTAGTCCCTCCTTAATGTAGAAGAATAAGGAAGAGATTCTTCTGTGTACTTCTCTAAGAATTTTGGACGGTTCAGTTTACTTAAGGAATATCAGAACAAAGGAAAGTTATACAAAGTTCTTCACAGAATGGCAAAAAAGACTGGCAGGAATTCCCTAGGAGCACTTTTTGACTTTCACTCCATTGCACTCCACATTTGTGCTTTTTGTAGACATATGCTGCTGAATGTTAAATAACTTCTCCACTGTTAATCTTACATCACACTGTTCATAGTATAGCATTTTCCCATCAGTAGAAAATGCTTTCTCATTATATTGAGACACAAACTGCTGTAATGTTACTTGAATACTTTGCTGTACTTCAGACATCCTTTTGGAACTACACTGCACACACTTCTGACTTAACAAGATCAAATAACACAATGACACACTTGTCTGCAGTCCAGGATCAAGAATGGCTTAAGCAACTATCTGTTCACAGAGTAACAACAAGCTACAGGAACTCACCGTCAAGTAAGGGTGAAGTCCACATAGTTAATTCAAGTGAAATAGAGGCAGAAGATAGTTATCTGCCACTTTCTAGGAAACAAAATGAGATGCACAAACCTGAGACATGTAACACATAAGAAATAAATTGCATGAGAAAAATTCTTTACTTCTTTAAAAACTGAAATATACTACGAGGGCGGTTCAGAAAGTAACCTCCGATCGGTCACAGTGCGGGTTGTGGGGCGAGTAGCGACGCCATCTGTGCGTTCACGCACTGAACAGGTCAGTCGGCATCAAGCCGTGGTCGAGTGAACGTCGTACCTGCGCTAGTTTAGTTTTTGTGGCAGTTTGAAATGTGTGCTGCAATAGAAAACCCCTCCAAATGTGAAGTGCGTGTTGTCATAAGGTTTTTTACAGCCAAAGGATATTCTGCAGCAGCTATTCATCGTGAGCTTTGTGCCGTGTACCGACCAAGAGTTATGAGTGAAGGAGTTGTCCGTGAATGGGTACGTTTATTTAAAAGTGGACGAGAAAACGTTCATGATGAAGAGAGGAGTGGTAGACCATCATTGGTGACTGACGAACTCGTTCAGACAGTTGATGCAAAAGTTCGTGAAAATCGACGTTTCTCAATGTCGGAGTTGTCTACTGGTTTTCCACAGATTTCTAAGACTCTCTTGTACGAGATAGTGACAGCAAGATTGGGTTACCGTAAGTTCTGTGCACGATGGGTGCCCAAAATTCTTACCGACCACCACAAAACTCAAAGAATGGCCTCTGCATTAGACTTTCTGTCACGTTATGAGGACGAAGGAGAACCATTGTTAAACAGAATCGTGACCGGTGACGAAACCTGGATTAAGTACGTGAACCCTGAGACAAAAGAACAATCAAAGATGTGGGCACATTCAAATTCGCCTACCAAACCAAGAAAAGCCTCGCAAGATTTTTCTGCCAGAAAACTGATGGCAACGGTGTTTTGGGATGCCAAAGGGGTGTTGTTGGTTGAATTCATGGAACGTGGTACGACCATTAATCAAGACGTGTACTGTGAAACAATAAAAAAGTTACGACGGGCTATACAGAACAAACGCCGTGGTATGCTGACTTCCGGTATCGTTTTTTTGCACGATAACGCCCGTCCTCACTCTGCTCGCAGAACAACGGCCCTTCTTGAGTCCTTCAAGTGGGACGTTATCAACCATCCACCTTACAGCCCAGACCTGGCGCCAAGTGATTATCACCTCTTCATGCATTTGAAGAAATGGCTCGGGTCACAGCGGTTTGATGACGACGAAGAGTTCAAAGATGCGGTCACAGGCTGGCTCCAGGCACAAGCGGGTGATTTTTGTGCAGAAGGAATTTCAAAGCTGGTGAAGAGATACGATAAGTGCCTCAATCGCTATGGAGACTATGTAGAAAAATAGTGCAAAGATGTAGTTGTAAGATGTATATATTAAAATATTTTTATTTAACTTGGTGTATTTTTTTAAATCAACCGGAGGTTACTTTCTGAACGGCCCTCGTATATATTACCATTTACCAGCTAAAATATGCTCTGTCAGAGAGAAATGGTTATATGTGCATAAATATGATGTAATAAATTACAGTAATTCATTTAATTTTTTCACAACAAGCATTTGCCAAAATATATGGTCTATCCTTTTTTCTGTCATAGATCTAGTAATGACCTTGCAGACAATATTAATAGTAACCTCACTTTTCACAAGTAATGCAGTTATCTATAATGAAGTACAGCCTGAAAAATGGGGCCAAATATTTTCAGATCTTTACAATAACATAACATGGTTGCCTCTCACACTTAGACAGCCTATGTACTGGGAGGTGGTGGATGGAGCTTGCTCCTCCATTCCCCACCTCCCCTCCCGCCATCCTCAGAATTCATTCATATCTTTGTGAACGGTCTACAGGATCCCATGACCACAGTATGAGTGCATCAGAACTAGATATATCTGGCTACAAAAATTTGTACTGGATATGGAAGGGTATCATGACATAAGCTCAGTTTCAGGTAAAGCAGGTGGCATAGTTTGAATGATTGGTTAGCATAATGAGAAACTGTAATGAATCTACAATGGAGATAGCTTGCATAATACTTCCATGACTCATCCTAGAATATTGCTCAAGTGTGCAAGGTCCAAACCAAACATGACTATCAAAGGATATGGATGTGTACAAAGAAGGGCAACACAAATGGTCCCAGCTTGGTTTAACCATGAGAGAGAGTGTTAAAGAACCTAAATTGGCAGATGTTACCTATCACATGGAAGCATACTCACAAAGCTTAGAGAATTGACAGTAAGTGACAAATTTAGGAAAGTTCTGTAACCCATACATATCACTATAATAGGAACAATGAAGACAGTTATAGGCTAACTACAGCATGCAGAGAGATATTAAAGCATCATTCTTTGCACACACAATATGCAATTGAATCGGAAGAAACCCTAATAGGTGGTGCAGCTGGAAGCATTGTCTGACACACACTTCACAGTGGTTTGCGAAGTGTAGGAGTAGATTCAACAGAACATTTTGCTGTACGCATCAAAAGATGACAATATCATCATACTAGTGTGCACTTCATTGCATCTGATGTCTGAACCTGAGTGAGTCAGTTTTAATCCAAAAGGTTGCCACCATCCCAAACTATTATTACATAATATCCTTTTCCGTGATATAGTTCCCAGAGATCCTAAATCACACATGATGATGCTGAGGCCCTACACTAGGCATAAAAATACTAATAACCTGGTACTAATTAAGTAGTTACAAACAGTTCCGAGATCTCCCCTGTCATGATTTCTACAAAGCAGAAGGACCTTCTAGCCCTTCGTAGCCTTCTGACTGATACTTACAGACTTTTAAAACTTTTCTATTCTGCCATTGGTTTCCATAACAGTACCGATTTGGATATTCTTTCATCTTTCATGCATATAATGTGCCCCACAAGCTTCAGTCTTCTTTCAACAATGATTTTGTGCAGGCTACATAGACTGTTTTTCCTTCGAACTTCATCTTTTGGAACGTGGTCACGATAAATGATCTTCAGAAATTGTCTCAAGTGTTATTGGTGGAAAACATTGAGGTTGTGTGCTGATTTTACTGATGTTTTCTAGGTCTCCAATGTGTATATGGCCATTGGTAGGATGATAGAGCAGTACAGTCAAAGCTTTGTGGATGTATGTATATAGTCTGATTGCCTTATGGATTGATTTTGCTGGAAGGCTGGAGAATCTTTCCAAGTTCTGCTTCTGATTTATGTATCTACATTCTTGTCCTTACAGACACAGCTGCTGATATATGAAATCGATCACCCTCTTATAGTACCTTCTGTTGCAGTATAGTTTGAGTAGATACATTTCCACTTTTTATGCACATTATGTTTGTCTTATCGCCATTTATTTTTAGTCCTACAGAACTGGACATTCCATCCAGTTAGGTAAGTTTTAGTTTTAAATGCTGTGGTGTCATCAGCAAAATCCGGACCCATAAGCCTAGATTGCCCATTCCATACATGCCCATGTTGGAGCTGTCCACAGTTTTCCTCATACGAAATCTATATTAGTCAGTATGAAAAGGAATGGTGAAAAATGCATTTTTGTCTGTCATCTGATAGAATGCTAAATAAAGGAGTTCTCACATCTTCTTTCCTTATACAGCAATTCAATTCTAGATAAGGTTCCTGAAAACATTAATGAGATGGCCAGGAATTCCATGTGAACTTACAACATTTCATAGTGATTCTCAGTGTATGCTATCCAAAGCTTTTTCAAAATTAATGAAGTTCAGGCACAGTGGACAGTTGAATTCTGTGCATTGTTCTGTTGTATAATGCACAACAAATATTTGTTCAGAGCATGATCTCCCACTTCAAAAGTCAGCTTCTTCTTCTTCTTCTTGTTGCAGGCAACAATCTGATGCTTCTTGTATCCTTCTTAGAAGAATGTGGCAAAAGACTTTGCCTGGCACTGAGAGAAGCATAACATCTCTTCAATTTGTACTTGCTTCTCAATTTCCTTTCTTAACAATGGTGTTGCACTTCCATTCTTCTGTAACTTCCCTTGCCTGCAAACAGATATTGATGAATTAACTCCAAGCCTTCATTTTTCAGAATTTTGATTGAGATTTCACCCAAACAGGCTGCTTAATTGTTTCTGAGTGTTTTGATAGCTGTGCATACCTCTGATTCAGTGATCTCACCTGTTTTTACCATTAGCTCTTGCATTTTTGAAGCTGCAAGCAGTAAGTGCAGTGATCGCACCTGTTTTTACCATTAGCTCTTGCATTTCTGAAGCTGTAAACGGTAAGTGGGATGAGCTGGTTTAAGATTTCTTTGAAGTACTCATTTGGCAGCATGTTCATCTTTTTTAATCTGAAGTTTGTCATTTTTATTTTTTATGGGGATGTTTCAAACAGTAAGGGTTCCAGTAAGTTCTCGAATAATACAGTATAATGTCCTTAAGTCGTTCTAGGGGCAGCATTTTGCACCACTCATTTTTTGTCAGTTACACAACTGCTTTTGACATGACAGTCTAATTCAGTTCATTTTTATCTCACAACTTAAAACTCATCTTGTCTTTTAGCTTGATCATACTGTTACTTTACCATCATTCTTTCAGCTATGAGAAGTCAAGTTTGATCATTCTGTCTCTCCATTGTCTAACTTCCTCTTCAGCACATGTTCTCACAGAATATGAATTCTCGACTTTGGCTGTTATTTACAATCATAAATAAATTTATTTCCAGGAGTGACAAGATTCTTCAATATTAAATGTCCATTTTTACAATTATGAAATAAAACTATTTTCCACAGATATGAAAATGTCAGAAAGGACCCAGAAATGTTCACATCATACAAAATTTATATTCAAACTATTTAAAAGCACATTCAAATGTGTAAAATATTCAATTATGAGGTAACTCAGATGCCAGTATGAGAGGGAGTCATCTATCCTCTCTCCTGACCAAGGAAAGAATTAACAGTTCTGTCAGCTAGGACTGTATCATGTACTGTTACATGAGTCTATCAGCAGTGCTAAAATTTAGATTCAGTACTTTTGAGAAAAAAAATAAAAGTTTAAAAACCTACACTGCACAGATTCAGAAAGAAATTAAAGAAAACAGCAATAATCAACTGATTTTGTAGCATTTACAAATTATTAACAGGAAAAAAATTTCAAATTTCACGAATTTTCTAGTTTAAAGAAATGGTATTTATTTGCCTTCCAAAATTTGTGTGTGTTTTATAATTACATGCCTGGTTTTCTATTTAAAAAGACCTGTATCAGTCCATTTACATTTCCCCTAAGCCAATACACGTCTGGAAAGCTGACTCTTTCCAGCATCAAAAGTGCTAGAAACAATACATTTTAAATATTAGAAGTGACAGTACCTTTGGTGAGTAGTGGATTTATTGTAATTTATACCAAACAGAAAGTGAGAACAAACCACAGTATGAGTTTTAGAAGAGGGAACAAAGAGATATCAGTGTTGCACTACAGGGCAATATACCTGGTAAACAACTGGATCGAGATTAAAGAAATTTGGAAAATTTTGGAAATTTGTGGTAAGGACTATGGGACCAAACTGTTGACGTCATCAGTCCCTAGGCTTACACTACTTAATCTAACATAAACTAAGTTACACTAAGGACAACACACACACCCATGCCCGAGGGAGAACTCAAACCTCCGACAGGGGGAGCCGCGTGAACTGAGACAAGACACCTCAGACCGCACGGATACCCTGCGTGGCAGAAATTTGGTGTGTATGGTACAAGAAGAACAGTACCAACTCACAAAGGAGGACAAGAAGAGATAAATGATGAGGAAAACTCATTAGACATTCTGAACTTGAAGAGAGGTGATGATTATGGTGATAAGTAAGAAAGGGATACTGACTAATAACAAATGCAACATGTTCATTTCAAGTACACAATTTTTTTTTAATTGCACATTAAAAAAAGTTTAGACATATGAACCCAATTAGCAATGCAAAGGCTTGAGTGCTGCCGTGCCATGGAGGATCATTTGGCTGTAGTTTACTACAAGGATAGAGTCACACGCAGAGAACTGCATATGGTCAGAGGCCTTGAGTAATTTCAAGATTCCTGATTAGCACTGTAACAGAACAGGTACATACGGTCCTGCCTTGGTATATTTGTCCATCACTTATACTTCACTCTTCTTGCTTTCTTCCGTTTCTACATTTTTCTGTTAATAAGATTGTAAAATTTAGCTGTAGACTCTCAACATATTATACTGGAGTGCAAAACTTAAGGACAAAGGTAAATTTTGCATGGTGTGTCATTGCCAAGTAACATAGCTCAAAGAAACTTGCATCATACATTGAGAACTGCTACAGTATAGTATAGAAGATAAGTGGAAGAAATATGGAATAAGACAAAGATAATTGACATACTTATTTAAAGACAACAATTACACTAACTTCACTATGATTCATGATAGTCTTCTGGACATTGCAAAAGGGAGGACATGCTACTTGATAGGATATATGTGACCACAGCAGATGAAAAAGCACACTCTATGATGTGCTGGCCATAACGTTGGTACATAGTTGTTGTGGTAGGGTGTTCCATTCTTCCAAAAGCGTGGTTGACAACTACTTGATGGTTGTTGGTGCCACAATACATCTCCCCAATGCATCCCATATGTGTTCAATTGGATTTAAGTCAGGGGTACAGGCAGGCCAATCCATTCGCCAAATATCCTCATTTGTTGTTGCCTCCACCTGTGCAGTTTGATGCGGTCGTGCATTGTCATCCATAAAGTTGAAGTCAAGGACAAATGCACCCCTAAAAGACACATATGGCAAAATAGTACAGCATCACAATGACACTGACTAGTCACGGCCATTTTTAAAGATCTGGAGATCAGTATGCCCAAGTAATATTATACCTCCCCACACTATAACACCTAGTCCACCAAAACAATGTTTGACGATGTTCCTGAGCACTTCATGTGTTCCCACCCGTCAACATATGACTATTTTGGTGGTCCAAGTGTAATATTTGGGGGAGGCATAATGTTACCTTGTCACACAGACATCCAAATCTTGGAACACGGTACAATCACTGACAATGTTATTGTGACATCTCACTCCTTCCCCACATGCAGCTTTCCAGGGGTACATTCTACCCTGAAATTTGTGGATGATAATGCACAAACTACACAGGTGGAGGAGTTCTTTGACTGAGAGGCTATTTGGTGAATGAACTGGCCTGTCCACTCTCTCCTGACTTCAGTCCCATCTAGCATATGTGGTGTGTGTTGGGAAGACATATTGCAGCATATCCACATACACCAACAACCACCCAGCAGTTGTCAACCATGCTCATGGAGGAATGGAATGCCTTACCACATGAACTCCTTACCAACATTGTAGTGAACATGAGAGCATGTTGCAGAGCATACACCGATATTCTTAGTAGCCACACATCCTATTAAGAACCAAGTACTGCCTTTTGTTATGTCCATGGGACCATCATGAATTATGGTGACTTCAGTGCAATTATTGTCCATGAATAAAAGTGTCATTTCTGTTCATCTCACTGCATGTTCCTTTCAGTTACCTTTGGTACTATACTGTAGCAGTTCTTCCTATGTACGATCCAAGTTTCATCACACTATATTATTTGGTAGCTTCACACTCCGAAAGTTACTTTTGTCCTTAGGATTTGCACATTAGTGTATATTCAATGTTATAGTGCAATAAAAATAGGATATAACAATCTGCATTAGAATCACAAGACGGCAGTCAGTTGTAATATTGATAAATAAATATAAATTTTATGGTGATGATAGTGTGATAATGTTGTATAATGTTTGATAACATTGTGTAGTGAGCTGTGTTAGTGGTGTGTATGCCCTACTCAGTGGGTACTGTGTATTTTAAGATTTTTTCCAATTGTTTTTGGTTACTGCAGCTGCTTTAACTTGTTGAAGAACACCAATTTTTATCAAAACCACCTCAGTTGAATAAGTTTATTTATTCCATTCCTCTTTAAGTTTCAGTATGCTGAAATGTATTGTTGTGGAAGCAAAAATTTTATTCATGATAGGTAATAAAAACTGACATACTTTCTTGCTTATACTATTTGTAAGTATTAACCATTGCATCAGTTTACACATAAGTCATTTTCTTAACACTGGTCACTCCAACAGAGAGACTGATTTTAATGGTATTTTCAAATTCATTATCCATTAGTGCGCAAAATTTTAACCGCCCAGCAATTACTTCAGTTTTGTATGTGAATCATAGGAGAAATCCTGAATTCATTACTTACCGTTCTCTTTTTTTTTTTTTTTTGCTCGGTATGCAGACCTGCTGCAATGTGCAGATACATCTCCTGTAACTAGGATTCGGCTGGATAATAAAGTACTTATATCACAGTAAGAAGATGAACCTGGAAAACATGTATTTACCACATGCAGTGAGTTGCAGGACAAAGGTAAGCTTTAAGATAGTACATAACCTGTATACACATCAGAGTTCCTTTCCTAAAACTTCCCTGTCACATTAACAATACAAGACTGCAACTCGCAGTAAAGATGACATGATGAGTTGCAGACAGGCACAATGAAAACACATTCACATTAGCTTTTGGTCAAAACCTTCTTCAGAAAAGGAAATACACACACACACACACACACACATACACACACACACACACACACACACACACACAGTAATTCATACAAGCATGCACACCTCACACACACAACTGCCATCTACAGCAGCTCAGACCAGAGATGGTGCTCATGTCTGTGTGAGGTGTGCCTGCTTTTGTGAATGAACTATATCTCTCTCTCTCTCTCTCTCTCTCTCTCTCTCTGTCTCTCTCTCTCTCTCTGTGTGTGTGTGTGTGTGTGTGTGTGTGTGTATTTCCTTTTCTATGAAGGCTGTGGTCAACAGCTAATGTGTATGTGTCTTTTCATTATGTCTGTTTGCAACTCAACATGTCATCTTCACGGTGAGTAGCAATCTACCTTTTCCTTACATTATTGATATTCCAACCTGGGGTTTCCATTGTTTGCATTCTTATACATAAAAAGCACATTCACCACCATTCATTGCAACTGAAGAATGAGACTATTTAACATAGGGGTTATCAGCATGTGGTGGCAAAACCACAAATCATTTATTTCAATTGCTTTAATATGTTATTTCTCATGTTGCAAAAAGATAAGACAGAGAATCTAGTGTGAATGCTGTTTTCTGTTATGTGTTACTGTGTTCCATGCATCAATCCACTACAGGCGAGCTGTTGCGCTTCCCTTATTTTACATACAGATAAGACAGGTAGATGAGGAGGGGGAAGGGAAGGAAGGAGGGAAGGAGGGAGAAAGAGAAAGAAAGAGAGAGAGAGAGAGAGAGAGAGAGAGAGAGAGAGAGAGAGAGACTAAAATATCATTGTACAATGAAGTGCTTGTTTGAGGTCAAAATATAATGTTTAACTTCTCTATTTGTTTCTTGTTCAATAAACTATAAAATACGAAAGATAAGGAACCTATTTATATGTGAGAATTCCCAGTGTGTGCAACCCATGACTGATGCCAAACAATTTGTATGCAGGTTTATGTCTGTGAATGAATGTGACATAGGCACCATGTATCAGCAATTAAAACTCAGATGGCAATGGTTTCTATCATGAGGAGATTATCACAAATGTGTCACAGTTGCAATACATATTATAGACTTTTAATAAATGCTTCATGGAGTAAAAGGTTTGCTAGTCCTACATTAATAAAATGTTGAAGTTGTCTAAATGTTTATATGTTTATTTATTCATCCAGGGATTTGTCATAAAAAACAAAAATAAAATACATATACATACATAATATACAAGTATGCCTTTATGAGAGACAAGTGGTTGGCTGTGGCCCTGATGAAGGAACCATTGCAGAATTTGTCTGAAGTGATTTAGGATGACCTAACAGCATGGCCGGACAAAACAAACTTTGTCCTCCCAAATACGAGTTAAGTGTCTTCATAACTGCCCTGTCTCATTCTGTTGGTCTCTATTGTAGAATGTTCTTTGATTTATGCACAGTTTGCTCCAGGTAACATATAACACAAAACTTATTTGCTCTCCATTGCTGCACACACTATGGACATTCGCTGCTGGCTCCTTTTTTGATCTCGTGGGTTTACGTGCTTTCGAGGCCACTCCTGCTACACTGGATTTCTTTCCCCATGTCTCTGTGGATTTGACACATTTAAGAATTGTTCTTGGTACAGAAAAAAAAATTGTTACATATATGAGAGAGAGAAGTAACTAAGTTTGGCAGACTTTCCTTTCCTGAACATTAGAGTCTGAAACAAATAGTGGCATAGCTACATGATATTCTTTGTATTTCAATTTGGTCATCTGTATCACTGTTTTACCAGCCCTATTTTTTCTGAATAAAGAATGCAGTTCATCAGACTCATACATATCTATTATCAATAGTTCAATAGTGGTGCCCAGAAAGTATGCAACAGATAAAAAAAAATATTGGTCATCTCTTTAAAAAAATTAAAAAGAAATCTAGTATGATGAAGTTGAAAATCAAACATTTTTAATTTTTTGGGTTCAAAACCTCAATGAAGTAACAAGTTTTCCTCCATTGGCAACCTAAATCATTTACAGTTTTAGCAAGAATAGTAAACATATCCATTTATGAGTGCTTTCAAATTTAATAACAGTTATTAAATTTAAACTCAGAATTGTATGCCACTAGTCTTGTTAATTATTTGAGATACAAATTATTGAATCTTCAAAATGGAAGGGAAAAAAGCTATGTGTTTTCCTCGATGAGAGCCTAAGCTTTCAGCAAACTACAATTTTGAAAAATTATAATGAAATGAATTCTTCCTTTGATAATATTATGAAAAGGATAGACTGCTACTCATCATATAGTGGAGATGCTGAAGCAAAGACAGGCACAACAAAAAGATAGCTGTATAAGCAAACTAGACACACACAGTCAGATACATATCCATGCAAACACAACTCACACACACATAACCACTGTCTCTGGCTGCCAAGATAAGTAGCCAGAGACACTGGTGCTCCCTCTCTCTCTCTCTCTCTCTGTATGTGTGTTTCTTTTTGTCGATTTCAAAAGAAGACCTTTTGGCCAGAAGCCTAGTTTAGTGGTCTTTTTGTTGTGCCTTTGTGAATGTGTAAATGGCATTCTCAGTAGAGCAACTCTCCTGAAACCCAAATTGTGATTTGCTAAGAAGACTATTGTTGCTAAGGTAAGATACTATTCTAGAATACATCATCTGCTCAAAATTTTGGGTAATGATTTCAGCAGTGAAACAGGTCAGTAGTCACTGTCATCTCTCTTATCACCTTTCTTAAAGAGGGGTTTAACAATTACATAATTCAGTCTCTACGGAAAAATGCCTTGAGTTAGTGATGCATCACATATTTCAGATAAGACTGGACTTATTACTTGGGACCAAATTTTTAGTACCCTATTGGAAACACCATGAAAACCAGGACCTTTTATTATTAAGAAACTATATAATTTTCTTAATTTCAGGAGGAGAGGTTATTCATATGATTGAATTTTATGACAGATACATTTTCAGCACACTGCTGTGCTTTTGCCCTTGAACTGTTCATCCATATGCTTTCTACTATATTTAAGAAATGATTATTAAATTCATTTGCTACCTGTGACTCACCATTTGCAGCCCTTCCATTCCGTTCAAAAGTGATGTTGTCATGTTTTGTGGCCAACTGTACTATCTCTCATTTTACTACACTCCATATATCCTTATGTCTGCTGTACTGATTTCTGACACTATATGCCTGTTCCTTTTTTTTAAAAAAAAAACTTTCTTAGTAATTTTTACATGTGCAACCACTGCAGGACCCTACTTATTCTTGCTAAAAAGAAACAGTTCCCTTTTCCTTTCACGAGAAGCTTTAACCCCACTAGTGATCCTTGGTTTTTTACATGGCTGTTTAGTGTCCTTTCTAATTAGCTTATGCAGATAGCTATTTTCAGATAATGATATAAATTTATCATGGAATAGATTAAATTTTATGTTGGCATTTGGTTTATTATAAATTACATCCCATGTCATCTCCTGTACACCACTCTAAAAAACATTTGTCCTGGAGTCATTAATTATTTTATCTGATTTCCACTGAGGAATATCCAAACTGTAAGATGCTATGTTGTTAATCCTAACTAACTGTGCATCATGATCAGAGAGAGCATTTGTTACTGTGCAAACAGTTATTTTCTCGCTTTGAGTTTCACCAAAGAAAACATTATCATTTACTGTCCTACTGTCTTTATCCACCTGTGCTGGAAAGTTAAGTAGCCTACTAGATTAAATTGTTGGAGCCAGATAAGTTTTCCAGATCATTTTTTCTATCAGTATCCCTTAGAAAATCTAATTTGAAGTCACCCCAGGCTATTAACTGCTTGCTGCTGTCTGACAGATAGTACAGTATGGAATCCAGATTGCTTATAAATAGTTCAAAATCTCTCAGTGGGGATCTATATATCGTTACAAACAAATATGAACTAGTTTTCAGGATTAATTCACAAGCACACGCTTCTATGTGCTCATCACTACAAAATCTACTTGTCTCAGTGTTGGCACACACTGCCACCTCGGATTATTTTTGCAGTTGTTGCGTGCAATCAGAAGTCTTCTGGTTGAGTCGTTGACTCACTTTCCTGAAAAAACTAAGACAGAGAAATGCAAAGGGAACGGTGATGTGGAGTAGGAATTAACAGCGATTGCACATATTCTCTGTCATTGATAACGCACTTTTGACAGCTTTAAATCCACGAACATGTGCACAAGTTTATGCTAACCGTTTTGACATGCACACCCCTTGTCCTTTAAACCTACAGAATAACCAAAGTGGGAAACAAGTCAGTTCCGAAATTGCTTTACGAAACTTATTTTTCTATTAATATTACTCTTCCTTATAGAGATTAGTGGTTATAGGAGTCTGATAATGTCCTGTTTCCTGTTTATGTACAAGACAAGATAGTATTTTACTTGTCTCGTTGCTTGAGACTTTTACAATCGGTTTACTTGCAGTTCATTCAGAGACTTCTTTATTTTGAAAATACAAAATAGATCAATTTTCCAGTTACAACCCATGTGAGAGACTCGGTTTTCACGCCTGTTCCGTTCATTGGCCACTTTAATGTTATGTCAATTCAAACAAATATTCTGAAAATCATCCATAAAATATACAACATACGTTACGAACGCCGCTTTAGACCACAGAAATGTTACGGACTTTCATACATCTGTAATTTTTGTTCCAAGTAGAAGGCAATGTCAAATAACCTACAGAGCAAACACGTCATTGATTTAGACGTAGTTATGAAAAACTGTTATTAATTTGGTCCATCAACAGAAAAAAACCCAATGATTGTCCAAATGTTTACATGGGTACAAACGACTTAACTATCTCATAACATTAACACTCTTCGCACCATAATATTATCATTTACACTGCTGGCTTGTGTAGTCTGTCTTAGGAATCTCTTTGGTTAAATGACGTAGAGAAACAGGAAAGATTATCTTTGGTAACAATTGCAATTTAAACATCAAAATTTTTAGTGAGATGTCATAATCATATATGTAATGTTGGGAAAATTCTTGTGTGGTTTGTGATTTATTTTATTCTTCCGTCATTTTTTAAGGCATTGATTTTTACTTTCTCTTTGTACTCAAGTGAACATTATATATCAGTGAATATACTCCCGTTGTACTCTTGTATCAGTCCGCGACCTGACGGGAACAGGAATATGGGAAATAATGGATGTGTGCGTGCATTGTCTTCATAGTGACTGCTTACATGTAATTTTTCTGATTTAGCAATGCACGAAAACCACGGATGTTTACACGGCCCACATGTTTGCGTCCATGATGGTTATTTGAATGAAGTGAATGAGAGGAGAAGCCAAACGTGTGCAGCGAAATATTGCATGGCTGCAAGATTCGTCTGTAGGCTCGGAGCCTACCTGTGACAAGAGCAGCCATTTGCAGTGCTAATCCATTTAGTACGGTTTGAGTGTTACCCCACAGAATGCAGAGACGTGAAACTAGGAATAGGGAAATGGACAAAGATTTGCGAGAAGAAGCTGCAAAGAGGGTATCACGTACGAGTACAGGAGGTACGAGAACTAGCATGCATACTAGCAAACACAGTGTCTCCAGCAGTTCGGGTCTGTTGATGGTTGGCCCAAACTTCAAAGTTGGGAAGAAAATAGGAAGTGGAAACTTCGGAGAGTTACGGCTAGGTGAGTGACTTTTCATTTGTGTCATTTGATGCGAGTAACACTTTACATTCAATAAATCCCTTCTTTTGTTTAGACGTATGCCAGATGTTTGCTTGGCAGTTATTTATGCATGTCAGTGATATATTTATACAGCTCGGCGCAGTTCAAAACCAGTTGTAATTTTCTGTTTTCGTCGTAAGAAGGCTACTTTTGTTATCATGGTGTCTATGTGATAAAAGCTTTCACGCAGGATGTTATATATTTACATCCATGTCGAGTTGTAATTTCAAAAGACGTGTATGAACCGTGATTAAACTTATGTTAGAGAAAATCCATAGCAAATTTAGTCACCAAAGTAGTACAATTTTGTGTTGTTGGTGCTGTCTTATATGCCGAATTGAGAGGACTATTATTTATGTTTGTGTCATACATGATGTCGTCTGCCCTGGCTTCGGGGGCAGCGTTTGAGACAAGGATTCATACTTTCTTCCCCCCGGAAGAGCCGTATAAAGTAGTTACCTTGGTGTTGTCGAATCTCATTTACACTTCTTATTCAGCACAGTTTGAAACCCCTACAGCTCAAGTTTTAAAACTGTATACTTTGTTTAACAGCTCTGATGAATCCAATTTCTCGTTGGTAGGCTAAGAAATGAATGGCGACTGCTGCATTCACTTTATCCGGTAACTGTATCGGACATAAAATTATTACAGTTAGGATAATGCTGGTTGTTATGTGGTTACCTACAAGTGTTATTAGAGAAGTTCGAGAATTAATAACCTGTACTCATGTTAGTAGATACATCGATCATGGAAGAACTCTCAAAAAACATTGGCAAAGCAACCACATTCTTTTACATATTGATCTGTTTTGTCTTTTTTTGGATTGGTGTAAGATCTCGTCAGAACTTGTTATAAACGTAAAAAGGGATTGACGTCATACTTGGAACCTTTTCCAATCTGCTTGTTTGTTATGAAACAGTCATATCCACACATCACTATCCATGTTGATCTACTGCCTTCAGCTGTGAAGGCTTCTTTGGGTGATTTCTCTTTAAATAAGTTAGTTAATAATTGTTTGACATCAGCAGGCATTTGCAGAGGTATATATTTGTATCCCATGCCTATGACTTAAAACTCCAAAATAAATGGCTGATGGTTTTTTAGATTTGTCAGCACTCACAACCTTTAACTCTGTGGTATTCGTTCCCGACATGTTATGTTTGAACGTTACATGACATAGACTTAAATAGCTGCCGGGAATATGCTTTCAGTAACTACCTGTTATTTTTTGTTGTTTTCATGCTCAGCATGATTACATCTACATAGTTAATTATTGATTTGATTTTTTTTGCATAATCAGTGTTCAGAAGTTTAGTACAGTGGTTCTGTTATCGCATTTCGTATAGGGCACAAGTTACGCTTAAATTGTTGCAGTGCTTTTGATGCATGCACTTCAGTTCGGTGACCAGTGAAACTTATTTTACTGTTAAGTCTTGAGCAAAAGATGTTTGGTTACTTTGAAATGTGGCTGTACTTTATGTGAGTATTGGGGATGGGGAGAGCACATTAACTGTCTCTTCCTTTTTTTATGTAGTTGGTGTATTGATCAAGAGACAGTGTGACACTTCCAATAGGATAATGCCAAGTAATTAGCATTTTGGTGCTAAGATATTCTTAGGGGTTAATGACTGTGTGTACCTTACTTTGAAAAGATGAAGTATGTCTATTCAGAGAGTAAAACTGATCACTTATTCCATACTACTATAGGTAGGTTCAGGTAGTCAGAAAAAATCAAATATTTTGTTCAGTAAATGGAAGTGCTAAACTAAGAGAGATAAAACGACAGTAAAATGTATGAAACCGATAGTTTGTAGCCATATCAGAACTTTGTAATAGCTAGATGATTGGTTCGTGCATGTGCACAAGTGTTGAGATATCGGGGAGAAGCAAGTCATTCTTCGGAGAGCCAATTTAAACTATATAATACCAAAGTGTAACACCAATACCAGTTCCTTAAATTCTGAAGAATTGCATTGGCTTAGACCATTTTTATTTCCTCCAGCAGCATGTCACACATCTCCAATAGAAAACGTTCTTTTTTTTTATTTTTCATCATGTAGTGTCGTTTCTCCCTCTGGCTGGGTACATATTTTGTGGGATTAGATTTATGGTAACTTTGCTTGACATATGCCAACAAATGTCGATATTAGTAAGTGATGAAGAGGTTGTCTAGTCATAAACATAAACTAGTCACAATGGAAAACATAATTAAACAAAACATTAGTGATGTATATGAGGCTTACTTCCATTGATGTCATTAGTTGACAAAATTTAATTTATCAGATGAGTTAAGATTATTTTCTGTTGCATAGGTGTTATTGTAAAAACTTCTTCCTGTTTATGTTCTCACATGTTTAAATGTTGAGGATCTTAATACTGTTTTCATTTCTTCATGTCAATTTGTTGGTATGATATTCTAGTAGTAAGACTTCGTAGCGAGTGTTCTAGATTTTCATAAATCTTTTAATTCACTTCCCGCCACTGCCTGCTGAAGCAAATATTTTGGTGTGAGATACTTAATTAGCAGCGTGCAGATGTTAAAAAATTTATTCTTAGCCAAAATACAGCATGTTGTTATAGGTGAAGGTTCAGGCACAAAAGTAATTAATGTTGATGGTATTTGTTCAAGAAGCAGCTGCTAGTATTAGTTGCAGTCTTTTTGCACGTGGCATGATCGTATGTTGTCTTACAAGAAGTTTTTCCAGTCAGATATACACATATTATAAATCTACATCTACATTTATACTCCGCAAGCCACCCAACGGTGTGTGGCGGGGGGCACTTTACGTGCCACTGTCATGACCTCCCTTTCCTGTTCCAGTCGCATATGGTTTGCGGGAAGAACAACTGCTGGAAAGCCTCCGTGCATGCTCAAATCTCCCTAATTTTACATTTGTGTCCTCGTCGGGATGTATAAGTAGGGGGAAGCAATATATTCGATACCTCATCCAGAAACGCACCCTGTCGAAACCTGGACAGCAAGATACACCGCGATGCAGAGTGCCTCTCTTACAGAGTCTGCCACTTGAGTTTGCTAATCATCTCCGTAACGCTATCACGCTTACCAAATAACCCTGTGACAAAACGCGCCTCTCTTTTTGGGATCTTCTCTATTTCCTCCGTCAACCCGATCTGGTACGGATCCCACACTGATGAGCAGTACTCAAGTATAGGTCGAACGAGTGTTTTGTAAGCCACTTCCTTTGTTGATGGACTAAATTTTCTAAGGACTCTCCCAATGAATCTCAACCTGGCACCCGCCTTACCAACAATTAATTTTATATGATCATTCCCCTTCAAATTGTTCCGTACGCATACTCCCAGATATTTTACAGAAGTAACTGCTGCCAGTGTTTGTTCCACTATTGTATCGTACAATAAAGGATCCTTCTTTCTATGCATTCGCAATACATTACATGTGTCTATGTTAAGGGTCAGTTGCCACCCCCTGCACCAAGTGCCTATCTGCTGCAGATCTTCCTCCATTTCGCTGCAATTTTCTAATGCTGCAACTTCTCTGTGTACTACAGTATCATCCGCGAAAAGCTGCATGGAACTTCCGACACTTGGAAGATCACCAACTGAATACATAGAGGGGGGACAGTGTACTGGGCTGGATGAATGAGGTGTATTGAGCTTAGCACAATCCTGGCGGGTATGCTGCTGATGAGTGAGAACATGTGAAAAAGTAATACCTCAGAATTTATTTGACAACTCTTAGGGCAAACTCTACTAACATTCTACATTTTTAGTCTTTGTGTCTACATATCCAGACACAGTGTGTGTGTGTGTGTGTGTGTGTGTGTGTGTTGTGTTTGCATGAATGTTTGTATATGTTGTCTACTTTAGAAAAAGGCCTTTTGGCCGAAAGCTCAATTGTTTAACAGTCTTCTTTTTGTGCCTATATGCGACTCAGCATATCCACTATACGATGAGTAGTAATCTCTCTTTTTCATAATATTGTCATTATTCCATCCTGGATTGTCCCATTGTTTTATTGGCGATGATCACATTTGCCCCCAACAAGTGACCAGTTTGGTGATACTGCCACTGTAGAATGTTTGACATTTCTGATGGAGCTACAACTTCATGTCTGCTTCCTTCGCTTCATAACCATCAAAGTGAAGTCCTGAAAGGTCTTGTTTGAAGTTTGGAAACAGATGAAAATTGGATGTGGCTAAATCGGGACTGTGTGAAGGATGATAAATGACATTGAACCCAAGGCATGGTTTGTTGTAGATGTTAAAGCACTTGTTTGTGGTCTGGTATTGTCATGCTGAAGGAGAAGATGCTCCGTGCGTGGACAGTCCCTCTGATTTCGTTCTTTTAGTTTTATGAGGTTTCACTGTACATACATAGGTTACACACCCCCATGCTACAATCTGGAGTCACCTAACGGCAGTGGGTTGCAGCTTGCATCATTGAAGCGGGAAAGTCTACTGAGTAATATCGATGACATGTAATACCTCTCCCAGAATTGAGAACAGAGTAAAAAATTTGGAGGCATTACTTTCCAGCACGTCCTCATAATTATACTAACTACAACATTCACAAAGAGCATAGATATGTTAACACTGATTTTATCTTTTATTTTACCCCCATATACGATCCAGTGCTTGGATTTACATATGTATGTATTAGTTTTGAGAATATGAATCATTAATGTGTAGTGGTAGAGTCGTTGAAATTAATATAGTGGTAGAGTCATTTATGTCTAAGTGATTGATGGATAAATGAGGCATTAGGAGGTAGGATGGACTTGATTTTGTGATACGATGTTTTAATCACCACTGCTAAAAAGTCAATAATAAGGTGTGAAACCTGCAAGTTATGAGGGATTACTGGTTGTAACTTAAGTTTATGCTGCAAGATAATTGACAAAAACCTTGAAAGCCACCTGAGGTATAGACAGACACTTAGCAGCCTAGTGAATGTAGTGTAGTCGACTGTTTGAGGGGCCACTAAGGCAGAGCTGTAACACGTTTTATGATTTAGGCTAGATTGCTATTGGTGCTGTAGTTGGATCACATCAAGTCTGCCATGAAATTACTCTATGATATTTTGTGTGTGGTGCAAAAGTCTGAAGTAGCTTATTTAAAAACAATGAGTTAGTAAATGTAAAAGGGAAGGGTGATTTTTCGGAAAACAGTTGGAACATTGTGACAAAGATATCCTCTGTAACAGGTGTCAGTGAGAGAAAGGGTATTTCTACTGTCTTCTGTGTGAGTTAATTTCATATAAGTTAGTACCACAAGAAGTAAGCAAATGTTTCTATATAGATTTGGAGGAATCCCTTTTTAAATACTATTGAAGTTGGACAATATGCACAAGAGTATTATTGACCTACTACTAATTAGTGGAATGAGAATAATTATGTTTGACAGAATCTTATTTGAAACAGACAACAGATAAGCATATGTATTGGAAAAACTGATATCATTGTTTAAGTATTTATCATAGAACCATTGCTGAAATCTCCTGTATTATAGTTAACAAACTGCTACTAGCTGAGCACATTATCTACTGATCAGTGCAATACATGCAAGAGTAAAAACCTAAAAGCAATAGTAGAAATAAATGCTAAAAAATATATTATTGTCTTGGGTGTACAGTTGGTTCTAAATTGAACTGAGCTGAGCATTATCTGTAAGAACTTGGCAGTTCAAATACTAAACACTGAAAACAGCTGAGACAAAATTGGGGTAAACTTGAAAATAGCAACTCAAGTTAGGTGCAAGAGGAATTCCTGAAGAATTGTAAATATTCTGACAGAAACCCCAATTGTTTTGATTGATGGAGGTTTATTACTTTTTCAAACTTCCAGATTTGATGTAAAGAATACTTTATTCTTGTTATTGACACTGTTATTAATGTAACCTTAGGGAAGGTTGGAGTTCCGTGATGGAGCCCAAAAGCTGAATGATACGAGACATATATAGTAAAGATTGATGCCAGGTTCTTCAGTCAGCTAAACATTAACCTAGTGGTTGCTAGCTTACTTATTGGAAATGTATCTTCCCAGAGCCATCTGATAAGCTGTGGGTGTCATGTCAGTTATACCAGATGTAGAAGTGTGAAACCAGAATTTGGTTGCAATAATTACATGTCTGTTGTTTGAAACTGATAACCAATATTTCATTCAGTGTAATCTCCAATGCTATTTATTCATTTCTCCCCAAAAAAAAAAAAAAAAAAAAAAAAATCTTTTGAAGCGAACCAGTCAGTGCGCCATTTTTGTGTATTGTCATACGAATTGAAGTGTTATTCAGTGAGAGAGTGTGTCCCAGTGAGGCAAAATAGATGATAATCAGATCTGGAGAACAAGCTGCATGCCTTACTATTTCCCAACTGAATGCCTCGATAATTCCCCTGGCATGTTTTGCTGCATGTGATGGGGCTTTATCATGGCACAATATGACTCTTATGTTGCCTTTTTTCCATAATCCAGTAATTTTTAATGTAATGCTCAATTTAAATTGACCGTTGCTGTTGGGAGTGATCGGTGTTAATGGTTTCACCAGGTTTTAGCAGCAAATAATAGATGACACCCTTCTGATCCCACCAAACGCAGAGCATTTTCTTCTTTCCTAAGCGATTTGGTCTTGCAATGAATATAAATGGTTTGCCTGGATTCAGTCATGATTTACAACACTTATTATTTTTCCACTGTTCATCACTTGTCACTATTTGATGGAGAAATGACTGTTTGCTATCTGGTGAGCAGCATTTCACAAGTAGTGTTTGCTTTCTGTCTCTCATTCAGTTCATGCGGAACCTGTTTTTTCACTTTCTGCACCTTTCCCATAGCTTTCAAGTGAAGAGAAATGGCTTTCTGCGTTACATTCAATTGTTCCACGAGTTCCCATTGAATCATCTTCATCCAATAACGCCCACAATTCGTTGTCTTCAAACTTTTTTGTGGTTTCCCGCACTCATTGTTTCTCGTGTCAGAGCATTTGAAACACTGTGTTTTCCCAAGAGCATGTTTGCCGAAAGCTGTGACACGCATTTCATGTGATTCTGCAGCAGTTTTCTTCAAATGGTAACAGAAAATCAATGCTGTCTGCAAATTGTACTTCGTGGCACAAAACTCAACATGGTTACGCATTTGAAACAGATACCAATGTATAGAACTTGGATTACTGTGTGTTGACATTCGTCATCAGCCATTACAGGAAGCAGATAGTGCTGCAGACGTGGTCTTACAGGCCCTACACTGATGGCTAGCACCATCTGTAGGGAAATTCCAGTTTCATACTTCTATGCCTAGTATATATGGCTGACATCAATATTCCTGCTAAATAACATGCATGTGACATTATCTGCTTTTGAGAAAGCTATGTTAGTTTCAGTGCCTGACATAAAGTGCAGTTTTACATTGTGAGGCAAGTTGTGGCTTTGGACTAAGCGATTGGCCCATTTTTGCACAATGAAAGAGAACATAGTCTGCTATGTATTCTTTGCAAATAACGTACTGATTAGGTTACATGGGAGACTGCTTTTTAAAGGTACAAAAGTACTACTATTGATTTCAAAACAGTGCAAACACTTGAAAGACTGTTCACTGCAGTTCTGGCAGAAGGTACTCACTTGCTTCACTTTCTTTCCTGGTGTGAGATCTTCACTGTCTTTTCTCCAGCTTATTATGCCACAACACACACACACACACGTTTTATGTTCGGGTCCCATTTCTTCACTGAGAACATGTACATCACAGCAAGTAGGTTTCTTGTGATTACCTGTAGTGTTAGTTGAAGTAAGCAAGCAAACATGCATGCAAGTTCCTATAAGACTGTCAGTCGCATATGATTGACATGTTCTGTTTCTTACAGTTAATGTTCTGAGATTAAAAGAAGTGTGTAATGCACACATACTTGTTTCTAACAACATTACCTTTAGTTTTAGATTAAAAACAGTATGACCCCAGAAGGACTCTTTACAATGCTGTCATCACTGCCAGAGGGCTAAGGGAGTGACCTGCGTCTGTCTAATGTGACTAAGCAGGAAAGTACAGATGTCAGTGAGACATGGCTGATATGCTAGTCAAAGTGCTAATTTCAATATTACGCAAATTATCCTGTTTGCTTTACTGATGTCTTAAACTTTTTTAAGATAAAATTTGAAGATAGAAGTTAAATATTTAATGGTTTCTCTGTATGATACCCTTTTTGCCATGAACTTTCTCATGCATAGTGGGAAGATGTCATGACTGAGTTATACCAGAAGTAGTAGTCCACAGAAGAGAACTGGGTGACATAACTCATTCAGATGAAAGGCCAATCCTTGAAGGAAGACATCGAGGCATTTCAGAGGCTGGCTGCTAGATTTGTAAGCTGTAAGTTCAAGCAATGCTTTGGGAACTCAAATGGGAATACCTGGAGGGAAAGTGATGTTCTTTTCGAGAAACGCAATTGAGAAAAGCTAGAGAACCAGCATTTGAAGCTGACTGCAGAATAATTCTGCTGCCGGCAACATAACATTTTGCATAAGGACCACAGACATGAGGCACGAGAAATTAGTGGTCATATGAAGGAACATAGACAACTGTTTCTGCATTTCCTCTTTCCAAGTGAAACAGGAAAGGAAATACCTAGTAGTGGCACAGGGTACCCTCTCCACGCACCATAGAATGACTTGCGAAGTTTGGATGTAGAAGTCAGTGACCACCAGTGCAACATTCTCTCAATTGGTGGCATGGAAATGTAACTCCATTACAGATGAAATTATTTGCACTTAAAATGTGATTGTGTGTCAAACCAGATACAGTGTCCTTGCAAACTGTTCGTGAGGAAACCATAGTTGGTGCAAGAACATAACTTTGTGTATATCTTGATTTGGCATGTGTCCACTGTTATCACAGTGAATGGCCCCATGTGTAATGTACTAGTACACTCTGCAGACTGTGTTCACTTTTGTGGATGTTGCTGAAGAAACTGCATTGATGTAATGTTTGGATATTATCAGCAGTCTTGCCTGCCACTTTCAATACTTGCTGTCATTAGGAGTTGCTGCCTCTTTAAATCTATCGGGGCCAAAATGACATCTATTCTTCAGTGTACTTCATAACATTTTATTGAAAGGAGATGAACACATACAATCTGGAACAGTCAAGCTCTCTTCACATTGCAGTAGACATTACTTTCTACTTAGTTTGTTGCCAGACACATTGTGAAATGAACCTATGGTATTACCAAATGTAGTGATTGGATTCTAGAAAAATTAGAGAATTCTGAGAAGTTTATTTGAACATGTTGCGGCCACATTCAGAAAAATTTGATAATTCATTACTACTAGTTTAAGTTTCAGCTCAGTTTCATTTCTTCCCATTTTACATTTTCAGCAAATCACACCAATAAAAAGTGTCATCAGTTAAGCATTCATTGTGTCATTCATCACATAATTGGAAGGCCTTCGCAGGAAGTTCACCAGGCATATCCATCTCTCTTCATTTTAATTTTTATTAATAAAGAAATCAAATTTCATATCTCTCAAGTCTGCCTCCACTACGAATGTTTCCACACAGAAAGCAAATATTTCGAGTTCTAACGTAATCTTTCATGGCTGATTCTTGCTGTAGACATCTTTACAGTTAAGGACACATATATATGAACTTTCTTTTGTTTATTCATGTATATCTCCGGGTCTATTTTCCCCTGATTTTGACAAGGCAAGAATAGTGCTTTCTTTTTGTTTACCCTTATCTCCAAATGATTTTTACCTACAAGGGAAACACAGTTTTTTCTACCCCCAGTCATTCCTAGGATTTTTCTGGGACTCAACCTTACATATTCTGTGGCAATTATTTGTGTGTGCAAAAACTGTCAAGAGGCACGAGTGTTTAACATCACACTGTAAAACCCTGTTGGGCAAGAATAAGTTGCTGAAGAATGTGGGTGTGCTACCTCATTTTAACCATGCCTAGTCAGGCACTGTGGTATTTTGTCCAGCTTGTTATTCCTACTGATTCCAAAAAGCAAAGCTATTCCTTTGGTAACATAGCATAGAATTGTTAATACTGTGTTCACTCATATTTTAGTACTTTAATTTCTCCAGATTATGGAAACTATATTATTTGGATGCCATGGATAACTTAACAATTCCAAAATTAATGTCCCCATAAATCTTTTCTTTATTCATGTGTGCAGTTGAGATTTATCAGGCTTCATTCTGATCAACAGTTGGAAAAAATAATCATTGTATCACAGATTGCCACACAACATATAGTTTGTATATTCAATCACTATTGCTGGGATTAATGCTTCATTCTGTGGGAAATATGTCACAGTCGTTAAAACAGATACTTAAAGAATATAACTTAAAGAATATTCATCAATTTGCAATATGTAATTTTAGTAGGGCTGTGGGTTCATCGAACATTAGAATACAGATTCACTGTTTAATGGGAGGCTCAGTCAGTTGTAGGATTTTTTTCTGACACTTATCACTACTTTAATTCCAGGCAGTGATTCATTAATATGAAACATGCTGAGTTGCACCATAGTTTTGTAGTCAGTGTCAAACTGTTTAGGTATTCCTTTAGCTGCTTGGGCCAGTCAGTTTAGGAGGAAGATAAAGGCAAGGCATATCACTCCAGTAGGACAATATCCAATAACAGAGCTTGCAATTTTCAAACGAACATTGGGCTAAGAAGAGCTTTCCTTGTCGGCTATATTGTCTATTAATTCTGCTGAGCTGCTGCTTTCAATTTCTGTCCACTAAGTTTCTTAATAGGAAAGAAAGTTACAAGATTTGAGGTGAATCAAACTCACATGTCGTTTTAGTAAAATCTGTGGTGCGATGACTAAGGTAACTAGCTTGGGAGTGACGCTAAGGCCTATTGTCGTGACTCTAATTTGCAGTTGTCACCAAAAGACTCTTGTCAAAGTATTTTGGTTCATAACAGTCTCTGATTGTAAATTGCACAGATTGTGGAGTGGTGGAGGTAGTGCGTCCAGCATGTGATCATGATTTGTAACACCACCTGACCGTGACTGTAAAGGAGATTTAGTCGCAGTAAATTTCATGTGCACAACTATGTTGCATTTTCTTGTAATGGATGACAGTGGAGACAAAATATGGTATCATATTTTGGGGTAACTCCACAAACTGAAAGTTTTTTAGAGTGCAAAAGCGTGTAATAACTCATTTGTGGTATAAATTGCAGAACAGCTTGCCGAAACCTGTTCAAACTACTGCTTCTGAGTATATGTATTCCTTGATGTAGTTTGTTGTAAGAAAGAAGTCTCTTTATGCATTTCCATGAGCCAAACTGTCATCTTTCCATGGATGCACGAAAAAAAGTATTATATGGACAATAGTATCGATTATTCTGAAAATATCGATTATTATATGAAAACTTTTCGAGATTGTCGGTCAGGGTATTTGAACAATCGTTTGTACTTCGCGGAATTACTGTTTATAACATTGATCACTGACAAAGTATACGGGAGAAGCATGCCTCTGAGAGCTGTCAGCGTCCAACAAAAGCATGTTCTTTTGCACAGTGTGTGGTGAGTAGGGATTTAAGAGTGATGCAAAGAGATCTGTGAAATTCCACGCTGGAAAGCGTGAGCTATACCTACCTACCTACTCGCACTGCAGTTTAGAATGTTTGGTCGTCATTTGCCAGAATGTCCAGTCATGAATTTTCCATAACCTTTTTACTGCTGCTCACTTTTTTTTTTGGAGAGGGGGGGGGGGGGTTGCGGAGGTGCTGGTAAAGGAGAATTTTGTCATATTCTTATTTCCTGTAGTAAACAGGGAGATTAATAGGTCATATTGTAGCCATGTTTCGACCTGTCTTTCTCTTGCAAGCAGAGACTACTGAAATATTTAGACTGTTCAAGCGTGATCATTGAAAATGTTGCACTATTTATATGGGGCAAAAACTTCTGTAATACTGAATAGAATTAATGAATGCCGCAGCGCTGCCACATATTTTGAAAGAGACTAATTCTTGCAGAGCAAGTCTTCATATTTTGGAAGAAATAAGAATTGTGTGTATTCAATTTCTTTGTCGCGTTTCTTTGTGAAATCGATATTTTTTGTAACTTCCCATAGCTGCTGCCGCATTGTACCTGAGAGTCATCACGTCTGACGTAGCAAGAGGAAGTTACGGTGCTGCCCAGAAAATCACTGAACTGGAGTTAAGTAGTTTATTCAGGTCAGATGAAGGGAGAAGAGCAGCCCGTGTTTGGAAAAGCCGTGATCACCCATACGCCCTCCGTAGTCATGCCTCCGGCAGGGGATGGACACAGCAGTCGGTTGTCGCGGGCCACGGTCACTGCTTCCCTCGCGAGCCTTTTCGTAACAGCATCTACACGTGTTTCTGTTATTAAGTTTGTTGAACACTTGTTTTCATTTACTCTTAAACACTTACATCTGCGACGAATAAACGGTTTATTGAACGGAAGTATTAATGGTGTAGAGCTTTTCATTAGAGAAAAAGTATTGGCCTAATCGTAAACGATAGTAATCTTGTGTTCTTGACCTGTTCGACATTGTGCAATTTTCTGGGTGTGATGTACGGTAATCTCGGAAAACGAGAAATTTTCTAACGAAATGGAAATTTGATTCAGTTCCGAAAGGATAAATGAGAGTGTAGTAATAGAAATGAAAGTGCTACGGGTAATAAAATTCCTGTTCTGCTATCGTGGACTTGCTACTTCGTTTCTACAGATAAATAGCCCAACGTATTGTATCCTCTTCATAGTCCTACAGAGAGCTGAATGTGTGCTTCGTTTACTTGGCTCTTCCACCGTGAAGAAAAGTACAAATCAGTCGCGCTACTTTCATCCTTCAAACAGTAAAACTTCCAACAATGTTTGATTTTACCCATATTTAAACTTTTATCTCTGTTTGAGAAAAGATATTGAAGTGTTTGGTTAATATGTAGCTAGGAGACCGCAGTAGAAAGGCCGAGGACGCGAAGGCTTTTCTTAAGAATGGATATATTCAAAGGGCATTTGAGTAGTTTTGAAGAGCAGCCATGTATATTCCAGTTTCCAGTAAAACTGAAACCACATCTCAGTCTTTCGATTGATACGCCAAACTTGAAAAAAGATGATTTAGGAACTAGGTACAACCATCCACTGAGATTGAAGCAATATTTGGTTTGCCCTTTGCTGTTCATATTATGCGTTAATGACGTCGCGAGTCTCGTTAATCACAGTCTCAGATTTTCATAGATGTAGATATCTACGAGGGAAAAATCAGTAGTATCCAGTTAGATCTCGACAAAATATCATACTGGTGAGAAGGCTGGCAATTTTCCTTTAAGGCAGAACAACAGAAATTTGTGCATTACGTAAAACTTGAAAACCTGTTGACTTTTGACTATCGGATTAATGAGTCACAACTAGTTTGTCACGCCACACAAATATATGATAGTAACAACGCTTTGATCTGTGAATTAGAACGATCAAATATGTTTACGTAATTTAAATCAAGTGACAGGGTAAGTATCAGTGGTAGGATCCTGTGTAAAAAAAATATTACAAACAAAACACTGCTTCAGTGCATACTAGAATACTGTATCGGTCACAGTAGCAGGAGAAATGGAGCGTATACAATGAAGTGCACTACGAATGGCCACAGGCTTGTTTCACAAGTAAGAGAGTGTAACAAATTTTGTCGAAGTGTGAAAGACGTACATCTTGCGAGAGAATGTTCAGAAATTTTGAAGAATTGTCTTTCAGCCCTGTGTGTGTCTATCCCGTAAATCAAATTAAACTGCTTGTACAATCTTCCTTCGCACGGTCCACTTTTTAATGGAACGTGAAGAACCCACTCACATAGTATAGATGTAGAAGTAAATGATGGTCGTATTCATATCACATGTTTACAGGTTTTCATGCTGTCCGTTCTGTCGAGTTTTCATTCGTCGTAACGGAACAAGGTCGTTACAAAATGGTACTCACGGTACTTGAGAACATTGAAGCAGTTAGTGTCACGTAAAATGTTGACAGTTGTTCTGGAGTATCGCTCTGATGAAGTCAGATCTGTTTGGTCGAGGTGCTAGATTGATGATTTGTGTCTACTAATTGAAGGAAGGATTTTCAGCGTATCTGTTCTCAGTGTTTGGTTTGTGAGATTCGAACATCACAAATTTCAGCAGTGTCTTCAAGGCAAAGAAACGAGCAATATTCCATGACTTTGCCAACTGGATTTTCAAGCCAAAAGTAGTCTAATTTTTGGTGTGACATCTTAGGTTTTGTTAACAGAACTTTAAATAAGCAAGTAAATCATGTCATTGGCTATGCAGCTGACACAGCAGCCAATAACATATTCTGCCAGATATACATGGGGTAGTTCCTGCATTGGTTATTTATTGCCTGTACAAAGTTTATCCGGGAACGGTACTGATTAAACTTTGCAACGCACAGTAATGCTATATACGCAGGATTATCGCTGCGTAGGTGACATCGCGGCGCTAAAGAAATTTGATCGAACAAGTGGGATCCCCTTTTGTCAGTTATTGCGTCTGTATTTACGCAAGCAGTGTAGTTTCTTCACTGGATACTGAATGAGAGAAATCCTTCGAAATTAAACTAAAATTGGCGCGTAGTTCTTGTGCGCGACAGTAACAGGTGCTTGTGATGATTGCAAAAATTCCTTACGATGATCTGAAAAGCGTGTGATAGCAGACTGAGGTGTAGGTTGTAGTTGTTGGCAACTTAGTGCCCGCGAGACGTGTGACGGGAGTTCCTTTGTTGGCGGCAAGTGAAAGCCGCGGCGGTCTAGATGTAGCGGTGCCGCGTCGCGCCATGTTTGCCGGCCGGCGGGCGAGCCAGCAGGTAGTATAGTCGGGTCAGCCACCCCTCTCCTCCCCTCCCCCCACCTTCTAGCCGTGCCGGTCAGCTGTCGCGCTGTCCTCCCGCCGCCCTCCTCCTTGCCTGTCGCCTATCGACCGCCCAGCTGGGACGCCACACACACACACACACACACACACACACACACACACACACACACACAGAGTTCAGCAGCGTCAGCTTTCCGCAGCGTCGCCTATTGAGCCTTCATATTATCGCTCCCTTTGCTCCTTACACATGTGGTGCGAGAATAGGCAGTAAGTTACACAAGACGACCTTCCCGTTCGGCCTGCCTCTGTGGACCCTCCGTATTTTCAGTGTGTTTGCAGTCAGAAATATCTTGCACTGTTTTAGTAACGAATAAAAATATTGCAAATGTAGAAAAGTTTTTCGTCGATTATTCACGCTTTCATTTAGCAAGCCATACAATCGCACCAAAAAGTATTGGCACACGTGCGTATTTATCGTTGCTGGTTACAAACGCCGCACCTTCCGGTACACAGCACATGTACGTGCTACCTCACATACCAGACATTACAATTCTGCCAACAGTGCCTACCATTAACAAAGAATGCAGTGTTAAGGGCAAACATGATCTCCTCCGCACACAAAAAGTATCGACACAGAGCGTGGCTTCTCGGTATATTGCTCGGTTTTCAGGTACCGGAACGCCATGTACTGACGCAACAGACACTGCTAGTTGTTGACGGCCCAGTCGCTAGTATGTTGCTGTATTGCGCGATAGTGGTCAGCATGGGGCCGAAGAAGAAGGAACTATCAGTGGCGTTGCGTGAGAGAGTGGTATTGCTCCATTCACAAGGGAGAAGCTACCGACAAATCGGAGCAGAGGTGTCTGTTAGCTACGCCACGGTACGAGCCATCATTCATAAATATAAAGAGACTGGAACGACAGTGAATAAGTGTCGTGCTGGACGTCCAAAAGTGTTTACAACCTCGGAGCGTCGCAGTATCATCGCACTTGCTCGGAAGGAACCTGCTACAAGTGCAGCAACTATTGCCGAGGTTGTTCAGACAACGTCCTACAAGACGGTTAGTGTTAAAATTATACGAAATGTGTTGAATGAGGCTGACATGCATGGACGTTCTCCCAGGAAAAAGCCATACATATCGGAAATTAACCGGCAGAAACGCCTGCAGTTTGCCAAGGACTACATCAGCAAGCCGATAGTTTTTTGGAACACTGTGATATTTAGCGACAAATTGAGGTTCAATGTGTTCGGATGTGATGCAAGAAATTAAGTTTGGCGGAAGCCGAATACGCACCTCGACATCAAGCACATCCATCGCATTGGCCACGCTTGTTTGACAGGCGGCTACCTCCTGCGCCGTGATTACCCACCTCGGTGCCAGTGCGGCGCCCGGCTGGCAGTGGCCCATATCTTGGTGAGCTGCCCTTCTTTGGATGACCCGCGACGGACTCTCCAGTTACCGGACTCGTTGCCATTAATTTCAGCTGACAACACCTCATCGGATAATTTAGTTTTACGTTTTATACGTGATGGTGGGTTTTATCATTCCATATAAGTTTTCGCGCAGTCCCTTTGTGTTCCCCGCTCTAATGCTTTTGGGGTGGATGTTTTAATGTGTCGCAGAATGGCTGGCTTTTTCTTTTTATTCTCGTGGTCGGTTAGCCACGGTCATCAACTATGTTGCTTTTATCCCTTCTACCTATTTCTCGATTGTCTCTGTGGTTTTCTTTTCCTGTTTTGTCTATAGTAGTGTTGGTTGTGCTTCTGTCGTTCTTCTGGTTCTTCCATTCTCCTGTTATTGTGCTGTACGTCTCCTTTCTTTTCTTCTTTTCCTTGTGTAATTAATTTTACCAGGAACAAGGAACTGATGAGCTCACAGTTTTGTGCCTCCCTTCCTCCCTCCCTCCCTCCTTAAATCAAACCAACCAACCAACCTCTTTCATGTTCTTCACAGTGATTTGCAGAGCATGGATGTAGATGTAGATATGAGCAGCTACAATCGTCGAGAGTAGCCAATTGTTTCACTTACGGCAGCCAGAAATCTTCACACGTCAGTGTGCAGTCGTGGCTGATATCGTTTAAACAGGTGTTCCAGTGTGTTTATTCGTAACGCAAGAGCAAATGCTCATTCGGTTACTTCAATAACTGAAGCTGCTTCACAACTATGTAACTTGTCTTTTTTTTTTCACTTTCAGCTAGTCTCGATATCACTATGCTGATATTTGTTCTTGCGACGAGTGAAATCTGTGAAACGAATATATGTTCTAAAAAAGCAAAATGAGAAAGAAAGAATATTGAAGAGTGACAAACGTATTCGGTAAACACATTTGAAATTTCCTGGCAGATTAAAAGAGTGTGCCGGACCAGGACCCGAAGCTGAGACCTTCACCCTGGCCTTTCACTGGTTCAAATGGCTCTGAGCAGTATGGGACTTACTTCTGAGGTCATCAGTCCCCTAGAACTTAGAACTTCTTAAACCTTACTAACTTAAGGACATCACACACATCCATGCCCGAGGCAGGATTCGAACCTGCGACCGCAGCGGTCGCGCGGTTCCAGACTGTAGCGCCTAGAACCGCTCGGCCTTTCGAGGGCAGGTGCTCTACCGAACGAGCTATCCAAGCAGGACTCACGGTCCGTCTTTACTGCTTCATTTCCGCCAGAACATCTTTCCTGCCTTCCAAACTTCACAGAAGCTCACATTTCCTCCAGAATTACTAGTCTGGGAAAGTATGCAAGAGAACTATCGTGAAGATGGATAGGTTCTGGCGGAGATAAAGCAGTTAGGCCGGGCCGTGAGTTGTGCATAGGTAGCTCGGTCTGTAGAACACATGTCCGTGAAAGGTACAGGTCCCGCGTTTAACAAAATGCGCTGAACGGTGTGATGTGAAACACTTCTGCTTGCGCCATCATTGTAGCCTGATGTGAGATCTGCTACAGATCGCCACCTACAATCGCACCAAAAAGTATTGGCACAGTTACATTTTAGTGGTTGTAGGTTAAACGAAACATATATTTCAGAACAGAACCCATACATGTGACACCTTACATTACATAGTTTACAAATATGTCAAAATCACCTGTCCTTAAAGTAACATACAGTGTCATGAAAAAAAACATCGCTCTTCTGCACCCAAAAAAGTATTGGCACACGCATATGAATCGGACAGTGTGTTCGTTTTCTTCATTGATGTTCACCATCTAATAGCTAGTGTGCATCCCTTTAGCATCTATAACAGCACGTAAACGCCTAGGAATGCTTTGTATTAAATTCCGGGTGATATCAGGGGTAATTTTCGACCATTCCTCCAGGAGCACTTTCTCCAAGTCGTTTTTACCGGACGGACGCCTTTTTCTGACTTGTGTGTCAAGATGAGCCCACAGGTTCTCAATGGGGTTCAAATCAGGGCTCTGAGGTGGTGTTAGAACCCTTCTGGGGGCATTGTACAGTAACCACTCCCGGGTTTTCATGGCGGTATGTTTTGGGTCGTTGTCTTGCTGGAACTGAAACACCCCAGTAAGGCCCAATTTCTGTGCACTAGCGTGTAAATTACCTCGCAACACGTCAATGTATCTCATATGATCCATTGTGCCGTGAATTACAGCTAGATTTCCAACGCCGGAAGCCGCCATACAGCCCCAGACCATGATACCGCCCCCACCGTGTTTGACTGTGGGATGCATGTGTTTGATGTCGAGGTGCGTATTCGGCTTGCGCCAAATTTTCTTTCTTGCATCAAATCCGAACACATTGAACTTCGATTCGTCGCTAAATATCACAGTGTTCCAAAACTCCATCGGCTTGCTGATGTAGTCCTTGGCAAACTGCAGGCGTTTCTGCCGGTTAATTTCCGAAATGTATGGCTTCTTCCTGGGAGAACGTCCATGCATGTCAGCCTCATTCAACACATTTCGTATAGTCTGAACACTAACCGTCTTGTCGGACGTTGTCTGAACAATCTCAGCAATAGTTGCTGCACTTGTAGCAGGTTCCTTCCGAGCAAGTGCGATGATATGGCGACGCTCTCGGGTTGTAAGCACTTTTGGACGTCCAGGACGACACTTATTCACTGTTGTTCCAGTCTCTTTATATTTCTGAATGATGGCTCTTACCGTGGTGTAGCTCACAGACACCTCTGCTCCGATTTGTCGATAGCTTCTCCCTTGTGAATGGAGCAATACCACTCTCTCACGCAACGCCACTGAATGTTCCTTCTTCTTCGGCCCCATGCTGACCACTATCGCGCACTACAGCAACATACTGGCGACCGGGCCGTCAACAACACGCAGTGTCTAATGTGTCAGCAGATGGCGTTCCGGTACCTGAAAACCCAGCAATATACCGAGATGCCATGCTCTGTGCCAATACTTTTTGTGTGCAGAGGAGATACGTGTTTGCCCATAACACTGCATTTCTTTGTTAATGGTAGGCACTATGGGCAGAATTGTAATGTCTGGTATGTGAGGTAGCACGTACATGTACTGTGTACCGGAAAGTGCGGCGTTTGTAACCAGCAACGATAAATACGCACGTGTGCCAATACTTTTTGGTGCGATTGTATACAGCTTACAGGTTGGGCAGGCCTTCAACCGTTTACTACAGACGCTCATGGCAGTAGCGCGCCAACAGCCGACTGCCTTCGCCGTTTCCGAGGTGCTCGTTCCCTGGCGACCACGCGTCCTTTGTCGAAGTCTCTTATGTCGGTGGATTTTCCTATTTGCCGCTCGCATCGTCGTTAGAATGTTTACCCATTCATCTGTGTTCGCAGTATATACGAGGGCTATTCGGAAAATAAGGCCCAATCTGTCGCGAAATGTAAATCACAGTGAAAATCAGAAGTGTTTACAGAAGCTCTCCTGCAGGAGAGCTTCTGTAAAGTCTGGAAGGTAGGAGACGAGGTACTGGCAGAAGTGAAGCTGTGAGTACCGGGCGTGAGTCGTGCTTCGGTAGCTCAGATGGTAGAGCACTTGCCCGCGAAAGGCAAAGGTCCCGAGTTCGAGTCTCGGTCGGGCACACAGTTTTAATCTGCCAGGAAGTTTCAGAAGTGTTTTATTTGTAACAGTTAACTACACGCTCCACCTACTTAACTACATACTCACCGCTCCGACTAAGACATTTGCTGTAGCATTGAACCAACTTTCCAGTACCCTCGTCATAGAAAAAAGCCGCCTGTGCTTTCTGCCAATTCGCTACGCTGATCTGCAGCTTGTTGTCTGTGCCAAAATGTTGTCTTCATAGTCAGGGGTTCAAGTGAGCAGAGATGAAAAACAGAGGGAGCCAATTCCGCGCTGTATGGAAGTTGAGAAAACACTTCCCATCGAAAACGTTCCAAAGGCGTCCTCATTGTCCCTGCACTGTGCGGCCAATTGCCACGAAGAAAGTGCTTGACAGCAACGTTATGTGGGGTTGCTTGAAATCAGGCGAATCCCTGAGCAGGCATTCATACAAGGCGGGAGACACAATCTTCTAAGCATCTTCAAGTGGCCACTGTTTGCTCAGAACTGAAAAGAGCGATGTGGCGCGATCGACGTGCATACTAGAGACACTGCCCAACACATCGATGCAAAGCTTCTTCGGATTTCCACTGCGGTTCTCATTTCGCAATCGATCGGAGCTTGCTGTTCTAATAGGCCTTGTACTACGCCTACCGCGTCACGTATTCGCAATGCAGCTAGACGGCACACCTCTCCTTCAGTGGCGTGGGCCTAATGTTGTCTCATGCGAATACTCCTATTGTCGATAATACATCTGGCGTGAGAGCATATCGATTACTGGCTCAGGCTTCAACCAATTTCGTCACTGTAAAAATGGGTTGTGTTTTACTTCACTTCCAAAGGTTTTCTTGTACCTGTTAACAAGGTAGAGACGTGCTGTGAAGGTACTAGATAAATTAAAATGTACGTCTTATCTTGACAGTGATTTCGTATCTTATCATTTTGATATGCTACGGAAACATTTAATAAAGTGTTGAAAATGGAGGTAGCTTTAGCTTATAAAATGTCGCATCCATGTTGCAACAGATGACCTATTTACCATGAACTATTAAAACTCCCAGAACGGTAGAACGTGGCAACAACCAAGAATGCTATTGGGAACGATGGGAAGACATCCAAAACCTCGCGAACGCCATAAAGAAATAGCACACACACTGGACCATTACAGCGAAGAATGGACTTCCCTACACACTGGACCATTATAGCGAAGAATGGACTTCCTAATTATTTTACTGTAAAACTTATTTTTATTATTTTCAATGTTTATAGACCGTGATTTTGTAACGGCAAACTCGGGCTCTTTCAGTATGTTGCTGAACATTCGTCCGCCCAAAAAGGCTTGTATGCTTTAAGAGGATTTAAACATCGTTAAGCATTTCATTACTTCATACGAGTGAAAATACTCTCAGCAAGTGTGATAATAAGCACCTCTCCAAAAAGAAACGGTAGTCTTTCCTTCTAGTTTCGCGGGAGATTGTCGTTCCGTAATGGTGTTTTTTGGCGCACGATAGGTCACTTGATTTGTTTTATGAATAACACGTTTGTTGTTGAAAGATTTGTAATTTATTGATGTAGAAGTAAGGAATACAGCTTAGAAATACAACCTAATGAGTCACATGTTCAGTATGACTACCGTTTTGGTTTATAACTTCAAAGTCGCTCACGTGCATTTGCGACGACTCTCCGACACAAATCTTCTGGAATGGCGCGGCGTGAGTCCACAATGATGGCCCTATGTTACATTGCATTTTCGGGTTTTCTGTAGTACAGCTTCTATTTAAGGAACCCCTAAAGGAGGAAGTCACATGGATTAATGTCCGGGCTGTGGGGCGGCAACATTCCTCCTGCTGCATAACGATTTGGAAATCTGTTTGACAATACTCTTAAGACCAAGTCTTTCGTGTAGGAAATAAAGCACAACGTTGGCAGTATGGGGGCGTGCTCCATGCTGCATGAACCATTGTGTCTGCAGCGGAAGACATGAGGCCATGAGTTGAGGAAAGAACTGGTTTCGCAGCATGTGTAAATAGCGTTCACCGGTTACTGTGTAGCATCGAAGAAGAACGGACCGATGCTTCCATGGCTTGACATCGCGACCCACACGCACACTTTCTCCCTGTAGGTGTCTTTCGTGGGGATAATTCGCGAAGGTTCAAGTGCTCAGAATCGAACGCTCTGTTTGTTCACAACACCGTGCACGTAAAAATAGGCTTCGTCAGAAATTAATGTGTTGTGTAGCACTGCCTCTTGGTCTTGTTAGATTGCCCACCTTACGAACTGCAGTCTCCGCTCTTTATCTCTCGCAGTAAAATTATGCGCCACAGTCATCTTGTATGGATACAAGCGAAGGTCGTATTGAATAATTGTATGTACAGATCGGCGTGAAATTCCCAACTCGGCACTGGCTCTTCTTGTTGATTTACTCGGACTACGAGTCAAAGCCACTCGACCTGCTTCACTGTTTAGCGGCGAACGTACGGTAGGTGCATGTGGTCGCTGGTACTCCAAAACAGATCCGGTACCTTCAGATTTTTGATTTAATCTGCGTATTGTCTGTGGACTGGGAGCCCACCGTGTGCCAAAATTAGCACGAAACCTTCTGTGTCAATGTAACGCTGTACGTCGCCGCGAACAGTACAATCGTCGTGTTTTGTGCGATGGTCAACCGTCCTTTGTCCGCCATCGCGGCAAACTGAAATGGCGGACTCGCAACATCTGACGTAATTTCCACGAACTGCACGAAGTCGAGCGCACAATTTGAAAACTATTGCCCCAGTAGTATACTTGTAGGATCAAAATTCAGCCGGGTGCCTTATCGTGCGCAACCCTGTATATTTTGAGCTGTAACTTTACCTCTGAATAAATACGTGCTTTCGTAATATAAATACTGCGTATTGCATTCTTTGTTTGCACTAACAAAGTCCTTACGTTCTTATTAAAATGCTTCAGATGAATCCGTAGCATTTGCTTGACGTTCCCTTTTTTTGTGGATCAAAGTGAACAAAATCCGGTGACGCCGTTTCAGAATAAGACAGATATTACTAACTGAAAGACAGGGCATGAAGGTACAGGCGTAGATAGATAAAGGCAGATAAATAATTACAGGTGTTATAAGATATGTTGTTTGTATTTTGAATGTTGGCAGTACAGTGATCATGTTCAGTTTTTCTTCGATTTCCTAGAGTTTTCCAGTAATACGTATTCTGATGAAAAATATCCGTACACCCCGAGTAATGCGGAATTGACCGCTAGATGTCAAGAGAGGCAGACCCGCCAGTAAAAAAGGAGGCGGAATTTGTGTTTTCGATAGAGAAACAGTAACAGTAGACTGGGCCACTCAGGAGAACTCAGCGACTAGTCATCTAATGTCACCGAAGCAACATATCAACCGGGGACATTTCAACCTCTCTAAAGCTGGCCAAGTAGATGGTAGTTGGTGATGTGATTGTGAGATTGCGACGCGAAGTAACAACCAAAACTAAACCAAGACAGACCTCATGTACTGAAGGACAGGGACCTCGAGCATTGCGGAGGATGATTTTCAAAAATTCACGTGAAAGTTGGTAAAGAAATCACTCGTGGGTTCTAAAGTGCTTCCAGCGGTCGAGCAAGCACAATGATTGTGCGTAGGGAGTTAAAAAGAAAATATGGTATTATAGTCGAGCAGCTCCCCATATGGCACACATGTCTGTAGTCGCTTCTGAGCAACTGGAGACTAGACAGTGAATGAATACCCTGTGCCAATAATGGTATATTGCCCCAGCAGTGAGGTAGGGTGTTGTGATATGGGGGGAGGAGAGTGTTTATCGTGGTTACAGTGCGATTCCCGTATTGCGCCAACGAAAACATTAAAAGCAGAACGATATAAACACATTTTACAACACTGTGTAGTACGTAGAGTTGAGGAAACGTACAGAAACGATTATTCATATCAACATGACAATGCACCCTACCACCATAAAGCAGCGGAGTTCAAACCGTCATGAAGGCGCAGAGTGGACACATCGCAATTGACGTCATCAAATAGGTATCCGGATATCTTTTGATCAGATAGTGTACATGGTACAGTAGATTTCTTAAGATATTAAGGCATAAAACTACCTGGAAAAGCAGGCAGTCCTAAGGCACAAAATATATCGAACGTACATGAATGCTTGAAAGAAGCATGGAGTTTGTACAGTATCTTCCAGGTCATTTTATTCATGCGTTATTGACACCGCAGATCGTATTGCCAGCACAGAAAATGTGTAGTATATGGAGCTGCTTTGAAGGCATACGTTTTGAGTTTTAACCACACAGGGTCCGTCAAAGTCTTTCCCAGTGTGGGAGCTCTTTTATTTGTTACAGTATTACGAACGGGAAAGAGCCCTCAATACGAACTTAGGTTTGAAGATTACAGTGCCATTCGAATAGGTTTCTATTTAAATGGCACGTCCGAGCTTTGTGCGAGAAGCATTCGCCGTCATATAACTTACGTCATGCAGTCTGACGTAGAATCACTGTGCTGATTTACATTTTTACTTTCACGAAGATTTTCCAAAGCGAAAAGTATCTGTAAGTGCCAGGAAAAAGGCTCAAGAGTGACAAAGATCGTGTTTTGAATCCAGATTTGTGATCTCGCAGTTGCATATCCTGTCGTCAAAACGTGAAATAATGGAATTTAAAATGTGTATGAAGCTATTGGCAGCGGTGGTGGTGGCGGCGATGTGGATGTGTGTGTAAACATGTCCTGTAGTCAGGCGCGCCAGACTGGGCAGGCTGACGAAGTTGCAGTGGCAGCTGCATGCATGTCGCGTTGTGTGTGTGTAAGGGTGGAGGGGGGAGCGCGGGAAATTGGCCAGCAGAGGCACCAGGTGCGGCAGCTACAACTGCTTGCCGCGGCCGTTGCAAAGGCGCGGGCAGCTCCTTCCGAGCACTTGTTTGTCCGCAACTTCTGCGGTTAGTCAGCATTTTCGAGTCTTGTTCCGTAGATCTTGACTGGGAGATTTAAGGTGTTCATAAAAAAAAGTAATGTATAGTAGGCGAATTAAATAAGGCATTGCTTAAAGCATTACATTAAAAAATGAGGCACTCAAGTAATAACGAGTTAGTAAATTTGCGCAGCAAAATAACTGACGATGGCCGAGGTAGTGATCATAAAAGATCCAGACCGGCAGTAGCAAGAAATGCGTTACTGAAAAAGAGATATTTACCAACATCTAATATAAAGTTGTTACGACGTCTATTCTGAAGTTGTTTATTTGGAATGTAGCTTTTGTGCGAAACTTAACCTTTAACTAACGTAGTGGCAAACATGGGACACTAACACCGTCGTGCGGTCAATCTGACCTCTCAATTACAGGCGTGTGTGATGTTAAGAATTTGAATCCTTTTGAAATTCTCTGTTTTGCATATAGCAGTCATTAATACAATGTAAATAAACATGGAAGTACAAAACATTAAAAAACTATTGATAAACTGGCATTTAGATATGTTTGCTGCTCATCTCGTAAACTAATATATTGATATGTTTTTCATAAGCTAATAACGAAATGAATGCTTCGATAGATTTTGTAGTTCTTCTTGAAGAACTAATGGAACAAAAATGTAACTTTTTTAACCTGAAAAAATACCTCATGAAAAATGAGAGCCCTCCAAATCACAATTTTTCACAAAAGTGCTTGCAGACCATGGAACAGCACTGCATGAATATTGGTCTCTTGCAGATGTAGCAAACATGCGAAGTCTTCCGCTTCTTGCTGGCTGGGCAGATTCTGCAAGTTTTCCTATTCCAAGGACCTAATTCTGCTTCCACTGCTTCTGCTGGATCATCGGGGCCTAAAATCCGGCGGGTCATTAGTCGTAACTCTTGCGGAAGTCGTGCATTCTGAGCTCGCTTTTGCGTATGTTTCAGCAAAAGACTACGGGCCAGCTCTTTCAGGAAGATACCACTGTCGACAGCAGCTTCATCTGATCCACTCTTCTGAAGAACATTTGCATTTACGATGCTAATGTCCAATAAACGGTAGAATAAACACATCGGCAAACGTAGAGTTCTTCGATTGCAGGAGTATGTGGAGCACTGTTGTCCAGTTCATCGACACCTCCTTTATTGGCGTTGTCGAATGATATTATTTCTGGTTTCTGAGAAGTCAAATCCTCAGCGCGGCTATGATGCATGGAAGAAACAAGAAGAACCGCTTTGTCTTTGGCACATGCGGCAACAGAGTGGTGCCTTGCGTAAAACCGTACAAAGGCGAACCAACTGGTCTATGCTTACATGGTTAGAAGGCCTGCGGAATCTCACTTATTCTTTTTTGGAGTTCCAGGAAAAGTCAATCCTCTTTTCCTTAACTCTTCTACAGCCTGTATTGAGCTGAACCAATTGTCAGCAGTAATGTTGCGATTACTGCCATAGGTTGGTTTACACAATTGGAACAGAGACTGTGCTGGTATCATCAGTTTCTCATCATTGTCCGGCAAAATACCGCCATCAGAGCCTTTTCCAGTGTACATAAGCCCATTATAAAAGTAACTGGTCCTTGCATCACACAAGGACATTTATTTTTAAACCGTATTTACCAGGCTTCGTTGGCATGTAGACCACAAATCAGCATTTACCACGGAAGGAAACTAGTTGCTCATCTACAATAGCACATGTGCCTAAATTGAAATATGTTTGGGAATTTTCCACAATTTTTCTAAAGAGAAAAGAGGCTGCTGCCATTTTGTCACTTTAAGACACTCTTTTTCTAGTTCGAAAGTCATCAAACTGTAAGCAGTTCAACAACATTACGAAACGGTTCCTTCATCAGTTGCAAATATATAATTCACATATTCGTGGTTGTATTGAGAAGTTTGTGGCACAACTTGACCAGAAGAAGGGATCGGTTGGTAGGACATGTTCTGAGGCATCAAGGGATCACCAATTTAGTATTGGAGGGCAGCGTGGAGGGTAAAAATCGTAGGGGGAGACCAAGAGATGAATACACTAAGCAGATTCAGAAGGATGTAGGTTGCAGTAGGTACTAGGAGATGAAGAAGCTTGCACAGGATAGAGTAGCATGGAGAGCTGCATCAAACCAGTCTCAGGACTGAAGACCACAACAACAACAACAACATTGTATGAATGTATCAGAATGTATTGTATGAATGTATCAGAAGTTCTAAAAAAGCCAAAAGTTCATCCAAACCCAGGTTCTGAAGTTCAGCGTTGCTTTTGTCAGAGTATACTTCCTTCTTGACGCAATTTATTTTAGCATTTGCCCATAGTAGGATCTGATCGAGAACTTAGTTATCAAAATAGAGATGCCATAATAAAAACGGGTCTTTTGGATCTCCGGTACTCAACTTGGTGGATGGAAATTTCATGATGTTATGGCGAGGAGTTCTAATATCTCGGATCGGAGGTGCTTTGGCCCATTTGTACTGATTTTTGCCATAAGTAATTGCTTCTCCGTTGCTCATCACATAGATCACTACTTCCATCAGAGTAATTTTCTGTTGCACTTTGTTCTGAAAAAGTGTCATGCTCACTCACAATGGGTTAGTTTCTTCAGGATTACCGTCACAGCCGCTATCGTCTGATTCCTCCAACCATCTGCTCACAGTTTGTTCACACGTTGTCTGCTACTGGCATCAAGTCCTTTTCCTGTAGAATTACTAGATCCCGCCATATTCCAAAAGCTGTGAAATGGAAAATATAGAGAATATGTAAGAAAAGTAATTACAGAAAAAATTACACAAACGTAATGCTATCAAAATTACCGCGAGCGATTTTCAAAAGGACGTCACTCACATTATAGAAGCTCTGGAATAACACCACATGCGTTGCCGGTCCATGCACAACTAAACTCGAAGCTAACGAGCCGACGGCCGCAGCAATGGGTAGGGAACTGGCTAAATCGCAATTGTTGACGAAAGCGCACGGTCAAATAGACCGCACCACGTTACTTAAAGGTTAAACGTGGACGAAACACAGTTCAGACAGGAAGAGAATGGAAGGTTTTGAGATGTAGTGCTACATGTGAGAGCTGAATATTAGAATGTGACTGTGACTATTAATGCAGAGATGCTGGTTACATTTGGAGTTTATGGCATAACTTGACTGAAGGAAAGGAAAGGATTGGTTGATGCATACAGTATTCTTCCCGTTGATAATGGAGGGAAATGTGGGGTAAAAGTTTTAGAGAGATCTCAGGATATGTCTACAGTATTGAGCAGATTCAAACGGATGTAGGTTGCAATAGTTTTGCAGGGATATGCTTGCAAAGGGTAGACTAACATGTAGAACTCCGTCGAACCAGTATTCAATGTCCACCACCACCTCAACATGTATTTTCTCACACACGTCCTGTTTTTCCAATGTCGAAACAGTAATTGTAAATCATAATGAGAAGAAATCTTGTTACGTGTTGATTTTGTCAACACGAACACACGTAGAAAATAGTTCGGAACTAATGCTGTCGCAGATATTTTTTCGTGCCGACCGAGGTGGCGCAGTGGTTAGCACACTGGACTCACTTTCGAGAGGACGACGGTACAAATCCGCATCTGGCCATCCTGATTTATGTTTTCCGTGGTTTCCCGAAATCACTTCGGGCCAATGCCGGGATGGTTCCTTTGAAACCTCATGGTTCCTTTGATGACCTCACTGTTTGCTGGCCCCCCACCAACCAACCGTTGTTCTTTCGTTGGAGAAGTGGGAAAACCAGACGCCAGGCTCAGATTCATAGGAAGTATGTTAAGAAAATGAAATTTATCCACGAAAGAAGTGGCTTATAAGGCGTTTGTTCGCCCGATTCTTGAATATTGTTCCTCTATATGGGATCCCTGTCAGGTAGGACTGATAGAGGAGATAGAGAAGATCCAACAGAGAACGGAGCGTTTCGTCACGGGATCGTTTAGCTGGCGAGAGAGCGTTACGGAGATGCTAAACAAACTCCACTAGCAGACGTTACAAGAGAAGCGTTGTACATCACGGAGAGATTTGCTATTGAAATTTCGGAACAGCACCTTTCAGGAGGAGTCGGACAATATATTACTTCCCCCCCACATCTCACGTTTTGACCACGAGGAGAAAATTCAAAAAAATTAGAGCCAACACAGAGGCTTACCGACAATCATTCTTCCCACGCACTATTGACGAGTGGAACAGGGTTGTAGGGTACAGACAGGTGGCTTGCAGAGTATGATGTAGACGTAGAAGGAATTATTCATTCATTGATGTGCAACTGAAAGCATAATTCCTGGCAAGTGGAATAGTCGTTCTTGATGAGTTATTCAAGCATTGCTAGTAATTTCAGTGTTGTATATTATATGTTCTCATAATCGTCTTGAGCCGATTGGTGATTTGTTGTCGAAAAGAGTGCCAACATTATATGCACTGTTTTCGTGAATGAAGTGACTAAACTGTTTTCGCGCCCACGTGGGCGATGACGTATTTCTACCTCCGCAGTTCCGTAAAATCAAGCTCAGCGGAGAAATTGTGTCGTCCTCATTGAAAGAGCACAGTGATTGCTCTGAAGCGCTGTACACGGTGGAACATTAGTACCAGGGGGGTCATGTGGCCCGCCGCCACTGATGTAAGACATCACAGTGGAGAGAGAGAGCGAGCGAGCGAGCGTGTGTGCGTGCCGATTGCATGGAATCGGCGCAATAAGATAATACGTCGTGGAGACTGACAAAAAGAAGCTGATATGTTTTACGTTTTCTTGACTACAGTGGGAATAAAGCTGCCCGATTTGTCGGTGAATCAGTGCGGACTTTCGAACATGCCTACAAGGAATGGTGAACAATTCACAGCCATATAACACAGCGTAAGAAGAGTGAATTTAAAAAAATCTTAAGCGACAGTGACTAGAGACGACTGTCACGCTTTTCCGATAACCAACAGTTATTCCTTTTGTCAATGAATATAGGTCCTTTACAAGACGTTTCCCAGTGAACATTGCGAAAGGGAACTGTATTTAATGAACATTTGGAGTCGGGTACCTCCGAAAAGCTTCCCAAAGTTTAAAGTTTTCAGTAGTCCAAAGACCACAAAATGGACAGTAGCTGACTTGCGACGAGTCGCGATTTTGCGTATTTGCAGATTTGGGGGCAGCGACAGCCCGAGGCTAAACTCACACGTAGAGGCTATAATTCAGGCCGATGATGCGTATCAGAGTTTTTGTGAATGTCTTTCGAACCACGACTTGGGCCACCTCATTCAGGTTACCGTGAACACATACCAGAACGTTTATTTCAACATTATCGGTGGCCAGGTCTCTTCCAGGATGACAATAGCCGTGTTGAGAGCTGCTCGCATACGTTCTTGGTTTGACGGAACACTCGGTGACCCTGTCACACGTAGAGTGGTGCGCCGTATCATCCGATGTTAATCCTATAGAAAAACCAGCGGAAAGATGCCCATATCGGAGCACAAAAAATGCAAATATGTTCTTGTTTAAAAAAAGACTGACTGAAAAGTGAGATACTAAGTACCTCATTCTACCGCCTTTTAAAATTTTTCCAAAAAATTTTGGCACGCGAATATATTCGCACTCTTTTTAACACAACTCACCACAGACTCCCACAGCTCCGCTGCCTGTAATTCGCTCACAGCCTCTAGTCCATTGCTGTAAGTCGCATACACCCATCCACTCCCAGTCGCCCTTACACACTCATTCGGCCCAACTCATTGTCATTACCTCTTTGTGTGTGTCATTGTCTCCTGTGTTACAGCCACAGTCCCCTTCGCTCTGTCCTACTACCACTGTCTACCTCTTGCTCTCTCTTACTGCTAATATTCATTCATTCCCAATTTTACAGTCTCTTCTCACTATCATCATCTTTCTCTTCACCCGGCCGTGTGGCCGAGCGGTTCTAGGCGCTCAGTCTGGAACCGAGCGACCGCTACGGTCCCAGGTTCGAATCCTGCCTCGGGCATGGATGTGTGTGATGTTTTTAGGTTAGTTAGGTTTAAGTAGTTCTAAGTCTAGGGGACTGATGACCTCAGATGTTAAGTCCCATAGTGCTCTCTCTTCCTCGTTGTCATTGTTTTACACTCTCTCATATCATTGGCCCTCATTCACTTCCACGTTTTCTTTCTCTTTTTATTCCCCCCTCCCCTTCACTATTTCTCCCTAGCACACTTCTGTCATTGTCAACTATCTATCTCTCTCTCTCTCTCTCTCTCTCTCTCTCTCTCTCTCTCTCATCCTGTTGTAGTATTCAACATGTTAGTCTCACTTTTTGAAAATTATGTTCGTAGTTTGGTTGGATGATTTTGTGTACCTGATTTGCCCGCAGGGTATGAGGCTTTTCGTAATGACTGGTTGGTCGGTAGAGCAAACCGAAGCAGTGTTTCCGAAACCGTGGTGAGTATGGCTGGGCTCCCACTGCGTTAACAACGAGCGTATATTCGTGGCAAAAACAGAGTTGTGTGTCGTGGTAGCATTGACGCAGAGAAATGTTTCCCCCTCGCAGTGGGTTTGCCTGTATGTGGTGAGCCCTGCTGCGCCACTGTAACACGTCGCATCCACCTCTCGTCTCAGCTCAGCTCACTCGACGGCGCGCGCTCCGGATGTGTCGCAGTGATAAGCCTGCGCGCTGTGTTTACTAACAGATGCCGCCGCGGCCGATTTGACAGCTGCGGGGGAGAGGGGGGGGGGGAGGTGGCCACGGCGGCCGGCCGGACATTGAACTTTGGCAGTGAGGGCCGTTTGTGTGTGTCCAGGAGTTACGTCTGTAGTTCTCTTTATGCCATTTCAGGTTTGCTGTGGTCCAATATACATATACGTTTCAAGAACGTAGGTAAAGAAGAGAGGCCGAGAGAGCAGGATACAGTAAGAAATGAGATAGAGAGAGAGAGAGAGAGTGCAACAGAAGCGCATGCAAGGGACCGTAGTTAAGGCTAAGTTGGTATGGGTATGGGTATGGGAGTTTGGAGGATACCGAGACAGGCCCATGAATGACAGAGGCGGCAAGATACCTAGACGAAGACAGAGACACCGACGGGTCGCTGGAGTAAAGCAATGTTTGAAAACGAAGGAAAACACGGGGACAATGTGGGGAGAGAGAAACGTGGTGGAACGACAGAAAAAGATAAAAGGGCTAACGTTCAAGACGCGACCGTAGCGAGAATCAAATTGATCTAGTAGCTACGTACAGCCACGTTCTGAGTCAATGAAAACAGAGCGTGGTGGCGCAGTGGGTAGCACACTGGACTCGCATTCGGGAGGACAACGGTTCAAACCCGCCTTCGGCCATCCTGATTCAGGTTTTCCGCGATTTTCCTAAATCGCTTCAGTCAAATGCCGGGATGGTTCCTTTGAAAGGACACGGTCGTCTTCTCCCCAGCCTTTCCTCATCCGATGGGATCGATGACCTCACCGTTTGGTCCCTCCCCAAGTTAACCAACCAACCAGGGACAAAGAACGTCCGTTGCTACCTCGCAGTGTAAGTAGGTTAGGGTAAGTGTTCACGGGAAAACAGCTTCGTGGGCGGTTACCGCGATTGAAGTTAGTAACAACAATGAGGAGGAGCAGGACGGACTGACAGTGTTGATAGGTGATAGGACGTGCAAGCAAAATATTGCAGTCGTGTGAATCGATAGCGTGCAAATTTCGGCCCGAGGTACATAATGCTCCTAAAGAAGTAGTAGCAGAGTGCGGACAGAAAATATCCCGTTGGTGATCGGGATGAAGATGGTGTTAGGTAACAATTTCTTCGATATTATGAAGTCAAGGAAATATCTTTTTCGCGGAAATTTCGTGGTTTGTCTTACAGAACTGGACTTATAGGCTAGCAGAAAAACTGTAACAAAAATCCTTGTTTATTAGATACAAAGTGCACAGAATAAACGACTCGTGATATACGAATGAGACTGCATAGTTTCAAATAAGGGATGCTACCGTAGATTCTTACAAAAAAAGTTAAGCAACAAAATTACGATCGAGTGGTTTATTAAGACAGTGCTTGGCTTCATAGACATTATAAAATGTGAATAAATGTCTCACAGCGTGGGAGAAATGCTCAACTAGAGCGTGGGTCAGTGTTTAACTTTGTTACGCAGAGCATCAGTGTATATACGTGTGGTGTGTGGAGGAGCTCCACGTGTGACCTCACTGGAGTCGACGCTGTGGCCTCCCCTCTTCATTTCTGAGGCGTAAAAACGACGGTGCCGCCACTGTGGCCAGTTCTTGAATTCGCTGTCCAGGGTAATACTTTCTTATCGACAGTACACGTAAGTTTCCTGTGAGTACTCGAATATTTGTGTTCGTCAGGATATTCACTGCATTTTTCACAAGTGCTGAAAGTGCTGTGTTTCTTGTTATGAATTGTGTAATGAGAGAACAAGTACTTATCTTCTCTGACATTGCCATTGTTACACATTGCACGGAGTTATGACGTGTCTCTTAACAATGCTGTAACACAATGTTGGGCACCGTGCTTGTAGTGCTAAAACCAGTCTCTAATGTAATGGCAACAGCGTATTCTAATGCCTAAATCAAGTAGCCATAAGTGCTGTAAGTAACTCGTTCTGTACAGACCTCATCTACTGTAAATTAACTTATAAGGATTATAAACACCAGACTTAGAGAATGTATGAAACTCACTAGTGTTGTCGCCTCTTATTGTGTGTGTAATGCTTAGACACTATTTTTGGATTAAATGTTAGTTATTTAATACTGCTCCTTTAGTTTGCTGTAGTATTAGTTTGGCATCGTACTCGTTATTTTGACAGCATTGGTGCGTAATTTACTCCCAGGGTACAAGTATCAGAGTGGTAATTCGTAACCGTGTACAAGTGACACGTGCGCTATGGACGTCCAACAAAAATAACTAATCAGATTCAGACCGAACCGCCGTAAAATACTGTATGATCTCTCAGACAGAGCGAAGATTTAATTACAACTATTACTGGTGGCACGTATTTTCCACGGCCCGAATATACAATGGTGCGTATCTTACGTCCGACACACAGCTCCGATTGGCTGTCTGCACTGCGCACCAAAATGCTCCTGTACTGGGATGTTTGGGCACATGGGCTCCGGTCAGGCAGAGATCAGCAACGGCAAAGTTCGATATGTAGGGACTGTGTCGACATCTGTTACGTAAAAAGTCCACTGTTGACCAGAATGTCAGATTTTGGAACTAGTAGACACTGGCTATGAACGAGACCTACAACCGAACGTTGATCATCCCCCTCTCACCTCGTGAGTTTCTCTTTTACTCTTACCACGTATTTTGATCTGATGTCTTTCCATTCAGATATTAGAGTTCGGGCATACTGTAGTTGAAAAAATGTGTGCTAGTTGTATTGTCGAAAGGTACGCAAGGCGTAAATTTCGTGAAATTTCGTGAGCTTGCTGTGAAAGGTGCTTTTGTAACTAGGCATTTATTTTTCAAAGCAGACTCCATTTAGGTCAATCTACTCCGTGCAATTGTTTATCATTAGTCGAGTCCACCGTAATGGGCAGTTCTTTGATGTATACAAAGTAAGCGTGTAGCGTGTGGTAGTATCTGCATCGAACCAACAATTTATCTGGCCACAAAATTATATTATATAGGTGGAACTCAGGTTTCATACAGTTCAAAATAAACGCCTTATTGACTTTTGATGTAGATTTTGCAAGCTAATCAGTAAGAAGAAACCACCTGCATATCAGGAAACACTGGCCGTGTCGTTTGTCAGATGAAATGAAAACTTCCTGGCTTATTTAAACTGTGAACCGGACTGGAGCTCGAACCCAGAAACTTGCGGGTGTTATTTTAAAAACCATTACACATTACATGAAATGATGAATTCATGTAATAACATGAGGTCTTACAGTTGTACGTCTAGAAGTGTGAAGTAATTGTAGATAAACATATTCTTTACTGTGACAACTAGCTTACTAATCTGTCAATGTACTGTGATGGAGTCAATGAAAAACTATCTCCCGATGATATACGAACGAAGCATGTAATGTGTATACCACATTTCAACACATTTCACTGCGCCCTTGGCGGACGTTAGTAGACCAGTAATGCTAAGAAAGTGTAAAGAAAGAATCAGTTTAGCTCTTGTCTTGAAACGATGCTCCGTCAGCTCAGTTTTGTAGAATTACCAGTGATGATTAGAGTATTCTACCGGACCAGGTTTCTTTCACGCTGGTTACAGTAAGTTTCGGGTGGAAAGCCTTAGAACAGTTCTTTTCGCCTGTAAGCAAGTCAGTTGAAACTCTTAACTTTATAACCACCACTTCTAGATGAGTTAATTCGCCAGTGACTAATTAGTACAGGGTTATTGATTTCAAAAATTAACCAACTTGTACCCGAAGTAAGAACGAAAATATCTTTTAATTCCTTCTCTACATAGACCTACACCACTCGATTATTGATTACATAGTCAGGTAGTTTTCAGACGATTAACTAACTTTTCTCTTTGCAGTGTTTACTAACACACATATGTTAAATAAGGTAATGTAACAAATCATTACAATTAATGCAAATGGTTTGGTTCGTCGTTTTGGATATATCTTACCCTATAGCACTTCCCGGCAGATGAGTTAGCTGATTACGGGATGTCTGCTCTTTTAAACATATTTCACAGATACATCTATGATTCATTAAGACTGGTAATTAACTAATCTTTGAGTTTGTTGTGCTCCATTTTAAACATGGCCGCTGCCGCCTGTTGTGACACGCCTGACATCTGGTGTCAGAAAAAAATATTGGCTGGTTCCTTGCGTCGTTCCTAAGACCCACCGACGTCTGTTTTCATGTGTTTTCGGACATGAAAGGGACAAAATATAGTGTCATTATTTCCTCGTGTGAGCTTGTCCCAATTTTTAAAGTAGATCTTCGATGTGCATGTTTTTAACAACGGAGCAGCACCCATACAGGATCAGTAATTGACAGCAGAAAACACACACGCAGGAAAAAAATGAAAACGTTCGATACCAGCTGAATAGATTGTAACCTTACACAGTGCACTTACCGAGTGAACAACACAGACACCATTCACAAGTCGGCCTCACTGCTTTCATCTCTCTGCCCAACTTTACGTGTACCTGCTGCTGCTACTGACGCAGACCTAAAGCAGCAATTTGACGTCCCAAAATCCTGCCGCGTCCCACCATAAACATGCTGCAGATTATTCTGGCGCCAGGAAAACGTTCACTCATTGCAATTCTGCGTCGTTCACATGTTATTCGTTTTGTAATTGTGTGGACACACACACATAGTCTATTTAAGACCTACATCTGTGTCCTCTAGATGATGTGGATGCTTAACCTATTCGTGTCTAGTTGCAACAGTTCTTACGGCTCGCAGGTATTATTACGTGAAGCTTTTCAGCGAAGTTGAATCCTATATGTGAACAGATATTAGAAAATGACTGCCTTATGGCGTCTCTTTATTACTTGTCATCCAAAGGTATAATCCTTTATTTGTGCTTACGGCTCTTCGCGAGGCTGAGGTTAAAGCAACGCTTGGCATACTATGTTTAGTACATTCTTAACCTTTTATATGTCCAAAGAAATGTTTCATAAACGAAATCGTGGTTGATTTAACGCTTTGGAGCTTATTTTGGAAACATTTGTGTATTATGCCCTTCGTCGTATATGTGCACGTGGAAACATATTCAGAAGATGAGGGCCGTGCAACAACATGACTAGATGAAAGTGGAATACTGGGGTAGTCAGGAAAAGAAGGTCAAGTGGAAGACGTAATTACAGGTATACAGAAGAAGTAGTAGTGGGGCAAGTAGCCAGGCGAGTGGATGCCAGTTGGATCAAGAAAGTTCTTTCGTAAATCCCAAAAAGTTCTAAGGGACGACGACCTAACGGAAAACGCGAAGTAACAGCGTAGGTGCGTGTGGCTGAAAACCCTTATACAGACTATCGTAGTACAGTCTGCTAAGTAAAATAGTGATCATGTTAATCAGTAGAAAAAATTGACAACAAACTAAATGCAATTACGGTTAATTCATCCTGTCACCCGCAGCGTCGATAATTGCTTGGCCTCTCCGAAGCATGCTTGAAACAAAGTTTTCCGCGTATTCACGCGGAAGAGACCTCAAGATCTTCACTTTGAAACAGATGTCGACGCATTTTATTTCCGTAAGGCCACACATTTTCAATAGTGTCAGGCGAGGGCCAATCCAGTACCTCCAGTACCTGCACAACTTTTCTCCTTTTGCTAGTTGCTGCAAATTCTGATGCGGTCCTTCGGACCATTGCCCTCCTGCAGTATCCACTCTTCATTTTTTCGATGACCCAACGTTCGGCATAAAATATCTTTGATAAATTTGTAACATCTTGTATGCACTTAAACTGTCGCTAAACACGTGCAGATATGTCAAGAATTCAAAGTAAACAAACGCTTTATGGATACTGCATGAAGGACAAAGGTTTACTCTAGTGGACTGCGCAAGAACTAAGACTATCTTTTGTACCATATGTGTGTAATGCCGACAACAATCTTTCTTAACACACTGTCATGAAGTCTGGAGAGATTTTTACTCAGGAGTTGGCGCAGAACGGCTGATTATAATCTTTTTGTATGTGACTATATTTAGTTTATTAAATATTACATAGTCACCCACTTCTTGCTGTTTAGTTCCACTAAAACATTCCCGAAAAACATTACATGTATGTCAATATTTTGATGGTCAGCAATTGCAGTCCAATATCGTATGCACACTTTGTTTTCTGAGGATAAATGTATGTGATCGTCAAGATTCCAGGAAACATGGCGCCACCGATGTAACAGATAGCATGGGTGTTGATTCTTGGGGATTAGCTTGATGTCAAGTGACAAAAAGCTTCATGCGGAACCGCAGTTATGTTGTACCTGCATTGCGCCAGTTTCTAGTCGTTTTTGGTACTAAGTGTAAGCACATTTAGTTTCTGCAAGGATATAGGGTATTCGTACAAAAACTTGTCTATTGGCTGCTTCAACAGCTTCACCTTCGACCGATACAGAAAATGCCCATATAAGGTGTACAGAGACGATGTTCCGTAACCAGCTGATTACGCGACTGACTCTCTGATAAGATAAAACAACACTCCGTCGTTTCGCTTCTCGCCTGTGCTGCCACGTGTCCACCAGATCTGAATCTGCTGTACAGACACTCATTTCTTTCGCATTTTTAAGCTCCTACAGGATCCGTATTGCAAAACGCAAATATGCTAGCATGTTTCGGGTAGCTTCTTAACTTCGGTGTGAGGTGTGAAAGTATGGAGGCTGGATTACAGGATTACATGCTCAATCATATCGCGTCTGCTGTGTAGGCGTATACTTTATTAAACTTTCAGTAATCTGGCAGTTAATACGAAATAAAAAGTAGCTACAGTAAAGGAATCCACTACGGTCTATTTCCCAGTAACTCCGTAGTGAATTTAGAATGTAATGAAGTAATCAGAAATCAGGCAAAACTTCGCAACATGATAGGCATTTGCAAACAGTTTTGATTACCACCGCAGTTATTTTCGCAAGTAGGTTGTGCGGTAGAAGATTAACCTTTCCAAGTGTTTCTCAGGTGCCAGATATTACTAAAAAAAAACTCCAAAATATTGCAAAGACATATCTAATTATAATTTTTAGCCAGATTAGCATACTGTAATTGCAGTACTTCACATTTCACTTTCGTATTAGTTGCCTTTTTATGATTGTCGTCTCTGCCGGACCCTGAAGTCAAATGCGGCAAGATGGAAGTTCTATAAAATAATTCACATTAACTCTTCGAAAGGCTTTTTATGTCTTGCGCTTATCGAAACCATAAGCTATTTGTTTATGTTCAGTTCGGGAAGATCTGTGGAAACACCTAGCGATAATCTAATCCGAGAAAAAATTGGGGGTATAGAATAACATGACTGCGTCATGATGAACTCTGGAATACTATTATACTGCTAAAAGCAATTGGATCGTTAGTCAAGATGTAATACACTTTGTGGAGGGTGAGTTCGTTTTGGAACTGTCCAGCGCCTGAGAAGCATTTAGACAATTTTTACGTGGGAGATCTGTAGTCAGTTCGCCGTCAGGTCATTCTCGTATGCATAGAATAGGTTACTGGCGCCCAGAGAGAGCTCAAGTACTGGAGCTCCCAAGAGTCGACGGTTTTTCCGTGCTAACTTTATTTAATCCGTGTGATACGTCAGTAACCAGCTTTATCTGTGTCATAGAGCACCGTTGGTTACAGAATAGTAGCTAAATCGTAGTGTAAAGTAGTAAACACAGCGGGAGTTTGGAGAAGTGTATTCTCGGGATCGTGGACTCAATTTTAAGTAATGGTTGGCGTTCTGAGAGGATAGTGTGGTCATCAGTGTGCCACTATGATCGGATACGATTGTTAAATGTTGGTCACAGGCCTGCGGAATAGAGAAGAAAGCACAACTCAGCAGCAGCGAACTTGCAGATAGCGGCGGGACGTAGCAACAAAATCACAAATTCCTCACAGATGAAGCGGGAGCTTGGTGTATCCCGACATTGAACGGCGCAACATCGTGAATGTAGCAACACGCCGTGATTTGGTTTTGAGCCTGACAGCTAACGCATTTACGACTAGAGACCGCAGAATCACAGCGCGTCTGTGCGGATATGTTTCAAGGCCATTGATGCAAGGCCACAAGTTGCACAGAAATCGGTGTTGCTAGACGTATGAACCACCGCATCATAATGAGTCATGGCTAGGAGGCGAAGGGACGAATCCGTCAGACTTAGTGTTCTGCGTTGAGAGGACGGCATGCAGCAAGCGAGTGCGGGGCTACCTTGTTTCCCTGACACGACTGGTATTCGCGTGAAGATTCATTGCAGCTAGGCCAGCATTCAAGTGCGTTTAGATAGCCGTATTGTTCCTGAGGAGTGACAATCAGCATTTTCACTCCGGAAGGCATAAATAAACGTTACGGAATCAGTGTGATACATATTCTCAACAATTTGGCGTTTGCAATAGCCGACGGTGCTTTAGGAGACAATAATTACTCTTCTGTTTTAGTCTTTGGAGTCCGGCAAAAGGATAGTTGTCTTTTGTTTTGAGTGATGTGGACAAGGATTTCAAGTAACATAGATCATTGCATTCCAATGCACAAATTGTGGCAGTAATTGTATTCATGATAATGATCTTATCTTGGCGTAGCTCACCTGTTTCTCGATTAGTTTTGAGTCGTAATACAGTACCGGTGGAAAGTTCCTGCGTTTCGTTGTTTCTAACAGATGTACAACACATGTTTTTAATAGCAAACAGCATTCACATGCTACCCAAATAACATTAGACGACATGGATATTATAAGTATTCTGGAAGCAAATGTGATGTAAAAAAAAAATATGTGCAAAACCCTGGTCGGGTATGGGGAATGCATGAAGGCTGTAATCCTATCAGTTCAATAATAATACTATGGACAACAGAAACCTAAGAGATTTGTACGTTAACATCTTTACCATTTTCTGGAATTCTGTTAATAGTAATCCACAGACTGGAGTAGAAAGAACGTTGAAAAGACAAGCAAAAGAAGCTGTATATAAAGCTTAATTTCGAAGAGCCCACTAAATAAAACTCGCAAGCAAGCGTATTTTGACTTTTGTTTGTGCATTCGCCAGCGTAGAATTGAAATTAGCCTTTGACGCAGCGCGGACTGGACTCCGGAACAAAAGCAGCGAGAGCAGTCTCCGCCAACGGCCTATGGTTTCCCTCGCCCCTAACAAGGTTACGCGCCCGCCGCCGTTATACAACGTCTGACCCCCGACCCAGCGTGCATTCAGACCACTGCACTCTGCGGAAAGACGCCGCACCGCAGCGGTTCGTCATTGAAGTTCGGGAGCATAAACACCGTCTGCTGCTACTGTTACAGCCCTTTTATCCTGCCGGCAAACACCCATGTTTCTAAAGTTTTGAAACTACTTTTACGCCGTTACGACCACTCTTTCGGACTGTCGAAAAGACAAATTATGAGCGATCGTTTGACTTTCTGCAGTGCGAAGTAGCTAAGTCGAGATCCTTAGACACCCTTGTACTTGGCTGTCGACTGTGAGGCAGAGAATCCTCTTGGTGGACAAAATTTTCGTCATTCTTTTTCTAACTAGGGACGGAGAGGTAATAGCAAAAATTGGCTGAGTACAGACTATACACCAATTTGAGAGTTGCACTCGAAACGTCATCGCAGAGTATCATGTGACACGCCCGTCGTATGTGCTGTACTACCCACCTTTTGCTGTTAGAAAGGATTAATCTCTCTGCTGGCGCCGGATTTCATTCGCCCTCTCTGTTTAGCACTGGCAACAACATAAAGGCGGCGATAGAGTTCATACGGACTGATTCGCTGATTGCAAGATCTAGTTACACTTTCGACATTTGACATACGAGATGCCAAAAGGGGGAGTTACAAAGCAGCGAGTCTGACGAGGAGAGAGAGAGAGAGAGAGAGAGAGAGAGAGAGAGAGAGAGAGAGACTGGAACTGGCGAGGCACTGCCCCCGGGATTCCAAGACATTCGAGAATGTTTTAATCTCAAGTTGAAATCTGATAACAAATGACAAAAAAAAATTTCGTGTAGTATAATTGCAGATTCACAAATTTGGATTTTTCCATGTACTTGTACCGTGAAACCTTGCTTCTTGCCAAACTTCATGATTGAAGGTCAACGGGAGGTATTGGATTGCGTTGCCTTCGAAGCTTAAAATTTGTACATGTGACACGCCCGTCGTATGTGCTGTACTACCCACCTTTTGCTGTTAGAAAGGATTAATCTCTCTGCTGGCGCCGGATTTCATTCGCCCTCTCTGTTTAGCACTGGCAACAACATAAAGGCGGCGATAGAGTTCATACGGACTGATTCGCTGATTGCAAGATGTAGTTACACTTTCGACATTTGACATACGAGATGCCAAAAGGGGGAGTTACAAAGCAGCGAGTCTGACGAGGAGAGAGAGAGAGAGAGAGAGAGAGAGAGAGAGAGACTGGAACTGGCGAGGCACTGCCCCCGGGATTCCAAGACATTCGAGAATGTTTTAATCTCAAGTTGAAATCTGATAACAAATGACAAAAAAAAATTTCGTGTAGTATAATTGCAGATTCACAAATTTGGATTTTTCCATGTACTTGTACCGTGAAACCTTGCTTCTTGCCAAACTTCATGATTGAAGGTCAACGGGAGGTATTGGATTGCGTTGCCTTCGAAGCTTAAAATTTGTACACCGCCAAGAGACCATAGACCTTAATATGTGATTTGAATTTGATACGCCTACTTGCTCTCGAGAAAAAGGGCTCTTAGACAGCGGAGCGATCCTGTAAGGATTCTATTGTTACATTTTGAAGCACGGAACCCAAATATATAAAACATGTGGACTTTCGCGAATGACATTTTAACATCAGTGCAACGTTAAACAAGGAGGTTCAAATTTAATCACATTGCATCCTTGAGCCAAACATGTTTTCTTCACCTTCCGTCCCAGAATATGGTCATCTCAGACTAAGAAACTGAAATTTGCGCTGTCCATTTCTCTTTTGTTTGAACACAATGTGCACTAAAACTTTCCTGCTGCATTTCTGTGCGTATGCAGTGTCTCACTTGTTTGCACTTCGTTATATACCTGTAAATATTATAGAAGGCCCGATAATGAACCAAGTAATCCAGTCTATAGCTTGTCGAGTAATTGACTCGTTCAAAACAATTTTTTCAGACCAGTCTTTATTTCAAATTAATATTTAAGATTTCTTAACAAAAACGTTTTTTTATCCTTTTCAAGTTCATTCCGTCTTTTAATGCAGTTACAGAAGGATGTATACAAAGGGTACTAAGAAAGTTATTTATTTCATTTTTTCGGAGTAGTTCCCGACTCATTGAATGCACCTCTCAATCGTCCGAAACGAGCCCCTAAACTATTTCCCCCAGGTTTGTGTAGGGAGTAAAGCACACTCGTTGTCCCAAGCGCTCAGGAGGTGAAAACTCCACTCATTTCATCTTCATTTTCACTTGCGAGAACAGTGCAAATTCACATGGAACAAGGTCTGGACTAAGGAGGGTGCTCAAGAAGTTCCAGTCCTGTACCCCGCAAATATTCTGTGCATGCTTTGGCGCTCTGAGCCGCAGCGTTGTGACGGAGGAATCAAGCGTCCATTCTAGTCTTCGGATGCAGGCTCTTCAAAGATTGGGTGACGTGAGCAGGCGCTGCTCAGTGTATCACTTAGCCATGACTGTCTTCTGTGTGACCAAAACAACATGGTCTGTAATTCCACTCTATATGAAAGAAAAAAGCTACCATGTTCTTGTTTACTGATCGGGATTTTATGACCGCTACGGGTACACCGTCATCTTCAAAGACTCAGACTTTGTCAGAGTCTGTAGTGGCCACAAATCAGAGTGCAAGAGTCATTTCGTCGAAGCACTACTCTCAAGTTTAAACCACACGCGGAGTTGCACCGCAAAACTGTCCGAATCTCATTTGTGACCACGGTTCCATAGCAAGCACTTCGAACCATCCCTGCTAGTGAACGACTGCACCCACAGATTTGGCGCAGTGGCTACGAGGTGCATTCAAATTCTAAGGCCTCCGATTTTTTTCTCCGGACTGGAAAGAGATAGAAACATGCGCATTGTTTTAAAATGAGGCCGCGTTCATTGTCAATACGCCCCAGAGATGGCAGCACCGTACGGCAGATGGAATTTTACCGCCAGCGGCAAGAATGAGAACAGTTTTAAATACTTAAAATGGCGACGTTTTCCTTACTTGAACAGCGTGCAATCATTCGTTTTCTGAATTTGCGTGGTGTGAAACCAGTTGAAATTCATCGACAGTTGAAGGAGACATGTGGTGATGGAGTTATGGATGTGTCGAAAGTGCGTTCGTGGGTGCGACAGTTCAATGAAGGCAGAACATCGTGTGACAATAAACCGAAACAACCTCGGGCTTGCACAAGCCGGCCTGACGATATGATCAAGAAAGTGGAGAGAATTGTTTTGGGGGATCGCCGAATGACTGTTGAACATATCGCCTCCAGAGTTGGCATTTCTGTGGGTTCTGTGCACACAATCCTGCATGACGACCTGAAAATGCGAAAAGTGTCCAGGTGGGTGCCACGAATGCTGACGGACGACCACACGGCTGCCCGTGTGGCATGTTGCCAAGCAATGTTGACGCGCAACGACAGCACGAATGGGACTTTCTTTTCGTCGGTTGCGACAATGGATGAGACGTGGATGCCATTTTTCAATCCAGAAACAAAGCGCCAGTCAGCTCAATGGAAGCATACAGATTCACCGCCACCAAAAAAATTTCGGGTAACCGCCAGTGCCGAAAAAATGGTGGTGTCCATGTTCTGGGACAGCGAGGGCGTAATCCTTACCCATTGCGTTCCAAAGGGCACTACGGTAACAGGTGCATCGTACGAAAATGTTTTGAAGAACAAATTCCTTCCTGCACTGCAACAAAAACGTCCGGGAAGGGCTGGGGCTGCGCGTGTGCTGTTTCACCAAGACAACGCACCCGCACATCGAGCTAACGTTACGCAACAGCTTCTTCGTGATAACAACTTTGAAGTGATTCCTCATGCTCCCTACTCACCTGACCTGGCTGCTAGTGACTTTTGGCTTTTTCCAACAATGAAAGACACTCTCCGTGGCCGCACATTCACCAGCCGTGCTGCTATTGCCTCAGTGATTTTCCAGTGGTCAAAACAGACTCCTAAAGAAGCCTTCGCCGCTGCCATGGAATCATGGCGTCAGCGTTGTGAAAAATGTGTACGTCTGCAGGGCGATTACGTCGAGAAGTAACGCCAGTTTCATCGATTTCGGGTGAGTAGTTAATTAGAAAAAAAATCGGAGGCCTTAGAACTTGAATACACCTCGTACAATGCAAGTATGAAGTATTCTCAGAACACAGCAACAATAAGCCCTTGCGACTTATTGTTGTGTCTTATTGCAAAATTTTCCTAGTACCCTTTGTGTTTACTTAAATATTGAACTGCAGTGACAAATATATAAAGGTAAAAAATCGCCTGTTCTCAATGTGGGTTTCCCTAAATGCTAACATCTTTGGCATTTCACATTTGCTTTGGAGTGGTTTCTGGAAATAACTTTTAACGAACAACGACCATTTCGATCTCCTTCCCCATCCTCGTGCAACTGAGCTTGGGTTCTTTATTGCGAACGAGGATTGTATACGATGTTAAATTTTTCAGCCTTCCTTTCATTCCTGAATAACCGTATTTACATCAGCAGTCCATTTTACTTTTAGCTGTGTAAAGTGGGTAGTTTCTCCAATTTTTAACCCAAAACGCATAGTCTGTCGAAATCATATTCAGTACATCTTAATTATTGGTCAATAATTTCCCGGAGCCATTGTCATTTAATAGAATCATGATAAAATAGAATCATGATATTAAGAGTTATCATTGATCACATTGTTTGAAAAAAAAAAAAACCTCACAAATTGACAAATTTGTTTCATTACCATAAAGGGTGTCCCAGGAATGGTCAGTATTCGTGAATATGACAGGAACGATCATTCGAAGAAAAAAAGACTATTAAATGTGGGCTCTAAAATGGATATCTTAAGAGCTACAGGAATTTGTTCAGTACAAGAGATGTTTCCCCGTAGCGAAGATGAATACCTCGTAGCTCTTAAAGAGCCCATGGTTACTAGACTTTTTGCTTCGAATTATCTTTCCTGTCAAATCCCTGAATATTGACTATTCCTCCAGGCACACACTGAATATACGTACTCGTGTTGAATTTGTATCACACAGAATGAACATTTATGTCGGTTATAGCTGTACAGAATGAATGCGACAGTGGAAGTTTGGACTGGCAATGGATGTTTGATAAGCTTTTCAGTTCCTGACGATAGTGACTTTTCGACATAGCGTGTCATATACGGGATAAATTAACGCGTAACATCAGCATCGCGATTCATCTTACGGTGTTGAAGAGACACACCATTTTCGTGGACTCGTACATTCTCTGTTGTTGGGTCCCCCTCCTCCCCCCCCCCCCCCCCCAATTTGTCGTTTTCAGTAATTTGTATTTCCGTGCTCTTGCAAATGTTTGCGTATTTACTTGTGGGTCTACCAACAGGTATAACACAAATAGTCTTGGGAGATATTTTATCCTCATTGCAAAGCGCAGAGTTGCCTTACGAAACGCCAACACGTCATGTGTGCACAATGGGTAACAGAAAGAAACGAAAAGAAACAAAAATTGGTTATTTGGCGTTTGATTCCCAAGAACTACTGCGACGCGTGATATGAGCGTGACAAATCATTAATGCTTTCGAAGCTTGGTTAAAAGCAGTGGAAAAAGTGATTCGCTACTATCATCACACTAGTCATTCATGGTCATCCTTTGTACTTCCATTGCCGTATAAAGTCCACCTTTTGAGTTTTAGATTATTCGCGGACTTCTGCTTTATTCGTTACGTCAGCGTCTCGGCCTTCTTGGGTCCAGAAAAGAACGTGTTTGGTCCATGTGCCGGCCATTCGCCTGATCATATGCCCCTCCTACCTCCATTTCATGACATAATTTCGCCCTCCACTCAAGCCCGTCCTCTGATCAATTTGTTCCTTTTTCTGTCTCTCCTAGCTATCCCGAACATGTATCTCTCGACAATCTGTTAAGCAACCCTCAGCCACTGAAAGCCCACGTGTCACTGTCATAAATCCATATAGGTAATCCTCAGAGGTACGTGGAAGCTGAAAACTCTATTTAGTTTACCGCTCGTATGTACTCTTCCGTTATTTATTTTACTCACCATGCAGCCATTGTCTTCAACTCTCCTAAATTCAAAAATATCTCTGTCTTCACTCTTTAAGTTCGTTTTATTTTCGTGACTACGTTGTTGTTGTATACCACTTCTGGGACTTGCATTTCTTCCTTAAAGAGTTAACGAGCGATTTTTTAGTGTGCTCATATAATTCTTTCGTGAGTGAAAGCAGTCTATATGGTTAGGAGACAGTGTGATTTCTCTTGTGTAATTTTGCTATCGTAGACTGAAATGGCCCGAAGTCTAAAACATTTAGATACCCTTGAGGGCGTTGAGATACAGTGACGATTGTAGATCAAAGTCCGCCGCTCGTGGTCTCGCGGTAGCGTTCTCGCTTCCCGAGCACGGGGTCCCGGGTTCGATTCCCGGCGGGGTCAGGGATTTTCACCTGCCTCGAGATGACTGGGTGTTTGTGTTGTCCTCATCATTTCATCATCATCCAGGAAAGTGGCGAAATTGGACTGAGCGAAGGTTGGGAAATTGTACGGGCGCTGATAACCACGCAGTAGAGCGCCCCACAAACTAAACATCATCATCATCATCATGTAGATCAAAGTAATGCACTTACTTCACTGTATTAGTTTTACTAGGGTCATGGGGTTTACTGCTTCCCTTCCTGACCATTCCTGATAGATATTCAATAAGTTTATAAATCGAGCGTTGGAAATAGCCTGTAAAGCGACTTTTCTGTCTCCACATATATCGCGCTTTAGACGGTGGGACGAGACACGAACATCAGGAGATTTTAATAATGTTTTCATCGTTCAAATTGCAATTGATAGAGGAAGTGGAGGCGGTAATAATGCGCCATGACATGCACAGTTGATTGCGGAGCTTTAGCGTGCGAAGGATGTGAAGCACACAACAGATTGATATCAGTCTCTCATATTTACGTAAATGTAAATGAACCGCGCAATACAATTTGCGTCTCCTAGGAGTTAGGCACGGAAAGAATTGAGAACGACAAAGGCGGTATATGTTAACAAAATAGACAAAGCTACGACGTGGTGTGATGAGCACCACACCACACGCGAGGGCGACATGTGCAGTGGCAGCGAACTTTATTTTTAACTCACGAGCGCCCGGTGGCCCTTTTGTTAGTTTCCCCCGCATGCCTGCTGACGATTTACGACTTGATTTATTTCGGCATGTGGCTGGCGCGTAGCGAGTGGCGACAAGGATGCGAGTGTGCCACACCTCCTGTGATACGAACTCATAAGTACTTCCCGTGGCTACTGCGGCTTGAGTAACTTACACTGCTCGTTTTTAGGTATCCAGGACATTTGGTTCCGCAACGTTTAACATTCCGTTTATTTCAGTGATTATGAGTAATAGCTTGGGCTGTGTCATCCTGGCACTGAATTTGACGGAAATGTGTGCAGACGCTTTATTTCTGAAGTTACTGAAAACATAAATGAGAATTGCTAGGTGAAGGTCTTGACTCTATTCGGTGCCGATGCACCCCAAACGGTGTGACCGTTTTAAAGCAGCCCAAATTAACGCCCTATTCCGTGAGGCACTCGCGCATTGCAACAGTAGCATCACATATTTTAGTATACTCCTGTAAGTAGCGTTTTTCGATAGTGATGAAAGTGCTACCATGTGGATGTAATGTTTTGACACGCTGTGCGAAGAGTTTTATACAGGTGAGTTCTACTTTTGAAAGAAACTTGATTTGTAAATGTTTTGTTCTATTGTGTAAAATTAACCTATAGTTCCCAGTTCTGTCGTATTATATATTGTGAAACACAAATTGCTAGAACAGGTGCGCGATAGCTAGTTTACACTAAAGACTACTACATGTATCAGATATAAAACTGTGCAGACGTATAATGACCAAATATCATCTCGTTTTTTGCACCAAAGAAAGTTACAGAGAATTAAAGTGGACAGTGGGTATGGTTTCAGAAAAGTCATTTGTCGTACGAAAGTGGGGACTAAGAGTTCACGTCATGTAAGACGTAGGTTCAGGAACTGCCGCCGCAATAATTAAAACGCCCGCTGTACTCCTTGCGAAATAAACACACACAAATTGTGAATTGTTTCCTGATTAATTATGACACTTCCCTCATGCATGCAACACTCACTGTGTCCTTCCATTGTCAGAGGCCTGCGCCGTATTCTTAGCTCAATAACTGAATTAGAAGTCATCACGTGGAGGACAGAGAGAGCTACACCTGCTTCTCTGTGAAACTAGAATGCAGTGACGAGTTTTGAATTACTATCTTAGATGATTCTTTCTAGAACAACCTTGTAGGTATGCAGTATAGATTACTACAAGGGACATTGAAATGAAACCCGGTCACTAGTGTAAAGCAACGGTAATAATTTTATTTACTCAAAAATGTAGTTATACACAGTACACATACTCAAAACTAGCCGGTCGATTCCATTCTTGAATCCGTTGCGAATCGATGTTCGCGAATAGCTTTTTTAGAGGGCCATACACATAAAAGTCACACGGTGAAAGGTCGGGACTGTACGGTGGATGATACAGCGTTTCCCGCCGATACTGCTGCAGTGTCGTCTTCACCGCATTGGCCGTGTATGGGCGGGCATAATCATGCAGGAGGATAACGCCATTGGACAACAGACCTCGGCGTTTCGACTTGATGGTTCGTCAAAGGCTCTGTAAAGTGGCTCGATAACGGTGGGCATTGATGGCGGTTCCCCGTTCCAGGAACTCGACAAGCAGTGGGGCCCTTGTGGTGAAAAAAAAGGACATCATGACCTTACCAGAACTGGTGTGCACGGCCTTTGATTTCTTTGGAGGCGGTGAAGTCGCATGTTTCCACTGCTTGCTCTGGCGCTTGCTTTCCGGTTCAGAATGGTGACACCATGTTTCTTCACCTGCGACAGTACGCGACAGAAAGCCGCATTCTCCCTCGTGATAACGTTACAGATGACTCAAAGACAGCACCATTAGAGTATTGCGCTGTTCGGCGGTCAGTTGGTGGGGAACCCTCTGCGTACAGACTTTTCGAAAGTTCAGGTGTGATGCATTATGGTGTGGGCGGTGCCCAGCCTATTACCCAGTAACCGATGGATCTCGATAACGGTTATTTTGCGGTAGTCCAAGGCAGCATTCACTTCCACAACCATTTCCGGTGCGAGGACACGATGAGCGTGTCCAGGACGAACATCGTCTTCCAGTGAGTCGCGCCCCTCAAGGAATCGTTTGCGCCATTCCACAACACTTGAACGACTCAGACTGTACTCGCCGTACACAGCATTCGTCGGTAGATACATTTCACGGCCTCCAACTTCCTCCGGCGCAAAAATCAAATCTCTCCTCTTTGTTCCTGCTTACTCGCCTGCATGTTCAGTAGTGGACGATAACTTGTGTGACCACCTTCTCTTCAGCATGAGACCGCACTGGCGCTATGCAACATCAAATGGTGTGCACGCGTCACTCTCTTACCAATAGATAGCGCCACCATACCCGCAGTTACTTGGTGCCACATGTAAGGCAAAGGTAGACGCACTGTCCAGGTTCCATTTCAATGAACCTCATTATTTATTTTCAGCAATGCCCTTGTATGTAGTATGTACGTGTTCGCAAACGTTTTCTGTCATTGCTTTATGTTTGTAGCTGAATCCTAATGTTAACTAAGGAATTTAAGTAGTTTCGTGACTGCACTACAACTGACGTAAAATTACTGCAAATAATAATAAGATGGAGTGTACATACCAATAAATGCTGGATATGAAAGTCATTATTTATAATGTCATCGTTGGTTTTAAAAAAAAGCCATTAATACACGTTTTGGCGAAATTACACTTCATCTTAAGACTTCAGATCATTGTATGATGCTGTTTTTGTTATTTGTGACTATGTAGAAGATGACGAAAGTGGCCCTTGAAAGCATTTATTTTCACTTTTTTGAATGCAGAAATTTTTGCTCACTATTGACGTACGCTGAGCAGTCTTACTAGATTGTTTTTTGATAAAAGTTACGTTTTTTTATAGCGTGCCTAACACAGCATATTTCTTTATACCGTGCTGAAACGGCTAAGTCAAGGTTTACTTATGTTAGTATTATTGTAAAGCCATTTGGTGTAGAAGGCATCAGGGTCGTGAAGGAAGAGGAGTTGTTCCATTGAATGTTGATACGCGCACATTGTATCTTAGTCACGTAATGCCGTGAGCGAGCGCCTGGATGGCCCTGAAAGAATAATCGAAGACTGCTGGGGTCACAGCTCGGCTTCTTCACGGACGTAGGTGCTGCGAAAAATTGTCAGATGTCTTAGTTTCACAAATTACTGCCTTTGCAGCTTGTTTCTCTAGAGGAAAGTCTTCCACTTTAATGGCACTAGCATGTAATATATCCAGTGTCCTAAATTGCTCATGTGAAAGGCAATAGGTGGTGTCATGTAACGAGGTATTAGACAACGATGTCATATTCAAACAGGTTTGTAAAATTTTGTGAATACTAGTGTCATCATTAATAAATTATGTGACTTTCGGTGATAGGCTCTTTTGTATCCTATCTCCAGGATTGATGAAATTCACTCCCGTTTCGCACGGACGTGTCAGCAACACATTTGAGTGACTTTTACGCCACTCAGACGTACCATTATAAGTATACACTATAACTTTTTTGCAGTATTGTTAACTAATATAAAAAATCTGGAGTAACCTCAGAAGTTGTTTCACGAGAGTTGGGGGGGGGGGGGGTGCAATTTTACACATTCCTCTTGACGTGTCTCGTTTATAACGCCGCAAAGTATAAAATGAATTGCTCCCAGGATAGCGTGATTAAATTGTAAACCGATTTCAATAAGTATCTGAAACGGCGAAATGTTAACCCAGAATTTCTGTTGTCGAATATTTGTAGAAAACATCGTTCTTTTGAAACACAACTAGCTCTTTACTCACATGAAGTGCTGAGTGCTATCGACGAGGGATTTCAAATTGATATAGTTATTTCTGGATTTTCAGAAGGCTATTTACACAGTACGTCACAAGCGACTTGTAATCAAATTGCGTGCTTATGGAATTTCGTCTCAGTTATGCGACTGGAATCGTGATTTCCTGTCAGTGATGTCACAGTTCGTAGTAACTGACGGAGTCCTCAAGTAAAACATGTGATTCCTGGCGTTCCCCAAGGTAGTAGCCCTCTCCTATTCCTAGACTACAGAGACGATTTAGGAGATAAGCTGAGCAGCAGTCTTGGGTTGTTTGCAGATGATGCTGTCATGTAGCATCCAGCAACGTCATCAGAAGATCAAAACTAATTAAATAATGAAAAGTGGAACGTCATCCGCATGAGTGCTAAAAACAATCTGTGAAACTTCGATTACACGATAAATCAGTCATATCTAAAGGCTGTAAATTCAGCTAAATACCTAGAAATTACGGTTATGAACAACTTAAACTGGAAAGGACATACAGAAAATGTTGGATTGGATTAACGGAGTACATCAAGGAGGTTCAAAGAAGAGGGGGCTCGTTTTGCATTATCGCGGTATAGCGGAGAGTGTGTCACGGACATATGATACAGGAGTTCGGGCGGACATCATTAAAACAAAGGCGTTTCTCGTTGGCGGAGGCATCTTCTCACGAAATTTCAATCACCAACCTTATCCTTAGAATGCGAAAATATTTTGCTGACGCCGACCTACATAGTGAGAAACGGTCATCATAATAAATAAGGGAAATCAGAGTTCGTACGGAAAGATATAGGTGCGAATTTTCTCGCGCGCTTTTCGGGACTGGGATAATAGAGAATTATTGTGAAGGTGGTTCGATGAACCCTCTGCCAGGCACGTAAATGTGTTCTGCAGAGAAGCCAAGTAGATGTAGAATGTTGCTTTTACAAGGACGTTGCTAGTTTCTGTGGATATCCCTATAGTCCGTAACATTTGTTGTGCAGACGTCAAACGAAAGTGGAAGCAGAAGTACTGCCGTTGCTTGTGAGTATTACGGTTCAGGCAGAGTTGTACTTCGTATCTGAAACAATCTCGGTGAAACATTGTATTTACTGCATTAAATCTGTCTGAAATGTACACAGGCCGTGAATATTCAGTCATTGTGCGTTTGACACTTTCCGATGGGACGGTGCGCTTCTATTTTACCCTTAGTTGAGTAGGTAATGTACGCCACAGGCCTGAAAAATAGTTTGAAAGTGCTTGTGCGTAGATACCTGTGACGGAAATTAAGCAGTGTGTTCTAAAACTACATCTGCACGCCAATCGCCATAGTGTAAGCGCAATCGGAGTGTGGGTCACACACTAAACACGCCGTGCTTCCTGAAGTGTTAAACGTCGATTAGAATCAGTAGTTGCGAGTAAAACATTTCCTTTGACTCTGATGGAAGAGTTATACCAGGCGTTTTGCATTCGACCTGGAGAATTGCCGTTGCTTGTCAGTCTGTGTTAGTATCCGGGCGTGACTTTGCTTCCGTAGGAAGCAGTTACATTGGTGAACCAACCCAATGCTTTGGTAATGCTACAGAGGTAGGCGACCGCATGTTGGTCGAATTGCGGCTCATTGGTGCAGCACAATCTTGACAAAGCGCTATGCGGGCAACAAGGCTGCTGTTGGGATAATGGAAGGCAGCGGGTCAGGCAATTCCAGCTGTTGGCCGCCAGTTAACTACCACAGTAGAGGCCAGCTGCGCGCGTCTGGGCCGCCGCTTGACTCACTCGTGGGCCATCCCAGAATCCACCCCGTGACGTGGCCGGTTCCATGTCGACGAGATCAGGGATTTCCGCCGTAACAGTTGGATCCATGTGGCAGCTGAAGAAAATATGGAGTCAGTGCTAGTAAACCGTCACTGTGTCCGTTCGCGGTACAGACGGTACGGAGGGACGCTATAAACAGCAGCAGAATTTTTTATATATTGATTTTCTTAAAATATTGTATGCAAGTAGCTGGTCGCATCGCAAACATCTGTGCCGGGATGTGTGTTACTAGTGGCTTTCGCGACTAGCAAGGTTTATTACTCGTAAAGAACTAGGTAAATAATAATTTCTTCTGTACGTTTTAGCCAGTCATGTCAAACATGTTTCGCCAGAAATATCGTGGAATCAGTATGTTAAATGCGAACATATAGAGGTGAGCAGTTACAGACACAGGATGTATCTAGCCGTTACAACTTCGGTGGTGAAGCTAGATAATCTGGCGCTGTTGTATTGAGTTTCGTTGTTAGCTTTCGCTAGGCGTTGGTGCATATAAGAGCGCTCCCAAGTGGTGTTTCCCTAGTAATCAGCAGGAAACTACTACTGCACTTCAGATGTTATATTGATAGCTGTGAGGAGGAGGAAGGAGATAAGATAACGGAGCGAAACTTGCGAAAGACACTCACAGTTGTTGCTGCGTCGTTGTACCAGTTACATTCACACATCAGCTTAGATAAGATAATTTTGGCTAGCAAAAGAATGTTGCCTTAGCACTTCATTTGAGTCTGTGTTTCTCCTGTTCGAGAGTAAAGGACCGACATGCAACAAGTTTACTAATATAAATAAAATCGGTAAATACCGTGAGGAAATCTATCGTCAAAAGGGTAGTTTTACATCAATCATTTCTTACGCTATTATACAGAGTACGTCTAAAAATGTGCTAGGTACTTAAGTTTTAGTAATTACCACTGTACACACACACTCTCTCTCTCTCTCTCTCTCTCTCTCTCTCTCTCTCTCTCTCTCTCTCTCTCTCCCTCCCCCGCGCGCGCGCAGAGACAAGAACGCTCTGTACGTCAGAATCATACTTGCTCCCCTTCTAGCAGTAATTTGACATCAATCTGCTGTAGAATTATGGAACATGTTTTATACGTAAGAATTATTGCGTTTCTGGAGAAGTAAAATCTCCTCTATAAAAATGAACGTGGATTCCGCAAACAAACCCTGCGAAACTCAGCTGGCTCTGTTCCTCCATGAGATTCACTGCACCGTAGACACTGGCGCTCAGGTCGATGCCGTGTTCCTTGACTCCAGGAAGGCATTTGACACAGTCCCGCACTGGGAAAAGAAAGAACAAAATTGACAGATGTCATTTCCGGTGTACTCCAAGGAAGTATGATTGGACCATTACTGTTTACAATATATATATATATATATATATATAATCTGCTATATATGATCTAGCAGAAAGCGTCGTATGCTCTGTAAGGCCGATCTATAACAAAGTAGCAGCGCCAGAAAATAGTAACGATTTGTTGAATGATCTCCAGAGAAGTGGTGAGTGGTGCAGGCTCTGACAGCTGACCCTGAACGTAAATACTGCTAACACATTGCGCATACATAGGGAAAGAAATCCGCAACAGTATAGCTACACTATTGATGACACCATTAGGTGGCTTGCGGAGTATGATGTAGACGCCATATTTGGTGGGTTTTATATCACAACTTAACATCTTCTGGATGTGTCTTATTTCTAAGCACTGGCACATTGAGGATCTCTCGATGACGCGTCAATGCTACGACTGGTTGTAATAAAATGTGAAACTTCATATTGGTGGTTAAAGAATTTTCATATTTATTTTCGTGTTATAATTCGCGTATTGTAAAAGCACACAGTTTTGAGACAACCACACATTGAAGTTTCATCAAAAACGTGTCATTCTTGGTGGACTTTTTGTTTATAGTGTAGCCAGTTAGTAACATATTGACGATTAAAGCTTTCATTATATCGTAACATAAAATGCAAGCTCTTTTATTGCAGAAGTCCAGCGTAGGGCAGTTGGTAGAGGCGCCGTGAACAGGGGGTTCGCTCTTGCCGTATCCTGTTTATCTTTGCGTTTTGTAAAATGTTGCGGGACGTTCTTGTTTAGCTGATACAAATATTTTCCGTAATATTTGCTGTTAGGTAAATGTAAGTGTACTCTCTCTACCAGAAGGAGTTTGTCATTACGGATTGGACAGAGAACTTCCATTTGAAACATGTTCATGTATATTGAAGTTCTTCACGTATAGTATAGACAGGACAAAGTAACAAGCATATGGACAAGGGAGGAAATGTGCCTCTCGATAGAGTAACGTAGTAGTTTTATGGGTGTCTATTTTATTTTCGTGAACAGTGTTGTTTGCGTGCCATATATCAGCCGACAGCTGCCTCTGGAGATGGCTGCAATTGCAAATCGCGTAAACTAGCGCGTCCCGTATGACGCGGGCGCTGTGTCGCGTGAGGTAGGATTTCTCGTCCGCGTCCACATCAACGTTAGCTGCTTTGTCTCTTGTGGAGAGGGCTTAAGTAGAGAACCAGCGACAAGAGAGGGAGACGGGACAGGTGAGTAGAGAGTGTGAGCGCCGCGGCCGTTGCTGAGCAGGTCAGTGTCCTTGCGAGGCACTGGAGCGGCCGGCGGCGCAGCAGCAGCAGCCACGGAATGCGGCGCGCCCGGATCCCGCACTTCCTGGCGCAGCGCGGAGCGGGCCGTGACTCACGCCGGCGCGGCTCTGCGCGTCTGTGCCTGTGCCTGCGCCTGCTCGCCAGCCCGGCCGGCCTTTGTCTCCGGCCGAGGAACGCCACCGGCGATCGCGAATCCGGGAGGGAGCATTCGCCAGAGTCCACTGCCATTCGCTTGTATGCGTGGGTAGCACGAGCAGAGCGTGTCGACACCAGGAACGCTGTGGTGTTTCTTGGCGCTAATAATCTGCATACGGGACTCACTAGTAAATACAACACCATAAAAAACAGTTACGTCACGACGCAAAACTCAGGTACGCCGAAAGGATTACTTTGCATGGCGAACGCGTTGATCTGGAGGAAGCAGGCAAACTGACCAGCAACATAATCTGAAGAAAGGCTACCAGGTGCTCTGGTTACTAGCAGCTATACATTTATACTAAAATTGGATTTTATTAAGTACATGAAAGGAAGAGACTGTTAATAAACTGAGATTAGTGAAATGTAAATATAGAACATTCAAACTGTTACATGAACTACTTGATAAAATCTGCTATAATGTTTATTAGAGGGCAGATAGCATCGTCGCGGGAAAACTTTGACTTATTCGGATAAATATTACATAAAAACTCTAAAATAACGGTGATGCATCAGGCATGTAACTACAGCTACAGCTGCAACAGCGAGAATGATTCAGATCGTATGCATATTTTTAATTTTAATTATACTAGCGGATAGAAATTCGCAATTATTTACTTCCAAGGACATTTATTCTGCAGTTGCTTCTTAACAAAAGTCCGCAGCTCGTGGTCGTGCGGCAGCGTTCTCGCTTCCCACGCCCGGTTTCGATTCCCGGCGGGGTCAGGGATTTTCTCTGCCTCGTGATGACTGGGTGTTGTGTGATGTCCTTAGGTTAGTTAGGTTTAAGTAGTTCTAAGTTCTAGGGGACTGATGACCATAGATGTTAAGTCCCATAGTGCTCAGAGCCATTTGAACCAATCTTAACAAAAAGAAAGACAAACCTTGTTCTTATTCACTCCGTCCTCGCTTGATGGAAGCATCTAATGAATTCATCGCATTTTCACGTCCCCACTTTCTCTTGAGTGGTTCGACGATTTTCTACCAATCGTGCCTCCGGTGTTTGAGCTCTGGCTCCTACAGCACCTATGACATCTATATTCTATCAGAAAAATGCATCGTCTTGAGACCATTTCATCGCTCACGTATTTAGTGTCAATAACTAAAGTTAACTCGCAAAATAGCAGGCCAATGTTACCTGTCTTGCTCACTTTAATAACAGCAGCGAGGAGAGAAATGGTAAGGCATTTCTTTTTCGTTTGAACTGCCTATTTATAGTTTAAAGGAGTCGGGACAACAAATGGAGAAATAGATTAAAGGACTAGAAATGTTAGAATACCATAGTTAAAATCCCAGACTGGCAGCACTGTGTTATTTTTCGATCGGTCTGAGGCACCTTGCCACGGTTGGCACGGTTCCCCACTTAGGAGTTTCGAGTCCTCCTTTGGGTGTGTGTGAGTTGTCCTTAGCGTAAGTTAGTTCAAGGTAGATTAAGTAGTGTCTTAACCTAGGGACTGATGACCTCAGCAGTTTGGTCCCATAGGAACTTAACCACCAATCACCCAATCAATTTTCGATCGCTTCCCTAAATAGCCAGTGGCGAATAGCGGTGCTGTTGTTTCACAGTTCGCGTCCAATTCCTGCCAAAGTAATTCATCATGTTCTCTCTCTCTCTCTCTCTCTCTCTCTCTCTCTCTCTCTCTCTGTGTGTGTGTGTGTGTGTGTGTGTGTGTGTGTGTGTGTGTGTGTGTGTGTGTGTGTGTGTAAAATTTGAAACGATCTCATTCATCCAAAAGAGTAGAAAATTGCATAGCCAGTTTTTATCGGTATAGTGCATCATCTTCGGCTTGTCAGTTGCAACCTTAATTTACGCTACACGATACCATGTCACTTGCTCCATCTTCTAGTATTGGCAGGCGTTTACGTGTGTATAGGCAGGAAGAGTATCGATTCAGGGCGGCGTGACGCAGTCCTTGTGACGGCTCGGTAGCGGCGAGGGGGTTCCAAGAAGAGGAGCGCTGAATAAACATGAGGAGATGGTGCCGGCTGGCTGCCCGGGTCAGCACTGTTTTTTAATAGAAGGAATGGTCTCGGGGACAAAGTGGGCAGGGGTCATTTTCCGACGCCTGGCAACAATGTTTCCGTCGCCAAACAGGAACGCTTGGAAGTGGTAAATGGCTCCAGAAGAATATTCATTTATTTATTGACAAAAATAAATCTTTCTTTTCCACTGATTGTCTTGAAATGAAATAAACTAAAAAATTACACTTCTGTAACACGCACATGCGGCGTTACTCCTAGGACGCCGCCGCCCGATCTTCATGGCATGTCGTATTGTAATGTCGTGTAAACACTGTTATCTGTTCATCTCCTACATGTAAATGTATCATTTGTCATGTGATGAATAATCTAGCTACGGGGCAGATCGTGGAAGATGCTGTGCAAGAAGCTCGGAAAGTATTGGCTGTACTTAAGGTTCTTTGCAGTAGCACAGTGACGATCGTTTAAATACACTCCTGGAAATGGAAAAAAGAACACATTGACACCGGTGTGTCAGACCCACCATACTTGCTCCGGACACTGCGAGAGGGCTGTACAAGCAATGATCACACGCACGGCACAGCGGACACACCAGGAACCGCGGTGTTGGCCGTCGAATGGCGCTAGCTGCGCAGCATTTGTGCACCGCCGCCGTCAGTGTCAGCCAGTTTGCCGTGGCATACGGAGCTCCATCGCAGTCTTTAACACTGGTAGCATGCCGCGACAGCGTGGACGTGAACCGTATGTGCAGTTGACGGACTTTGAGCGAGGGCGTATAGTGGGCATGCGGGAGGCCGGGTGGACGTACCGCCGAATTGCTCAACACGTGGGGCGTGAGGTCTCCACAGTACATCGATGTTGTCGCCAGTGGTCGGCGGAAGGTGCACGTGCCCGTCGACCTGGGACCGGACCGCAGCGACGCACGGATGCACGCCAAGACCGTATGATCCTACGCAGTGCCGTAGGGGACCGCACCGCCACTTCCCAGCAAATTAGGGACACTGTTGCTCCTGGGGTATCGGCGAGGACCATTCGCAACCGTCTCCATGAAGCTGGGCTACGGTCCCGCACACCGTTAGGCCGTCTTCCGCTCACGCCCCAACATCGTGCAGCCCGCCTCCAGTGGTGTCGCGACAGGCGTGAATGGAGGGACGAATGGAGACGTGTCGTCTTCAGCGATGAGAGTCGCTTCTGCCTTGGTGCCAATGATGGTCGTATGCGTGTTTGGCGCCGTGCAGGTGAGCGCCACAATCAGGACTGCATACGACCGAGGCACACAGGGCCAACACCCGGCATCATGGTGTGGGGAGCGATCTCCTACACTGGCCGTACACCACTGGTGATCGTCGAGGGGACACTGAATAGTGCACGGTACATCCAAACCGTCATCGAACCCATCGTTCTACCATTCCTAGACCGGCAAGGGAACTTGCTGTTCCAACAGGACAATGCACGTCCGCATGTATCCCGTGCCACCCAACGTGCTCTAGAAGGTGTAAGTCAACTACCCTGGCCAGCAAGGTCTCCGGATCTGTCCCCCATTGAGCATGTTTGGGACTGGATGAAGCGTCGTCTCACGCGATCTGCACGTCCAGCACGAACGCTGGTCCAACTGAGGCGCCAGGTGGAAATGGCATGGCAAGCCGTTCCACAGGACTACATCCAGCATCTCTACGATCGTCTCCATGGGAGAATAGCAGCCTGCATTGCTGCGAAAGGTGGATATACACTGTACTAGTGCTGACATTGTGCATGCTCTGTTGCCTGTATCTATGTGCCTGTGGTTCTGTCAGTGTGATCATGTGATGTATCTGACCCCAGGAATGTGTCAATAAAGTTTCCCCTTCCTGGGACAATGAATTCACGGTGTTCTTATTTCAATTTCCAGGAGTGTACTTCCAAAAATCCACGAGTCCTATGACACCACCTCCAAACCAGTAATGAATCGCGTGACGTCTGATCCACGTGACAGCGTTGTCTGTCTTTCGTCCTCGGGTAATAAACAGCGTACGGGTAGACAAGAATGCGTGAATCGACGTAAGCGGGCGACATCCGTAACAATAGCGCCAAATTTGACGCACATAATACCAGATCTCTTCAGCCGACCCACGGTGTAGCCAGTGTTCGCTGTATCCTGAACGTTGCAGTCTACACATAAAAGTGAATCTGCAAGATGAATACTGTGGAGTCTCTCGAGTTACCTGTTTTCTGTTTACCGTGAAGCAGTACCAGGTCGAACGTACGTCTGAATCTAGCTTTACCGCTTTGACAGTCGCCATACTACGTTCCAGTGCACGGTAGGACACGTCAATTCGACGAAATTAGGCGAACGGCGACGAAGTAGTGTGCGATGTCACTGCCCGTTGGTAAGAGGGGGGAAGAACGTCCCTTAGGTAGCTATACTCCAGATAAAACTTCCCAAAGTACGAAAATACGAAAATGGTACTGGTATTCCAGCAAGCGCCAGAGCATCCGTCAGTAAGCCCATGAGGCTGATCGAGCATCGCCGCCAAAGCTTTGAGGTGCATACACTGTTCGAACATGAACGTTGGCAAGGTCAAGTCCGCTAAGCTCTTTAGGAAAAGTATGGAAACCGTATCGAACTTTAAATATCATTCCAGCGCTGACAAATGAACCGGATGCCGCCATGAGGTTCCGAGCTGTGTGTTTAGGCATCGGTAGCGTTTGCGGTACATGTGAAATTCGTGATGTCTGATAGACATTAATAAATTTGGTCCGTTGATGAAGTCCAGAAGCGCGGACACGGATGTGTTGCAAGAGACTCCGATAATTAAGAGATGTCGTCTGTGAAGTCGATACCAGGTTAGCGGATTTTATCGCACAGTGTGAATGGGTCGACGCTTGCAGGTGTCATCCCTGTTCCAATATTAAAGGCCATCGATTTATGTACATTTATACGTGTTCCCGAAGCTGCACCTTAACTGGCTAACCAAACCAAATCTCTGCGTACATCATGTTCGTCACGAATGGTTAACATCAGATCATCTGTATACTCAATGCACCAACAAACGAGCCACAGAGAGGCAGACCCGTGAGGCGGTGTCGCAGACCACACAACGCAGGTTCTAATGCTAAAGCGTACGGTATTGTCGATAAGGGGCATTTCTGTCGTACATATCGGCGAATATGCAAGGAGTTCGACAGTCTACTGTTCACAAGCACTTTCGATGTTGCGCCACTTACGGAGCATCACCTCGAAAGCGACCGGGTAATCCATATTCTGAAGAATAGCACTTAAATATGTATGATTGACGCGATCAAATGCTTGACTGAAGTCTAAGCCGGTACACGACGCACCACACTCTTTGGCTCTGTCTGTGGATTCGCCTTTTATCGCTCAGCGGCGCCCTTGCGTCTGTATGCCACTGTCGAAGAATATGAACTAACTCAGACGTTGTTGTTGTTGTTGTTGTTGTTGTTGTTGTTCAAGCTGTAGGAACACCAAATCTTGTCTTATTTATGAACTGTTGTCGCAATTCACTGTCTGTATTACGATTCTCCTTTTTGTTCTCACACGGCACCGGTCCATAACCCGTTCTCTGTGCGTTTTAAAATTCTCTGATGTCACTCCATCGTCAGTACTTCGTGCACTTAGCGAATATAGATCACAGTTGTCCTTTGCTACTTTCGTAATTTTATTTGAGAGTTTAGTTAAACATAATGCTGCATGTGAAATACTGTTGATGGTGGGACGATGATGTAAATCTTAGTCATTATGCATCGCTGGTTCTGTGGAACTTGTGGAGCTGAGCGCGCCTGTTTTCTAGGAGGGACATCGCCTTACTGTTTCACGTTCAACAATGCTCAAGCCAAGCGGAGCGCTCGTGTGCATTTGAGTCGTACATAAATTATTAAAACACTTTGCTAATGCGATGAAATATGAGTTTGGAAGTTCACCGTCGATTGGCTGGGCAACAGTAATTATGCGGCTTATTTGTTTAGTGTACTCATAATTACTCGCGAAATTAGTGTCGTCTTTCTCAGTCAGGAGCATTCTTTGGCGATATATATTACATGGAGGGTTATAAAACGCTATAGTGGTCAGGCCCAGCCTGATATATTAATTTGAATAAGCAATGTATCAGTGGAAAACGTCAGTGTGTAAGTGGCTCTAAAAATTAACTGTTAATATGAGCATGGTTGGGTCTACGAATTGTTAGGAAGTCTGTTATTTACGATGGCAGAACCAAGTAAAATGACATTGCTTTTATCGTGTTAAAGCAGCATTGTTAGAGATAAATTGAGAAACTTAAGTATTGGGAAAGCAAAGAGACACTTTCTCGTTTGAGGCAACGCTGTCAGATATCGTAACGAAGTGTGTTCTCTTTGTTAATCATCCCTTACCCATTTCTGATCGCTGAAACTAAATTGTTGAATTGAAGCATGAGCAAAAATATCCAGGAGATAATAGTGTTCGAAACACTGTAATACGGATGTTAAAATATTGACCTTTGATGTTGACTAAAAGCTTGACTACCTGTTACCATTTTGCTCATTTAAACATATTTTTTGTGAACGTCTCAACGACACCAGTGTAAAACATTAGCGCTATGTTAAACGTGACTAGAAACTGATAGGGAAGGTCTATGCCTACAGTAATTTTGTACATGATTTGTGAAGGTGCACAATGTTTTCAGTCTTAAAAATGAAGACTTTTTCAACCTGCTGGAAGTCCTTGCACGTTTGGACATAGCACTGTCGGGACTTAACATCCAAGAGAAAACTGGAAAATCAATTTGAAGTTAATCAGAAAACTTCAGAAATAGATTCCAAACCGTGGACAGTTTAACACGACAGATATTTTGACGGATACAGTGCAGGGCAGAAGTTTTCTGGGGATTGCTGCTCATTATTTTGATGGCGATGAAGTGTAAGTGGTTACTCTGATTATCTAAGAGTTGCTAGGGACACAAGCATGTTAATATATTTCGAACATGTTATTACAGGCTTGTGACAAGTGGGGGAAATAATAGCAGTGATAACTGATGCCTGAGGAAATGCAAATAGCAGTTGAAGAATTCATGTTCGTATTTTGCACACATGCTCAAATTGCTACCAAAAACCTATTGAAAAGACTGGCAAACTGCATGTGTTGATGACTGCTGTGAAAAGGATTTTAACGTGGTTTCAGCAAAATATAGTATCAAGGGATGAGCCATGAAAAGAGTCAGACCTCGAACTAATTCGAAAGTATCCCCTGCATGGAATTCAAGGTTTTATATGATTTTTGCACCTGCGTCCAGTGATTAATAATATTAGTAATCATGCTGGTGCACCACCAAGGCAAACGGTCACAGATATTCTTGATGTGGCAGATGTTTGTGACATTCAGTAGCCAATAGAAGTGGCCACTGGTGAAATTTGCGTAGAAAAGAATGTTGCAAGTAATGGAGAACTGCCTGTAACTAGTACGTTGGATATCAAAATAACTGACGTTCAGCCAATATAGGCTTTCGGAGAGACTCTGAAAAGTAAATGTGGGAACATGAAGGAAGCTAATAGTTTGCAATGCCGACTTGCTGCGCTGTTCAGCACATTTCCTTTTTAGGCATCTACGGGTGCACACATAGGGCGCTGGTTATCCCGCTTGCCAAGGCACAGCAGTGCGTTACGAGTAAAAACGTCGTGCACACTGCACCTTGTTTGCAATCTTTCTGAAAGAAGCTGTCAATTAAAAAATTTGGTTGTTTCACATTGTGTAGCTTTATATGTAAGCTTCATGATGAAGTGCCTATTATTTCCTTAATGGTTGCAATTATTGTGATATTTCGCATTTTAAGTAAAACATTGTGCGAAATTCGAATAGTTTGCGATGGAAAATAGGAGCTTCTGTGATTTTGCATTTGGTGAACATTAGATCATACTGTGCTGCATATGCAGTTCAGCTAATATTTTGTATTTTTCTTTAGACTTGAGAGTATCTCCAAACTCGAGAAAATGGATTTTATGTAGTGCACTCAGTTTTGCCCGTGTGCGCCACAATAGAGCCGCCACAATAGAGCGAATGACAACTATTCATAACATCCATTACCTCCCCCTAAATGGATCAAGAAACCGAAACATGAATTTGGTAGATGATAGCACGCAAAGGAGAGAGTTGTTTGCCATGCAGAACTTTATCAACTATTATATATAAATAACTGCAGGCTTTTTCCTTGTAATATGTAATTTTTAACGGTTATCGATAGCTGGTGAAATGATAGTTAGTATGGCTTTGCCACAACATAAGTGAAGAAATTATGTATTTATATTTCTAGTGAGGGTGTGATTTTTCGTAAGCTATTGACCTGACTTGTTCTCATTTCCTCATTTAACAAACATCTGTTTCAGGATTCTGTCGCAGTTGTAACTGCACTAGGATGTTATTGAGGAGACTTAAACTTAGTTGTTTTGGTAATGGCAATGGAAACGGGTGTTAATGTGGCAACAACAAAAATTTAGGTTTTGTCCAAAATTCGCCAACTATGACGCTTCTCTGAAGAAGAAAAGGGTAGGAAACCTGGAACAATCAAATGGCTCCTTTTGTAGCAATTTCAGTGGATTCCTGTAACCCAACGTGTTTTAGAAATGAATAGTTGGTACTGACAGTTGGCAAATAATTTTCTTTCTGCTCTTCAGTGATCTTTGAAATGTGAGAAAGTACAGCGAAAAGCTTACCATCTTTCCAGTCCTGTCCCTGCACAGAAGTGAGAATGAATCGTTTCACTTCAAATATCGTTTAATTCATCAGTGACTGATTTTGAGTCGCAGGCAAGGGTCTGAATACGGTCGGTATTTTCACAACTTCAGAGATACGAAATATTTTCATTGCCTCATCAGAGATACGAAATATTTTCATTGCCTCATCAGAGATACGAAATATTTTCATTGCCTCATTTCCACTCTGCAGCACAAATACCGTATTTTTCTGTTAGAAATAACAAATTTAATGACTGTTAAAGTTGGGAAAACATGACTTTCATTACTTTATGAACCGCTTGAGACTACCCCTTAAAGTGAGTGTACTACAATCTGTCTTTTAACATATTAGAAGATTATGCAAGGCGGAAAAGTTCAGTGCTTTACTCTGAATAGAGTCTGGTACGCTATTTGCTGTGAATTATTCTCATATTTCACTGTTCGTTAAAGTGCAGGCAGAAAATGGTTTGGAAAGTTTCCAATTCAGTCGTTCACTACAAAAAATATGATAGCTAAATTATTAACCACGTTTCCTTAAAAGAAGGAAACGTCTTTATTTCTCTGGTTGATAAGTTTAATTTTGCTTCTTTTGGAAAGACGCATAATTTGTACAGACTCACCTTCCTAACATACTAATGCAGCAGCAACTGCGATTTATTGAACTTGCTTGATCTAAGTCTGCGCGAGCGCGCTCGCACGCACACACACACACACACACACACACACACACACACACACACACACACACCTCATGGGGAGAGAGAGGTGGAGTGGCAGCGGGTGTGTCTTCTCATGTACAAATACGAGCACGACCTAAACGAAGGTTATTACGGTACTTCAGCCGAGAGCGTCATTGATCGACTGGCGGCCGTATGGCGAACACCCTGTACTTGCGCCAGTCACATGAAGTCCCCATGACGCATACCCATGCGAAGGCCCTTATTAAGCTGTAAAACAATTTTGTCATAGAACTTTAATAAATCTGTACTCGCTTTTATACAAGTTGGAGCATGTCTTAGCTTTTATGAAAGATTTGACACTGATCTTTGACGGTGTAACTCGGGTCTAAGCGGTTCGCTGGTGACGAGAGTTCTCCTGTGCTGAGGCCAATAAGTAACTATCTGTTTAATCTCCACGGGACGTTCAGTGACGCCATTGTTAAATGAAAAATTTGAGCTAAAGACAGGCTAAATTGAGGGAGATGTAAATCTGCGGTAAGAATTCGATCAACTTGATCATCTTCTGATACTCATGACGAAAATGCTTCTACGTTTCCAAGTACAGTGAAGAGTGATTAGGTTAAGTTGTTCAAAATATGACAGTTATTACAAATATGGTGTTTCAGAAATGACATTAGGTTTCTGCGTTGTCTGATGTTAAATGTATTTAATTAAGATCTCTCTGTTACTGGCCAGCGGGTCGCAAACAGGTTTGATGAGTGTGATAGGCCTGAAAAAAATACTTTGGACTTAATCAGACAGAAATGCTAGGTAATTACATTTTTTTCCTTATTGGGTTTTTCCGTCTCTGACTGTAGGGACATTGAAGTAAAATCGCGTAACTCACACAATGGCCGCGTAACGTTGAGGAAGGTCAGGGACAACTGTACTCAGTACTCGCTGTTTCTGGATGCAACAACCATGTGACAGAACATCGCAGTCTACGCGCATATTTTAGTGGTGGCTGATAATTTGCGTATTGTTGAGAATATTAATGCGGCGTGCTGCTACTCGGCGATCTACCGTGCGCATCGTGTTAACCTCCTGGTCTTGTCTTTTGTAAGTTTTCTTCCCTGTCGGTTAAATATTAGTTTTGTCCACATGCTGTTTCCACCTTGGAATTGTAGCAAATGGGTATTAAATAGTACTACAAACAGCATAAACTTCACTACAGAAAGAGCCGCTATTGGAATTCAATTTTTTGGTTTCTATATCCCTGTTTGTAATATTGCGTACAGATAAAGTTGACTGGTTCTCATCGACATTTAAAAGCTGGATACAGGGTGTATACGACCCGGGACAACCGGGAGATCCGGGAAAAAACCCGGGAATTTTTTTATCCGCGAGAAAACCGGGAATTTTTAGAATTCCGAGAATTTTTCATTGTTTTAGTTTTCAGTTAAATTTTTTGGATTTTGATTGGATACTCTAACAAAGAATATTACTGTATCACGCCTCTGCAAAATAATACTACAGGAACAAAACATGAACGAGAGAAAAAAACGAAAATAAAACGTAAGTCATAAAGGAAATGCGCCGTATACAACAAAACACAGTGCTCATACAAGCGTTTGCCAACAGCAAAGTGTGTCAAAGACTTTAGGAAGACTAAGCAATGCTTCTTAACAACAAATGGCCTCCGATGAGCGTGACGTGACAGCTGTTTACATTAGATTCGTTTTAATGCAAGATCTTTTAATGTTTTACACGTACGTACATACGGGCTTCCTACGTCATCGTAGCTGCGCAAGTGCAGTGACATCTGTTATCTTGCGCTCTCTGGCAACTGCTGAAACGAACCTGTTTCTAACAGGTCACGGGAAAATATTGCGAATGGTGGTTTTGAAAAGCTTTACTTTCAAAGTTAATTTCTTTTATAGAAGATGAATTATGTGCGAGAATGTACGACGATTTTCTTGAATCACAGAGCGTTTGACTCTCATTTAAAAATCAACTTTTTGGGGACGACCATCTAGAAGAATTTCGAGCCCAGAAGATCAGACATTTACGTCATTATTATAATTTTTGGTGGCACATGTATGTGATGTATCTTAAAGTGTAACACGCGCAAAAGACATCAACATTATATGTGGAAGCTTAGCTTCTCTTGCAGCTTATTAATCTTAGAGACCAATATTATATGTGAAAGCTTTGCTTTTCTTGTAGCAACAATATGTATATTAAATTAAACCATTAACTTTTCTTATTTGTGTGTTACGCAACTTAAGAGTGATTCTGCTATTGGCTGAATACATCACGCGTCCTGTGCTGTCATTAGCTGAGCTGTGACTGGCTTACGAAAGCACGCCGCAATCGCGATTTCAATGCTTCAGAAAGTAACATGTGGTGTTATGGTGGAATTTGAATTTATACTTTCGTAACATGAAAATATGCAGCGTACATGTTGCTGCACATCAAAGATCTTTCCGAAACGTGTTTCTTTCCCCCGAGTTTCATTTTCTAAAGTGCCGGTAATTCTGCGTCGGTATATAAAACCATAAACCATCAAAGAACTGATAAGTTTTGCAGTGCCGAGGAAAAGTGTACTGTCACTTAACACGCAAAAAGTGTATATCCATTCGGGAGAAAGTGTATTTTCAACCGGGAAATCTGGGAATTTTTTCCTTGTTCACGTATACACCCTGTGGATATCCCTATGATCCGTTCTTGCTTGTTCCCTTGAAGTAGGGGGATGCGAGTAAATACGGCAGCTGACTTCATTTAACGAAGCTGCCGCCTTGTCAGAAGTGTGGGTTTGTGAGTTCGTCGTAATATCGGTGGGGGGGGGGGGAGGGGGGGAGACAGTACTTTCTCTTTTTATCCAAGATTTGGTTAGCAGTGTTCGGACCGTAGATGTTACTCGGCTGAGCTGCATCGTGTGGCGCCGCTCCGCTGACCGCCTCCGAACTCTGCCCGCATGACCTTACCCCTTCAGGAGGGGAAGGGGAGAATCGATTGGACGAACGCCCTGGCGTGGCCTGGCTTCCCGCACGTGGCGCCACGTGTCGCTGGCCTCCCAAGTTCGTAGCTTTTTCTGCACGGAAACTACACATCTTAATAAGTTTCGTCTTCGCATGGCAGTGTTTCATTCGTTGTTGTGTAGAGGTCTTACGATGTGAACATCGAATGTTTATACCAAACTTGCTATTGTAGCTGGGATTAAAATCACTATTCCTTCATCATACTTTCCACTAATTGGTGCGTTGCTGAAGCCACATTTTGTGCGATGTACTGGTTTATCGATAACAGACTGAAGCATTATTCAGTTTCCCGTGGACCGCAAATTCCTGGAAAGCATATGAGTATCAGTATTCTCAAAAAATGAAGGTGATACACCGAATCAAAATATCAACTTCAGTTACCAAAGGGGATTAGTAGTGCGGTTCTTGGATTCACATCAAATTCTGGTTTAACTGCGTACTTCATTCCCTCCCGAGTTGAGCACAAAACCATTAGTGTCATCTGCTGTCTGCAAGTCCATGTATAACAAAGCTGCTGAAGTTTTATACATTCTGTAAATGCGACCGTTACGATTTATTGTGACGTGACTGCAACAAAGCATCAAGTACTTTTTTCCCTTTCTTATCATTCCAATAAATCGTAAAGATTAGTCCCATTACTGTTGTTTAAAGGGTGCACATACATGTACTTTTCTTTGTGTGTGTGTGTGTGTGTGTGTGTGTGTGTGTGTGTGTGAGAGAGAGAGAGAGACTCTTTCCTCTCCTCTCTACAATCTCTCCTCCTCTGTGTCGTACTTAATTTTGTTTTCACGGTAGCGTCAACGAGAAGCATAGTGTTTCCCAACGTCTGCTGCTGCGGTTTCAAGCAGCACTCGTAGGGCTTGACTTTATCCGATTTGCTTGCGTACCACTGAAGTAGGTGACTGGAGCGCTTACTGATTTGAAGCGGCGAGATAAAACACACCGTTGTGCTGGCGAGTCAAATGTTTCCTTTTTTTCAGTTGGGGTGGCTGCCACTAAGTAAAGCAAACAGAGAAACACAGGAAAAACTACAAAAAAGAAACGCCTCAGCCGCGTTCCCCCACTACTGTCGCTTCGTGAGAGGTGCTGTCGGAGAGGGGAGCGTTGGCGCGTGCGCACTCGTGGCTCGGACGAATTCGGTTGGTGGTCATTGCACAGCCGACTGGCTCTACATTCTGTGCCTGGCTCCCAGAGCAGGTGGAACGAAACAGAGGAGCTCTCGGAGCTTCAGTTGTTTTATTTGCGAAAGTGCTCGCTTCTCTGATCCAAGAGTAATGAAACGATTTATGATACGACGTCCTGGGGAATTTTTATCTACGAAGGTACATTTCATTAGTACAGCCGATAAGGAAAACTGTTTGTGAAAAAGGTAAAAAAAAAAACACGAGGCTTTAAGACGAGAGAGAGGTTGTTTACATAGCTTATTACTGTATACAGACGCATGGGGTTGCGGCGACGTTGCCCCTTGTTCAAAAAATGGTTCTGAGCGCTGTGGGACTTAACATCTTAGGTCATCAGCCCCCTAGAACATAGAACTACTTAAACCTAACTAACCTACGGACATGACACACATCCATGCCCGAGGCAGGATTCGAACCTGCGACCGTAGCAGTCGCGCGGTTCCGGACTGCGCGCCTAGAACCGCTAGACCACCGCGGCCGGTGTTGCCCCTTGCCTCTAACATTCCCGTCATCTTAATGTCCGCTATTTGCGGTACCAGAGGAGAAAGTTTTGAAGTGAAGTATATCTGTTTTGTTAGATCAGCTGCCTCGAACTGCGATGCATTAAATTTTTCATCGCAGTTCTCTCGCCCTTTTCGCAGTTTGATTCACCTTACGTAAATTACTACTGTGGAATTTCACCTCACCCTCCCCAGATTTCAGTGATAACAATAAATCTGTTCTGCTATGATTTATAATCGCTGTCCACTGCTGCAGTCTACCGTCGTACTTGCAGTCAAAAGCAGTAGCATGTGATCTGTGTACTGGCTGACTGGTAGTGCTGAAGGGCGACGGCTCGCCGAGCACGCCTTCTAAATTGCTGCTCATACATCAGTGGAGGATGTCTAAACTAATCCGTTATCGCCGTACGTGAAAGTTGTTCCCTTCGTGCTAAGCGCCGTTACAGTTGGTTCACTGGACTGTTGCTATGTGCCATAATTTCAGTTTAGAAACATGCGTCATACGTCCGCTGTCAACACGGCGTGAACTTCGTGGCAAACAAATTGTGGTCTAGGTATTTCTGTCTTCCACTCTCCAAGCGGCTGTCAGTAGTGTTCTACGGGAAGTACTATCGAAGATGTCTTTCCTTTTCCAATAAAACCATAGCAGATATCGGTATCTCACGTTCGGTACGGACAAAACATGGAAGAACAAAAAATCTCGTTCTGGTCATTAGAGGTCTTCGGTATAAACTATGCCTGAACATGGGACATTACCGATTAACTATCTTGCCATCGATTAAAAAAAAAAAGTGGTTTACATTTTCAGTTGCGTAGTTTTTTGCTGGAGACAATAAAACCGAGGCACCGGTTCTTAAAATAAGCAGAATAATTATGAAATGGTTTCTCTTCCTGCTCTGATGCAAGACGTGTTACATGGTGATTCTAAAGGTTATCCTTTCACCTCTGAACTGCCATGAACCACGTGAGAGTATATTCCTGTTTCTGTGTATTCTCAAAGACTTCCTTTCATTACCATTATCCATTTTAACTTTTCGAAAAGGGTAAAAACAAAATGAGGACCAATCTGCGAAGGAACGTAGGTGCTGTGGCACAAAAAACGAAAATTATTTGTACTTCCGTACAATAGAAACGTTACGAGCCCGAATGAACGTTAATGACTGCACTGTTCTTCTGATAAGTAAACCGTCATTTCTTTAAAGACTCTGCTATGTATAAAATAGCTTCAAACGTATGATTACTTTACAGATTAGTTAATGGGTTGAATATTTGACATGAAGCATGTAAGCGAGAAAAAGTATTGAAGAGGTTCGAAGTTGTGCGTAAAGTTCGCTGGAAGTCGTAAGTGCTCTTACTCTCAAATACTTGCTGCATTGAGTCCGGGTATTTGCGCTCCGTCAGTTACGGTGCCTCAAGACAAACTGTTGCTAACTGTAATTCTTATCTTATTATGTTAAACTTTTATCATGAAATTATACTTCCTAATGAGAAGGTTATGACAGCATTTTAAAATTTTAACCCATTAAGTCCCAAATTATTATTTTTTTAAAAATTGAATTTTTTATTCCTTAATTATAATGTACGTAGTGTATAAACCACAATAAGTACAAAAATAGCCAAAGAATATTTATACATGCTGATATAATGGCCGTCCTCAAAATAGGACACTGGGATCTAACAGTATCGTATAGCATACTAAACTATATTCAAGTCTTATCTACTTACTTCTTGTGAAATGTTACAAAACACTTCACACACAGTGTTACACGGCATTTAACACAATATGTTTTTGGTTTCCCATTGCATTTAGCTCTTACACGTCTTCTTTGCGTGCTTCTTTAGTCAATCATATGACCAATTCCATCAGACCTGATGTCTGGTATCTCTCTCAACTGACTTGATGGGTATTCCATTGGACGTCCAATATTCGGTCTTCCAGTGTCCAGTTTCAGGTATGTAACTGTAACAGCACATCTGAAATCCAGTAAATCTAGTGCATTTTTCCCATGTTCTACTCTGTAGAAGAGCCAGGCATTTACGAGGGCCATTTCCAGCAAACGTGTAAATAGGACCCAGTACCATTTTTTCCCCTCTAATTACCGTCGCATGTTTTCAAAGTAACCAGTCATGGTGGTCAACATCTCCCATGTACGCGTTATACGACTTCAAAATGGCAGGTTATTGCACTTGTGTCTTCTTACTTGCTTGTCTGCTGTACCCTTATAGCTGCTCCCAAAGATTCAACTTTGTCAAAATTTGTACCATTTGTAACGCATAAGGATAAGAGTGGAGAAACTTCAAGATAAGGAAATCGGGCACAAGTACGTAACAGCGATCTCAGAAAGGTACCAGTTAGTTTAATGTAGTCAATTACAGTCATTGGAAAAGGAATGGACAAGGTACAGGGACACAGTACTAGAAGTGGCTAAAGAATGTCTTGGAACAGTAGTGTGTAAAAGTAGGATGAAGCAAACAGCTTGGTGGAATGATACAGTCAAGGCAGCCTGTAAAAGGAAAAAGAAGGCGTATCAAAAATGGCTACATACCAGAACCCAGGTAGACAGAGAAAGTTATGTTGAAGCAAGAAACAAAGCCAAACAGATAATTGCAGCATCCAAGAAGAAATCGTGGGAAGACTTTGGAAACAGGTTGGAGACTATGGGTCAAGCTGCTGGAAAACCATTCTGGAGTGTAATTAGCAGTCTTCGAAAGGGAGGTAAGAAGGAAATGACAAGTATTTTGGACAGGTCAGGAAAACTGCTGGTGAATCCTGTGGATGCCTTGGGCAGATGGAGGGAATATTTTGAAGAGTTGCTCAATGTAGGTGAAAATGCGATCAGTAATGTTTCAGATTTCGAGGTAGAATGGGATAGGAATGATGATGGAAATAGGATCACATTTGAGGAAGTGGAAAAAATGGTCAATAGATTGCAGTGCAATAAAGCGGCTGGGGTGGATGAAATTAAGTCGGAATTCATCAAATACAGTGGAATGTCAGGTCTTAAATGGCTACACAGGATAATTGAAATGGCCTGGGAGTTGGGACAGGTTCCATCAGACTGGACAAAAGCAGTAATCACACCAATCTTTAAACATGGAAACAGAAAAGATTGTAACAACTACAGAGGTATCTCTTTAATCAGCGTTGTGGGTAAAATCTTCTCAGGTATTGTTGAAAGGAAAGTGCGAGTATTAGTTGAGGACCAATTGGATGAAAATCAGTGTGGGTTTAGGCCTCTTAGAGGTTGTCAGGACCAGATCTTTAGCTTACGGCAAATAATGGAGAAGTGTTATGAGTGGAACGGGGAATTGTATCTATGCTTTATAGATCTAGAAAAGGCTATGACCGGCTTCCTAGGAGGAAGTTATTGTCTGTTCTACAAGATTATGGAATAGGAGGCAAACTTTTGCAAGCAATTAAAGGTCTTTACATGGATAGTCAGGCAGCAGTTAGAGTTGACGGTAGATTGAGTTCATGGTTCAGAGTAGTTTCAGGGGTAAGACAAGGCTGCAACCTGTCTCCACTGTTGTTCATATTATTTATGGATCATATGTTGAAAACAATAGACTGGCTGGGTGAGATTAAGATATGTGAACACAAAATAAGCAGTCTTGCATATGCCGATGACTTAGTTGTGATGGCAGATTCGATTGAAAGTTTGCAAAGTAATATTTCAGAGCTAGATCAGAAATGTAAGGACTATGGTATGAAGATTAGCATCTCCAAAATGAAAGTAATGTCAGCGGGAAAGAAATATAAACGGATTGAGTGCCAAACAGGAGGAACAAAGTTAGAACAGGTGGACGGTTTCAAGTACTTAGGATGCATATTCTCACAGGATGGCAACATAGTGAAAGAATTGGAAGCGAGGTGTAGCAAAGCTAATGCAGTGAGCGCTCAGCTACGATCTACTCTCTTCTGCAAGAAGGAAGTCAGTACCAAGACTAAGTTATCTGTGCACCGTTCAATCTTTCGACCAAATTTGTTGTATGGGAGCGAAAGCTGGGTGGATTCAGGTTACCTTACCAACAAGGTTGATTTTACGGATATGAATGTAGCTAGGATGATTGCAGGTACTAGTAGATGGGAACAATGGCAGGAGGGTGTCCACAATGAGGAAATCAAAGAAAAACTGGGAATGAATTCTATAGATGTAGCAGTCAGGGCGAACAGGCTTAGATGGTGGGGTCATGTTACACGCATGGGAAAGCAAGGTTACCCAAGAGACTCATGGGTTTAGCAGTAGAGGGTAGGAGGAGTCTGGGCAGACCGAGGAGAAGGTACCTGGATTCGGTTAAGAATGATTTTGAAGTAGTAGGTTTAACATCAGAAGAGGCACCAATGTTAGCACTGAATAGGAGATCATGGAGGAACTGTATAAGGGGGGGCTATGCTCCAGACTGAACGCTGAAAGGCATAATCAGTCTTAGATGATGATGATATAACCCATCAGTTGTCGTACCATCGAACAAATAAGTCTTCACCATTCCTGTCGAACTGGTAGTCATAGTTTCCTCGAACTGTCTTTTTCAATTAGTTGCTGCTGAGTAGTGGACAGTCACCAACTCAATTCTCTCAGACACTCCCACTTGCTCGAAAACCCAAAGTTCTCAGATGAATCAGAAGATCTCTACTAGTGAAGAAATTGTCAAAGTACACACAATGATTTTCGGGTTTTTTCAATGCAGTCCAGCATGTTTAGGACTAATCTTGATCCCAATAGTAGGTCATCCATTGCTGCATCTTTTGGGTCCTTTCCTCAGTCTAAATCAAATTTGAAACAGTAGCCACTTGCTTCCCAAAGAGACAACAACTTATAGCCAAATCTAATAGGCTTGCCTCGGATAAACCGCATTATAGAATGCGTCACTGTTTATTATTTCGTCTATTTCTTCGTTAGTGAGGTATCTATCTCGTCTGAAGGCCATTATAATCTATATAAAATGAAATGAAATGAAATGTAATAAAATAAAGTGAAATGAAAGAATAATACATTAGCACAAACTACAGAAAAGGGAATGTGTAAATACCTATGTCCATCTGGAACTGTATTATTTACTATTGGGTAACATATTAATCAATATACTTACATAATACATTGTAAATTTCAGAGTAACCTCACATCCTATATATATATATATATATATATATAAAAGAGGGGTCATTACTTACCTCAACAACAAAATCTGGTAAAGTTACCACGTTCTAAAAAGAAAATACATCAGCAGTAGCAGAGTTTCATATTTGAACGTGCAGCAATACAAATAACTGAAATGATAACACCAAGTCCCAGTGTCCTATTTCGAGTACACCAAATTTTATAACAGTGGGAAACAACGAATATTACTCCAATTGAGCTAACAATGCAAGTAGTTTAAAAGACACACTATTGACTTTAAATAATCACAAAAATATCTTTGCCACGTATTTCAAATATTACTAAATTGTCGATTAAGTAAATACCTGTAATAACGAAAACTATGCCTTAGTATTCAATAATCAATTAATGGTAGGATTTATGGCTTTTAATTTCCTGTAAGCATAAATTTATTATAAAAAGCATCAACAAATGACGTAGAACAGTAATAGTTGCAAATTAATAATTTATTGTGTATTTAGAAATAAATGTGCTCTGTCCTCAAAATAGGACACTGGTACTTAATGGGTTAAATTCGGCCAATAATTACGCGAAATCTTGAAAATAAAAATTTGTTGCCATTTGATAGGTAGCCTGCAACTGGATCTGGTTCCGGCAAAGTCACTTAGAAGCACAGATAATGACTTTGGAAGACGTCCGCGGACTACACGCTTGAACGAAATGTCATCAGAGATCACTGCAACGTGTGCGTGCGCACAGCGATCTGTCATGGGTCGCTTATTTGTTGCAGCTACAAGAACGTAACGACTACTCGTGGCGCTGTTGTACTCTCATCTTTCTCCTAGAGGCATTTAGCTTCTACTGTAACTTGGTACACACTTTACTACTATGTGTAATGACAGACGCTGAGCCTGCTGCATCGATCGTTGTTTGCTGTAGTTTACAACTCTCTTTGCTGTAGTTTACAACTCTCGAAATTACATGTTCGTTTCATTGTAAGCTAAAAATATGGACAACGACATTCCCGAAACTATGGACTCACCTTCAGATCTGTGATTTCTACAGTATCTGCGTGTGTACTTTATAATATCTTTTATCGGTGTGGCAAAGTAACACAGTATGCAGTGATGCTTCTATATTTGCTAAAACACAGTTCCATATCACGACAATTAGTGTGTAGCTACTTTATGTGGTTTCATTGGAATAACTGCTTTATTTCGGACCTGTGTTGTACAAATGGCAGAATCAGCATTGTATCCGGAGTTATAATAAGTTGTCACTCCCATACGAGAAGATTTATAGAGTGGTGCATGTAGGGACTGTGGACACTTGAGCACCTGAAGCTGTGACCACAGAGTGCGGAATAGCAGTGTACATGAAATACACGTACACTACTGGCCATTACACCACGAAGATGTGCTACAGACGCGAAATTTGACAGGATGAAGATGCCGTGATATGCAAATGATTAGCTTTTCAGAGCATTCACACAAGGTTGGCGCCGGTGGCGACACCTACAACGTGCTGACATGAGGAAAGTTTCCAACCGATTTCTCATACACAAACAGCAGTTGACCGACGTTGCCTGGTGAAACGTTGTTGTGCTGCCCCGTGTAAGGAGGAGAAATGCGTACCATTAAGTTTCCAACTTTGATAAAGGTCGGATTGTAGCCTATCGCGATTGCGGTTTATCGTATCGCGACATTGCTGCTCGCGTTGGTCGAGGTCCAATGACTGTTAGCAGAATATGGAATTGGTGGGATCAGGAGGGTAATACGGAACGCCGTGCTTGCTTCCAACGGCCTCGTATCACTAGCAGTCGAGATGACAGGCATCTTATCCGCATGGCTGTAACGGATCGTGTAGCCACGTCTCGAACCCTGAGTCAACACATGGGGACGTTTGCAAGGCAACAACCATCTGCACGAACAGTTTGACGACGTCTGCAGCAGCATGGACTATCAGCTCGGAGACCATGGGTGCGGTTACCCTTGACGCTGCATCACAGACAGGAGCGTCTGCGATGGTGTACTCAACGACGAACCTGGGTGCACGAATGGCAAAACGTACTTTTTTTTTTTTCGGATGAATCCAGGTTCTGTTTACAGCATCGTGATGGTCGCATCCGTGTTTGGCGACATCGCGGTGAACGCACATTGGAAGCGTGTATTCGTCATCGCCATACTGACGTATCACCCGGCGTGATGGTATGGGGTGACATACGTCTCGGTCACCTATTGTTCGCATTGATGGCACTTTGAACAGTGGGCGTTACATTTCAGATGTGTTACGACCAGTGGCTCTACCCTTCATTCGATCCATGCGAAACCTTACATTTCAGCAGAATAATATACGGCCGCATGTTGCAGGTCCTGCACGGGCCTTTCTGGATACAGAAAATGTTCGACTGCTGCCCTGGCCAGCACATTCTCCAGATCTCTCACCAACTGAAAACGTCTGGTCAATGGTGTGAGAGCAACTGGCTCGTCACAATACGCCAGTCACTACTCTTGATGAACTGTGGTATCGTGTTGAAGCTGCATGGGCAGCTGTACCTGTACGCGTCATCCAAACTCTGTTTGACTCAATGCCCAGGCATATCACTATAATGGCAGAGGTGGTTGTTATGGGTACTGATTTCTCAGGATCTATGCACCCAAATTGCGTGAAAATGTAATCACATGTCAGTTCTAGTATAATATATTTGTCCAATGAATACCCGTTTATCATCTGCATTTCTTCTTGGTGTAGCAATTTTAATGGCCAGTAGTGTATTTGTGACTGAAGGCGAAATTTATAAATGGATCCACCAGAATAGAAGTTGCTGTGTTTATCTGGTAATAATGTAGGGAAAAAACGGTTGAAATGGCTCTGAGCAGTATGCTACTTAACTTCTGAGGTCATCAGTCGCCTAGAAGAACTAATTAAACCTAACTAACCTAAGGACATCACACACATCCATGCCCGAGGTAGGATTCGAACCTGCGACCGAAGAATGTAGGACTATTATTTTATTACTACACTAGGTTGCTATTGAAGGACTAGTCTTTCGAGGCCTACTCTTTGACAAAGAATTTTGTACTTGTCTCTTCCCCTCTTGGCTCGTGCCTACCATTTCGCAACGACGCTACATTTCAGGTAACAGTCTTCAAGAGTGCCCATCCAATCTCAGTTATTGTAGTCGACTTTCTTAAGGACAGCAGTGACAAAGCGCATTAGAACCTTGACATTAGCGTTGTGTGGACGTTGCTAATTGTTACCGTACTGTATTTAAGTACATAGTTTAATGTTACGTATTTAGCAAATTGATGGTATTGTGTACTGAACTGTGTTTCAACAGTTCAAATTGCAGTATAGTGTTTGGTTTGTTTTCTACACCGTACGTTGCTGACTGAGACTGGAATGCCCTTATGAAAGAAATGTGCTATGTATAAAAGAAACCTACTATTCTTGCGCATAGCGTTTTATTTGGGTCTGGTTCGTCTTCAGTTGTACCTCTAAGTCGAATGACAGCACCGTGTATGTTGAAGGTCAAAGCCAATCACAGTCATCATAGACGTTCAATGAGTACCTAAAAGTTATAACTGATTGAGTCATCAAAGTGTGTAGGTAGTTGCAGCACCGAAGGCATACGGAAAACGCATAGACTGCACCTGTTAGTAATTATACACGTAAGTAATTCCATAAATTTAAAGAAAATGTGTTGTAAAATAACGAGCGCCGTGGGATTTTACTGAACGCGTTAACCAGTGTCGTACTGCACATCCTCTGGCATAGGTTTAAGGAAGCAGTTTCGACGGTGTATGTACTTACCGCATAAGAACTAATGCAACGGCAGCTTACAGCATGCATTCTAAGTAGTGCAGAAAGAGGTGATCGAAATTTTTGTCCTTGGTTGGTGGGTTGCAGGCACGAGTAATAATGAAATATCCGGTTTCTACGGTGAACTCCCCACCGATGATGTATTCTGTGAAAGACTCGAAAGTGTGAAAAACCTAGAGAGACCTGAGATTTCCTTGTCTTGTCGGAGTTAATGCTGAGAATCTGATTAGCGCTATGTAGATGATTCGTTGAATTCCAAACGATTTTTCCTAACAGATACCACGCCACCTGACTTCCACTTGTTCATAAATTTGAAGAGGAAGGTGTTTAAATATCGGTACAGTAACAACTACTATTTGGAGCTCAGCTTTAGTTTTATCTGGTTGCAGGTCGAGGAATTGCAAGAGAGCGGTTTTCTGAAACAAATTGCGAATTGCGGTGAGCTAATTGTTTTCGGAAAAGTAAGGTATTTTTTTCTGTTCTATTAAAAAATTTTTAGCTGAGGTTCTGGCCACAAGGCTAGTGAACATCATTTTCGGAGGTAGCAGCATACATTGTGCTGCTTCTTTCCCGTCTCGTAGTCTTCCTGAACAGTATCGGCATTTTTGAGACGTCGCTCACAGATCACATACTAAAACAGTTTGGCCCTCTCCAGTCAATACTTCATGTATTGTATGTCAGGATCGCAGGCCTCACTTCACCTTCAAACTTCTGAGATAAGCATTATACATCTACTTGTCTTTCTTAAGCCCTCATACTACTGCAGTCTCGAAGATATGGACACATTACATGGTGCTGGAGGAATGCGGGGAGATAACAACTGAAAGAGCTCGGTCGCCAACACATATTGAAATGTTTACTGAACCAAAAGCATACACAAACTAAAGCGAAGGAAGCATGTCGATAGAAGTAACCTTTATTTACTTTAATGCAGTTGGATTGTGTGTGCACTTAGCGAAATACAGGACTACTGTAAATGAGTCATTTGTTTTGAAAGTTATGTATTTTCCGAAGTGTTGTATGTACAAATATAATTAATGCATAAATAGAAACATAAACGCGGTGTTAGCATTGTGTCCACCAGTCGGTGTTACCGGTGCAGTGCCTTCACAGAAATCGACAAAACAAGAAAAAGTGTTTTTGTGTGCTTGAAAATGCGAGATATTTATCTGTTACAACAATGCAGCGTGAAGTCAGGAATTACGAAGAAGAACCGCCTTGTAAATACAACATGGTGCGTTGATATCGACAATTTAAGGACACTAACTAGGTGTGTCTATAAAAAATTGTCGTAGCGCTCCAAAAATTTCCTAAGCGTTCAACATACGCAGTTGCCGCCAGGTTGTTGAACCAGTCACTAACGTTCTCTTTCTGTTCGTTGTCACTTTCATATTCCTTTCCGCACAAAATAATGCTTCAATTTGGAAGTGAGTTTATAATCTCGCAGGACAAAGCCTCAGGCATAAGGCGAATGCTCAGAAACTTTCCACTTGAACACCGAAGCAAATGCTTCGTCCAAGCAGTAGAATGCAGGCGAGCGTTATCGTGAAGAAGCACAGCGCTGTGATGCAACAATCAACGACGTTTTGAACGGTAGGCGGACTCGATTAAGAGTTTCTCTTCTAACAATAAATTAAAATCGACGAGTTAGACGCGCTTTAGATTCCAAAACACTTATCGATGCTCAAAATTCGTTCACCTATTTTGCCTTTTTTTAGTGATTTCATAAAGCCTTCAGCTGCCATTCACTTTATTTCCTGTACGATTGCATAATTTCGGCCTTAGGCCATTTTCAAGTATCTAAAAACGGAAGTATCATACATTGGATACATTAGTGACACTTCTAATTTTGATGTAGGAACAAGTCATATCTGTAGATATACTAGGCACATTATAACTTACTTCATGGATGATCTTTTAGTAGCAGATTATGTCGTATACGTCGTTGCTCCTATGACGTCTGCCTCCGTAGCGCAGCGATAGTGTTACCGGCTGCCATGCATGAGGGCCCGGATTTGATTCCCGGCAGGGGACTGGGTGTTGTGTGTCCATCATTTTCATCATCATTGACACGCAAGTCGCCGAAGTTGCGTCAACTAAAAGACTTGCAATACAGCGGCCGAATCCCAAAGGGGATATCCCGGCCAATAAATGCCATACGATCATTTCATTTCATCATGTTATAAAATAATTTGGTGTTCACGCTATTTTAGGAGCACGTTACTTTCGAGCAGTTGTTGCAAAACTTTGTTATATATAACATACTTAACACTAGGAAGATTATAAATATTTTACAGCAATTGGCTAGTTAACCTGCATATGCTTTTGTTCTCAGTTAGGTTTAATTATCGTTCAACATTGGTGTAAATATGACTGTATGTAATTTCTTTAAAATAACTTGTAAATATTTGTTCTGTTATTGTAGGAGCACGTCATTTTTGAATAGTTGGTACAAAGATCTTACATATCACATTTATCATAGTATTCTAATGAAACATCACTGATAACCACGAGAGTCGAGTAAAAACTGCTTTATGGTAGCGTGATGTTTCGCATTACAGTAATATTTATTAATGATTGTAGCGATAATTTTACATTCTATGCTTCTGTAACGCTTCGCCGTAGAACTGGTATAAAGTTGTCTAGGAATTTCCCATTTCGCAGGTCTTTTTGCTCATTTAAAATTCTGACTGATCTTTTAAATGTATGTAGGTTTCAGTTTCTTCCATTACATCCATGATTTTTCCTTTCTCTAACTTATGTAACATATGAAGTAATCCATCTATATTAGGTATTTTGTGGTTGGTGTCTTTTAAGTATGCAGCAAATGTGGGTGGGTTATTGTCGTGTGTTCTTTAAATCGTGTACTAACTTTTCCTCCTGTTCGTCCAATATAAAATACTGGGCATTCTTCACAGTTAATTTTGTAGGTTCCTGATTGCGAAAACGGATCTGATTTACGTGGTATGTGTGTCAACAATCGGTTAACGGTTATGTAACTGGTGTGTAATTTTGTATCCTTCAAACATAGAGTAATTTTGTCGGAAATAATACCTAGATATGGCCATACAAGAACTTTATTTTTCTGTGGTTCGTTTTTGTCTCTAGTTAAAGTTATTTCATCTATGGGACTGGCATGTATTTGGTTTTCTTTTTGAATAAAGTCTCTACTAACATTTTTGGATAACCATTAGAATACTATGAAAAATGTGATATATAAGATCTTTGTACCAACTATTCAAAAATGACGTGCCCCTACAACAACAGAACAGATATTTACAAGTTATTTTAAAGAAATTACATACAGTCATATTTAAACCAATGATGGACGATAATTAAATATAAATGAGAACAAAAACGTTAAGTAGCAAATTGCTGTAATATAATTGTATAACTTTCCTAGAGTTAAGTAAGGAACCACGCGGCTGCTACGGTCGGAAGTTCGAATCCTGCCTCGGGCATGGATGTGTGTGATGTCCTTCGGTTGGTTAGGTTTAGGTAGTTCTAAGTCTAGGGGACTGATGACCTCAGATGTTAAGTCCCATAGTGCTTAGAGCCATTTGATTTTCTGCTACTAAAAAATCATCCGTAAAGTAAGCTATAAGACGCCTAGTATATCTGTAGATATGACTTGTTCGTACATCAAAATCACAAGTGTTACTAATGTATCCAACGTATGATACTTCCGTTTTAGGTATTTGGAAACAGCGTAAGGCTGCAATTGTACAATCGTACAGGAAATAAAGAGAATGGCAGCTGAAGGCTTTAAGAAATCATTAAAAAAATTCACCGCAGCTGCAGACCCTATCGCATTTAAAATTACTGTGGTTTAGTTAGGGTAGTTAGTGATTCAGTTCCATTGACGGACGCTTTGTTCCTGGGCCTTTATGCGAAACACTGGTGTCGTCGCTAGTAACGTGATTCAAAGTGCTATAGCCATCCTTGTTATGCGAAATCAGTGCAGCTCCCATTCGTTGGTTTTTGTGTTCATAGGTCAAAAATCGCGGAACCCATGTGATGTGGCACATATTTGTAAATGAACAAAATCACTGCTAATATTTGATGAAGAATTGATCGTGAAACGTCTGGAAAACACACAGTCCATCACATGTCACAAGTGAAACACCTATCCTGTTGAATTCTTCCCGCAGCCCTTGATTTGAGTTCGTCTGATGATCTAACCTGATAGTTGATCACGAAAATTCGTTCGACCGCCATTAAACATGATGTACCATTTTCGAACTGCGGTTTTCAGTCTTCAAATTTCGATTGGGCGGACCTTTTAATTGCCTTTCGGAACGTGCCCATAGAACGAACTAATCACAGGAAATGTTATATTGCAGTTGGCTTTGGCAGTTTGTGGTAGACATTAAGTCGTAGACTGGTATGATGTAACAGAGGATTAACATAGGACTGAGTCGACATACAACATGATTTACTGTCAGGGTATACGAAAACGACTAAACAAGACGGAAATGGAACACAAAATACACATGAGTAGAGTATACTGAAAAACCCTACTGGCAACACATCAAGAAATGATATATCGCCGTTTTTACACGTTTGGGACATTACCAGTTCGTTCCACATTAATGACTATATATCTAAATTAAGAATAAAATGTTCTTCGTATGTTCTTTGAAAATTGTTTCTAAAGCTGCAGCTAGAGAATTGAATATTTGTGCATGACTGTAAGTACCAGTTGGGTAGGAGAACAGTTTACAAGAACGAGAGTTGTGTATTAGACCCACACGTATAGATACATCAATATTGACACGCACGCAGTTGGACGGATTTTATTTTGCATTCTGAAGCAGCATTTCACTAAGAACCGCTCACTTAGTAAGATTTTTAATTTTGTCGCCCATTTTAAATTCGCGCAAATAAAGAGCAAACGACCGTTTATGCTTTTTGTTAGCGTCATACTGGCCCCAGCGATCGGGAAGATGGATGGAACAGTGGCGGAGTTGAAAGGGGAGGAGAGAGCTGCCACTTGTCAGATCACAACGTTGGTTACTTTCAGAATGAGTGTGGTGAAATTGTGGACTCATGTACCGTCGTACTTTCCAGCTGCGCTTGCCCACGAAAGCCGAATTTTGCCGTAAAATGTGGACTGCGGAACTACCGTGTTGGAGCGGTGAAAAGTGGGCGCGCCGATGATAGCGAAGCAGTCCAGGCGGCAGGTGTTAACCGGCGGGGCAGAAGCAGCAGCGTGCCGCAGGCGAGGCGAGGCCGGGCAGTGAAGGCGCAGGCCGGTCGATGCGCGGCGCTGGCCGTGGGCGTGGCGGCCCACGTCTCACTGCCGCCGAGGCCGGGCGCTGCCTTTACACACGCTTCGCGCTACCTCACTCCCATAACGGCTCCACTGTCTGGACGTCGTGTAAACAGTCTCTCCAAACAGTCCTCAATTCAAACTACGCCTCACACGGGAATCTGTGAGCGACGGGGGTTTATAGGACTTTGTTGTTGTTGCCGGCTGTCCGAACACTGATTTCGTGCGACTCTTCATACTAGTCTATCCCGTGCAAGCCTATTCATCTCTATACAACTACTGCATCCTACGTCCATTAGAACCTTCTTGCTGTATTCTTATGGAGCCGTCTCTCTACAATGTTACCCCCCCCCATCCCCGCCCCACATTTACGTCTATTACTAAGTGACGATTCCTTGATTCCTCAGGATGTGTCCGGTAACAAAAGACTTTTAGTCAAGTTGTGCCACAAAGTTATTTTTCCCCAATTCGATTCAGTACCTGTACGTCAGTTATTCGACCTCTTCTTTTAATTTTCAGGATTCTATAGCATCACATCGTGTCTGACCTGCTTATCTCGGACGTTTCAATTTCGTGCAAGGCTACACTGCAGACAGATACTTTCAGAAAAGACTTTCTATCAGTTTCGCAGATCTGAGATGTTAACAAATTTCTCCAGATACGCTTTTCTTGCTGTTGCTAGTCGGCATTTTATATCCTCTCCACTTCGGCCATTATTAGCTATTTCGTTGCTCAGACCCCAAAAACTCACTTTTTGCATCTCATTTCCTAATTTCTCTCAGCATCACCTGGTGTAATTCGACTAATTCCATTACCTATGTTATACTTTTGTTGATGTTCGTCTTATGTTTTCAAGAGACTATCCAATCTGTTCAACTTCCAAGTTCCTTACGGTCTCTGATACGATTCCAGTGTCATGACAAAGCCGAAAAGTGTTTTTCTCCGCCAACTTTAATACCGTTTCCAAATTTCTCCTTAGTTTCCTTTATTGTTCCCAGTGCACGCATTGAATAACATCGGGTATAGGCAGAACACCTACCCTTTCCCCTTGAAATTACTTTTGGTGTTGACTCTTTGGCAAGTGCACGTGGAGGCGCGGAGCAGTTGCCACAATCCGTACGGAACACAAGCGTAATCTTACATTTAATTCCTCTTGTTAAAATTCGCGAAGTATTGAATCTGCAAAGAAGGTACTGGCATCAGTCTGTTCTGGAAGAGCTGCGCTAAGTTTTCATTTCAGTTTAATTTACAGTAACCGTTTTCGATACAGGGAACTCGCTATAACTGTTACATATCTGAACAAAACATTTTTATAGCCGTCAGCTGTACACATTCAACTTTATTCTTTACCTGTTTCGGTTTTTATAACCATATTTACTGGAGGAAAAGCATACTACTCATAAATGACTAATCAGCCTACTAAATACGACGTTCCACAGTGGTACGTAAAATACACATAATTTCACCAGTGTTATAAATAATATAATGTATATATTGAACCGTAATCTACTTGTGTGATTCATGACGAAATATGTGTTTTACATACAACTGTGGAACAACATTGTATGCGATATGCTAATGACTTCATGAGTAGTGTACATCTATCTGTCTACTTTTCTTCCAGTGCCGGTGGTTATGAAATCCGAAACCGGTAAAGAATAATGTAGAATGTTTTTAGCTGAAGGCTGTAAAGTATTTTTTATCAAACAATTTTTAAGGCGATATACGAAAAGTCTCATAGTGCTATTCCCTAATTCATATAACTGGAAAATGTTTTCGTTATTGAATTGGATGAACTTACTATGCAAACGAATTTGTAAGAAAGAATCATATTTTTATCTGCTCAAAAACTGAACTGTCAGTGACCTTTAGCAGCTGGCCGGAGTGGCCGTGCGGTTCTAGGCGCTCCACTCTGGAACCGAGCGACAGCTGCGGTCGCAGGTTCGAATCCTGCCTCGGGCATGGATGTGTGTGATGTTCTTAGGTTAGTTAGGTTTAATTAGTTCTAAGTTCTAGGCGACTGATGACCTCAGAAGTTAAGTCGCATAGTGCTCAGAGCCATTTGACCTTTAGCACCAGATAATTATATTAAATTGTGACGCATAATGCTCCGCCCGCCCGTCAAAACCTTAGCACCTGTCCATTTTGGTTCATTTCTTCTAAGAAATCGCAAAAAAAGATCCATGTTTCGTCAAGCCTGAGCATTTCTCCGATATTCTGCCCTACGGATCTGTCTTAAAAATCGACGCCGGCATAGAAGTCCTACACTTAAACGTCTAGACTATGTAGAAGTACAAAAGCGATGTCCGACGATAATCTTAGAAAAGCCTGCTACTTGAAGGGTAGCCTATAATTTGTGCAGTATGTGATGTATTTTTGTAAACAAAGAAGTTACAGCGTATTGCATCCTTGTCAAATGAATCTATGCTGCCAATCCGCTCTCCATATAACGTTTTCCTCGACATTTTTAGCTTAGGGTTTTTTTCCTCCCTCCTCTTTCTCAAACATTCCTTGACAATCTTGCACAACAGTATTTTTATTTACATTAAAGCGCATTATATCTTTCGATCATCCTGTTAACGGATAGAAGCGGGCTATAATGACATTTTTCAATCTCGCAGTAGGTAAGTGACGCTCGAAAAATTTCTTTCGACTGATCTCGTACGACAATCCCTCGTCCAAGAGAGCAACGTTGATCTTCTCCACACACAATATCTGACGAAGTTGTTTCTCACATTCTTCACTATCTGGTAACGACAACCACCGCTTCAGCAGATGAAATATTAACTTCCGCAGCCGTAGGAAATTGAAACATACACTATTACAGAGCGCAACGAACGATCTCACTGGGTAGAAAGTTGTATGAACGTTGAAGGATATTGAAGGCGAGAAGTGTTGCAATGATGTGGTGAAGGTTTGACAATCTCGTGAGACGGGCCGAATGTGTGCCTACCTCCCGCGGGAAACTCACCCGACTACTGTCTTCGTAGTTAGCATCTTAAAGTAATTTTGAACAGAGTATAGGATTAAAACTAACCTTTGTGTTTGAGCCGAGGCACTGCGTCCAAAAGCGGAAGAATATAGGAGTTTGGTCCGTCCTACGATCCCGTGCTACTTTTACTTCATGTGTACAGCATGTGTTTAGTTTTGTACATCTAAGAGCGTTGTGAAAATAGTTGGTTGTTTTTTTTTTTTATTATAGCACTATACTTTAAATCATTCGTATCACGGATCGCACAACTTTCCGGTCGTCGAATTTGGTCTGTTTCACGGACCCTATTATCTCCATACTGTGTTCATCAATACGGATTCGTCACGGATGCAGCAGCTATTCCATTTTGAATCCAGCACCCACCGAGGTTACAGGTTTTGTCTGAGAGAGCTAGCTGTCATCTGCACAAATTGCCGCTGGTTGCTCCTACGTCTTGACTCTCGCACACGAGTAATTTTCAGCGTACCAGAGCATTTAGATTAGCAATTTCGGCAACCGTACTGTCTTCCATCGATTCAACCATTAACGTGTCGAGGGAAATGGGCAAGTTGATGCTACTTGTACTTGCGAATAAGACATCATTTGACGCGGATGAGTTTTGTCTTACCTGTTACTTTTTAATACTTCACTGCGAAAGTAACTCGTCGGTAAGTAATTGATTAATATTTAAGAAAATATTTTGTTTAATGCTAAACAATAAACATAAAACTAAGGCTTTTCCTCTGCCACAACAGAACATCAACAATAGTGGCGCGAAATCGACAGCGGACTACGTACGAATTTACTGGCATGCGGCAAACCTGGAGTTGCAGCAGGCGTGTTAGAACGAAATAAAACAGCTAATTTGCGGTAGGAACAAAGAACGGAAAAATAGCGCTTGTTAACGCATGACAGTACAGACAATTAGATAACGGCATTTCCAGTGCAATACATTTTTTAATCCCTGCATAAAAGTAAGTCCACAATTCCGCAGCACATAATGAGCTAAAGGCTGTAGAATACACTGGTGTGTCTGTGAAGATATAATTCGAAGTTACACTGCCATCTTAAAGAGCCACAGTGTTGTCACATGCTCTCGGATGCCTTCCGCCTCGTCTGCGATACCTTTTGTCTGTAACCCACAATGAGGTATGGATTTTAATATCCTCTGCGCTCTGCATCGGTAACTTCCCTGCATGCCTGTGTGGTTGTCTGGCTGGAGCGATAGCATCCCTGGTAATAGCCGGGGGGCTTCGGAGTCGGCGATTCATTTACTGTGTTGTGAATGGCTGAATGCAGACACACTATAAACTTCATCCAGGGCGCGTTGTGAATTAAGTCCGCTGGCGACTAAGTACTTGTGAACATTGCGTCGTGGGTTAGAAAACCCGCATTTACGTCGATTAAATGCGAGAAACAAATATAGTTAAAATTTTCCGTGTTGATATAAAGTGTGGACACGTGACTGTCGAAGTGGCAAAAATGTTCTTCAATAGCATTATTTATGGTTCGTGGTAGCAGATAGTGTAGATAGAAAGTCATTGCTGTGGTATCAGTGTACTGAGCTGTTCTGTCGAGCCCTGCCTCCCACTCGTCCTCTTTAGCCTTCATGGAGAAATATAAGTTTCACACAAATTAAAAATAGCCTTTGCATAATACTCTGATGAAGAACAGTTTTCATGTATTGTGGCATCAGGGACAACCTCGCAAATAAAAAATACACAAGAATTTAAACATGCCCTTGCAACTTGAAACCTTCTCCGTAGCAGGCGGTTACCTCACGATTATGAGCAGCAAAGGTGTCACGTTACACATAACATTTACCCGTTAGACTAGTTTTCCGTTTAGAAACCAATGACTGCACCACTACGCTAATAGATCACGATATTTCACTGGCATTAAGCATGAAGCGATTATTTGACTTTACATGGTGGTTATATCTTACCTTACATATATGTTAAACGTAGGATACAGCAATATTACCGAGGCTCAAGACGTTTTCACGTTACACGGAAGCGTACTTTATGTGGACATTCAGTCGCCTAGTATGCAGTACTGAAAGTATGTTGCCAGTAAAATACATGGATGGAAATGGCAAGTGTTACACCATGGAGCACCAGTCCGACATTTATCGAACTTAGTAGACATGTTCATCAGATAACTGATGTTAAACGATTTACCTGGTGTTTCGTTTGGAACTGATGTCCTTCATCATTAGTATGAGTCGTGGCCCCTACATGCACGAATACTCCTCGTACGTTTATTGTGGGATGGAAGCAAACAGCCTCTAAATGGAATCAACTTAAAGCAATTTCTTGCTAGTCCTGAAACACACGCTGTGTCAGCGTGTGTAGATTATTGGCTTGAGGCTGATTTGAAAGTATGAGTCTTCTCACCGCATCTCAGACATGTTCTATGGTTGAACAAATCAGGGGAACGGTCATGACTGTCAGGGATCCCTACATTCTTTACCGTCTTTAAGGTGTCTGTGGTATGGCTCTGAGCACTATGGGACTTAACATCAGAGGTCATCAGTCCCCTAGAACTTGGAACTACTTAAACCTAACTAACCTAAGGACATGACACACATCCATGCCCGAGGCAGGATTCGAACCTGCTACCGTAGCAGTCGCGCGGTTCCGGACTGAAGCGCCTAGAACCGCTCGGCCACCTCGGCCGGCGTCTGTGGTATGGAAAAGCAGAATTACACCTTGCATTATCATACTGGAATAGGGCATTTGTGACCTTGGTTCCAGAGGGTATCGCAAGAGGGTTTACCATTCTTGCCACATACTGGCGAGCATTCGGTCCCTCTTCAACAAGCACCAAATAAGTCCCGTTGTCATATCCAATACGTACCATACCATGATGCAAAGAACGGTAAGAGTGGGTCTCGAGCATTGGTGCTTCATGACATTTTATTGGCTCGTCTACGGGCAAACTGACGTCGCTACGGGCAAACTGACGTCGATGTGTCCGCCGCAAACAGAAGAGTGTCTAATCACTGAACGCCACAGAATACTAGTCAGTGACCCAGTTGACTGTAGTTTGTCTTTTGTATGGCGTCTACATCTCCATCCATACTCCGTAACGCACAGTAAGAAGTGTGGCGGAGGGTACCCAGTACCGTATTAGTCATTTCTTTTCCTGTTCCACTCGCAAACAAAGCGATGGAAAACTACTGTCTTTATGCCTCCGTATGAGCCCTGATTTCTCTTATATTGTCTTCGTGCTGCTTATGCGAAATGTATGTTGGCGGCAGTAGAATGGCTCTGCTGCCAGCTTAAAGTGCTGGTTCTCTAAATTTTCTCAATAGTGTTTCTCGAAAAGAACATCGCCTTCTGTCCCGGAATTTCCATTTGAGTTCTCGAAGCAACACCATAATATTTAGGCGTTGTTCGAACCTACAGCTAAGAAATCTAGCCGCCCGCCTGTGAACTACTTGGGTGGCTTACTTTAATACGACCTGTTGCGGAAGCCAAACATTGTAGCAGTACTCAAGAATTGGTCGCACCATCGTCCTATATGCGGTCTCCTTTACAGATACACCACACTTTCCTAAAATTCTCCCAATAAACCGAAGTCGACCATCCGCCTTCCCTACCACCGTTCTTACATATTTGTTCCGTATTATATCGCTTTACAGCGTTACGCCTAGATATTTAAGCGGGGTGACTGTGTAAAGTACCACAGTACTAATACTGTATTATAAGTTACGTGTTTGTTTCTTACTCATCTGCGTTAAATTTTCTACTTCAGAGCTAGCCGCAATTCATCACACAAACTAGAAATTTTACCTGTGTCATCTTCTTTCCCTCTACAGTCACACAACATCTTCCCGTAAAGCACAGCACTAACAACAGACATCCGAAAACTGCTGCTTATCCTGTTCGCCAGATCATTTATGTATATAGGAAATAACAGCGACCCTATCACACTTCCTTAGGGGGCACCCCTGACAATATCGTTGTCTCTGAACACGCGCTGTCGAGAATAGTGGGCTCTAATTCTTGAAGTCTTCGAGCCACTCACATATGCGGGAACCTGTTTCATATGATCGTACCTTCATTAGTCTGCGGTGGGACACCGTGTCATATGCTTGTCGAAAATTTAGAATATGGAATCTGTCAGCGGTAAACGATGCAAGGCAACTTACAGAAATCTGTTCCAGATATATCGTGGTTACATTGTCTGTAACCTCTTCCCGGGTTTTAACTGTTGTCATTCATCTATTCGCGAGGGCCAGTTGATCTGTAACCAGTCATTCCGCAACCGTTCCATTCAGTCAGCTGGACCATCTGCCGGCGTCATGCTCCCATGCCCCTCTTGCCAATGATTTGACCTTTCTCAAAGCCGTAAATATGGTGATAAACTGCACGTGCACGTCGTCTGAGCATCGTCACGTGAAAAGTTGATTTAACATTAGAGACCCAACAGTGATTATGTACTCACATAATTCATCTGTAGGCAGGCATCTTTTCATTTTAGTCAACATATCCTACAGGCACGAAAATACTCGAGTATCAATGTGATGGCGTTCGTTCATAGTAGAGCACTTTCAATTTCCGTAAGTTGTGTATGTTAATGTGATAGCAATAAAAACGAATATTTTGTTCTACTGTTAGCAGCGTAAAAAATTGTACAGTCCAACCCTGATAACTTTTTGAGCAACGTATGCTACGAAGTACATTGTGTCTAAAATTAAAGCAATAAACCGGTATTTGCCCTTCCTACGCCTACCAGACTCTAGCGGTGGAGGCCATGGGAATAACGGAAGCAGGAGAGTCGCAACCTCATGTGGTCCGATGGCTCAACGCGAATCGTTCTGTTGATTTTCGGATGTGGCGACAGTTTATAGATAACGAAACTGTATCCCGAAGAGCAGGACGGGGCCGATCACGTGTAACGTCAGAGAGAGAGAGAGAGAGAGAGAGAACCCTTATTTGTCTGTAAGAGTACGATGATACCGCCTTAATACTGCACGGCAAGTGGCATCTGACTTTGCAGAATCCAGTGGACGTGTTGTAGCGAGGGAAACAGTATGCAGAATGCTTCGGCAGAGTGGTCTTTATTGTCGGAGACCTGTGACGCATCTTCACAGAAGGGAACGTCTAGAGTGGAACCTCCAACACGCCACCTGGGCAGTCGAACAGTGGGCCAAAGTTCTTTTCACAGATGAGTCCCGATTTGGTCAGAACATCCATGGTCTCAGATTCGCATAAGGAGGGAATGTGAAACACGATTTCGGGACCCAAAAATTGTGGAAAGAGGCTGATATCGAGGATGATCCCTAATGGTGTGGACATGGGTTATGTTAATCACTCGAACACCTCTTCATGAAATTGTACGGTTAAATCAGCAAGGTTTAGTTACTGTCAGGTGTCGTGACGAGATCTTGGTTCCTCAAGTGCTATTGTTGCGAGATGCGTGGGCCAGGCTATGTATTGATGCACGATAAAAGCTCGACCTCATAGGGCACGCGCGGTTGATGTTTCCGTGGAAACGGAAGATACTGCACGTATGGCGTGACCTGCACGCTCCCCCGATTTGAATTCCATGGTGTGTGTCTGGGGATGCGCTAGGGAGACGGGTTGCATCACGTCCAAGACTTGTAAGCAGCGCCGCAGGAAGAACGGACGTTGTTGCCTCAACATGAGACTGATGACGTCATTCACAGCGTGCCCCGTAATTCGTCAGGCCTGTGTTGCTGCCAGGTGGTCACACCCCATATTGAGCGCATTAATCGGTTGTCGGAATGGGGGAGAGTAAATCAGTTTAGTTGGGGAAAAAAAAATTGTCTCCGTTATGCATGTTGCAGTTGCTTAAGTTCTGTATTCTTAACATTATTTCTACTTTACTATCACCTGATTATACTGTTTTGTGTCAAAATAAACGCAACCTTACAAAATTTCGGTTTGTTGCTTTCATTTTGAACACCAGTGTATTATTGTTGGGATATTATCAGTGCCGATCACAGGAAAAAGTATATGACTCATTTATAAAAGAATTATTTGTGGGTTTCTACAAGGTGGCTTGACGATTTAAATTTTCGCGGTTGGCCGAATTGCCCATTGATTTACTTTTTTGTTATAAGTATGACAACGCTGGTGTCTCGAAGTTTCCTGCATTTCTATTTTTAAAACGAACGGAGGAACAACCTCCCATGGCTCTAAACGTATGAATAAGTATATTAGCCATTCAAGCTATATCCAGTATATCATCATCCGTCCATTTTAGCCTGCAGAAGCTGTTTTGAAAACCTAGTTTGTAAACTATTGCTGCTGGCTCAATTTACATGTTGAATGTCTATCGATGTTAAATAACCTGAGATGAGATGACAAGAGCAGTCACTGGTGCTGCGTGATTTTCTGTATTCTTGCAAGGGAGCCTCCCCACCGCACCCCCTTTAGATTTAGTTATAAGTTGGCACAGTGGATAGGCCTTGAAAAACTGAACACAGATCACTCAAGAAAACAGGAAGAAGTTGTGTGGAACTATGAAAACAATAAGCAAAATATACAAACTGAGTAGTCCATGCGCAAGATAGGCAACAGCAAGGATAGTGTGAGCCCAGGAGCGCCGTGGTCCCGTGGTTAGCGTGAACAGCTGCGGAACGAGGAGGTCCTTGGTTCAAGTCTTCCCTCAAGTGAAACGTTTAATTTTTTATTTTCAGACGATTATCTGTCCGTCCGTCCGATGTAACTGCGCCGTAGTATGGGGACGCTACACCTAAACAAACATCAGAACACACGTCAGTCGACTACAGCGCACGGAAGAGAGTATTCCTGCTAACGAGGCTCCCTGGCTGGCAGTTGACTGTTCGCTACTTTGGACGAGAGTGCATTAAATATGTGAGATGTATTCCGTGGGCAATATGAATCCAGCAAATATAGCTCGCGACTTCAATAACAAGGTCAATGAATATTTTCCGAACTGTAAGGAATCGGAAAGTTCCTTAAGGGATCGAACGGTTGTCGAACATATTTAGTTCCTACATTTGTTGATAAACAGTACTTGTGGTGATGACGATACCTTCCTGATTGCTGCGGGGCTGTATGACCGGATGATGAGATTGTTGACGATGCGTACGAAGAACACGAAGAGGAAATACTGCGTCTTCAATCTGATGGTATTTCTTTGGGTTATATGTAGGAAATGCTCCAATACAGGTTACTGTCCAAACCAATTAAAAGACGCAAATATAGATTATTGAGTGAAGTAACAAATTTAAGACATTTAAAGGGATGGAGGAAAAAAGCACAATTAAATATTGCAAAGAAGTCGTGGAACGAGGTGGAACCCGAAGACAGAAGTTCAGTGAACTATAAAACCATGTATACCGACAATTTATTAAAGCCAGAAATGAATTAAGTGCAGTGCATGATACAGACCTACAGATTTGGGGATTGCATTACGCTAAACAAATCGGCCTGGACTTAAAGGCTTCATCTCATTGACTTGTCATGTTCAAAAGAAAATACAAAATTACGAGCAGGAAGATTACGAAATATGTAAGCAAGAACTACGCGATTAAACTGGAAGAACTTCTAGTGTCTTCCAAGACGTTTGTTACAAAAACTAACGTCAGATTCCAACAGTATGAAGACGCATATATTATCAATACAGATCAGTCCGGTTTTAACTATGACCCGGCCGTTGTGGCCGAGCGGTTCTAGGCGCTTCAGTCTTGAACCGCGCGATCACTACGGTCGCATGTTCGAATCCTGCCTCGGGCATGGATGTGTGTGATGTCCTTAGGTTCTAGGGGACTGATGACCACAGATGTTAAGTCCCATAGTGCTCAGAGCCGTTTGAACCATTTTTTTTAACTATGAAATGAAATCGACCCGCACGTTATCGTTAGTTGGAGAAGGCGACACGGAATGTACTGTAGACCAGCGGCATGCCACTTCACATAGTTACACTATACAATATGCTCTGAACAAAGCAGGATTTCTCTTACCTACATTTTATTTATCTTTGTAGGAAAAAATGGTGTATTTGGACCGCAAGTTCAGCGACAGGTGAATAGGGTACTTGCGGAAACGCCGAGTGTCATTGTGAATTGCAGTGCGTCAGGAAAAATGGAGAAAAGACTAGTGAAAGACTTTAATGAACGTGTGATTGCTCCTTACGCGGACAAAGATTTTGCCTTACTGCTTGACAGCTATACAGGGCAGAAGGATCAGACTTGTATAATTTTAGTGTGGGAGTAGACGTGATTACCATTCCTCCAGACTGTACACCTCTTGTGCAACCGTTAGATGTGTTTGGGTGTCTGCAAGTGTAATACTTTGTGAAAAGATTCTATGATTTTGCGAAGCTGCACAGGTACACAGAGCAGTATTGTTTACATCATCGTGTGTCAATTATCAAAGTTCAGGCACTCACACATAATCAACTTCGCTCTCCAAAATTCCAAACATATTCAGATTTGCTTGGACATATGCAGGATTTGACGGTCTACACACGGAAAAATTTGAAAACGTTAAAAACATATGTTTTGACAGAGCACAAGGAAAACTGTACGGCTGTGAAACTGTTGCATTCGTTTGTTGCAGTTTATGTGACAAACTCTTACGTTTTCATCACTTTTTTGGGAGTGATTATCACATCCACAAGAAAAGCTAAATTGGGAAAGGTAGAAGAATCTTTTTACCCATTCGCCAAGTGTACAAGTTAGGTGGGTCGACAACATATTCGTGTCATGTGACGCACATGCCGCCACCAGTGTGGTATAGAAAATATCAGACGTGTTTTCCTGTGGAGGAATCGGTTGACCTATGTCCTTGCGATCAAATGTTTTCGGTTCCCATTGGAGAGGCACGTCCTTTCGTCTACTAATCGCACAGTTTTGCGCTGCGGTCGCAAAACACAGACACTAAACTTATTACAGTGAATAGAGACGGCAATGAACGAACGGACAGATCATAACATTGGGAAAATAAAGAAAGTAAACTTTTCACTCGAGAGAAGACTTGAACCAAGGACCTCTCGTTCCGCAGCTGCTCACGCTAACCACGGGACCACGGCGCTCCTGAGCTCACACTGTCCGTGATGTTGCTTATCTTGCGCATGGACTACTCAGTTTGTATATTTTGCTTATTTTTTTCATAGTTCCACACAACTTCTTCCTGTTTTCTCGATTGATCTGTGTTCAGTTTTTCAAGGCCTATACACTGTGCCAAGTTATAACTAAATCTGAGGGGGTTGCGATGGGGAGGTTCCCTTGTTAGATACCACGGAATCGGTTTTCACACAGTACTGGTTGGGCACAAATGCGATGTTCTGAACTCTCAGCTTCTCAGGGACGTTAACCTCATTGGCCACACTTTGTATATGGGGCTGGAACTCTAGAAAAGGCGTAGGTGTCCCTGTTTGCCTCACGGATGCGGCGTGCGTCTTCCAACAACAAGAAAATGACAGTGCGGCAGAAAGTAACTCCATGTTACGGTATAGCACCTACCTCACTTGTAATAACTAAAATACCATCAAAAGGAGAAGATAAAATGAAAATAGAAAGAAAGGAAGATACGGAATGATGTCTAAGACTTAGCTAAACAATATTTAAACTGCAGATGCTGATGTATATGGAATCGGTGGGAAGTAAACAAAGAGCTACTGGTATTTCAAGAAATAAGCCTGTAGTTCGTTATTGAAACTTGGGAAATTTGTACATTCTATGATATAACAGAGGAGATAATTTTCTAGTAGAATGCCTGCAACACAAAGGACGTGGCATAATCCGGTGGGTATGTGGAGTTATTTAGAATGTAGGGTCTTGTCACGCGCATGTCGTTACACAATCTCCAACTGCAGAAATTTGTAAGTTCTATTTAGAATGAAAGGATGTAGTGTTTCATGAACGTTGCTGTAGGAATGTAATATTGAGGATAGATAACGTACTGAAATGTGGTAGTTTTCTGTAAAGAAGGGATCATGTAATAATACAGTGAAACTGCCTGGCTGATTAACATTTAGTGCCGGGCAGGGACAATATAACTTTGTCTTTGGCGGGCTAGTGCTCAACCGGCCGAGCTACCAAGCGCGACTGACGCCCCGCCCTCATTGCTCTATTTTCGCTGGGAGATAAAGTTTTAATGTGCCAAGAAGCTGCAAACGGGCACAAACTGCCCAGCAAAGCGAAATTTCATTCTGGGTCACAGTGTGGTGGGTTAGTAATATATCTTCCAACATAGTTTAAAACAAGCGTAATTGTTGCTGATCGGACGTCGTTTCAGGACGTCTCCAATGTAACAAAAGTAAATTGTTTATTATTTAAAAAGTATTCACCATAACTGTTAATACATTTATACCACTTTGATATATGCGTGCACCTTTTTCCTCCGCAGCACATCGATCGCCACGAATGTCTTTCTTCAGGCGTCCAAAAATATGAATATCGCTTGGGGGAGAGATCGGGACTGTGTGCAGGCTGTTAGTGGGTCCATATATTGCCAACGTTGTTTCGACTACGCTGCGGAAGTTTAGCTGCTAAGCTCTTACAAATCCTCCATACAGTCCCGATTTCTCCCCCTTGCGATTTCCATATTTTTGGAGGACTCAAAAAAGACGTTCGTCGCTGTTGATTTGCTTCAGACGAGCAGGTGCATGCCTGAATACATTCGTGGTTCCGTAAGCAACTGCAAACATTTTTCCATCAACGCACTGACAGTTTTGTCCCACAGTGGGACAAATGTGTTAACAGTTGCGGTGACTACGTTTAAAATAATGATCAGTTTACTTAGTTTTTCTCCGTCTGTCACGTTTCCATTTGAGTACCCGTTTTTAAAGGGCGATAAAAAAAGTTTGCGTTCGAAGGCCGTACAGTCCAGAATTGGTATGCCCGTCAAGCAAAATCGCCGTGAGCGTTGAGGAAATCATTCCACCGACGCAACAGGTTGATGATACCGTTTAAAATACGCCGTGACCTGCAGCTTGAGGAGTCTGTCACTGCCTCGTCCGACAGGAATAGTCGAACCTTCAAGGCCTTTTTCAACGCACCGAAGGCGTGATAATTCGTGTGGGCAGAGACCAGGCTTATAGGATGGTTTACATGTGTTATATGGGGACGTGCTGTATCATGAAGCAGTGGCATCCATTGTTGGTCGTTTTCAACACACATGCTGCTCCCTAAAAATTCTTCATTCTCCGATTGTTATTTACCGGTGTTTGTCCGTCGACATCCAAGAATAGGATAACAGCGCGTTGGTCCTTCTTGGACGCATTTGATGATGATGTCATAATTCCCGTTTCTGTATTTAAAGTGCGCACATCGGGAAGATACTAATGTCACATTAATCCCTTGCCTACACGTCGGTGCTTACATACTGCATCGCAGTCGTGCTACGTTGCATATGCGCTGCAGCACCACCGTCAAACGGAAACTTTTTGATTGTCCCTTACAGTTTCCTGAACTGGCACTCTGATAGAACTCACGATCGTCCACATACAGCTTAGCAACACACGAAAATGAAATAACCTGTAACTACCGGAGCGTCATGCAACTTAAAGATCTTCGTTCACTTTTAGAATTTTTTGAATGTTTTGTACTAAGATATCATTTTGATTTTGCGGCTGGCACCTTTAAGGTCACACTTTTTCATAACCGTGGGTCAAACATTTTTATACCCGCAGAAATTTTAGAAAGTGCATTCTGATATGTCTTTCACTGTCATCTGTGAAAACAGTGTCAAAGCTGATGGTGAAAATCATATTTATGCAGAATATACTTTATAAATTTTCTGCTGTTATGAAAAACGTTTGACTGACAAGCGTGAAAAAGTTTGACCTTGAACGTAATAACCGAAAAATAAAAACTATGATAGTAAACAAAAAAGAGGGTACCTGGCATCACGGGTAGCGTTCATAAAATTTTGATATTTAGCCACGTTGTTTACACAAGATTATAGATACAGCATGGATATGAAAATCTAGTTGCAACAACTAAATGAGCTTTTAATTAAATAAATCAGCGACTACTGAAAAGGTCTTAAGTATACAAAAGAAACAGGAAAAGCTATGTTTCAAAACGTTCAGCTGGATTGTGCTCCCATATGACACTGAGAGCCGGACACACAGCGACAGACAGAATGCGCTCAGAAACGACGGAAATGGGAGGACATTTCAGACTGCTAACGACGGCCGTCTGGATGGACCAAAATCCGATGTACATATTTTGAGCGAGATCAGCGAGTAGCAAAGAAACCTGGAAGCAGCAACCCATGAAACGAAAACCAAACATAGAAACTGTAAGTTTTTAACAGATATTTTGGAAGAAAAAGATGGAGGAAGGAAACAGTGGAAGACCAAGAAAGTAAAAATACCATGTATTGGAGGTGTAAGAATTTTTAAGAAGTGTATGCAAACCGGTATATGGTTGTTCGAATGTGCAGTGACGTACTAGTGAAATACATTGCTGAAAATGGGTATCATATTTCATGATAATTGATCATCGAAAACCGCATGTTTGTGTTTCTACCGTGCAGGATATCATAACAATACTTGAGAAAAAAATATGAAATCCCCTAGACCTTAACAGGCACGGTTTTAATTTTTTGGGCGAATAGAGTACTCCAGGTTGCGCAGTGGTTGCAGCTAATCTGCAAAATGAAAGTTTCACGAGAGCAGGGGTCTAACTGGCATAGCGCATTAAGTAACTTGCCTCGCTCCAGTATAAAGAGATGCGCTACCTGTATTGCGGAAGTTGTGCGTCTTATCTCTAAAATTTATCTGTTCACTTTCAGCACAACACACTATTGATTGTGTGAGACAGTCTTTGTGAAAAAAGTACTAACGCTGGTAGTAAGCAGTCCGAATGTCATGAAAAACAGACTTTTTAAGAACATCTGGGTAATTCACACACACAACATACATATAAACGAACAACAGAAACCACGTTAGCTATTAAAATAAATTACGGGTCACGACACTAAGCCCTCAGTTTATATCATCTTTCAGCATTTACACTGGTTATTATTACTAGGCGTAGTTCCTCCTGTATTGTGTTGTCCGGACGATGTACTGTTCAGCGAAATGGCTCGTGCTGCATAACCAGAACATTTTTTAAGTACACCAAACGGCTACACGCACGTATTCTTGTGGCTTTATTTTTTGTGCGGTGGCGTAAATTCTAGTTTGCCGATTGTGAAACACACGAATTTAAGAGACATACGTATGATCGCCACCCCTTTCCCCCAGTAACTTACATTGCAATAAGTCTTGGATGTCAGCCGTCTTTTGAATGCTGTGTGTGACAGTCCTTGAGGCGGAAAAGACGTTAACCTTGTCAGCCCACTGGAACGAGGGCAAACCATCATTTCCGCTCGCTGTGAGGAGGCGCTTTGGAAACGGGAAGAGGACCGCGGAAGGGAAAGCTGTAACGAATGTTGCTCGCCAAGACTCGGAAGCTGACGTCCATGTTCCAGTGAACTATCATTCGATGCTCTGCGTGTCATGAACCTTATACATTGTTTAAGGTTGCCTTCATATTAGGTATCCCGAAACAAAGTTTGTGTGGCGCTCAAGACAAAACTTTACTTTGCGCAATCCCCACCACCCTTCGACAGCATCTCATTGATTATTGTTTCTCAGTCGATGGTCAGCTTTAGCCTTTATTGATATCGACATGACTTTAAAATGAACTACACTCTACACGTTTCAGTCCTTCGTATTTTGTATGATACGATTGAAAACGGGTAACACTCCGTGGAAAGTCGTAACAAACAAAACAACAAACGCAATAAATACTATGTAAATATTTCGTTGCGTTGAGTGACTCCATCTAGTGCCCGAAAACGAGGTAAACCGTATCCGTAACAGGATAGAAAGCCTTCGTTGTAATTGTGGTTCTTTCTTGCTCCAGTCCTCTAAAGACACCAAATGAATGGAACTAGCCTGCGGAGTCGTTAAAAATTCCAATACCGTCATTCTATAGAGATTTTTTATAACTTTCTTAGATAAATCCAAAGAATCCATCACGATTATCATTTGCAACAAGCGTCCGTCTATGAGACGCTGTGACTTCATATGATTGGAGAACTTCAGCTCGTTTTTCAACCTACGCACAGGAGGACAACATTTCGTAAATCGCATTTGTAGAATCGTGATAAACGTGTTTTACTTATTTTCTGGTAAGTCAAGCAGAACGAGACATCAAATTCTGTTTAACGATCTTAGACCCCATTTTTAATGGAAAAAATAACGTAGGTCCTGAGGCTTGAGGGATTACTGTTAATCAGAAGGCTGCTTGTATCTGACCATATATGCTTTTTATATCTAGGGGCAGTGATTGTATGCGAGCCCTTTCTTTCAGGTAACCTTCAAGTAGGCTAAATCCAAAGTTTTCAATAAACTCTCCTCGCCTTTGCCTCTTCCTTTCGAGCATTGATGTGTAGTTGACAACAAAAATAATATGGGCGTTTACAACTGCCATATCCAAAACTCTGAAAAATAACGCTAGTGGCCACCTCCTTGTCCTTCACCACCTTTAGTAGCGCTATAATCAAGAATAATGTCTGGTTTTCCCGTTTCATTGCAGACAGCTAGCTTATTGTGCATTGTGGATAGTACAATGACACTTTTTTTTAAGGAACGTGAGACACCAGAGTGCAGCAATCTTGAAAGCCAAATAAAGTTGATCCTACTGGGCGATTTCGGTTAGGAAGGAACTCAAGAGGGATGTCTGGCTTGTTCTTCTTCATGGTAGTTAGAAAAGTATGGCCATTTTCGAGAAGGTGTATAGCAAGCTCGGAACGTGAATAATAGTTATCAGTTGTTAAATTTCTCTTTGAACCTTTCAATGGTTCTACTAATCCCTTTACGACGTCCATCGGCTTATAGGATAGTACATACTGCCGTGGACGCTGGACACCACAATAAATGTGATACGTATAACGTTTTCGCATCACATAAGGCATACATTTTTATGCCACATTTGGTTGGCTTACCTGGAATATAGACGACGAAGCCACATCGGCCTCGAAATGGGTGGAGCATTTCGCCAATGGTGACAAATGAAGATAAAAAATAACTTTTCTGAAAATTTTCATTTATTTCTGAAGAAACCTATCTAACTGGGGCTAATTCATCTACTACACATCTGTGATCGACTGCGGTAATTGTCAAAGCGTAGGGATTGCAGTAAAAATCGAAATCTGTTTACACCAAAAGCAGCCCTGGCCACCATAAGACCGGCACCATTGGTCTTCCAGGCCCGCGAAGCATCAGCACTGCAACTCTTGTTGACAGCTAAAATATATAAGAGGACTAAAAGATCCGTGATTTCGGACCGGGAGGTGTCCTTACAATCCCTCTCTCTTGAATAAACGCAACTACTTCTTTCTTTCTTTCTTTATATAGATTAGTGTAATTTACAATTTTATCTACAATATCAATTGTAAAATACTTCATAAATGCATCAATTTCAGTTTTAGCATCTCGTGAGACACGTGTGGTGGGTTCAGGAAAAATGTTCAGCAAATTCTTTGAAGACGTTTTCGAGGTTTGGGTCACTGGATTGCTAAGCCAAAATGTTTCAGACCTTTCCCCTGCCCCAAAAATACTTGAAATTCACTTGACATTTCCAGAGTTTCATGGCCTGTGACCCCAGACTGTTCACTCTCGCTGGAATGGTCATCTTCAATAATTCTCTCTTCTTCATCACTTTCGTCTGAAAAATCGAAAGTATCTTCTTGTTCTAATATGCCTTCACGCTCTTCATCAGAGAGCTCTCTTAGTAGCTCCACAATCTCTTCTGTCGTATTATAACGTCTAGGCCTGAAAGATTAGAATCGAGGGAATAATGAAAGGAAAAGCAAAGCAAATAAACGACGAAAGTCAATAGAACAGTTAAACGAATGAAGCAAAATGTTGATTATTTTTGTAATAGGAGTAATAATAATGATTCATTTATAAGTGTGTAGTACTAAAAAGTATACGAAGTAGTAAAAAATACTTACATTGTCGTGTATTATGAATATAATTGTAGAACACCAACACACGCAAGCGGTACGGGGTGCCTCAATGAGGAAGTGTCTCAGTTAAGGGCTTGCAGACAACTAGCTGTAAATCACACAGGCACGGAGTCATGCGGGAATCACGTGGAGACTCCTGGTGGGGGAATACCTGGAAGCTCAACCTCAAACCTTCTATAATAGCTGCCAAAACTCAGAAATGCGCAGTTTGCGGCACGGCGTGCCGCTAAGCGTGTGGCTGCGGGTTAAAAAACATAATTTTGTGTTGGAAGCGATGTGGTGGTGTTGTGGTCTTCAGTCCTGAGACTGGTTTGATGCAGCCCTCCATGCTACCCTATCCTGTGCAAGCTTCATCTCCCAGTACTTACTGCAGCCCACATCCTTCTGAATCTGCTTAGTGTATTCATCTCTTGGTCTCCCTCTACGATTTTTACCCTCCACGCTGCCCTCCAATGCTAAATTTGTGATCCCTTGATGCCTCAGAACATGTCCTACTAACCGGTCCCTCCTTTTTGTCAAGTTGTGCCACAACCTTCTCTTCTCCCCAATTCTATTCAATACCTCTTCATTAGTTATGTGATCTACCCATCTAATCTTCAGCATTCTTCTGTAGCACCACATTTCAAAAGCTTCTATTCTCTTCTTGTCCAAACTATTTATCGTCCATGTTTCACTTCCATACATGGCTACACTACATACAAATACTTTCAGAAACGACTTCCTGACACTTAAATCTATACTCGATGTTAACAAATTTCTCTTCTTCAGAAACGCTTTCCTTGCCATTGCCAGTCTACATTTTATATCCTCTCTACTTCGACCATTATCAGTTATTTTTCTCCCCAAATACCAAAACTCATCTACTATTTGAAGTGTCTCATTTCCTAATCTAATTCTCTCAGCATCACCCGACTTAATTCGACTACATTCCACTATCCTCGTTTTGCTTTTGTTGTTGTTCATCTTCTATCCTCCTTTCAAGACACTGTCCATTCCGTTCAACTGCTCTTCCATGTCCTTTGCTGTCTCTGATAGAATTACAATGTCATCGGCGAACCTTAACGTTTTTATTTCTTCTCCATGGATTTTAATACCTATATTTGTTTACATTTATGTATTGTGCGTTCCTGCCCATTGTGTGAGCCGCTGACATAAAGCATCCCTGACCAATGGCATTTTTCCCAATTTGTTCCATTCCTGAATTGTGAGGCGACAGTCAGGAGGGATACACTATATGCTTGGATGGAGAAAAGCGGAAAATCCGTCTTAGACTCTCGGTCCGACACAAATTTTCATTTCTCGCCGTTGGGTTCGCTCAGTGCCTCCACCGCAGTTAAATGGTTCAAATGGATCTGAGCCCTATGGGACTTAACATACCTTGTGGTTCCACCTTTCATTTTCAATACCTCCTCCAATCTACTGGGCACACTTTCCACGAGTTTTTTCGTGAAATCTGGGCCTATACTTGCCCATTCTTGGCGCAGTTTCTCTTTCAAGGTCTCATTCGTATAGATGTTGTCCGCGCGGAGGGTCCGTTTCAATTTGTCCCACAAATGTTCTATTTGGTTAAGGTCTGGTGATTGAGGAGGGGAGTGCAATACTTTCGGGCAATTGAAGAGCAACCACATTTGTACAATATGCGCGGTATGCTTGGGATCCATATCCTGATAAAAATGAAAGTTGTTCGCAATACCTAGATGTGGTGCACTCTGTTTCAAATGTCCTCGCAGTATATTGAAATACGCTTCCTTGTTCATCGTATAATCAATGAACACTAATCACTCACACCATTGCCGGACATGCATCCCCACACCATGATGCTCCCACCTCCAAACTTTACTGTTGGTTTGAGGGTCATGGGATTAAACTCTTCATTAGTCTTTCGCCACACGTTTGCCTTTACGGCGGTTTGCCATAATGTAAATTTACATTCGTCGCAAAATATCACCCGATTCCACCAAGCCTGGTCGTATTCGGCGTATTCCCTCGCAAACTGCATACGTTTCTTCTGGTTCACTGCATTTATGAATGGCTTTTGCCGTGCCAATCGACCATGGTACTGCGATCGTCGTAGTACTCTCCGCACGGTTTCGGGATGAGCTTTTATACCACCTCACTTGCAATTCGTGTGGCAGATATTTACGGATTCTGTTGTACCTTTCGCACAATCACACGTTCATCTCTGTGAAAATGTCCGTGGCCGTCCTGTACTGCAACGGAATTCCAATCGGTCTACTTTCTCGAACCGTTTAATATTATCGTGAACTGTACTTTTCTTCATGTTCACTATTGTGGCAATTTCCCTGCAGGTTTTCCCCTTCGCGTGATGATAAACGACAAGTTGCCTTTGCTCGATCGTAGAACACTTCCCTCTGCGTTCGATCGTCGACCTGCACAGGCTCGCGATACGTGTTTATTAATCATCGCTATCGTCTCGCGGAAATGTCGGACACACTGCAGTCGCTTCACCCTCTGTGCGTCTCGGAATGAACCATTCGCTCACGTTGTCCGCCTTTGTCCGAATACTTTAGTTGCACCTTCTCATGCTGTTTTCAGGAAATATTATGTAACATACACATGTCCAACGACTAATATTCGTATTTGACGCGTGTATCACGTTGCGACATCGTACCCAGAGTCCCAAATACACTACAAAGTGCAATTTCTGTATTTGTTTACGCGGCAAACTGCAAAATTATGCGCCGTTACGTGCTGTCTGAATACTTTTGCGACTGTGTGTAGATTAATAATAACGTGCCATTTTTGCTGTTGTCTAAACAGCGCTGTTTATATAGTTGTAAAGAGATGTTACATGCGACATACAGAAAATAATCAAACGTTCGGAGAGTTGCGTTTACGCATGACATGATTTTGCTACGAGAAACCCGCATATTCTCGATAGAAGCAGGTCAGTGGGTTCTGTCGATTTTAGGTTGAAGCTGTGACAACTGCGATGAGACGTTGCTCCTCCCACTCCCACCGCGCCCCGGCGATAAGCGGCCCGGTAGCCGCGAGGCGTGCCGGCCGCTGCCGGCGTAGCGTCGCGCTGTTGCCAAAACTGTCGCTCGTGCTCCTGGGACTGGCCGCTGCCTCCCGCCTCGTGGTGCCTGACTGACTTGACTGCCTGCCTTGCCCGCCCGCCCTCTCGCCGGCGTTAATTGCAGCTTCCGCGTCCAGCGGCCGCACTCTGGAGGCGCTGCTGTCCCTGATGCTACCCTGTCTTGTCATTTTCTTTGGTGTTCACGAATGGGGAAAAAAGTAAAAGATTTGCCCGACAGGGGCTTGAACCTGTACGTGTTTACAGCTAGGCTGCATTGAATTGCAAGAAATAAGGCAGACTTGTCACTGTTTCCCCTATCATCAGATTAAATTCACCTCACCTGATGATCTTCTGCTCCCTGGTCCGTGGAGATTTCAGCTTTCGTCTTTTACTGCAGGGAATTCAATCCCTGACATAAATAGATTAATGAACGGAACAAGGAGGAACTACAAACCTGTAACAGACGGGCAGTTTATTAAGATTTCGGCTTCAACATTGCAGTTACCTTGAGGCTAATTCCTTTCGGTGCAAATCGTGAAATTGTAGCTTAATCGTGGAGGGATGTACTATGTACAAGCAATTTACCTCGAATGTCATGATCAAATCTGAACTTAACTTTGCACAGTTGCTTTCCAGGTTGGTGGAAATCAACATATGCATCGCGAAGAAACGGGGGGGGGGGGGCAGTTATCGCACTAGTGCTAGTCACGAAGTGATACCTACCAAGAACAGCAACGAACTGAGACCCAGTGGGCGTCTGACAGTACTTTTGTTGCCTCTGACTCCTCACGACTGCGTGTTTCCTCAGAGAGCAAAAGATGCCTGTGGCCAGCTTAACTGTCATGGTCGCTTACACTTTCTGCCGGAGGACAGTTCGGGTCGCCCACATGCAGATTGTTGGTCCTAGAGCGCCGCCAACTCTGACCGAGGAAGGTGGTGGTGTCCCTCTGTGACACTGTTGCCTTGGCTTGAATTTGAAACAAACGGCCGCTGGAACGCCATCTTTACTATTTTATGAACTAAATGAGTCATCACGTTAATTACTCCGCTCCTTTAATCGATAGTCCTCTACTTAGGCACGCTACCGCTTGCTTCAGATGGTTCTGAGCACTATGGGACTTAACTTCTAAGGTCATCAGTTCCCTAGAACGTAGAACTACTTAAACCTAACTAACCCAAAGGGCAGCACACACATCCATGCCCGAGGCAGGATTCGAACCTGCGACCGTGGCGGTCGCGCGGTTCCTCTCTCTCTCTCTCTCTAACGGTATTGGACTGTTGGACTGGAAGGCTGATTTTTGCCATGTGTTCTAATGTCTTTGAAAAGTCTGTGTTACACACACACACACACACACACACACACACACACACATCACTGTCTCTGTGTGTTGAGTGAGTGCGCTATATTTGCACGCCTCATGGATTGACTCAGCTTCATACGAGGGTAAAGAACGTTTTGTTTTGACACGTGACCGCGTCCCATCCCCCTCCCCTCTTTTTTGGGAGGGTGTCACGAAGTGTCATATGCAACGTGACGGCTGGGGTACAACGTTGCCCGGGACGACGTAACACAGACCGTAAACTGTTTACGACAAGATCAATGACCTTCTCGAAACCTGATAGTTCGCTCCTGTCGGGAGTGTTAACGTAGGGCGTTGTCGATGTAAAATTAATGCCCGATCACCGTAATAGATTGGAATTCTGCAGCTGGCTACTTCAACAGTGTAATAATCAGCAAAATTTGTTAACGAATGTATTTTGTGCTGCTGAAGTGATATTTACATGTGAAATACGCGTCACTAAGCATCGGAAAAAAAACTTTGTAATATGTGAAGGGGAATAACAAATGTGTTCAGCATTAACGTCCGGGCTGAAAGTTTTCATCAAGCGAGGTGGCACACTCGTCTGCATCCGGGAGCACGGCGATTCAAAATACCTCCCGATAATCCTTAAATTGCCCAATAGAAATCTGGATTTGTCTATAGAAAACACTGAGCATTTCTTTCCCCAATATGAGTCTGTCATCCTCTTCTAACTTCGTCACCGACGGAACGTTTAATTTTCGCATACCTTCAGTTGTGAACTACATAAAATGTTCTTATTTGCTTTCTAATAGACTCAATTTCGTTTGTTTCCAGTTTTCCTCAACTGCTCTCCCAATTCCGGTGGATGATGTCCCACTACAAACACGTCGCACGTTGATCAAAGTGGACGGTGTGTGTCAGCGCATGGTGATCCTGCGGTGCGACGTCATTTAAATGAATGGAAAGATCGGTGGATAGGATATGATATTGTTATTCTGTGGCCAGATGGGTCTCCTGATTTACAGGTTTCGGATTTCTTTCCGAGGTGACGTGGAGCACCTCGGGTCTGCGTTGACAGTACTCCTGCTTATTGCGAAGACCACCGGTGCCATCACATTTTTGAATACTTAGTGGCGTTACAAACCATTGGCGTGCTTGCTGCAGTTATACGTGAAACACACGCATTATTTCCGATTCTAATAGTTTTCCCAAGGAGCTCAGCCGCCTTCTAAATAATAATCAGGGAAACCATAATTTGCGTCGCAGATTAAGGCGTCAGTATCGATTAAAGCCAAAAGGCAGAAATTGGATGCAAATGATACTGCACTGTCAAAATTCACAGGTTGTGTTTGCCGGCAACGTTTCGTGTGAGACCGCTCAAGTTTGTGACTGCCTTCGCAGCGTCAAAGGTGGCGGACAGTGTGGGTAGATAAAGGGGATTTACTATTTTGGAAACCTTGCTAATGTGGTATGGCTTACACAGATCAGATACGAGGCACAGTGAGAAGAGCGTGCAATGAACACCGTCGCAGCACTCGACTTTTGTAATGTGACAAATCTGCTACTGGTGAACACCTCAATACCGCCGGACATTCAGTAGCACATCGTTTTGTGACTTCTTATTAGAGACTGTGAAGATACAAATTTCTGGACAACCTTGTTAACTGTGATAGCGTCTGTCAACCGGATATTGCATGCAATCTTGTCATTGGCACTATTCATCTCAACGACAGAATACACCAAAGGCCACAACGATCAACAACCTGCCCATCAACTGAATTTCAGATTTCCACCCTAGGTGACGCTACCGAATTCTCCGGTCTATTTGGATTGGTTTGTTTTTACCAACATGACATAGGCGAAATGCTTGATTACAGTTGGAGTGAGATGGGAAGCATGTGTCAGTTTTAGCAGTTTCGCGTGAAAATGCCAAAATGAAATATCGTGCTTCGAAAGCAAATAGAAAAATGGCTACAATCTCGCAACATCATCAAGTATTAAGTGCCTATTCGAACTTGGCGGTTCACAGGTTCTACGGTGTTCTTACACACATAATTTGTGGTTGTGAACCACGTATAGCAGGCAGCTGAAACCGTTTTAAACACAGATTATAGGAGAATGCATGTAATGCACTTTCATTGTTTCTCATTTTAACGGTTTGTGTTTACTGTTTGTAATTGTATTGAACACTATCATATTCTTAAGTGTAATGCTAAACGACGTGCAATGGGAAACATTAAAAAGATACACCTAATGGAACTGATGGTCTTCGAAAGAGGAACAGTAACGTTACGGTATGGATATCGTCGAGCTGATTTGTTTTTGGAAGATGTGTATGTAAATATGTCTTTACTCGGCCTTGATGAGAACATAATTTCTTGTTGTTCACAATTAAACCAGGCGTGTTTCGGTGATGTTCTGCTATTAAGGGGCAAAGATGAACTTGAAGACGAAGATATAACATAACCGAAACATGTATGCCTGTGAAATGTTATCCCGTCCCGGTACAGTAGCTCAGTGAACGGAGACCAATAAAAGTCGAATAGGGGAAAAATCATGTAGTCGCAAATTTTTGTACTGTAGTAGGAGGGATGACAATGACATGAACAACTTGCTAAAAATCTTGTCCGGTGGTACGTGAGCGTTGGATGGAGGGGGTTTAATTTCACTTTTGTATGTCTTTTTTGAATAAATGGAAAACAACGGCTTCTAGCGAAAATTATTCCCAGTACAAAATAAACTTCGTTAAATTTGCTACAAAAAAGGTCTTATTTTTTCTGTAGGGCTATTCGTTTCTGCACTGCAGAAGATGCAAAAATGGAAAATTATTAAAAATAGGTTTTTAGTGCTATAAAATTAATGTTTATTGTTAAGTGCATGAACAAATATTAAACGAGTGTACCAAGTCTAAGTGCTGTAGAGCCGTATTAAGGGATAAATTGTGTTCTGGATTTCTAACAGGTCGATGGGAGATGAAGGATGTGGGCGAGGGGGAGGTAGATCGCTGCAATGTGCTCATGCAATTCGCCCTTCATAGGTCTGAAAACTGAAGGGCAACCCAGGTGATTCCCGTCTCTATACATCCCACTACTCACAAGAAGCAACTTCGTGGTCTCCCACAAAGTTAAAACAACATTCCCAGTACGCCTTATGATTCACTGGGAACGCAGTGAACAGATACGCCCGGGTGGTATTTGTTTCCAGCAAAGTACGTTAACACTACATGGATTGAAAATATGAGTTACAATTGTGAACACTGATAGAGGAGAAATAGATTCTTCGTCATTAAGTACTGCATCTGTATCGTTCTTCCGGTAAAGGCAACTTCCCACACAGAGTTCTGCTCGCTTTTCAGTTTACAGACAGACAGTACCACCTCAGCATTTCCTGTCGAATTCCTATTGTTAGTAGACCAAATAACTTACTGGATATGTGTTGTATAGTAGAGTTACTTACAGTTAGTTAAGTGAGTATTTATTTGCAGTCGATAAGTGAGCCTTTACGTAAAATATGTTCCTGTAAACAATGATTAGGAAGTGTTTAATTTGTGTGGTATCAGTGACTAGTGCAGTGTCTGAGGAAAAAAGGGATTGGATTGGTAAATGTGTATCTTACTGCTGTCTGTCGTTGACAGCTAATCGTAAAGCCCTCCAAGGTGAGTGTGAAAATGGCTGGTGGAATGGGAATGAATCGTGTTCAAGTCTAGGACTGTACTCTGCTGTAATGTATTATTTGACCTATGTTGAAATATCTGAAGTTCAATAACACAGACGTGATCTCCTGTAGCACAGGACGCCAGTTGAAGTCTCTGGGCCTCTTCAGATGTTGGGAGAATTGAGGCTAGGATGTTAAATTTGATATTTCTCATGCCTTGAGAAACATTACAGCCATTAATATTTTAGGCAAGGAGATTGACATACTGACAGCATATTATGCTTGAATAGGCGCTTCACTGTAGTGAACAGTTGACAGCTCCATCTGTTGAGCTGTTTTGTATAACAACTCACTTAACAACTGTAAATAAGTACTCACTTAATGAGCTGAAAACGACCGCCATATAAACAAGAGCTCAGCGAAGTTGCTTCGTCTGTTCACATAAGAAAACTGGACAAAAAATGCTGGGAAGGTACAATCTGTCTCTAAACTGAGAAATGAGCAGCGCTTTGCTAGCGCAAGTTGCATTTTCCGGAAAAACGATGCGTTTGCTGTGCAAGGCGACGGAAGAATAAATTTCCCCCAGTAGTGCAAAACAATGTGCAGAGATTTGCGTAGGCTCTCTCCAGACGAGTTTCTCGCGTTAGTATTAATAACAACTCATATCTGCATTTCATTAATGTTAACGCACTTCGTGGAAAACAGGCGCCACCCGCTCATATCTGTGCACGGCGTTGCCAGTGATACGTTAGGCGTACTTGGGAGGGTTGGTTAAACTTTGTGATAAGCCATGCAGTTACTTCTTGTGTTGTTGTGGAATAATACAGATGGGAATAACCTGGCTTGCCCTCCAGTTTGCAGACCTATGAAGGGGGGGGGGGGGGGGGAATTGAAGACCACAATGCAGCGACCTACCCTCCCTTGCGCACACACGCTCCATCTCCCATCCATCTTGTTAGAACTCTTGAACAGTTTATCCCCTAATACGACGCTACTGCACGTAGGCTTGGTACATACACCTGCAGTGCTGAAACTATAAGTCTTATAGAAAAAATGAGTAAGATATCTTTTCTAGAAAATTTAACTGTTCATTTTTTTACTGGAAATCATTTTCGCTAGAAGCCGCGGTTTTAGAGTTATTCAAGAAAAACACAAAATAGTGCCATTAAGACGCACCCCACCCTACGTAACACCCCACCGGTCAGGAATTTTAGTACGTTGTTCATGTGACTCCCGCCTCGCACTGTACAAAAGTTAGCAACTACTCAAATTTTTCACCCTCTCCACTTTTCTTGCTCGTCTCTGATGGGGTTATTTTGGACATTGCTCACAATGTGGGCTGAGGTCTGATGTTGTTGTTGTTGTGGTCTTCAGTCCAGAGACTGGTTTGATGCAGCTCTCCATGCTACTCTATCCTGTGCAAGCTTCTTCATCTCCCAGTACCTACTGCAACCTACATCCTTCTGAATCTGTTTAGTGTATTCAACTCTTGGTCTCCCTCTACGATTTTTACCCTCCACGCTGCCCTCCAATACTAAATTGGTGATCCCTTGATGCCTCAGAACATGTCCTACCAACCGATCCCTTCTTCTGGTCAAGTTGTGCCACAAACTTCTCTTCTCCCCAATCCTATTCAATACCTCCTCATTAGTTACGTGATCTACCCATCTAATCTTCAGCATTCTTCTGTAGCACCACATTTCAAAAGCTTCTATTCTCTTCTTGTCCAAACTATTTACCGTCCATGTTTCACTTCCATACATGGCTACACTCCATACAAATACTTTCAGAAATGACTTCCTGACACTTAAATCTATACTCGATGTTAACAAATTTCTCTTCCTCAGAAACGCTTTCCTTCCCATTGCCAGTCTACATTTTATATCCTCTCTACTTCGACCATCATCAGTTATTTTGCTCCCCAAATAGCAAAACTCCTTTACTACTTTAAGTGTCTCATTTCCTAATCTAATACCCTCAACATCACCCGACTTAATTGGACTACATTCCATTATCCTCGTTTTGCTTCTGTTGATGTTCATCTTATATCCTCCCTTCAAGACACCATCTATTCCGTTCAACTGCTCTTCCAAGTCCTTTGCTGTCTCTGACAGAATTACAATGTCATCGGCGAACCTCAACGTTTTTATTTCTTCTCCATGGATTTTAATTCCTACTCCAAATTTTTCTTTTGTTTCCTTCACTGCTTGCTCAATATACAGATTGAATAACATCGGGGATAGGCTACAACCCTGTCTCACTCCCTTCCCAACCACTGCTTCCCTTTCATGTCCCTCGACTCTTATAACTGCCATCTGGTTTCTGTACAAATTGTAAATAGCCTTTCGCTCCCTGTATTTTACCCCTGCCACCTTTAGAATTTGAAAGAGAGTATTCCAGTCACATTGTCAAAAGCTTTCTCTAAGTCTACAAATGCTAGAAACGTAGGTTTGCCTTTCCTTAATCTTTCTTCTAAGATAAGTCGTAAGGGCAGTATTGCCTCACGTGTTCCAGTATTTCTACGGAATCCAAACTGATCTTCCCCGAGATCGGCCTCTACTAGTTTTTCCATTCGCCTGTAAAGAATTCGTGTCAGTACTTTGCAGCTGTGGCTTATTAAACTGATTGTTCGGTAATTTTCACATCTGTCAACACCTGCTTTCTTTGGGATTGGAATTATTATATTCTTCTTGAAGTCTGAGGGTATTTCGCCTGTTTCATACATCTTGCTCACCAGATGGTAGAGTTTTGTCAGGACTGGCTCTCCCAAGGCCGTCAGTAGTTCCAATGGAATGTTGTCTACTCCGGGGGCCTTGTTTCGACTCAGGTCTTTCAGTGCTCTGTCAAACTCTTCACGCAGTATCGTATCTCCCATTTCATCTTCATCTACATCCTCTTCCATTTCCATAATATTGTCCTCAAGTACATCGCCCTTGTACAGACCCTCTATATACTCCTTCCACCTTTCTGCTTTCCCTTCTTTGCTTAGAACTGGGTTTCCATCTGAGCTCTTGATGTTCATACAAGTGGTTCTCTTATCTCCAAAGGTCTCTTTAATTTTCCTGTAGGCAGTATCTATCTTACCCCTAGTGAGATAAGCCTCTACATCTTTACATTTGTCCTCTAGCCATCCCTGCTTAGCCATTTTGCACTTCCTGTCGATCTCATTTTTGAGACGTTTGTATTCCTTTTTGCCTGCTTCATTTACTGCATTTTTATATTTTCTCCTTTCATCAATTAAATTTAATATTTCTTCTGTTACCCAAGGATTTCTACTAGCCCTCGTCTTTTTACCTACTTGATCCTCTGCTGCCTTCACTACTTCATCCCTCAAAGCTACCCATTCTTCTTCTACTGTATTTCTTTCCCTCATTCCTGTCAATTGTTCCCTTATGCTCTCCCTGAAACTCTGTACAACCTCTGGTTCTTTCAGTTTATCCAGGTCCCATCTCCTTAAATTCCCACCTTTTTGCAGTTTCTTCAGTTTTAATCTACAGGTCATAACCAATAGATTGTGGTCAGAGTCCACATCTGCCCCTGGAAATGTCTTACAATTTAAAACCTGGTTCCTAAATCTCTGTCTTGCCATTATATAATCTATCTGATACCTTTTAGTATCTCCAGGGTTCTTCCATGTATACAACCTTCTATCGTGATTCTTAAACCAAGTGTTTGCTATGATTAAGTTGTGCTCTGTGCAAAATTCTACCAGGCGGCTTCCTCTTTCATTTCTTAGCCCCAATCCATATTCACCTACTACGTTTCCTTCTCTCCCTTTTCCTACACTCGAATTCCAGTCACCCATGACTATTAAATTTTCATCTCCCTTCACTATCTGAATAATTTCTTTTATTTCATCATACATTTCTTCAATTTCTTCGTCATCTGCAGAGCTAGTTGGCATATAAACTTGTACTACTGTAGTAGGTGTGGGCTTCGTATCTATCTTGGCCACAATAATGCGTTCACTATGCTGTTTGTAGTAGCTTACCCGCATTCCTATTTTCCTATTCATTATTAAACCTACTCCTGCATTACCCCTATTTGACTTTGTATTTATAACCCTGTATTCGCCTGACCAAAAGTCTTGTTCCTCCTGCCACCGAACTTCACTAATTCCCACTATATCTAACTTTAACCTATCCATTTCCCTTTTTAAATTTTCTAACCTACCTGCCCGATTAAGGGTTCTGACATTCCACGCTCCGATCCGTAGAACGCCAGTTTTCTTTCTCCTGATAACGACATCCTCTTGAGTAGTCCCCGCCCGGAGATCCGAATGGGGGACTATTTTACCTCCGGAATATTTTACCCAAGAGGGCGCCATCATCATTTAATCATACAGTAAAGCTGCATGCCCTCGTGAAAAATTACGGCCGTAGTTTCCCCTTGCTTTCAACCGTTCGCAGTACCAGCACAGCAAGGCCGTTTTGGTTATTTTTACAAGGCCAGGTCAGTCAATCATCCAGACTGTTGCCCTTGCCCTTGCCTTGGACATTGCTCACAATGTGGGCTGAGGTCTGATAAGAAATCTTTAACGAAGTGAGAGTGAAAAAGTCTTCTAGGATGCTTACCACAGATGATTTTGGAACGGAACGGAAAGGACAGATTATTGGCTGTGTAGGAACTGAAAAAGGTTGCAAACACTAGAGGATTCGATTTAAGACCAATTTATTTCCCAGTAGTCCAGAAATATCTTACAAGGGCTTTATATCTTAGCAAAACAATGAATACAACCTTCCACTTTTACATGTTCGTCCACCTCAGTAGTTCTACCTGAGTTCTGTCTTTCGATGTCAGTCGAACAGGCAGTTAATTTATCTCCTGATGCTGCAGAGGACGTTAGGAGAGATCATGCCATATGTTGACGGGGAGGGCTGATAAGCTATTGGTGTATTGTCAACGGAAATACCTGACAGTATGCACTAACGAATCTTTATATGCTAAAATGTCGAACCATAAGACTGTTTAGGAGGTGCATCAAATAGTTACCAACAAACACCCTCTTTAGCCACGAAAATGCCTCTCGCCGTAAGACTTCAACTGCTAGCAGAAACATTATTGCTCAAGGGGCCTCATTAACTGTATATTATGATTTGCAAAATAAGATCAAATTTTAGATGAAAGCAATATCCGATGGCGACTAAATTGTAAACATATACAGACAGAAAAAAGCGAATGTGGTTACTAGGGGTTCTGAGCAATCTGTAGAACTCGCTTAGCCGGCAGTTACTTCCTCGTATTGTGCAAATTAGCAGCCTTTTGTATGGAAGGGAAAAAATTGCTTACAACTAATACTTCCTCTCCCAAGTCTTGGGCAGTCCCTTCGTATTCGGCCGTACTTTCCTCATTTCACCATTAGGCTGTTGAAGGTGAAGAAATTGCTGAAGATGACAGGCTGACGAAACTTTAAAAGTAACGCTCTTCTTGTCGACTGACTAATTGCGAAAAAAACCTCTTTGTCATTTAAACATCTAACTTTACAGCCACACTTCACTGACGTTATAGCCACTTACTTGTTAATGGGGTATCGGCCCTTGAAAAGCACCATTCTTCTATCAGTAGCCGTACATTTTACAATACCTGCCTTTGCTTCGAACACCATTAACTTCCGTCGATTACTGGCTTTGAACTGTGGAGACACAGACAACTGTGCCTGTGGAAAGAGATCGCTGGACCAATAGTGTACCACCCTACAAAACACGTCTCCCATCAGAACGTGAACTGTAATCGATAATGACGACGTTTCCTGTGCTGTAGCAGAGACTCGCTGTTTTGACTGCCTGATCTCCAGTATATCCTTCTTTGTGTGCGTCCTAGAGATATGGTTGGCGACAAGTGATAGAACCATTTGAAACAAAATGAAGGAGGCTGCTTCCTTCGTTTCTGAGTCAGGTCACATTTACAGTGCCATTTTGACCAAACACATAACTAAATACGCTGTCTAACAAAAAGAAGTGAAATGCCGAGAATGGGAGGAAAAACCGAAACTTTCCGGCTTGAGAGGGTATGCGATGCTATTTCAGTATATAAATGTCGTGTGACGAGGGCCTCCCGTCGGGTAGACCGGTCGCCAGGTGCAAGTCTTTCGATTTGACGCCACTTCGACGACTTGAGCGGCAATGGGGATGAAATGATTAGGACAACACAACACGCAGTCCCTGAGCGGAAAAAAATCTCCTACCCAGCCGGGAATCGAACCCAGGCCCTTAGGATTGACATTCTGTGGCGCTGACAACTCAGCTACCGGGGCGGACGCTATTTCAGTGATTACAAAATAGTAAAATATACATTCAACGTGATAGTAAGTTCCCACCTGTCAGTATGACTTTGCACTCTGATTAGGGTTGCAAAAGGTGTCATAAAGACGTTGTATCCTCTCATGAAGCAAGCTGGTCCATAATTGTTGTAAATGATCGTTGATGTCCTGGATATAGGCATGGGACAGTTGACGTCGAAGCTAATTCTACACTTGTTCTGTCGGGGACAGATTTGGAGGTCTTTATGACTACCGGACCATCTCATCATCAAGCAGACATTTCATACACACATGCACTCGTTTCACGAGGAATATCCTGTTGAAAAATGGCACCATGATACGGTCGCATGGAAGGAAACACATGACGGTGCAAGCTGTCCGTCACATACCTGTTTGCCGTTTGTTCACTCAGTCACTACTACCAGCCATGACTAAATCATACCCGATCGCTCTCCATGCATGACGCCAGGAGTAACCAAAACCTTGGAAGAATGGGACCTCCGCCAAAGTCGCTGCCATATTCACCTACGATGGCCATCTGGGGCTGTGCAGAACCTCGCTCCATCGCTAAACACAACGCGATACCATTCGTTAGCAGTTCATGCTTCCTGGTCCCTATATACTCCAGTGGAAGACTGTGCAGGGGAGACGCTCAGTAGCTCGGTACGGGCTTTTGTTGAAGTTTCGAGAACATACCTTCACCGAGGAGTCAAGCGGTATATTGCCCCCTTCTACGTATATCTCACGAAGAGACCATGAGGATAAAATCAGAAAGATTAGAGCCCACACAGAGGCATACCGACAATCCTTCTTCCACGAACAGTAAGAGACTGGAATAGAAGGGAGAACCGATAGAGGTACTCAAGGTACCCTCCGCCACACACCGTCAGGTGGCTTGCGGGGTATGGATGTAGATGTAGATACCACTCCAAACGCAGCCGTTGCTAACTGCAGCCTACGCGTGGGCGGTAATTCCCTTGTCTGGCTGCTGCTGATCTCCCACCAGTGCTACAGGATGACATAGAATGTTGCAGTGAGTCCATAACTTGTTCTCAGATGGCATGCACTGTAGCGAAGGAGTTACGACGAGCTTCGTGCACGATATTGTGATCTTTCCTTGTGGTCTGGTGGGTTCATAAGGAACCTTGATGAGTTTGCCAACTCTCACGTCCACTTGCAGTCAGTAATCGGGCCACTGTCACATCCGAATTTCCTGCAAATCTGGGTATTGCACAGTTCGACCAGCCGACCAAAGGGAGACATGCAATGAGGCCACTTTCTGTGATGCATGTTTGTTTCGTTTCTGGATTTTTGTTTTCAAATTTCCAGCTTGGTTGTGCAGGTATTGTTTCTTTTCAAATGCCGTTTTCGGGCAGCTAAATGAAATGCATAAAATGGCTATCGTTAGCTTCAACAGAAGCTTCTAAACGCCAAATAATGGCTTGTCTTACTCCCATATTCCAGGTGTTTCCTGTATTTGCTGAAATATTCCTTGAACATGCTGGCAAAGAATATAAACATCCGCAGTATGTCTTCAGTACACTGTTCTTTAAATGCCTTTCCAAAAGAACACCAGTGAATTTAGCTCAGAAGATAGAGCAGGCCTAGATGTTGCCGCGCCCGACTTCTCCAATTAGTTTGAAGACACTGATTTAAAACTGTGGCCGGCCGGAGTGGCCGTGCGGTTCTAGGAGCTACAGTTTGGAGCCGAGCGACAGCTACGGTCGCAGGTGCGAATCCTGCCTCGGGCATGGATGTGTGTGATGTCCTTAGGTTAGTTAGGTTTAAGTAGTTCTAAGTTCTAGGCGACTGATGACCTCAGAAGTTAAGTCGCATAGTACTCAGAGCCATTTGAACCATTTAAAACTTTCTGCTCGCAGAGCAAAACGAGACGATGCCGCTTATGTTCTGCCATAAGTGTAGTGGAACGTGCTTCAGCAAAACATTCAAATGTTCGATTAAGAATTCACTACATGATACTCTAATCGGAGTTTCATAGAAAATGAAATGTTCATTTAATCTTCGTCCACTTACGCCAACCCGTAGATTAATGCTAAACTAATGCTAATGGCTTGTATCCAAACCAGCAAAAGAATTTTCATCTGCCAATACAAGGATTTTTGTGAAAATTCTGCACTCCGTTCTTAATAAACTTTGCTTTTTCAGTGAGTATTATGGCATCCAAAAAGTGTTGGTCCTAATCACACATTCCCACTAGCAAAGTAAAAAAGCCTTTCTGGATTGAAAATCTCTTTCAGTAAACCTTAGAACTCTGTGGATATGGTATGGGTAACACTTTCCACACTCTCACTGACTCACGTTCTCAGTTTCTGCTGATTCTCTGGAACTGCTGCCTTTATTGTCTACAATATGATTGTACTCGATCTTCTAAATCAGATGCTCGTAGTATTACTACAGAAGACCAATGAAATTACCGTTTCTCAAAAGCGCCTAACTTCAGAAAGCATTCGTGTATTCTTTGAAAGGTCTTGATTGTTAGGTAAATGTGTGTGAGGAAATCTTTCTGCATACACATCCATGGCTTCAGACCCGTTGCAATTTGGAAGTTCATACATCAGGTGCGTGCCGATCATGCGCTGATTAAAATACATTTTAGCTAGAAATGTACAGTACACTCGTTCAATAAGAATACGGTCGAACAGGCGTCACGCCCGTGACTGGCAGTCAGGCACGTCACTGCCCACCTGAGGTCAGAAACGGACTCTTGTTTGGTGCCGACCTTCTCGGAAATATCCGATTCGACACCTGTTTGGTTCAGAATCTCTAGTACACACTGAACATGAATCCAGCAAGATGTGTAGAGTAAGTTTCCAATACCGTGTCATCGGTTCTAAAAGATTTGTATAGCTAGAAGTACAGTGGCAGCTAAGATGCTCATAAGAAGGCTGTGACCCAACACTTCCCAAAACAAACATCATCTGAAAAGAAATAAATACCTGTAGAGCCAAGCTGGATATATGAAAACACAAAAACAGAAACGAAACAAGCGTGTAACAGTAAAAAAGTGTGCAAATAAGAAAATAAAAAATGCAAATATGAACTTTTTGATTCTTTTTTTAAGTCCGCTATCCATCTGCAGAGGTTAGAGGTTTCCCACATATTAGTTAACACACTGTTTACAAGACCCGTTGACAGCATTAATCATGAACAAAGTAACGCAGTGTCGTTGCCGTTCTACCTGCCACAGAGAATTGCTACTCTACATACCCGGCAATGGTATGTGCTTGTACGAAGTTACATTGACATCCAGCCGTCTCCCGTGCTTCACGAGTTGTTTCGTCAGGAATTGTAAAACGAAGTATTTTGTAACATCTAACTATGCAGTAGCGTCTATTGCTTCTTCCATCTGTATTCCTTGAAATATTGCGAGTTTCAAACTATACTGTGGTAGACTTTTCCTATTGTGGGTTATCAGATTCAGGTGGTTAACAATATTTTGACGATGAAACAGGTATCTACAGTGTCATTCTGGACGTTTTTAAAACATGCAGCACGAATATGTTTCGACATGTGTAATTTAGAGCTTGGCCTGAAGTACGGCATCTGGGAAATATCAATTTCCAACTATACCGCACTGTTCAGCTTGTTTCTGCAAATATTACTACACAGCAGCAACAGTTCAGTTGCCAGAGTCTTTTTTCAGTAAACATTCTCGCTAGGAGAAAAGGACTATTCGAAGAAAAGCAAGACATACACATGTAGGTTTAACTTCAAATGAAAGTAAATGATTTAAGTAAAGCGCGCGCATGCACACGCACTCACGCATGCACGAAACATCCATTTCATTTCACGAGTAATTTATCCTAGACCATACGCACCAAATGGTATCTGTTGAGCAGATAATAGGGAAGAGGGAAGAACTATCTTCACTGAACTTTCGATCACAAAAATACTCAAAATGCTGGAATTTGTCCTTACACAACGCACTCGTCGACCTACGAATAAAGCGAAAAATCTGTTGGCTTCAAATAGCTCCTAAAACCAGCAACAGATTGCAGCACTACATAAGAGTTGGACGTTCCTGTCCCAAATTGGTCAGGAAGCAAATTAGTGGGACACGTGGCGATGCAGTGACCGGTTGAACGTGATCACTGTACTATAAGCAATTTGCAGTTTCGGCTTTCGAGATGAGAGGACCTACTCAGTTTCCAATGCGACTTTTTTTTTTCTTTTTTTGTATCTACGAAATTCTCTCTAAAGACTCAAAAAATATGTAGTTTTCCTATCACATCATCTCAGTTTTAGTTGGACAAGGAAAGCAATACTCGATCATTGAGCCCGACGTGCTTCTATACTATCCTAACTAGTAGCACCGTAGTGACCCTGTCGTTGACGCGTCATTAAGCGACGGCGGAACTGGAAGGTGTAGGATGGACCGAGCACTACGTTCGAGGCAGTGTACGCGCGATGCCTCGTAGCACAACTGCGGCCTGGCCTTCGTGGAGACTTCGCCCGTCCGTTCCTCTGGGCAACTCGGCTGCCGCATCTTCAGGTTTCTGCGCAGGACACCTCGGTTCCAGTTCCGCGAGTGCGAGAAAAACCATGCCGACCGTACCGGCTGCGGCTGCTACTGGAGCCGTGCTAGGAGCTACCGGCGCTCGAGTTCGCTGAGCGCCGCCTTCTGCTAAGGGCGGACGGTGCCTTTGACCGGCCGGGCCAGGCTGGGGCTCAACCGGTTAGGAGCTGCAGCTGCAGCGGGAGGAGCCTGCTGCGGTCGGCGGACGGCTAGCGGGCTGCAGCGTTACGGAGGCGGACTCTGGACGCGAGTGAAGCAAGGATCTCGCTCCTTCCAACAAGTCCGAAGCGAAATTTTTGTGGCATATTTCTCTAAACTCTCAAGGATCACAAGCAGTCATGCAATAGGGATGATGGATGGTCTCTCCACACTCTTGTAAAGCAGCGCACGAGAGACAGCGAAGTCGCGATATGACGAATGAGAAAAGGAATCTTGTTCAGGCAATCGAGGGTCTGGTCAGAGGAGGACGGAGATAGATTGCGTGAGAAGAAAAAAAGAGTTCTTTACGTAACGAAATTCGCTATAACAATATTGTAATCAAGCCTAGTATCTCTGTATGAAACTGAATGCTTGACATAACACGAAAATCCTGTGCTTTCCAACGTTGAACAGGAACGTGTTCCTGTGCATTATTATTCCACAAAATATAAAAAATGTGAAAAAATCCAAACAAAAAATACATATGCAGCAGAATTTAGATAAAATTTACAAACGCAGATATCTCTCCTACTGTCATATAAGGCACGTGGACATAGCGCCGGAGAGTGGATGTATCTTTAACATTGTTCATCGAACTACAGGCGTTAATGAAACATCAAGTAAATCCTGTTACCTGCCAGGTAAATGTCAGGAAGTCTTGAAAAAAATTCGAGCACTACCACACGTTCAGAATATGTCTCCTCCTTTGAGACGGCTCGAGTTGAGAGTCCGTTGTGCACGATATACACAGTACGACGTGCAGCAAGAAGGTGAAAAAAAATATGGGTACAGAGGAAAATAAAGTGCCACGATGGTAGGACTTTCTTGTTGTCCCTGTTTTGCAGAGCAAGTGAAAAAATTACATATTCGCTGGTATCTGCATGACCTGGTTGGAACCCCAGCGTGTCATTATAGTGTTCCATTATAACCATCCACTGGGTATTGGTTAGTCATCGACGCCCCATTAGTAGGAGAATTAATAAAAGACCGTTGCCGTCTACTGGTGTAACTATTGAGAGAAGGTTTTGTGACTTTTTCGAAACTCGTGATACAAACATATTGTTGGCAAATGTAGTAGCTGAAACCCCAGTCTCGAGAATTATCATGACTGTACCAATGTAGTAATGCTGTAGTTGTTGTAGCGGTAGTGACCTCTATTGAGTAACAGATAGCAAGTGTGTAGTTAAGGAGACGAGCCAGAACAAGGTTTCTAATATTGCCAAGTGGCTCGTTACTGAGACGTTCTGTGCAAAACATTCATGTTGGGCTCTATTGCGGCTTCACTGAAATTAGGAATCTTGCAGGATGCAGGTTTGAGCCAGCTATTACAGCTGGCTCACCAGCCCACTGTCTGTGACGCGGCGAGCCTTGGCGTCTGAAAGTCACGGGCACACAATATGACTTCGACGTCGTGCAATATATGATGCTATGCGTCAGTGGATTGAGAGATTCCACCCATCTAGAATGCTGTGCCGCTAATTCCGTCAGTGTGTGCTTGATTTGTATATTTGGGAATTAAGAGACTATCTAAAGCTATTTTGTTGTTGTTATTGCTGTCACGTGGATTGTTCTTATCATAAAAAATTAGCGTGGATACTGGTTGCAGATAAAACTAAAGCTTACTATATTGAAGCATTCGAGCTCTAACATCCAGCGAAACCGGAGCCCTTCGGCCCCTACGTCTGATTTTAAAAATTTTCATCGCATATTGACTATTAGAAGTTTCGGTTTTGCAGCAGGTCATTGTACACTGACGATTTAAATAAGTTTCGGGCTTGCTGTAGGTCATTGTTTACTACATACTCCACGATATTTCGACAAGGTATCTTCTTGTCACTTTCGGATGGGCCATCGAAGACCGACGAAGGCTGTGTTCATCTCGCGATTTATTAGGGCGCTGTGTGTGTTCAACATGTGCGTTAAGATAGTGGTGACAGTCAAATAGGCCCGGCAGAAAATCTGACGGAACTGTGATAGCGTGTAGCAGTTTTATAACGCGTGGAACGCATTGATTTTTACGATATACTCCAGACGAAGACAATACGCTGATGGCCACATTGACCGGCAACCGAGCAACAGTCCAATTCAACTATTTCGACAACGGCGCCTCTCAGGGTCTGGTAGTGTGGTCGGTCTGTGACCACGATATTATCGCACCCTCGGAAGACAGCGCGCTAATAAATTGCGGGACTGGGAAGCCTTACTTTTCGATTGCTCCTCTGAGGTTGACTGGCTGGTGCCCAATCGAAATATTGTAGTGTGTGTAGTAAACAACGACCGGCTGCAAACTCGAAACTTCGTTAAATGCAACTACGTATTTATTCGAAATTATAATAAAGGAAGAGAAATACTAGCGTATGCAGAGAGAGGCCGACCTTAACGCAGAAGAGGCGACAGTCTCGTTCGGCGGCCTGAGAAAGCGACGGGGTGGCGAGGCGCCTCAACCCGGTACTTCCGGACGGCATCGCATCGGCGAATGTCGGGCTGGATATGTGGGTAGGTGAATGAAGGGAAATTACTGAATGAGCTGTTATGTCCACAGAAGACTCCCGAAAGGGCCGTTGTGAGACACGTTAGCACGGATCATAGCCACAAGACTGTATGATATCGTAGACTAGAGAGCGGCCGGCATAGCCCTAGATCGCTAGAAGCGCGGATAACGCAAGAATAACTTCCCGTACACAGTAGGCCGACGAACGACATAAACTGGATTCGGCCGAACGTTGGTGGCCAATGCATCGGCGTTCGCCTTCTCATCGGCGTTCACCAAAGGGCTTGGGGCTAAGAGATATGGCCGTGTGGAATCGCAGTTGGCTCTGATAACTTGGGAATATTGCTCCCGTTTTCTTATAAAGTAGCGTTTTAATTAAAATTTCACCGGCCAATATTATGAGGGAAGAGGAGGATTTAGCAGTCGTCGCATATGTAGCATTTATTTTAGTGCAAGAACCTGATCATCAGAAAAACAATAAGAAACTACTCTGGTGTACGACCTCTCTTTTAAAATGTAGGTAGCAGTGTGGTGGAACGAAATTAATTTCTACGTTAAAGCTGAATTGGAATATGGGCTATACCGTATTTTTTTTCCTAATGGAAGATAAAGATTTCGAATTGTTGTTCAGTTATGTAGGCCCTAAAATTTCCAAAGATAATTCCTCTTTTTAGGAGTTCTGTACCTACAGCAGAAAGCTTAGTCACTTCACTTTAGTTAGTTTCTCTTAATTTACTGCGAAAAAATGTCAAAGACACTATTTTCATTTTCACATCGTTCATACCACTTTCTAATTGCAGAGTTATTTCCCTCCATGCGTTTAGTCTTTTCAGTTTGTTTTTATAATCCCAGTTCGTAGGGGTCCATAAACATTCCCATTTACGATAAAACTGTATCTTTCGCAGAGTTTCCAGGCGCCTTAAAAAGGCCCTAAAAGGGTCATAATTTTAAAAATCCTTTGTAGGGGCTCCTAGAAACGCCATATTTTAAGTTTAGGGCCCTAAAAATGCTATAAAAGCCTTACAACAACTAGGAAGGAAAACAAAAGGTTACAACACATACAGAATTTGGCAATGGAAAGAAGGCAAGTGGATACCGTGTGGAGAAATTGGATGTACGGACGGTCACAGTGAAAGGGCCAATGCTAGCAACCTATGAATGCGCGCACTTCGTACCATGCAGCAGCTACGATATATCGTAATCAAGGATTCATGCACGCATTACATACGCCGGTATCTAACATTTTTGTAGAAAAAAATGTGAAATTAAGGCTGTTGTAATTCAACAATCTCAAGCCGAGCGTGGCAAGTGGATGCAATGAGAAACAGAGGACATACGACACGGTCAGCGAAACACGCCGACATTACACGAGGAACAAGCCGCCTTCTTTCCGTAATCAAACTGCAGAGGGATTGCCTAATTCAACGCCGAACTGCTGGAGAGCGTGACGTTGCATTCCTTCTGACCATTTGCTGTGGTTTTCTGCGTGTTACAGCTGCTCCTTCTAGATTTGGATAAGTAAGGGGTGGGGGGCGTGTCGTCATCGATATTCAACAGATTTTCTGTGTGGTGAGGAGAACATAATGTTGGACTCAACAATGCATTGCCTTTCGTTCAGTCCTTATCGTCTGTTCCCTTTGGGCTAGTGATTTTCTAGTTGTTTGACGCGGATGTTGTTGAGTGCTACTGCTCAGTAGTGAAAATACAAAAGTTCCTTAATGGGCAAATGTGTCTCTAATCTTCTTTGGGGTCAGTAGTGAGGAACATTGGGTAGTTACGCGAGAACCAGTCCAGACATCATTTGCGTAGGAAATCGAAGACGCCACGAGGATTAGCGCCTATTCTGTATTGGTAGTAGCTGCCACGTACACTGAAGCGCCAAAGAAACTGGTATATGCATGCGTATTCAAATACAGAGGTATGTAAACAAGCAGAACATGACGCTGCGCTCTGCAACGCCTGTATAAGACAAGTGTCTGGCGCGGTTGTTAGATCGGTTACTATTGCTACAATAACAGGTTATAAAGATTTAAGCGAGTTTGAACGTGGTGTTACAGTTGGCGCATGAGCGATGGGATACAGCATCTCCGAAGTAGCAATGAATTGGGTATTTTCCCGTACGATCATTTCACGGGTGTACCGCGACTATCAAGAATCCGGTAAAACATCGAATCTCCGACATCGCTGCGGTTGGAAAAAAATTATGCAAGAACGGGACCAACGACGACTAAACAGAATCGTTCAACGTGACAGAAGTGCAACCCTTCCACAAATTGCCGCAGATTTTAATGTTGGGCCATCAGCAAGTGTCAGCATGCGAACCATTCAACGGAACATCATCGATATGGGCTTTTGGAGCCGAAGACCCACTCGTGTACCCTTGATGACTGCACGACATAAAGCCTTAAGCCTCGCCTGGGCCCGTCAACACCCACATTGGACTGTTGATGATTGGAAACATGTTGCCCCGTCGGCCGAGTCTCGTTTTAAATTATATCGAGCGGATGAACGTGTACGGGTATGAAGACAGCCTCATGAATCTATGGACCTTGCATGTCAGCAGGGGACTGTTCAAGCTGGTGGGGACTCTAATGGTGTGGGGCGTGTGCGGTTGGAGTGATATGGAATCCCTGATACGTCTAGATGATGAGACTCTGACGTAAGAATCCTGTCTGATCATCTGCATCCATTCATGTCCATTGTGCATTCCGATGGACTTGGAAAATTCCAGCAGGACAAATGCGACACCGCACACGTTCATAATCGCTACAAACTGGCTCCAGGAACACTCTTCTGAGGTTAAACACTTCCGCTGGCTACCAAACTCCCCAGACATGAACATTATTCAGCATATCTGGGATGCCTTGCAACGGGCTGTTCAAAAGAGATCTCCAACCCTCGTACTATTACGGATTTATGGACAGCCTTGTAGAATACATGGTATCAGTTCCCTGAAGCATTACTTCAGACATTAGTCGAGTCCATGCCACGTCGTGTTGCGGCACTTGCTGCATGCTCGCGGGGGCGCTACACGATGTTAGGTAGGCGTACCTGTTTCTTTGGCTCTTAAGTGTAGTACACTAGAGGCGCTACGGGTTATACGGCAACTACAGCCAAGAAAGACTGGACGTTAACGGCCAAGGCGTCTTCGTGCTCCATCTATGCATGACGTCGGACATAATCTCGCGCACACAGCATTCCTCTATTTACTGTCTTTGGCTAAGAAACGATGAATTCAGGAATTAGATTAGCCCTCTGTTGAGTCGTTTGTAGAAGTTAGCGCCGTTGCGTGACCATAATGGGTAAATGTGTTTTTAATCGTCTTTTGTTACGAAAATATGAATTCAAGAATCTGATTATACCATCAGATGAAAAATTCTAAGCAAATTGCACTGTGTGCAACAAAGATTTTGCGCTTGGAAAGACTGGAGAAGCCTCCTTAAAACTACATATGAGCAGTAACTACATTTTCCATCGTTCTTCTGTATGTATTTTATTATGGTGAATAACGCTTACAGCCGAATAAGTTTCTGATAAAATAATTAATGCAGAACACCGCGTCAAATCCGGAATTACTCCGTGCTCACCTATTGTGAACTTCAGATAATTCTGAATTAAGAAGAGAGAAACCGAAATATCATTTCAGTTTGAGACTATAAACAGCATAGGTGTTTCCGCAGACAACGAGGTTCTCGACATTTCCCGCTCACGGCATCGCGCATCAATTGGTTGGTGCTAGCTTGTTCACACTCGGTCGTAAGTGACAACATTTTTGCAATATGTGACGTGAAAGAACAAACGGAAAGTAAGGTATATCATTTCCGTTTTTATTTAAAATCCCTACCTCTATAGTTTCTTGCTCGCGCAAGCTATTCTTATTCCGGATCTCGTTCCTCGCGCCGGTCACACTGTTATAAAAAAAAGTCTGTATATTTAAAGATGTCATTTATATTCTTTCTGGAAGATGCTAGTTTCTCTTCCACAGTTTTATGACAGGAAGACTAAATAGAAATAGAAATATTCTTTGTTCTCGTTAATTCAAGAACGTAAACGTACTAGCAAGCAATCGACTTGCACCACTGCAAGCGAAATATCTCGAACAATCACATTAAGAGATACCATAAAGACTTTTAATTTTGGTATACGATGAATTTTTTCTCAGATTCTGTAAACCACTATGACTTTGTGGCTAGATGCAAGATGCAGTTGCTCTAAACCTGTATAATGCTGGAGCAGCACCTGCACCCATCGTCACGAAGCTTCGCGCAGTCATTCGATACACGCAAATGTAACCTGCCATTACCGGCTAATGTTGCGAATATTCGGACTGTGTATCAGCTATCGACGTGCAGGCGATCATTTAGTGGCTTAGCACATTAAATATTCTGCTGCGCGGACAGAATAGCGTTGCTCATTTCTGCTGCTGTTCTCGGACTGATTGCACGTTCTGACTAAATGAAAAGGAGTTATTGTACTACATTCGTACATGCATGAAATAATTGTTAGCACACTTCTAGAAGTAAAGAAACTGGACAGTCCGCAGCTCGTGGTCGTGCGGTAGCGTTCTCGCTTCCCGCCTTCGGGTTCCCGGGTTCGATTCCCGGCGGGGTCAGGGATTTTCTCTGCCTCGTGATGACTGGGTGTTGTGTGATGTCCTTAGGTTAGTTAGGTTTAAGTAGTTCTGAGTTCTAGGGGACTGATGACCATAGCTGTTAAGTCTCATAATGCTCAGAGCCATTTGAACCATTTTGAAACTGGACAAAAGTCTGGAATTTGTATTGCGGCCATCTTGGATAATAGTAGGATAAAATTACGAAGCTGCTAATGTGACCACCGCATTAGCGTGCTTCTTAGCAAGCAAAAATACTGTTTCGGCACTGCCTCGTCACGATAGACGCAGGTGGGGCCCCAGCATTAGAATTGCTTTGTCCAATGGGTATGCGTTAAGGGTTCAGATTCCACACTTAAGAAACTGCTTGTTTTGAGCCATAATTTTAAGCGTCGGAAGTTATTGAGTACTTTCGATTCAGTGAGTACTTAAATTCATCGGGTGCATTTGAACGGCAGAATTTGATGCCAAGTTATTGAGTCAGGAAAACTGTTAAATAGGGCGCAAATCGTTTGACTCTTAAGCGGCGGACACAATATGACCAATCGGCAGCAAGAATAATTCAGGAGCCAAGAAGAATGCAGTTGAACTGCGATCCTCGCAGATGAAACTGGAAACTTGCGTCGTAAAAATTTATGTTCGGTGGCGGACCGTAAGTCTCGTTGCATTCAAATATGGATCGTACCAAATCTAATTTATTAATTCAGCAGTGTACTACAGAGGGCATTGTAATGTGAGATGATGTACTGTACTACAGAAATTTGATCTAATAATCAGACTGTATAATCTCTCAGGAAGAGCCTTGATAGTAAATGCGTACCCAACTTTAACTTTCCTTCCATGAAATTGCGTATACATACTATAGCTAATGATAATTACATTTTTATTTTCTTTTTTAAGTAAGATGCATATGATTATAATGATGGCCACAGAAACTGTTACTGTGAACTTAAAATTACTTTTAACTAATAAAATAAAGAACTAACTAAAACACACAATTCTTTAGTTTCCAAACAAAAAGAAAAAAAAAATCAATAAGCAGTAGAACAAGTGGCTACTCAATCAAAACACGTTTTTAAAAATTCGGTGTTAGATGCCGAAATAATATGGGGAGTAAAATAAGTGGCTAACAATTTTTCCTACAGTTCTTGTAAGTATATCAGTAATGTTTTTCAGCAATGTTTCCAGATAGCTACATTGCAAAATATTTTTCGTGTTGATCAGCTAGGTGTACATACTTGTTCAGCTTTGTGGTAGCACCATATTTCGTGAATATACTTTACGATAAAATTAATAATGCGGATAGTTTCACACTGTGCTTTGATGAAGCATTAAATAAGTCTTTATAGGACAAACAGATTTACACATCCGGTACTGGGATGGAGTAAACAATAAAGTAGTAACATGATATCGGTCTTCTGCTTTCCTAGGTCTCAATGTTGCCGAAGATGCTATGAAAGCAATTTATGATCTAACAAATAAACTCGATTTACGAAATTTAATTCAGATTTCAGTGGATGGCCCAGCTGTTAATTGGAAACTATTCGGTATGATTCAAGGAAATTTTAATCAGGAGCTATAAAAAGGTGCTTAATTTAGGTAGCTGTGGCCTGCATGAGATATATAAAGAAACAGAGTGGCAGCATGGAATTTAGATGCTTTGTTTACAGTACTTTACTGGCTGTTCAAAGATTATTCCTCACGTAAGGATTTCTTAAAAATTTCAGCCAATAAGAAAATGCCATGTAGTTTTGTAGTCATAGGTCGCTAGAAAATATTCCGGCAGCTGAAAAGACATTAGGGATATGGCAGAATGTGAAATATTTTGTTTCCTGTGTGCCAAAAAATCAATTTAACAAACCAGGTTTTAAATCTTGTGAGACATTAGAAAAAGCTACCAAAGATAATTTGATATATGTGAAACTTAATTTATGCTTATCTGTTGCCAGAATATTAACCCCATTCGTACAAAAGTATCAAAGCAGTAATACAATGTTGCCTTTTTCTGCTGAGGATCTAAGAAGGCTTGTTCTTGACCTTTTTATAAATTTTAATATAATAAAAATGAACGCACGGACAAACTGATCTTTGCAGACTATCAAATTTTGATTTGGAAGATAAATCTAAGCATACAGAAATTCATAAAAGTAGTTAGGCGTTTTAGGAAACTTATAGCAAAAAACTTACTTTTTGAGAAAAAAGTCTCGGAGAAAGATACCTTTAATTTAAGACCTGATGGTTATAATGTTTTGATTTCAATATTTAAAACTTGCTAGAAAACTCTCCAATTAACTCACTACTGGTTCGAAACTTATCTTCCTTAGATACAAGGCAAATGGCATTAATTTACTTTGATTGTTACGGTAAAATGAAAGAAACTAAGAAGGCTAAAGTTATTAGAGATCATGAGTGTGAAGCGCTACTGATAAATGACAGTAAAATTCTAGTGAGCAAGTATCAGCTATGATCTCTTTTAATGTTTTCAGTCCATTAGAGGAAAGACTTGATTTTTAAGTGAGTTCTTGACTCCAGATTTTTCAAAGCTACACAGTTTCATCAAAAAGTTATTGATTTTATCTCGTTGTCAAGCACATATAGAAAGAGGTTTCATCAAACAAATTAATAGAAGTGGAGAATATGAAAAGTGAAACATTTATTGCTCAAAGAGTAGTAACTCATCACCTAAAACATACTGGGCGATTAGATAAGTGAGCAAGGAACTTCGTTTATCTGCTACTGATGCCAGGCAAAAATATACAACGTATCTTGAAGAACAGAAAAATGAAGACAAACTGAAATGCAAGGTTCTAAAGGAAAAGCATTGGTAGATGAAATAGAAGAACTGAAAACCAAAAGAGGAGATTAGAAGATGCTAAAAGCGAAGCAGAGAATTGTTGTGATGATTAGGCAAAAAAAAAAAAAAAAAAAAAGGAAAATACAGGAGATCTGAAACTGATTGCAAAATATATTTCATAAAATGAGCCAATTATAAAAAGAATAATCGACAGGAATAAACATCAAAATTGAATCCGTACTTAAAAATAAGAAAATAAATTAGAAAGCATAATTATATTTAATGTTTATATAGCCGGCCGGGGTGGCCAAGCGGTTCTAGGCGCTAAAGTCTGAAGCCGCGCGACCGCTACGGTCGCAGGTTCGAATCCTGCCTCGGGCATGGATGTGTGTGATGTCCTTAGGTTAGTTAGGTTTAAGTAGTTCTAAGTTCTAGGAGACTGATGACCTCGGAAGTCAAGTCCCATAGTGCTCAGAGCAAATGTTTGTTTAGATAGTGGCATAATGTGAGTATAAAATATGTGCTTACTAAATACATATTTTAAAGTGGCTCATAATGCCTTTTAATTGGTTTTCTAAATAAAAACAATTATGTGGAACTACTGAATATTTTATTTTATCTTAAATTGGCAGCTTCAGTTTTCAAAAATTTTCTCTTCAAAACGCATGTGTTCACAGCTGTACAACTTGGCAAACAAAGGATCAAAGTCTCGCAAACAGATAACTCCTTTCAGGGGGCGCTTGACCGTATTGCTATTGAATGCCAAAGATCCACAACCACGAGTAACACTACAACCTTTCCACGAAGATAACAGCCTTCGCCTTGTGACAGCAGAGGGACCAAAACAGAGCAGTCAAAGATGATGTTCGGGCTGTTATAAGCGCCTGCGAAGAAGAGAAGAAAGAATGAATGTTGCTAAGAAAGTCTAGAGGGTGTGCACTAAAAGCAATAAATGCGACAATTTCATGTGCAACGAGTGTTATAGTGACATTGACAGTGCTGTGTTGAAGTAGAATATTCTAAGATCTTATTCATGAACGTTGTCAAACCAAGTAAAAAAATTGTAAATAATATTATAAGTAGCTAATATAATCAAATAAACTAAGCGTTTGAATCATTTCTTGAAAAACGATTTTTTTATACATATGTGATTCTAAATCGTGTGAGCCACATGTGGCTCATGTCCAGCCACATGTGGCTCATGTGGCCACAGATTGTAATTGTGTTAAAATGTTGTTGTTGGGCCACGTGAGCCATATATGGCTCACGCTTGTTGTCAGTCCAGTTGAGTCATAAATTGAATTCTATATGTTTAAAAGAAGACATCTGATGCAAAAAATCAATTTGGCTTCAGAAGTAATATTCGTGATTTCAATGTGGCGTAGAAACGCATAGTCCAAATTTCATCATGGCAGACAGTGTGTTAATGCTCTCTCCATATATCATTAGCGAGAGCAGGCGTTGGCTGCAAGGCCGCAAGTTGTATTCAGTACGTTTTATTGACTGCTTTCGCTGTTTAACGGTCAAATACTTTAAACTGTAAATTCCAGAATTTCTGATGATGCTCTTGGTAAATTGAAGAGCAGAACCGGTCAGTAAAACATAGTAAGTGTGGCTTGTGACTGTCCTGAAAAACTTAAAATACACACCCGTTCTAGAGAGACAACAAATAGCTATTGAACCAACCAACGAACATTCGACCCGGCGTCGGCACCAGGGGAGATGGGTCCCAACGCCAAGCAACCGTCAACGCTTTGATGTTACCGCCAGCAGACTGAACGGCAACCAAGGCCAAGCACTTCGTTGGGTCCGATTTGCCGCCTGAACCGCTAAGGAAATCTCAGCCAACGAAGCGGTTGGCTGTCGTTCTTTTGCATAGTGTGTACGCACCTAGTACTATGCCGTCGCTGTGTCTCCCCCCCCCCCCCTCTTTTCCTCTCTCTCTCTCTCTCTCTCTCTCTCTCTCTCTCTCTCTCTCTCTCTCTCTCTCTCTCTCTCTCTCTCTCTCTCCCTCCCCTTTTCAATCCCTCGATTGGAGGACGCGAGTTGTACAAGACCTACTTCATTATTTTTGTATTATCAGCACAGTTGCAACTGCAGCGACCAGTAGCACTCGGTGCATACTGAGGTGCGCGGCGCTGGCTTCCTCGCCGCTGCCCGCTGCCTTCAGCTCGCGGTTCACTGGCGCGGAAATCCGCCCCGGCCGCTCACAGCTCGCCGCTGACCTGTCTTCAGACTGCAGTCCAGCGGCTCGGCGGGCGCCTCCCGACTTCTGCAGTCTTGCCTCTCGTTAACCACTGAACTACATCGAGCTGCAGAGGTGAAGAAAATGAAGTTTGTTGCCAGTGGGAAAAAAAGGTTCAGTGAAATACAGGAAGAGCCTAATGCGAAAAGCGAAGAATCAACGGAACAAGACAACAGCGTGGAGCCAAATACAAAACTCGATTAGTTCAAATTAGTCTTTGTTAGTATTTGGAGATATACTGGTTCTCTTCTCTAATTTCTCACTTTTTCGTCTTCGACCTAATTGCTTCACTGAAAGAACTGTTGTTTTATGCTGCATATTGAAGCCCGTACTTTTGATTTTAATATTGCTGCACCGTCTGGCTTGGTGGGCCCACAATCGGGCAGTTGTGCTTTCTCCCGCCTGTCGCCACACCAGGTGTGATTTGCTGAGGTTTCGTCCATACTTTCTGTAAATTTTGCCCCGAATACCTGCAGGGCTTAGTTCGAGAGTATTAACCGAGTACTTAAAAAACATTCGTTTTTCTGTTCCTAGTAAGTTATTTCTATGTAATTTTTATTTTTAAGAGAAGTCTGTACACATTCATAAAGCAGATCTTTCACAACTGCATGTTGTTAAAGTTTATGAGCTAAGAGAAGAATTGGGAGAGGGCAGATATACAGCAATCAAATTTCTGTGTTTACCACTGTATCTGTGATGTTCAAGTGCTAGTCGATTCCTAAGATATACGGATACAATTGTAGAGCTCAAAAGCGTGGCATGAAGTTATAACTGAACCTATGAACTGATCCATAAAATTTATTGGGAAGTATTACATGGTACAACATTCTTCGTGTTAGATGAACTGGTTTATCATGCCTCTTCAGCGCCAAGAAGTTAACTCCCGTCGCGTTCAAACGTTTTAAGTTGTTCCTCGGTTGTGAGCTTCGATGAAATGAGTCTGTCAGAGAAACATGCAGCTTACATTTCCAGTTCCGTACGGTCAGAAAGGTTAGTCTGTATCCCTATGACACAAGCTTCATTTTAGTTCGTTGTGATTAGTTTGACTTCTCATCTGATACGTGTGTGTATAAACGCCTAAAGTCACCGTTGTTCGGATTCCAAACGACACACTAACACCTCACCCTCAATAACCAGATGGGTGAGAGGGTACCTACAAGACGATCGCATCATTTTGTAACATCCACGTTGCCGATGTAACGTCGTAGTGTCATGAAACGTCCCTGTACTTCTGAGATATGTGATTCCATCTGCATACCTTCTTAACCGGGTTCTTCACGAAATAGAGCAGATTATTGAACTAGTAATTGTTCGTGAACTACAGAAATAATTCTGATGGAAGTTTGCAGAACGCAGCGGCCTTCACTTGTCAGACCTGGATCGTATTCCAGTCAGTTACGAGGAGCGAAGTTAGTATGGTTTCATCCTCAGGCTTACTGCACTTGAGTATGTGCAAAGTTTGTGTATAGTTCAGAATTTTCATGTGTCTTAGTTTCCAATAAGATCTTTAGTATTGGAAAAATAATAAAAAATCAGAAATCTCTAAAGACAAAGCTTAAAAATTCGAAGATATTTTTTTGAAGACTGAATGTACTTATAAACAAGACATATATTTACCGACACATCTGTTTATATAACTTTGATAAGGCGCGTAGTATGGAAAATTGATGTTCGTCAACTTTGCGAATACTTAATGACGCGCTTTCAACACAAAATGAAATTCGTGTTAATAATTCTAAAATGTGTAGGCCACGGAATTGTTGTAATTGTTTCTTTTTTATTTTTCATTGCTCTCATATACAACAGTGTATACGTGCGCATCTGCCTTTATTTTATTATTATTCCTTTTTGCGATCAGTACCGGCGATGACAAAACCGTTATGTGCGAAGCGCAGTCCCTCTGTCAGGACGGGGAAAGAAGTTTCCTTGTGTATTATCTTCGCGGTGTAACACTAGCGGTCACAAGTTAACGTTTAAGTGATGGTCGTTTAACTAATGCATAATGTGCTCCATGGAATTAGAACACGTATTGATCCCGATATTTCATTGTATGGTACATGCGTTAGAATCTAAGCGGAGCGAATTGTTTGTCGGGTCCTTTTAGTTACGTCCACACGCCTCTCATTGGCGAACGATGCGCGAATCAGTCGTGCAGCCAATGTACCTCCCTGTGTACGCTTACAGCGTGCCGCCGGTGGTACTTAAGTTTTGGAAGACAGTTTACCAAGAGGACATGAGGGTGCCCGTATTCTTCATGCGCAATTCCAGTTCACCGGGTTTCACTCTTATTCAGCATGCCTAGGGCGCCAGAGAGCAAGACGGGCGCGCCTTGGATTCATCTCCGATCAGTCTTGGGGAGAAAAATGCGACGGTTGAGAAGTCTGTGGTCAGAACGGCTCTTGCAGCTATCTCGAGGAGCGCACACCACGGCGAGGCGAAATGAGGAGAGGGTGCTAGACGTTGCTATCAGTGACTCGTTCATCTGCTCGCGAGTGCGCTTTGTGAGAACGGTCTTAGGCATTCGTGTTGAATATTTGTGTGAAGTAGGGCCGCTATTTTCTTCAGCAAGTCGATACTTCTGTTACCATTCATTACTTCGATCACGAACGCCAAGCCGTACATCGATCAAGCCGCCAAGTAGCCAAAGCGTAGCTCGTGCTTACCGTCGTCCAGTGGCCGGCCGAGGCGCACCTACAAACAGAGTTGTGCCTTGCGTTTTTAAGATTTGTAACCATCTAACAAAGATAAGTTGGCAACAGCTTCGAACAGTGTGAACAAACCTGCGAATAGGTGCGAAACATAACTGTAGGAGATGCGCTTATCTAGAACAATTCCACGAGTGCAACAGGGGAAAAAATTAACAAGTCCTTAATTAGCATCTCAGACTGGTAGCGCTCAGTTGGGCGTTTACGAGAGGAGTCAAGAATGCAAACATCTCCGCGTCAGTGTGGAACGCTGGAAGTTTGTATGTCGCGGAGAAAACTGGAAAATATCAAGAGTCTAATAAACTGAAAATTATACTTCAAGGGGAGGCCATGACCGTTCGGATCACGGATTACTTCAGGATTTATACACTTTTAGTAGTCCAGTAGGACAACATAATGTGCAAGTGATAAGGCGTACTACGGTGATTTTTGAGAAAATAGCAAGAGAAGTATTACGCTTCAATGATGTGCCACTGCGTTGCGAACCTGAGTACGAGATGGCGGCAGTCATGTGGTTAGTGTACATGCTCCAAGATCGGTGGATCGCCGGATCGCCGGATCGAGTCCCACTCGTGATTTTTAATTTTTTTTTTCCCGACACTAGTCATATTACTTCAGACATATTACATTTGAAAGATAACGTGATGAAAAGACACGTGTATTTGCATGAACGTTTATTGAATTTCCAATTTAGTTTGGCTGTTTGCTATTTTGTATCATCACAAAGTTATTAAATATTATTTTTGACAGCCAAACTACCAAATATATAAAGTTTCTATGAAATGTGTGCCTGTCGTAATTTCCGAAATCCCTTATACCTGCAATCTGCTGAGGTACCGAGAACTGCTTTGCACCTGGACGCCTCGACCAGCAGACACAAATGTACGAAATAATATGACTAGTGTTGAAAAAAACATAAATTAAAAGAAAAGATGAGCGGGACTCGATCCAGCGATTCACCGATTGCGGAGCTTGAACTCTAACCACGTGACCGTCGACAGCTCGTGCTCAGTGTCGCGACGCGTTGGTTCTTAATCACTGACGTGTAAAATTTCTCTTGCGACTACTTGCATATTATGTTGTCCTAACGGACAACTAAAAATATATAAAGTTTGAAGTAAACCCATGATCCGAACGTCGCCTCTTGTTAGTAGAAATTGACAAAGGTGAATAGAAAAACGACAGCGACTGTAGGCTAATACAAAACGAGCGACATCAGTGATGTAGCAGATAAAATGAGTAACTTAGCGATACTACGAGCAACACAGTATCAATTAAACTTTCCTGGATAAAAAGGAAGTAATCGCAAACCATCGTTGTTAACGTTCACACTCTGTTACCTAGGTAACCATACCAAAATAGAATATTTTATTAAAGGAAATCTGTTCTTTTTAAGGGGCTGGATGCCGTATTTTCACAGTTTCTGCGCTTTTGTTCTGTTGAACATCGGAAAAATTAAAGTAATGTGATGCTTGTTTCCTGTAGTTTTCTGGCATTGCGAATCACGAGCGAAATATGTTTGTCGGCCAAATTCCGTCACCTGTCTCACACCTCAACTCAAAATTTCATCTCTAAATTTCACGAAACCACGTCTCTTTTGGTAGTCAAACCAGCTCGTCCTGCTATAACTACGCGTTTTTTGGATGTTGACACAAATGTTGCCAAGATGTTATTATCCTGTATTTCTGAAGTTCCACAACTCTTTAATGTACACGACATTCCAATAGTTTAGAACGTAATGAAATTCATCACCCTTTAGTTTGCGTTTTGTACTGTCAGTTGTAGAAGGTGCTCTTTTTACTTCTTGCGTAACCCTAAAATTACAGATTTTCCCCTTTATGTTGACTATATAGTTACGCCTTGAACGAGTCTTGAAGCTTCCAGTAGACTTACTGGTAGACTGGACACGAGTGTAGTTATTCCCGTGTGACGAGGCTGTTACGGAAATAGGGAAGCTACGTATCGATCCGTTGCATGCAAGTCTCCCTCGCGCAACAGACTATCCACCGTACATGGTTTGCTTGCTCCACCAGTCCTACTCGGACGAAAACCACTATATTGCGCATCACTATGTTGCTGTCACCTAGGTAGCAGCGCTCCTGGGTAATGTGCTAATAACGTCAGGTAAACTGTTGCAATAAGAGAAACAAAACGCGGTAGAATTCTTTAGAACCTTGCACTAGATCGGTTCTCTACGACCTGAGTGTGCTTTCAGAACGATAATCAAATGTTTACATCACTACATTAGATGTGCTAAACTTGTGAATTTTACGGAAAACTGAAAACGCTCTAATGCCATGGAAAGAAGAGCAAAGTGAACACACGCTATTATTTTTGCCGTTTTTCTCCCCATATGTGCTGTTTTGAATGTTTTACTCAGGACTTCGATGTTCTCCATATTTATTACACTCCAGGATTGAAATTCTTCCAAGCGAAACCGTAGAGAGTGTGGTCCACTTCCTCTATACGTATGTAATGTGTGGTAATGTATGTAATTTTTCGTGTCCTAATTCCTTTCGAGTAGCAAGGGCTTAGATAACTTAAGTTCACGTCATATACAGTATGTAATCAAAAGCATCCGGACACGTGGCTGAAAATGAATTAAAAGTTCCTGTCGCCCTCCATGAGTAATGCTGGAATTTAGTATGGTGTTGGCCCACCCTTAGCCTTGATTACAGCTTCCACTCTCGCAGGCATACGTTCAGTCAGATGCTGGAATATTTCTTGGGGAATGGCATCCCATTCTTCACGAATTGCTGCACTCAGGAGAGGTGTCGACGTTGGTCGGTGAGGCCTGGCACGAAGTCGGTGTTCTGTAGGATTCAGTCAGGACTCTGTGCAGGCCAGTCCATTACAGGGATGTCGTGAAATCACTCCGCCACAGGCTGTGCATTATGAACAGGTGCTCGATCGTGTAGAAAGATACAGTCGCTATCAGCAAATTGCTCTTCAACAGTGGGAAGCAAGAAGGTGCTTAAAACATCAATGTAGGCTTGTGCTGTGATACTGCCACGCAAAACAGGGGGTGCAAGCCCCCTCCATGAAATACACGATTACACCACACCACCGCCTCCGAATTTTACTGTTGGCACTACACACGCTGGCAGATGACGTTCACCGGGCGTTCGCCATGCCCCCACACCGTACCATAGGAGCGCCACATTGTGTACCGTGATGCGTCACTCCACACAACTTTATTCAACTGTTCAATCGTCCAATGTTTACGCTCCTTACACCAAGCGAGGCGTCGTTTGGCATTTACCGGCGTGATGTGTATCTTATGAGCAGCTGCTCGACCATGATATCCCAGTTTTATCACCTCCCGCCTAATTGTCATGGTACTTGAAGTGGATCCTGATGAAGTTTGGAATTCCTGTGTGATGGTCTGAATAGAAGTCTGCCTATTACACATTACGACCCTCTTCAACTGTCGGCGGTCTCTGTCAGTCAACAGACGAGGTCGGCCTGTACGCTTTTGTGCTGTACGTGTCCCTTCACGATTCCACTTCACTGTGACATCGGAAACAGTGGACCAAGGGATGTTTAGGAGTGTGGAAATCTCACGTACAGACACATGACACAAGTGACACCCAATCACCTGACCACATACGAAGTTCGTGAGTTCCGCGGAGCTCCCCATTCTGCTCTCTGACGATGTCTAATGACTACTGAGGTCTCTGATATGGAGTACCTGGCAGTAGGTGACAGCACAATGCACCTAATATGAAAAACGTATGTTTTTGAAGGTGTCCAGATACTTTTGATCACATAGTGTATTCGTATAAGGAGGTCTCAGCATTGTAATGAAGCTGAAAAGCGGCAGAACAGTAAAACTTATAAAAACGCTGATTTTTACGTGATCTCCGGATGGCTGACTAAAATGTATTATTGTTTTATGGAAGTGGATTTTAGTGTTATCATGTATAGAATACCTTGTTATGGATGTGAATAACTTGAGGGGAAGGGGGCGGGCCGGCCGCGGTGGTCTTGCGGTTCTAGGCGCTGCAGTCCGGAACCGCGGGACTGCTACGGTCGCAGGTTCGAATCCTGCCTCGGGCATGGATGTGTGTGATGTCCTTAGGTTAGTTAGGTTTAAGTAGTTCCAAGTTCTAGGGGACTGATGACCTAAGATGTTAAGTCCCATAGTGCTCAAAGCCATTTTAACCATTTGAAGGGGGCGGGCTAGAGGTTCATCTACTATTCCATAGACGCCTTCTATAGTTTCGCTCCTCATGTCTTACACGTTCTCGTGCAGGCGTATACTGTACATTGTACACGGCTCTGCGCGTGTCGTAATGTAGCTTAGCTTGCGAAGACGCCAGGGTCGTGTGCATTCTCTGCTAAATTTTAATATATGCAAGCATTGTGTAAGTAGCCGCTGCCCTACGGAGACTGATAATCGTTCTTCTGCCAGCAGTGCTACGAATTTATTCAGTTCCAAACCACGCTCCGAACGCAGCGTCAGAGAAAATTTCGCTATGCACATGCCAGTGGTTTATGTTGATTATAAATAAAATGTAAATCTAGTGTTAATACTCTTCATCTATCAACACTGAGAAAAAATAAAAGATTTTGACAGAAGTCAGCGTACTGAGTACAGAGTGCTTCGAGGGGCACTAAGTTGCCTAGCGGAATTAGTCGGCCGCGCAGCTGATGGAGCTCTTCGCGTCAGAACTTGCAAATTAGGTTGTTGCCAGTAATGCAGTTTGGAGCGCCGGCGGAGCAGGAGCAGGAGGTGGGGGCGACCCGGCTGTGCTCGGTGCCGTCGCCTATCCGCCTACCCCGAGGTCCCAGCGTTCGCCAGCCAATAAAGGGGGAGGGGAGCTTGCGATGTACATGTCTCACAGCGGCATTGCACAGCAAAGGATAAAAATGCCGATAGTTACATGGGGTCCGCGGACTGTGACGACTGTGATACAATCCGTTTAGGTATAAAGCCGTGTCACACTGTAGAAAGGAATACCATAACAACCAATACAAGACGATCTCCTCCCAGATGTCGGAAATGTTTATTCAACGGACTTCTCCAGTAAAGTGTAATGTCATTGACTTTCCCAGAGAGGCGTGGGTGTTCCGGTGAAAATTCCGAACAATATTCTTCCACGCGAACACTTTTGCCCCTCCCCTCTACGACTCTACGTAGGCCATCTGCAACTTTATATATTGTGTCCCACTTGGGATCACCACCACTATTACAAAGGAATCAACCTCCAACATTTCGAGACCACAAACAAGATCGTTGAAATTCTGTCTAGATAACAATTCTTATTTTGTTTCGTTCCAAAGTATGACCCAACAACGTAAACGAGAAATATGTTTTTACAAATCAAAATGTTTTCTGCACGTCTGTTAAATCTTTATTATGATTAGTTGTACGGAGACAATCTTTTTCCGCGTCGGCTTTGTTGTCACATAAATATTTACCGTACTAAAGTTGCTGCGGGTACTGTAATGTGAAATTTGTGAACAGATCAGTGGTCGCTACACTGCAAATGCTTGGAAGTGGCGCTGCTGAACGTACTGTTTACAAAGAGTCTGTTACTTTGCATTGTACCTTACGAAATAACACGTTTTGGTGCAGTGGTACGTTCTTAGCTTTTTCTCCTGGAGTAGGCGGAGTTGATACAGCAACACACTAAATATTAAATCGCTTTACCATAACTTGAACGAGATGAGATACCTTTGTAACAATCCATGTCTACAGGAATGTCATGACAATTTATTACTGTCGCTGGACATCAACGTATCACTTCTTACAGAACAAGATATTTCTTACAAAGTACTATTGACCATAAAAATTTACGCAGAGTTCTGATACAACCGTCGCATTGTTGGCTCGATGAAGACGATGCTGTCGTCTTCAGCGATGATCACGGAATGAGCTGAGCGGCAGTGCGCTCAGACCGAAGTAAGCGAGCTGATGCTGCGGCGTATGGAAACTCATCTCGAAGTGTCTACTCCGACTCTGACGCAGCGACTATATTTGTTTGTTGTTTCGTCGCGAGGTGTCAACCTTGCCCTGGCACCTCGTTCTTCGGACGACACCACACTTTCCTGTTCTAAGTGACTCACCGAGCGAGGTGGCGCAGTGGTTAGCACACTGGACTCGCATTCGGGAGGACGACGGTTCAATCCCGTCTCCGGCCATCTTGATTTAGGTTTTTCGTGATTTCCCTAAATCGCTTCAGGCAAATGCCGGGATGGTTCCTTTGAATGGGCACGGCCGATTTCCTTCCCTATCCTTCCCTCACCCGAGCTTGCGCTCCGTCTCTAATGACCTCGTTGTCGACGGGACGTTAAACACTAATATCCTCCTCCTCCTCTAAGTGACTCGTTTGCAAGTACAAAAGCAATGAGTGATACACAGCGCAAAACGTTTCCCTTGTAATAACGCATTCACCTTAAATTTTTGAACTTTTTTCCACAAATATATCTGCATATGTTACCATATTAAACATGTACCTTATTTACACTACATTTAATGTCATAACATATGCAGGTGTATTATTTATGCCATGGAAGTTCAAAATTTAAGCTAAAACTAATTGCTTGTGCATGTTTTGGCCAGGATAAGATTAACAACGTGACTAATGAGGGCACTTCTTTAGCCTTCTGTGCTCATACGACAAAACGAATTTTGTCGGGTACTTAACCCGTGACACGGTTGAAGAAACGTGGTATGTTCTTTAGTTTATGACACTCCATATCACTGGTGTGTGTCGTTGCCTCCGATTCATTTCTCATTCTGTATAATCGTCCTTTAAACTTGCTTTGATAGCAGTTGCTAAAAATTACAGTAGTACATCGCTGGCCGGCCCGAGTGGCCGAGCGATTCTAGACGCTTCAGTCTGGAACCGCGCGACCGCTACGGTCGCAGGGTCGAATCCTGCCTCGGGCATGGATGTGTGTGATGTCCTTAGGTTGGTTAGGTTTAAGTAATTCTAAGTTCTAGGGGACTGGTGACCTCAGATGTTAAGTCCCATTGTGCTCAGAGCCATTTGAACCATTTCAACCAGTACATCGCTATTTCACACGCATTGTATTGTGCCAACGAATCGAAAAATAAATTTTTATGTTCGTCACTCTTCGAACATTCTCATCTTTGCTGAAATAAATTTCATGTATGTTAGAAGTCAGCAACAGCCTTCAGTTTCGGGCGCGTTGTTCCATTGTTGTTAAATGATAGCGCACTTTCACAATAGTTTTAAATTCTTCAAGAAATGGCAATAATAATATACACTTGTCTTTCCTATAAATAATTTCGGTTTCAGTTTGGTACTTCACCTCGACAGAACTTGATTACGAATGTTGAATCCGTATGTAATTTCAATCTCTTCACTTCGAAGTTGATAACATCAATTAATAACAGTGCAGTTTTATAGCTGTTTTGAATTGCATGTGATATTACGGATTTTTTTATGTAGTTGTGGCATTGCTGGCAGAATGGTATAGGAAAAGCTACATGAATACTCCACAGTTCACACTTTGCGCTTGGCACAGGGTTCATCGTCCAGATTATTTCTCTACCGTTCCACTCTCGAAGAGTGGATAAATAAACACTTAAATCTTTCCGTGCGAACTCTGATAAGTCTTATTTTATATTAAGATGGTCATTTCTTCCTATGTAGGTGAACATCAATTAAATATTTTCGCATTTGGAGGAGGAAATTGGTGTCAGAATTTTCATGAAAATATCCTGCCGCATAGAAAGTCTTTGTTTAAAGATTGCCATCCCAAGTCGCGTATCGTATCCATGACCACTCTTCCTTATTTTGCGATAATACTAAACTAGCTGCCCTTCTTTAAACTTCTTCCATATTGATGGTCAATCCTATTTGATGCGGATCCCATACCGCGTAGCAACACTCCATAAGAGGACGGACAAGCGTACTGTAAGCAGTCTCTTTAGTAGACCTGCTGCTTCGTCTAAGTGTTCTGCCAGTAAGACACAGTTGATCGTTCCAGCTGAAATTATTCGTAATCGGAATCCCTAAGTCACAGACTAATGTTTGTCTGAATTATCATGTAACCGAAATTTAACGGATTTCTTTTAGTGCTCGTGTCGATGACGTCGCATTTTTCATAATTTAGATTCGATTGCCACTATTCGCACCATACAGATATCTTGTCTAAATCATGCAGTTTGTTCGCAGCTTCTGATGACATCATGAGATATAACCGACAGCACAATCTGCAAAAAATCTTAGAGGACTGCTCAGATTGTCTCCTAAATCGCTTGTATAGATTACTGGATTGCTTCCAACAGTTACTACGATCTGTAAACCACGGATCTAGTCGCGCAACTGAGACGATACACCGTAGGCATGTAATTTTTGTAGACTTCTCTTGTGAGAAATGATGTCGAAAGTCTTCTGGAAATATAGAAATTTGGAACTCATTTGAGGTCTATAGATAGTACTCATTACTTGGTGCGAATAAAGAGCTAGTTGTGTCTCACAAGAACAATATTTTCTGAATCCGTTCAGACTGTGTGTCACTAGACTGTTACCTTCGTGGTAATTCATAATGTTCGAATATAGCATAATATTCCAGAATCCTACAGAAAATCGACCTTAAGTGACATGGGTCTCTAATTCAGCGGATTTCTCCTGTTTCCTGTGTTGTGGATTCATCTGAGCCGTGCAAATTTCCAGTCTTTGGGTACCGATCTTCCGTCGACAGAGCAGTAGTATATGAGTGCGAAGTATGGAACAATTATGTCAGCTTATTCTGAAAGGATGCTAATAGCTATACAGTCCGGACAGAAAGACACGCCTGTATTAAAAGATTTCAGTTGCTTCCATACACCGAAAATTCGTACAAGGTGCGTCTAGAAAGTTCGGTGAATGGTCCCTTAAAATAACAGTAAGCAACACACTTCTAACATAGGTTGTAAAACTGCTGGAATCTGTTCGCAACCGCTTCTTGTGGAATCCCTGAAAACATCATGGTCTCGCTTTGTTATATATTCGAAACGTTTACGTGATCAACTGTCTCGCTCAGTGCAAGGTAGCTGTTCTACAGCATTCTCATTACCCTCGAAATTTGGTGCGGGATGCCTCATTTTTCTTTCCCTCCCTCAAATTGCCCCTGAAAGGCTTATGCTTTGTAGACGTTGCGCGTTACGAAGGTGCTTCGAGCAATTCCACAAGAAGCGCCTGCCGACAGTTTCCAACAGCTTCACAGTTGACGTCAGGAGTGTGTTTAGCTGATTGCTTTGAAGGCAAGTAGAGGTATTTTATATTTAACTCTTGTTTCCTTTATTTTCTGAGACCATTTACCGAACTTTGCAGGTGCAACTTGCACTTCTAAGTTACTCATCTTGGTAGCTGTTCTTGATCCGAATTCTGAAATGTTTACTTCCTGAACTTCTGTCATCAGTAACATTTCTATCGATATCATGCAGTAAAGATACTTATAGTCTTTCCGCCAGTGTACGTTAACTTAAGACTAGAATCTCTCTGGATTTTCTTCCAGATATCGAGAAAGAATTTCATTGTGAAAACTGTTGTAAGCATTCCGCGCTAAATTTTGAGCTCCTGTGAATCATCCCCAGTCTTAGAGATTTTGCGTTCTTTTGAATTTGGCATACTTTTTTCATTGTTCCTATAACATTGCTGTGACTTCGTGACAATGAGGAATCAGTTCCATCTCTTACTAACACACTGGCTGCCGGACCTGAATCACCATTCCGAGGCCTTTTCCATGTTGTGCAATTGTTAGACTCCTTGCGTGTGAACTTAATTTCTTCGGCATAATCCCTGCTCAGGTATTGTGTATAGGACTTACGTACAACCTTTAATAACAAGTCAAGACTCCTTTCAGGATTTCAGGCGAATGACATTTCCCTTTTTGGAAAGTGGACCAAAAATAATAATAATGCTGAATACAGCATACATCAGCAGGTTGGCTTACAAATTCACAATAGATGTAACAACATATTTGAATTAATTAATAGGTTGTACGGTTCGTTTTAAAAGTGTGAATAATGAAAAAAACGTTCCAGGCACATGAACTTTCCGTGCGAACAACCCTTACGGTTTGTGATTAGTTGCTTTGATTTTTGTAAAGCTTCAGCTCGGCCAAATTTTTGAGTCACTCTTCGGAAATGTAATGCTTGCTGCCGGTTTCTTGCAAGACCTGGTTCCGTGAACTTGGTGTTCCCAGTACATTTATCTGTTTTCCAGTGATTTAGTGCAAGTGCAACTTTATCTCGAAATTCAGTAACGTGCACATTTCTGTCAGTTACTTGCTTGCAGCTAGCAGGAGAATCGACAATTCCCATGCTTGAGAGGAGCTTGAATACAATCTTGCGGCACCATTTTACTCATTTTTGTGAAATTGAAGCATTATATGCCTTTTGATCTGACATCTCTGTGAAGGATTTTGCGGCATGATATTCAAAAGTTATGGATGTTTTTTTGGTTGCTCCTTTTCTTGAGCTGGTTGCTACCATTTCTGGAACTCCTTTAGTGACGAAAAGCAAGACCTCTCTTGCCATTCCATTTTCCTACAGTAACATTTCTGTTATTGTCCATGCATAATATTTCACCTTTCTGGACCTTTCCTTTCACTAAGCTCGTTGGATTTAATTTTGTGTTAATCCTCAATGTAGCAACGAGATCAGTTGAGTGCTCATTCAACGGGCGAAGGCACCGCTTGTGCAGTAATTGTAGACGTACAGATTGAGCTCGACATTTAAGATTGGACGCATCAACTCCATCAGTACATGGAAGGACACTTCATGATTTGCCGGAGCAATCTCGTTTCCAGCATACGATTACACATACCACGTATACCCTTCCACAACACAAAGTTTGAATAGCTTGAGACATATTTATGACGTTTCTCCGGAATATACACGCTAAAACACAGTATCGCTCTAAACGGCACCATAGTTTCATCTGTGTACACGTTCTCACTAGGACAATACATTGCGTGAAATTTATTCGTTAATAGATCACCCAGTGGTGAAATTTTGATCAATTTGTTTGTGCCAGAATTGTCTAAAAAAGAACCTCAAACCTATTACCGGGCAAATCTTACTTACGTCATTTTTGAATAGTACAGTCCATGACCAAAAAAATGGTTTTGGAGTGTAGGTGTTCGATCCAGACCAATCAAAGACACGAATCCAAAAAGTTGTTGTGTTCTGCTGTGTTTTGTATATTTTTCGTTGACAGTGCAGTCAGTAATTCTTTGCCCGGCATAACGATTCTGGTGACATTCATATTTCCTGTTACAGCATGCCAAGTAACTAGGGAGACGTTTCTGGGAGGTACATTTGTTGATTACTCAACAGCTAGTAATTTTATTTTCCTCGGCCCGCCTGAATCAGACTCGTTGGCAATACGATTAGAACTCTCAGGAGACTATTCAGGATCACTACCGTCAGTTACTTCCCCTCACTCTCATTGAATTAACTTTCCTCGTTCAGAAAACATGAAATTGTCACAAACTCACAAGAAAACAAGTTCAATTTTTCACGGACACACGACTTCAAACACATGCAATCCTTAGCGACTTTGTTGCGTGAGCTACCGCATGTGTAACGCATATAGTTCATCGCAAGACAGACTATTTCAGTCGATTGTCGCATTGTCTGTCAACGAATTTCGGAACCATAAGTGCACAACCTCTCCATAAGGCCAGGGCAGCGATATATCCACTTCAATTCAAAGTAGCATCTGATCTATGCTTACATAGTTTGAAAGTAATGGATACTGTCTCTGGGAAATGCGTCATGCTAATTACTATCTGCTTTTTTAACTAGACGTATTTTGCGTTTAGTTTTATTAGATTTGAGTGTTATGGCATTCAGTCTCACCACAACCACGTAACTATTTACATTTTGAATGGGCTCTTAAACTAATTGCTGAAAATAATTTTCGGAGAAAGCATTGAGTAAAATTTCGGACGATGTTTTATTCTTACCACAGACTTCAAACCTGTATTGTCGCCAATGTATCAGGTGCAGATTGAAATCACAATAAACTACAATTAGATGTGTCTGGTACCTATTCAAAATAATGCAAATTTTTTTTAAACTTTCAGCAAATATTTCAGCTGAGACTGGGGGTCGGTTAAAAGAACCTGTTAATTTATTCCCGTTGTCAAGTATGACATTTAATAACTCGCGGGAACTACCTAATTCAATTTCATTACAAAATAAAATACTTCTAATAGCAACAAACACGCTACCGCCAACTGTATTTAATCTATCCTTTCTGAACGCCGTTAGGTCCTTTGTAAAAATGTTGGCTGAACATTTCTCTGGCTTTGCCCAGCTTTCAATACCTATAACGATTTGACCATAACTACTTTCTATTAGAACTTGCTCTGGTTCTTTCCAAATACAGCAGCATCTCTTGAAAACTGTAATACTGATGGGTCCTAGGCCTACCTTCGTCCTGTGTTTGTCCTGCCCCCTTAAGGCTGAAGCCCCTTCTGTACTTTCCCGTAGACCGTTTAACCAAAAAAACTGCCATTCTCTCTCCACACAGCCCCTGCTACCTGTGTATCTGTCTTCTGTGTGTAATCCACCCCAGACGTATTAAGCAGAACTCGAAGCACCAGTACCCTGTGGCGCAAATCGAAGAATATGCAGGCTACATGGTCACAGAACAGTCTGAGGCTCTGATTCAAACTTCCTGCTCTCGACTCTGTACCATAGGAGGCTCTCCATAAATTAAGGCACACGTTAAGGGGTGGGAGGGGTCAACAGTGTGACTTGGGCGTGGGGGGGGGGGGCAAGGGGGGAGGAGTCATCAGCTTCGTGACATTAGAGTATTGCAGCTCCAAACTTCAACTGTATCAGTGTCATTAAATTTGATTTGTATCACTTTTGGGCATGTGGCGCCGCGGGATTTCGCAGTCGCTATACCTGCGGTGTCGCGCGTCGGCTGCCATTGACATAAGCCGAAAGGCCAATACCGCGTTTGAGGCGTTGACAAACACCGCCTTCGCCCACATTTCGTTTACGTCTTATTGTTTATGTCTCTTAGTCGACACTTGACTTTGGATGTCGACACTTGACTTTGGATGAGTGATGGACGATAATTTTTGAAAATGAGAAAAAAAATGATTTAGGCATTCTTTACCGCAAACTATATTAAGTATACCTGTACAGTGCAACTTACGCTGATAAAAATAAACAAAATAAACAAGACGAAGTTAACACCTAATGGCACCTTATAGCGAAGATTAACAGTACAGTAATGACAGCGTTGAAAATGAAGTTCATTGGAAAATCAAAGATTTGCAAATAATATTAACTAAAAAGAAAACGACACGTATAAACTTTTATACAAAAATTCCTTCGTCCTCAAAACCACCGAAACAACTCATGCCACAGACGTACATAGATTCCTAAATTACCTACTTCTGAAAAGTTAATGATAACTCGAGAAGGTTTTATAAAACCCGTGTTTGTTTATACTTGCGATTGTGGTCCTGACAAAAATTTACGATACGAGTGAGTTATTGTTTCAGCTGTACAACATTGTAAAGATTTTGACGTGCATGCTATTTTCATTGTCACAAGTGCTCCAGGAAGAAGTACATTTAACAGAGTATAGCGACGATCGGCACCCCTTAGTTGCGAACTTAGTGATGTGTTAAAACACTCAAGTGGAAGACGCCAGAACGACAGGCAAGATGTGATTACATTGTAATATACAACAAAGAAAATAGACAGAACACACACAGAAAATCGTACGATGACGGAATGACTCTAGAGATACGTGACAGTCTAGGACCTGTGCCTGGATACGCGCCTTTGTAGTGGTCTACTTATTTCACTATCCAGACATGTCGCACATATTGATTCAATGCCTCATCTCGACAGTTTTTCCCCATCCTTTTCAGTCTGCGGATGCTATAACACAGTTTGGGCGTATCGTATATATTTCACACCGTGTGTACTGTCCGCCCCCGGTAGCCGAGTGGTCAGCGCGACAGAATGTCAGTCATAACTGGGACGGAGATTTTCTCCGCTCAGGGACTGGGCGTTGTGTTGTCCTAATCATCATTTCACCCCCATCGACGCGCAAGTCGCCTAAGTGTCGTCAAATCGAAAGACTTGCACCCGACGAACGGTCTACCCGACGGGAGGCTCTAGTCACATGACATTTATTTATTTACCGTGCGTACGTACCAAAGAGTGGGTGGTATAAGCGATCTAAGCAACATCAGTAGATTAGTTCGAAGTGGATTAAAAAAAAAGAAACTGTTCCAAGTGACCGATACTTAATAAGAAACGCGCGATTCTGTCACATTTTGGAATCTGAGCGTATGTGGTGGCGCCTGGTGTTAGGCTGTACCGCCTAGCCCATTCGTTCTCCACTTTGCAGCGCGCCAGGCGCTAGGCGCCATCCGATCCGCACGGCACGTGACGTTCGGTACAGCCTTTCACCGTCCATTGTCGTCATTGTGGATCTTACCCGTGGTTGTTAACCTGAGTGGGCGACAGATGATAGGGATTTTAAAAATATTTTCATTTAAGTTTTTATATAGTGCAATGTCACGTACATTTGAGCAGGTCAGAATTAAAAAAATGTTTTTTTGTCCTTCGGCAACTAGAAGCACGAAAACCGAGCTGTGTGAAGATCATTGGTGTGCGAAGCCCACGGAGTGCGACTTAACGACAGGCATCAGAGCTTAAATGTCGCGTCAGTTTTTCCCCTGCCTTCCTCTGCAGTTTGTAGATTCTCTGGTGCAATTACTCTCACTTATTTATTTACTTGTATTAAATATTTAACTTTACGTATCCCTTTATTAATCGCTAACCTTTTTCTTTTCAGGGAAGAACCTGTACAACAATGAGCATGTGGCCATCAAAATGGTATGTGACAAACTACTTTAATTTTCTGATTTTTGGGGGTTCCAAATCTGAAGTTAATCAGTGAACAGAACTGTGTTTTTGTAGACAAAGTATGCCGGGGTTCTTTCTGGAAGCAGAAACAGTACTCTGCGTCCTGTGTTAATTCGAATTGTGAAACTGTTAGCAATCCATTAATCGACAGCTCTTTAAATTAATTTAGTATTTTCATCTGGAGAAACTCACTTTCGATAAGGCAGTTATTTTTGCTGGAAGTTGATGATGTTGGCCAAATTTTTGTAATCATTTGTTTGAAATATCCGTTACCAGTCGTTAAGGGACAGAAATGTGCATAAAATTTGCCATCGATCAGAAATGACTTATTCTCATTCTGTGTATTATTTTTCTACTTTTCGGAAGATTATCGCACAGTAGTACATATTTCGGCAAGAACAGCGCAGCAAATATATTACAGTAGCTGTAGTATACTCTTTTCCCTTTGGTGGGTGAAAAGCTCACATATTGAGTTTCTTACATAAAAGCGTTTAACGTTTTTAATCGTAAAAGAATAAGGCACGTCACTATTCGCACTATGAATTTCGCTTATTCCATTCAGCTTTAAAAGGCTCCATTTTCCGCTAAGATTAGCGTTCAGTATGACTATCAATAAAGGAGAATGACAAACATTCCAGTGTCACGGAGTGAATTTAAAACAGTGGTGGGTTTTTTGCTGCAACTGTGTCTGCCACTGAGCGTATTTGTCCTAGTTCCCGAAAGCAAACCACGAATGTAGTTTGTACAGATTTACTTTGAATAAGTTAGAGGCTGTACAAACTAAATGATTAATTGCTCTTTTTTCAAATCAGAAACAGATGGAAAAAGACGAAGCGAAGCAGGAGCTTTTCAGCTAGTTCATTTATAAAACTGACACAAATACATATGCCAAGTAACATGAGAATAAAATATCTCATTTCCGTTGCTTCGTGCCGCCTCGTGTGGATATAGTTCTAATTTATTTATATTAACGGATAGTATTGGCCACTCAGGAACACAGTTTGAAATAGGGTCAATCTACGGTACGATGTCCTCTGTGAACATTGCATTGTTGTGTGGATCCTCTAGTGTAGACTAACTTCAAACACTAACACACCTGGTGACTATGATTTTCCACAAGGCTTGAAGACGGAAAGAAACGCTTTTCCATTGATCGGATCGGAAGCTCTCTCTCTCTCTCTCTCTCTCTCTCTCTCTCTCTCTCTCTCTCTCTCTCTCTCTCTCTCTCATGGATGCTTCACGTCCAAAGAATTCTTGTGAACTTCGAAAGAGGTCGCAATTTAGTCAGGAAATAGCTCGGAGACCGTCACTCTGTATTGTACTACGTCGCATCTACATTTTAGTGCTTGAATGGAATCTCGGACACACATCACGAGGTTAAAACGGTTGAGAGTTAATAAACTTCAACGAAGCCTAAGAGTAAAGTACGTTTAAAGTTTATTATTGATGTCTGGAAAGCCTGTTAAAATTTATTTTATTGTCACAGTAACATTATTATTTTTTTCTCCAACGTTCTAGTATCGCCAGCTTTTGAGGCGCTGATGGCTATGTGGAAGGGGACGTATAAAATGGTTAGGCACTTGATAATGTAGTAGAAAGTTACTGGGAATCCTTATGTTGTTCAAACGGTCAATATCTCACAATCTTCACATGTGAAGGGCGTAACTCGTGTGAGAAAGTGTAGAAACATTATCTGTTGCTTCAGTTTTTTATGAAATTGTCTTTAATGCCTATAATACATAAAATGTTGTTCTACGTGTTTTCTGGCATTGACACCATTGCATTGTCAGTACGGGAATTTCGTTCTCCCATGCAGTACGCTGATCGAGAAGCCCGATAAGCTCACGGAAGGCTAGCAACATCTCCTTTATCTAGGGTTATCGTTGTCTTTGACGTTTGAAATGCTTATCGCGTTCGTGCAAACATTGCACTGGTAGCAGCATTTTAACAGCCTGGCACAAATTTCATAAGAAGGAACTACAGTAATCCACTTCTTTATGTGGAATTTGCCTTATAACTTCAACGTGAAATCCTCCGCTGTCCTTTCATGGCGCGGAGAAGCTGTTCTTAATGTTTGCTCCAGGAAAGTACTTAGCGGCTGATGAAAGAAGAAAAGGCTTACACTTAAAGGGGATGTATAGGAAAACACCTCGCATGTCCGTATGTTCACGCTATGTAAGTCGAAAAACGATAGGACAATACGACGAAAAGAACCGTCTGTTGCTTTTGTTCATAGACGCTGTCTGGGCATTTATGAGAAGTGCTTCAGGAAAAACCGTGAAAAACGGACTGGTTGGATAAAATAATTATGTCTTAACCGCTCGTCATCTGGCTGAACTATATACATCGTTAACATACCCGAAAATAAGTTGCAGTAGTAAGATTGAAAGTGGAAAATGATGCAACTACTGCACGCAGTCATAACACAGCATATTCTGTCTCATATTTACAGATGTTAATTTAATTAGCGACTTCCAACCTTTGTTTTACAATCATTTGCTAACAGTTGGAGATTTGGATCGATTTAACAGAAGTAAATGACATTGTTTGCATTAAAATTTCTGAATCTGTGGATGTGTCCTCCATTACTGATATTGTGTTCGCTAATATTGTTAGATGCTAGAGAGAGAAAATGTCTCGGTACAATCCCTGAAATCGCTTTTCTTTGTGGTTCTTACGCTAAATGTACATTTGCGACAATCAGTTTCGAATGCCGACTCCCTCAATTTTCTCAGTAGTGTTCCTCGAAATGAACGTCGCCGTCCCTCCAGGCATTCCTATTTGAGTTCCCATAGCGTATTCATAATACTTGAGGCTTGATCGAACTTTGGTTACTACAGATCTCGCAGCCCGCCTCTCAATTGCCACGATGTCCTCAGGTAATTCGACTTGCTGGGGATCCCAAACACTCCAGCAGTACTCAAGAATTGATCGCACTGGTGTTCTATACATATCTCCTTTGTAGATGAACTACACTTTGCTAAAATTCTCCCAGTAAACCGAAGTCAAGCACTCGAATTCCTAACTAGCGTCCTTATAGCCTCTTTCCATTTCGTACCGCTTTACAACGTTACGCCCGGATATTTAAACGACGTGACTGTCTCAAGCAGCATACTACTAATACAAAGGGTACTTGGGAAGTTTTGCAGCACGACGCAACAATAAGTCGTAGGAGGCCGGTTGCTGCTGTGATCTAGGAAAACTTCATACTTACATTGTAACCGCTGTGCAGGTCTGTGGGCGCAGTCGTTCACTAGCAGGGTTAGTTTGAAATGCTTGCTACGGCATCGTGAACACGAACGAGATTTGGCCAGTTTTTCGGTACAACTTCACGCGTGATTTAAACTTAGACTAGTGCTTTGACGAAACGACTCTTGCACTCGGTGATGTGTGTCCACATCGTACAACTACATTCAGGTGGTACAGAGAATTCCAAAAAGAAAATTTCACTGTGGAAGACGCTGAGAGGACGGGAAGGCCACGATCATCAGTTACGGACGAAAACATTGATGCTGTGAGGAAAATGCGAGACGAAGACAGACGAGTGACCTGTAAGCAGATAGAGGATACCTTAGGGCTAAATGCACCAGCAATTCGTTCGATTCTGCGTTATCATTTGCAAGTAAAGAAACTTTGTTGTTTCTGAGTGCTGCATAGACTGACGGAAGAGCAGATGACACGATGTGTGACTTGGTGACGGGAGATTTTAAAGAGGTTTTCTATGGGGCAATCTTAGTACGTGAATAACATCGTGATAGGTGACGAGACTTGACTGTACTATTATGACGTGCCGACTAATACTCAAAACTAAGTTCGAAGTTTGTGTCACCCGTACCTGTCATAAATCCCGATCACTAAAGAAGAAAATGATAGTTTTTTTCCTTCTTCTTCTTCTTCTTCTTCTTCTTCTTCAAGTCGAGGGGAATTGTGTATCGTTTTCAAATCAAGTGGAGTTGTGTATCGTATTATGTACACACAGAAGACAGTCACAGCTAACTGGTACACTCAGCAGTGCCTGCCCAAAGTCATCCAAACTTTGAAGAACCTGCAACCGAAGACAAGGATGGACACTTGGTTCGTCCATCACGACAACGCTCCAGCTCAGCGCGCCAAAGCATGCTCCGAATGTTTGCGGGGTAGAGAGCTGAAATTGCTTGAGCACTCTCCTTACAGTCCAGACCTTGTTTCATGTGACTTTGCACTGTTCCCGCATACGAAAATGAAGCTGAAAGGAGTGTACTTTTCAAATGATGAAGATCTCCTGAGGGCTTGGGACAAAAAGCGTGACTTACTCCCTACAGAAACTTGGGGGAACTGGTTTAGGGATTGGTTTCGGAGGATGGAGAAGTGTATTCAGCGTGGCGGAAATTACTTCGAAAAAATTAAATAAGTAAAGCTGTATTGCCAAACTTTCCTAGTACCCTTTGTACAGTACTCGAACGTTACAGTGTCATCTACATTAGCTTACATTTTTCTGTATTTAGAGCTATCTGTCATTCTTCACAGCAACTAGAAATTTTGTCTTGGTCATCTGGGATGCTACAGTCACTCACTCCTCTGCCGTAGTATATGGATAGGCGATAATAATTTTCTGATAGAAGTCATGAACACATTGGGGAGATCAGCTTGCAGTCGGTGAGTGCGACGAACAGGAGTTACTTCGGAAAGACGATCGCTTCCACATCATTAAGAGTACACCCCCCAGGTTCTGAGTAATCTATAGATATGGTATGGAACTTAAGTATTTAATATTATTCATTATATTAATCAGGAACTATTACTGAATTACTCGTGGATTATCACTGTGTAACGAAGTAGTCAATCCGATATGCAGTCGATTGTCTGTACTCGAAGTTGCATCCGAGTGAATGACATCTTAAGCGATTACGAAGAAAGCAGACATTGGCGCTGCTTTGATCGTCGTCGTCATTCCAAGTAGGCAGGCAAAGACGAAAAAGTTCAGTGTGTCCAAGACTGCACTACAAAACCAGCTGGCCGTGATTGAAGACATTGACACCTTCCAGAAACGAGGAAATACCTTTACGAACGTGAACTACCTGAACACAAAAATCTATCCCAGCAAGTACATAGAACAGAAAGTATGTTGTCCCTGAGAAGACTGGCCCTCTGCAGTATGAACCTTTATGGAATCAAAGCACGAAGAGTAACGGAAGATTTCATGCATTTTCTAAAGGAAACACATTTTGGTTATCAACGAAACTAATCATTAAGATTTCAGTGAGACGCAGAAGGTGCGGTTTCCAGTCATTGGTATAACTAGAACTGATATAAAGACTATATTGACAAATGAGACTATGTCCGAATAAAGGCTAGGCATTTCTTAGTATATCCAGCCACTAACAGTCGGTGTACAGTTGTGGCGCAGTCACTTAGAAGAGCATTCGTGTCTTCGTTCCTTCAGTAATTGTTTTAAAAATTGCCACTTTCCGTTGAAAGCACTGGGGTGTATCTTCTGTGATTCTTGAATTTATGCTATACTTAAGTGCGTCTATAAAAAAATAGCGGCTCTTCGTTACGAATGCTCTGATTGCAATTCTCAAATTTGAGAGTTGCGGAAAATCCTTCCTGTTTTAGTCAGCCTCTCCTTCACGAACTGCGTCTTGCAAGTGGTCTGTTTGCTGTAATAACCCCATTGTTGTCAAATTGTTTCAATCACTTGTTAATGCAAGCTGTCATTTTACCATTCGTCAAACTGTTTTATTCGAATGTTTCCGGGAATTTAGTAAATTCGTAGAGATGCACGCCTGCAAACACTTGTCGACCGTGAAAAATTGCCTCTTTTTCTTGCCATTCAAGTGAAGATTTGAGGAAATATGCAAAAGTCAAATGAAGGAAAATCAAGGCTTTGTAGAATGTGTGTTCCAGTATATTAACTACCTTAGCAGGCCGAGATGTTGTAGACAGACAGGTGCACTTCCACATTTAGAACATCCAAATAGTAAATCCGCGTTTGATAAACTGTGAATGCGTTTACAACGAAAAGAGAGATGCTTTTTTCGTATATATTTGCAGGAAAAGTTACAAACTACGTTCTCAGTCCTCGAGCCACATACGGGGCGGCGTTAACCTCGTGTACCAATATAATTCCCTGCCCATGCCTTTTTCTTGCTCCAGTCGCTAATGATTTGCAGGAAGAGCGACTGTTATAAAAACTTCTACGAGCTCGATGTTCTCTAATTTTATTTTCACATTGTTCCTGTGTGAAAGTAATATGTTGCTTGATTCTTCTTGGCTATTACGTTCCCGGAATTTCGACATTTAATCTCTTCGTGTTGGACAACCGCTGCAGTTCGGTGGCTACATCGGTGACGCTATCGCGCGTACAAAACGAACGTGTCGTAACATTTCGCTCGTATTTGGATTTTCTCTATCTCCTTTGTTAATCCTGTCCGATAGGGATCCAGTTGCAGAGCACTGCCAAAGAACCGATTGATCGAGGTTTTTATAAAACACTTCTTTCTTTCTTTAATTACATTTCCTAAGGAAGTTTCCATTGAATCTGTATGGCATGAACCTTTCATAGTTCTATGCTGTCATTCCACTTTAAACCGCGTTATACGCATAGTGATGGATCACCATTCTTTATCTATACTTGGTATTTTCTACAGGTCTTTCAGCGTTAGCTACTGCATCATCCTCCTACAGCCTCGTGTAGCTTCTAACGTTATCCCCAATTTATATATACAGTATCTCTTTAACACATTATTAGAGAAAGCTCGAGCACAATTGTCGATTTTCCAAAGTAGAGAACAACGCGCTGAGTTAAGTTTTGTAAGGAAGGCTGTCAGATCACACAGCTAGTCGAAGTTCAAGAATTCCTTATGTTCCTTTAAGGACTTGCGCTGTGATGGTGGGCGTGCGGAAATGATTCGTAACTCAAAAGTTGGAGTCGACCTCTAGCCTGACTGTCAGTATTACAGCCTCTTCTTGGAAACTCAGTTTCCATTAGTTAAAACTGGTAGCTATGAGTTACTACTGGAGGCAGTGCTCATTAGGAACTAAAACTCTTTGTAGCACACCATTTTTATCTGTGTCATCCTGACACGCTAAACCAATGAGATGACGCAGTGGTAAAACTGTGGAATCTAATCGAAATGGGGAGGGGGGAGGTAGGAGGGATCGGCCACAGTCCGCGTGTTGACCAAGGAGGTTTGGATTGCGAATTTTAAAACTTTTCCGGCGAATTGAGTATTTAAAGAAGTTCAGGCTTGCAGCCTCTCGTTATCTACTGCACAGCACGATATTTCTATTGGGGACCTGCCAGTCAACCATAGATGACCCATCGAAGACTAAGACTTCCTCCGGCCCGCAGGTTATTAGTTCGGTGTATGTATTCCGCGCGTGCGTTGACAAGATGGTGGTGAGGGAGCGACCACACTACCCGACGGGCAGCGCCGTCGCAGGTGGAATCGCGGAACTCGGCTGCCCGCAGCGTTGCCGCCCACCGTGCCCATCGGCGCACACTGTTATCTTCGTCTGGATCAAACCGTGGAAGTGAGGAGATTACACCAATTGTCCAACAAATGGGCGTCATCACGCTTACACCGTAGCTTGGCTACTTCGCTTAAAACGAATTCCAGGGTAATACCTTTGAAAAGAACACATCAGATTTCCCTGTCCACCATTGCCCTACCCAGTCTTGTGATCCGTCTCTGAGGACGTCTACGCCGGCGGGTCTCTAGTCACTGATACTCCTGATTGCTTCCGCGCTAACCATCCACTATATTTCCTGGGGCTTCAACTGTGGCTATCGCTGTTAAAACTATAAGCTACTTTTGCGCTACATATGTCGAGTGTGTATATGTATTTAGTGGCGAGGAAGGTGTAAAGAATTAAGTCCACATTTATATGGTTTTACAGCTATGGCGCATACAAAACAACCTTCCTTATCAGGCATCTTTTGACAGTGTCACAAAATGTTGTGTGTTCGTTTCCAATACGAAAATTATATGGCCATGGAGTAACGTGTCAAGACTATCTGATCTACAATTACTGCGGCGTTTGTATATGATGTGTTCCATATAGTCTTCTCACTCAGTATGTGGCCACGCGCGAGGCACATGAAGCATGCAGCTCTTTGCCACAAACGGAAATGCATCTCACTGCTGCTCGTCATTTTGCGCTGTCAAATCTGTTACGTGGTATTGGCAAGTATTTGCAACACAGCACTCAGACAACTGATAGCTAAATTGGAATCCATTAAATGCCGATGGTGCGTTGTGACTGTTGAATATCCAAAAATAGGGGAGGACAGCAGTCAGTCGCAAAATACGTAATTTATTGTAGATCTAGATTTCGACTATTACACACTCATCATCGGTGCACTATTAGAAGTCATGTAGGCATAACCACGTCAGAGCATAAACACGTGACAATTGACGTTAGCATGTGCTTGACGTTGGCATGTGCTTTGCGGAAACAAAACCAATGATGACTGTGTTACAGTCTAAATCTAAATCTGCAATAAATTACGGATTTCTGCTGTTGACTGGTGTCTTTTACATTCGAACAACTGATAAACTTTACGTTAATCTTCGCTCATAGTTCTATATAACTTTTATATAAATTATAGGTTCTACAATGATGGAGTCGAGAGACTGTCCAGAACTTACCACATTAAAATATACTGAATGTTATGGTTGTGCGTCGGGAAAGGTGCATGATAAATTGCGTTAAAAAGTTCTGTTTGGTTCTCTGTTGCTCTGAAATGTGTGGGGGAACCAATAAACTGTGCAGCTGCAGTCTACCACCCACTAGTACTTTGTTCGCGATGTCCCATGATCCTCCTTAGGAAACTGACCCTCTGTGTGAAAGTTAATTGTGAAAATTGTTCGTTCAGTGATGCTTACTGTTCAGGTCGTGGCACATTCTCTTTACCGCTTGGTGTGCATAGGTCTATAACAACGGTTTACTAAAATTAAAATAACGTTATTTAATGTACACACCTACAGATTCAAAACACATGTTCAAGAAGTTCATCAAACAGAATTCCCAAACATTTTTCGAAAGTAGCTTCAAACTTAACCGCCACACCCAGATTAAATATTTCTTAGCAAATAATTCAAATATATAAAAACTGAACGGATTGTCATCAAACCTCTTTTTACATTTATATTTATAGTCTGGTTGTGAGCTGTGGAGCATTCTCTACGAATTCCTTGTTTTTTAAAATTGAGTCGTATGTAGACTCCAAATTTTCCTTTACTTTTTTCCAATGAGTATGTTTGTTACGGCCCTGACGCATTTTCATAAAGAACAAACTTCAGATAAATAAAAATTGCTTTAACAATCGAAGTTCTTCCCCTTAATGCCCCAAAGGCACAAAGACATGTCTTATTTTATTGTCGCACAAAAACTGACAAACTCGTGGGGCTTATTTTGTTGCATTTTACCAAGCGTGAAATATTTAGTCTATTACTCCAAGGCACTCGAAAATATTCTGTTTCGACTTCAGAGCGATTACTTTTAATTATCCATAAGTTTATTCTGCGTCACTAATCGATCTAGTAAATATAAATAAAAACTAAACGAGCAATAAAAACTAAACGAGCAGCGATAGAAATACACCGTTTTTTGCAATATGCTTGGGACAACAGTACATTTTCAGTGATGCTTACTGTTCAGGTCGTGGCACATCCTCTTTACCGTTTGGTGTGCATAGGTCTATAACAACGGTTTACTAAAATTAAAATAACGTTATTTAATGTACACACCTACAGATTCAAATATAAAGTACTTGTTCCTATTCACATAAAATAAACCAAACTGTAAATAACATGCGTCGCTACTCGATCGATAAAACCTTTTGCCGTCTGGTTCACCCTCTTACGTGCCAGTGCGCTCCGTTACCGATTAGGTCAGCTGGTCACAGCATGATTGTTAGCCTCCAATTTCACCGAACGAGAGCACGGAAGTTCTCCGGTAACGTGGTAGTACAGGGTGTTTCAAAAATGACCGGTATATTTGAAACGGCAATAAAAACTAAACGAGGAGCGATAGAAATACACCGTTTGTTGCAATATGGTTGGGACAACAGTACATTTTCAGGCGGACAAACGTTCGAAATTACAGTAGTTACAATTTTCAACAACAGATGGCGCTGCAAGTGATGTGAAAGATATAGAAGACAACGCAGTCTGTGGGTGCGCCATTCTGTACGTCGTCTTTCTGCTGTAAGCGTGTGCTGTTCACAACGTGCAAGTGTGCTGTAGACAACATGGTTTATTCCTTAGAACAGAGGATTTTTCTGGTGTTGGGATTCCACCGCCTAGAACACAGTGTTGTTGCAACAAGACGAAGTTTTCAACGGAGGTTTAATGTAACCAAAGGACCGAAAAGCGATACAATAAAGGATCTGTTTGAAAAATTTCAACGGACTGGGAGCGTGACGGATGAACGTGCTGGAAAGGTAGGGCGACCGCGTACGGCAACCACAGAGGGCAACGCGCAGATAGTGCAGCGGGTGATCCAACAGCGGCCCCGGGTTTCCGTTCGCCGTGTTGCAGCTGCGGTCCAAATGACGCCAACATCCACGTATCGTCTCATGCGCCAGAGTTTACACCTCTATCCATACAAAATTCAAACGCGGCAACCCCTCAGCGCCGCTACCATTGCTGCACGAGAGACATTCGCTAACGATATAGTGCACAGGATTGATGACGGCGATATGCATGTGGGCAGCATTTGGTTTACTGGCGAAGCTTATTTTTACCTGGACGGCTTTGTCAATAAACAGAACTGGCGCATATGGGGAACCGAAAAGCCCCATGTTGCAGTCCCATTGTCCCTGCATCCTCAAAAAGTACTGGTCTGGGCCGCCATTTCTTCCAAAGGAATCATTGGCCCATTTTTCAGATCCGAAACGATTACTGCATCACGCTATCTGGACATTCTTCGTGAATTTGTGGCGGTACAAACTGCCTTAGACGACACTGCGAACACCTCGTGGTTTATGCAAGATGGTGCCCGGCCACATCGCACGGCCGACGTCTTTAATTTCCTGAATGAATATTTCGATGATCGTGTGATTGCTTTGGGCTATCCGAAACATACAGGAGGCGGCGTGGATTGGCCTCCCTATTCGCCAGACATGAACCCCTGTGACTTCTTTCTGTAGGGACACTTGAAAGACCAGGTGTACCGCCAGAATCCAGAAACAATTGAACAGCTGAAGCAGTACATCTCATCTGCATGTGAAGCCATTCCGCCAGACACGTTGTCAAAGGTTTCGGGTAATTTCATTCAGAGACTACGCCATATTATTGCTACGCATGGTGGATATGTGGAAAATATCGTACTATAGAGTTTCCCAGACCGCAGCGCCATCTGTTGTTGAAAATTGTAACTACTGTAATTTCGAAAGTTTGTCTGCCTGAAAATGTACTGTTGTCCCAAGCATATTGCAACAAACGGTGTATTTCTTTCGCTGCTCGTTTAGTTTTTATTGCCGTTTCAAATATACCGGTCATTTTTGAAACACCCTGTAGCACGACATAGGGAACGATCCTGAGCAGTACGGCACTTACCTTCGTCACAGCGAACCACACTATTTAAATTGGAGAAAGCGGTTCTTCGACTTCAGTGTATCCGTTGTGGATGACGATCTGCTTCTGTGATTTAAATTGACGATTTATGCAACCATCCCCTTTTTTAGTTTGTTGATGAGATTTATTCAACCATAAACATGTTTTCCAGCCACTGTAGGCGCATCATCAGAGGGAGGTGTTAGAACAACATTATGCTGTGGACCAAGTGCAGGTAGATGCAGTGCTGATGCTGCTGGTGGAAATGGCGGAAATTTTGTAATCAGTGACAAAACGTTTACGAAACCGAAAGTTTCGTATGTTTTAGGTACTTAATAGTGCACTGTCTTGTGGTATCCATATCAAATGTCTTCGTATAATGTACATAATTAAGCTATGTACACAGATATACACATTATTTAGCTGCACTTGGTTTTACTTTGATTCACGGAAAGTAAACACTAGATGTTTTTACAAAGAATATTGATGTGATAGATATGACAATTTACTACATTATGGTCTTCGGCATGAGATACAGTGTACTACAGAATAAATATTACTCGTACAGATATTATATTTCAGTAAATTTTGCTAGCTGCAGGAGTGTTTCTATACTGCTAACATTATTGTAATGTGGATTAACAGTTATATACAAGGTAAACAAACAGAATGGAACATTTACTACGTAACTAAAAACCTTTTATAAATTACAAAATGCCATAGTTGTTACATGACAAGGAGAACAGATTTTATGGAGGAAGAATGAATATGTATTGTTGTCATCTTTGTTGTTTTGCTGCCGGAATGTCCTGGAAATTCTGGAAGGAAAGGTTTTGTGTAAATACACTTTGTTCATTAACTTTTTCTTACAGAAACTCCAGGACATCCTGGCACCAAAACGACAACAATAACAACACGTATTCATCTCCGTGCATAAAATTTGTCTCCTTGTCACTTAACAACTATAGCATTTTGTAGTTTGTAAATAGTTTTTATTTGCATAGTAAGTGTTCCATTCTGTTCGTTTACCTTTTCTATAACTGTTAACGCACATTAAAATTATTTTACCAGTATAAAACACTCCTGCAGCTAGCAAAATTTACTTAAATATAGTACCTGTACGAGTAATACACACATCAAAAAAGTTTTGCATCGCCTCTGTTCGCAGAACTCCTGAAGACAGACGTTGACTGTAGATGCTGTATCACAGACACAGTCCCTTTGATTGTTCATAGATGTCACTAAATCCTCCCAAAGATGTAAACAACCAAGCATGAGCAGCGCCTATTAGACAGAAGTGGTCCGACAGCCAATCAGTTCGTCATTCCACCAGGAAGGAGGTAAACGGCTCGTGTTGTCTGTGGTTCAGCCACGCCTAGACGTCAATACCGCGGTTCGATCGCGTCCGCATTGTGACTTTGTGCCAGGAAGGGCTCTCACTCTCAACAAGGGAAGTGACCAGGCGTCTCGGAGCGAACCAAAGTGATGATGATCGGACATGGAAGACATACAGAGAGACAGAAACTGTCAATGACATGCCTCGCTCAGGCCTCTCATTGACAGCAGTGGATGACCGCTACCTACGGATTATGGTTCGGAGGAACCCTGATAACAACGCCACCCTGTTGAATAATGCGTTTCGTGCAGCCACAGGACGTCGTGTTAAGACTCAAACTGTGCGCAATAGGCTGCATGATGCGCAACTTCACTCCTGACGTCCATGGCGAGGTCCATCTTTTCAACCACGACACAATGCAACGCGGTAGAGATGGACTCAACAATATGCAAAATGGACCGTCCAGGATTTGCATCACGTTCTATTCAACGATGAGTGTTGCATATGCCTTCAACCAGACAATCGTCGGAGACGTGTTTGGAGGCAATCCGGTCAGGCTGAACTCCTTAGACACACTGTCCAGCAAGTGCAGCAAGGTGGAGGTTCCCCGCAGTTTTCGGGTGGCATTATGTGGGGTTGATGTACGCCGCTGGTTATCATGGAAGGCGCCGTAACGGCTGTACGATACGTGAATGCCATCCTCCGACCGATAGTGCAACCATATCGGCAGCATATTAGCGTGGCATTCGTCTTCAGGGACGTCAGTTCGCGCCTCCCATCGTGCACATCTTTTGAATGACTTCCTTCAGGATAACGACATAGTTCGAGTAGAGTGGCCAGCATGTTCTCCAGACATGAACCCTATCGAACATGCCTGGAATAGATTGAAAAGGGCTGTTTATGGACGACGTGACGCACCAACCACTGTGAGGGATCTATGCCGAATCGCCCTTGAGGAGTGGGACAATCTTGACCAACAGTGCCTTGATGAACTTCTGGAAAGTATGTCACGACTAATATAGGCATGCATCAATGCAAGAGGACGTGCTACTGGGTATTAGAGGTACTGGTGTGTACAGCAGTCTGGACCACCACGTCTGTAGGTCTCGCTGTATGGCGGTACAACATGCAGTGTGTGTGGTCTCCATGAGGAATAAAAATGGCGGAAATGATCTCTATTCCAATTTTCTGTACAGGTTCCAGAACTCTCGGAACCGAGGTGATGCAAAACCTTTTTTGATGTATTTATACTGTAATACATTGTATCTCATGCCGAAGACCATGCTGTAGTAAAGTGTCATATATATCACATCAATATTTAAACATCCAGTGTTTACTTTTCCGTGAATCAGTGTGAAATCAAGTACAACTAAATACTGTGTTTATTTCTGTACATAGCTTTAAAAAAATGGTTCAAATGGCTCTGAGCACTATGAGACTTAACATCTGAGGTCATCAGTCCCCTAGAACTTATAACTACTTAAACCTAACTAACCGAAGGACATCACACACATCCATGCTCGAGGCAGTATTCGAACCTGCGACCGTAGCAGTCGAGCGGTCCCGGACTGTAGCGCCTAGAACCGCTCGGCCACCGTAGCCGGCGTACATAGCTTAATTATGTACATTATACGAATAAATTTGATACGGATACCACAAGGCAGTGCACTTTAAGTACTCAAAACATAAGAAGCTTTCTGTTTCGTAAACGTTTCGTTACCGATTACTAAATTTCGGTCATTTCCGCCAGCACTGCATTCAGCTGCACTTTGTTCACAGAATAATGTTCTTGTAATATGTCCATCTGATGACGAGCTTGCAATGGCTCGAAAACATGTTCAAAGTTGAATAAATCGTATCAAAAAAACTATAAAAGAGTGACTGATTCCGTATTTATTACCACATACATCGCCAATTTCTTAACGTTGAACGTACGTTCTGAGGAAATTGAGGCAAACGCAAGTGACACTGCGAAAGTAAAGGTTCTGATCGGTAAACTAACCGCTGGAGAAAGGCACGATAGTATGTTTTGAATTTGGCGTCAAAGACAATAATTTAAATGGTCTCATTGCAATGCCATTTTTAAAATATTCATCACTGTATTTACGACGTACTGTATGTTCTCGTAAATTCTGTAGGGTACAATAGTTTTCACTGACATTCATGTTGCTTGCTAGTGTTGTTTATAAAGGTTATTCTGCATGCCTTTATGAATAATAAGTTTCGAGCAGATTTAAGTAAACGAACTTACAGACTGTGAGAAGAGAAAAGAAGTAATAATATCCAATTGGTTCACCCACCCACCACTCCCTCTGCGGGTCCGGGGTTAGAATAGGCCCGAGGTATTCCTACCTGTCGTAAGAGGCGACTAAAAGGAGTTTCACCCGTTTCGGCCGTTATGTGATGGTCCCCTGTAGGGTTTGATCTCCATTCTTCAAAATTTTCCCGAAGAACGAGCCAATTGGGGAAGGGCGCCTTACAAGGTGCATCATGTCCATCATGCATTGAGATCTTTAGCCCACTTTCTTGTCGTCGCATTGCAGTCCTGCCCATTCTCCACCTCTTCGGCGAGGACACGTTCCTGGGTGCGTTTTCCACCATTCACTATACAGTGTCGACTTCTGCGTCGACGATGACCATGGACATCTTTGCACCTGATATCCAGCACGGTAGCCAGTCCGTTGTGGTGGGACCGCCATGTACCCTGTTGGTTGTAGCCCCCCGACCACACAGGGATCGTTCTGCTGATGCCTGCGCCGTTAACTCCCCACATATGCCAAGGGGGCATCGGGATTCCCGGCAATGGCCAGCCTGCCAGGTGGCCTTAGCTGCGGCTCTGTGGCACCCGTGGGGAAGGCCTGTGGTCGGAGTGGGTGTCCATCATCTCTTGCTGGTGGTGAAACACAAGCGATCACGAGCTCAATTCAGCGCACAGAAGTACGACCCCAAATCGTTCCCCTCCCTGGCCACACCTTGGGAGGAACTTCAGGCTAAGGATGGCAGCGAATCTTATTCGTCCCGAGACCTTGCATGTTCGAGATGAAGCCTCAGTTTTTTGTTGAGCATTTGGAGGAAAAGTTCGGCGATGTGGAGGGCTTGTCCAAAATGACATCTGAGTCACTCTTGATCAGAACAGCATCCTCTGCCCAGTCACGGGAGTTACTCGCTTGTGACATGCTGAGGGATGTTTCTGTAACCATCACGCCCCATAAGAGCTTAAATATGGCCAGGGTATTATATTTCACAGAGACCTTCTTTTGCTGTCCGACAATGAGCCGCGCACCAATTTAGAGCGGCGAGTTGTACATTTCATCCGGCATGTCTACCGGGGTCTGAAGGATAATCAGGTTGCCACCGGTGCCTTCATCTTGGCCTTTGAGGGAGATACATTGCCCGAGAAGGTCAAGGTGATGGTCTACCGGTGTGATATAAAGCCCTATATCCCTCCCCCAATGCAGTGCTTTAAGTGCAGGAAGTTCGGCCATATGTCTTCCTGCTGTACTTACAGCGTCACATGCCGAGATTGCGGACGCCCATCACATCCCAATACTACATGTGCCCCGCCTCCCATCAACCATGGAGAGCACCATTCGCCTTGCTCGCCTGACAGCAGGATTCTCCAGAAAGAAAGGAAAATCATGGGGTACAAGACCCTGGACAGACTGACCTACACTGTGAGACTAAGAGAAAATTTGAACGCCTGCATCCTGTGCGTATGACATCGTCTTACGCCTCCGCTACAACAGTTGTGGCACCATCAGCTCCGCAACCCAGGTCGCCTCTGAGCCGGAACGCTACACCTGCCCCCTTGATGGTGGGGGGCATTTCCCTCCATGTTGCTCCTGCACCACCTACTTCAGGAGCAACCGCCCCCCCCCCAACCATCGGGACGTCCGTCCCCCTTCTAAGCTAGAGAAGTACCTACAAGCTCTGCGACTGAGGATAGGGTGGAGATTTTTGCGTCCGCTGAGGACCTAGATCTCGCCAGACCCTCAGACACAATGGATATAGACTGCTCAGGCAATAAATCGCTAGCACCAGGTGACCCTGATGGGTATACTGCCTCATTGAATGTTCCATGCCTACCCAGTCTCACGTCATCATCCTCCAGCGGAATTTCAGCGGTTTTTTCCACCACCTGCTGAGCTACGGCTACTGTTAAGCTTCACGCCTGCTATAAGCATTACCCTCCAGGAAACCTGGTTCCCAGCAATGCGGACCCCTGCCCTTCGCGGCTATAAGGGATGTTACAGGAACCGTAGCGACTATAATCGAGCGTCAGGTGGAGTTTGCGTTTATATCCTAAACTCGGTCTGTAGTGAACATGTGCCCCTTCAAACCCCTCTTGAAGCTGTGGCTGTCAGAATAAGGACGACCCAGGAAACAACTGTCTGCAATGTTTATCTTCCTCCAGATGGTGCAGTATCCATGAATGTATTAACTGCACTGATTGATCAACTCCCTAAACCATTTCTACTTCTGGGAGATTTTAATGCCCATAACCCCTTGTGGGGTGGTACCATGCTTACTGGCCGAGGCAGAGAAGTAGAAACTTCACTGTCGCAATTCGACCTCTGCCTCATAAATACTGGGGCCGCCTCACATTTCAGTGTGGCTCCTGGTAGTTACTCGGCCATTGATTTATCAATTTGCAGCCCAGGATTTCTCTCCATCTATCCACTGGAGAGCACAAGACGACCTGTGTGGTAGTGAACACTTCCCCATCTTTCTGTCACTACCCAGATGGGCTTTAAACAAGGCTAAAACTTTCACCTCTACTGTCACCGTTGAATCTTCTCCACACGGGAATATCGATGTGATGGTTGAGCAGGTGACTAGCACAATTGTTTCTGCGGCAGAAAACGCAATCCCTCGCTCTTCAGGGTGCCCGAGGCGTAAGGCAGTCCCTTGGTGGTCGCCAGAAGGTGCTGAAGCAATTAAGGATCGTCGACGAGCTCTGCAGCGGCATAAGTGGCACCCTTCCCTGTAGCACCTCATAGCCTTTAAACGGCTCCATGCCCGTGTTCGCTACTTTATCAAACAACGGAAGGAGTAGTGTTGGGAGAGATAAGTCTCCACCATTGGGTGCCACACGTCACCTTCCCAAGTCTGGGCAAAGATCAAACGTCTTTCCTGGTACCAGGTCCCAACAGCTGTCCCCGGTGTTACCATAAATGGCGAGTTATGTACCGACGCAAACGCGATTGCCGGACACTTCGCTCGAGCCTCTGCGTCGGAGAATTACCCCCAAGCCTTTTGCACACTCAAACGGCGGCTGGAAGGGAACGTCCTCTCATTCACTACACGCTGCACTGAATCCTATAACGTCCCATTTACAGAGTGAGAGCTCCTCAGTGCCCTTCCACATTGCCCCGACACAGCTCCTGGGCCTGATCGCATCCACAGCCAGATGATTAAACATCTCTCATCTGACCACAAGCGACATCTTCTCGTCATCTGCAACCGGATCTGGTGCGAGGGCATCTTTCCATCGCAATGGCGGGAGAGCACCATCATTCCGGTGCTGAAACCCGATAAAAACCCGCCTGATGTGGATAGCTATCGACCCACGAGCCTCACCAACGTTCTTTGTAAGCTGCTGGAACGTTTGGTATGTCGGCGGTTGAGTTGGGTCCTGGAATCACGTGGCTTGCTGGCTCCATGTCAGGGCGGCTTCCGCCAGGGTCGCTCTACCACTGATAATCTTCTGTCCATCGAGTCTGCCATCCGAACAGCCTTTTCCAGACGGCAACACCTGATTGCCGTCTTTTTTGACTTACGTAAAGCATACGACATGACTTGGCGTCATCATATCCTTGCCACATTGTATGAGTGGGGTATCCGGGCACCACTCCCGATTTTTATCCAAAACTTCCTGTCGCTCCCTACTTTCCGTGTCCAAGTTGGTGACTGCCATAGTTCCATCTCTATCCAGGAGAATGGAGTCCCACAGGGCTCTGTATTGAGTGTGTGTCCATTTTTGTGGCCATTAACGGTCTAGCAGCAGCTGGCGGGCCCTCCGCCTCACCTTCTCTGTATGCAGACGACTTCTGCATTTCGTACTGCTTCTCCAGTACTGTTGCTGAGCGGCGCCTCCAGGGAGCCATCCACAAGGCGCAGTCATGGGCTCTAGCCCACGGCTTCCAGTTTTCAGTCGTGTGTCATACACTTCTGTCGGCGTCGTACCGTTCATCTGGAACCCGCACTTTACCTTAATGACGATCCACTCACTGTAGTGGAGACATATCAATTCCTAGGACTGGTTTTCGACGCCCGATTGACTTAGCTCACTCATCTTCGTCAGCTTTAAGTAGAAGTGCTGGCAGCACCTCAATGCCCTCCGCTGCCTGAGCAACACCAATTGGGGTGCAGATCGCTGTACGCTGCTGCAGCTCTACAGAGCCCTTGCCCAATTCTGAATTGACTACGGGAGTGTGGTTTATGGTTCGGCAGCGCCTTCAGCATTGCATTTACTCGACCCTGTGCACCACTGTGGGGCTCGATTAGCGACAGGAGCTTTTAGGACGAGTCCGATGACCACTGGTGGAGGCTGGTGTCCTTCCCAGCAGATTAAGCGTGCGCAACTGGTCGCCAGTTACGCAGTACACATTCATAGTTCCCCTGAGCATCCGAATTACCGTCTCTTTTTCCCGCCCGCGGAAGTTCATATCCCCCATGGAGACCCAAATCGGGGCTAACGATTGCGGTTCGCGTTCGGTCCCTTCTCTCCGAACTGAAGTACTTCCCTTTACCACCTCTACTTGCGGTCCGTTCACGTACGCATGCATGGTGTACGCCTCCGCCGCAGCTTCCCCTTGACCTTTTGCATGGGCCTAAGGACTCCGTTAACCCCGCCGCCCTCTGCTGTCACTCCCTCTCGATTCTTGACGTGTTCCGGGGCTCTGAAGTGGTTTACACCGACGGCTCAATGGCTGGTCGTCACGAAGGCTTCGCGTATGTTTACGGCAGCACTCTTTGCCAGTTGGCTGCAGTGTTTTCACTGTAGAGCTGGCGGTCAAATCTCGTGCTCTTGAGTACATCCGCTCATGCCCTGGCGAGTCATTTCTCCTGTGTACTGACTCATTGAGCTGCCTACAAGCTATCGACCAGTGCTACCCTCGCCAGGTAGCGTTTATTCAGGACTCCATCTATGTCCTGGAACAGTCCCGCCGTTCCGTGGTGTTTGTGTGGACCCCGGGACATGTCGGAATCCCCGGCAACGAACTTGCCGACAGGCTGGCCAAAAAGGCGACGCGACAACCGCTTCTGGAGATAGGCATCTCCGAAGCTGACCTGCGTTCTGTCTTACACCGCAGGGTTTTCCGGCTTTGGGAGACGGAATGGCATAACAGCACGCATAACAAACTGCGTGTCATTAAGGAGACTATGAATGTGTGGAAGTCTTCCATGCAGGTCTCTCGCAGGGAATCAGTTGTCCTCTGCCGGCTCCGCATTGGCCTTAAGTCGCGAGGACCCACAGTGTCGCTGTGACTCCCAAATGACAGTCGTCCACCTCTTGCTGGACTGCTTTCGGTGTTGGGCGACAATGCCTCCACAGCAGCTTTAGTTTTACGTTTTATCTGTGAGAGTGGGTTTTATAGTTCTGTGTAGATTTTAGCGCATGTCCTTTGTCCCTCTGTGTCCTCCACCCTAGTGCTTTTATGGTGGAGGTTTTAATGTGTTGCAGAATGGCTGGCTTTCCCTTTTTATTCTCGTGGTCGGCCAGCCACTGTAATCTGCTTTTATGTTTTACTCTCTTCTGTTTCTAGAGTCTCTCTCTCGTTTTCTTGTCCTCTTTTGTTCCTTTTAGTATTCGTTGCCTTCCCTTCGTTCTTGTGGCTATTCCTTTTGTTTCCATTTTGTGTTATATGTTTTGTCCATTTTATTCTCACGCTTGTGGCATTGTTTTATTAGGAACAAGGGACCGATGACCTTGTAATTTGGTCCCTTATCCCGCTTTTAAACCAATCAACCACCACCACCACCAACCGCCGCCGCCGCCGCCGCCGCCGCCACCACCACCACCACCACCACCACCACCACCACCACCACCACCACCACCACCACCCTCCATTCGTTCGGATTGCTTGACCTCTCGAGATGAAACGGCGGTGAGACACTGGAAGACGACGCTCCAAACCCTCCGGCCGTTGGTAGCGGTTCTGTGCCCATATGAGGACAGATAACTATTCCATGTCAAGGTCACACTGGAATCTGATAACCCTCCTATCGATCTGCAACAGTTGAGTGCGGTATATTCCAACTCGGGATGTAATCTGACAACAGTCATTTGTACCCTCGAATGGAACTCATCAATTGTGCTGGTTCCTACTTCACCCACCCCCACCCCTTCCCTTTCTCTTGGCCAGTGAGATTCCTTAAGTTCCCCCTCCAGTCTTTTCTCTTTCGTCCAGTTGTGTGAGCCTTTTCATTTGTGCTCAGTGCGCCGTAGTGAAAGTGTCCTGAAGTGCTAGCAGCAGAATTTTCATTCGCCAATCTTCTCCCACTTTTCAAGATAGTAACTCAAAGATACTCGTAAATACGAGACTACAAATGTTAAACGATTTCGACGATCTATTATTGTAACAAATAGACTGACATCCCACGTTAAACAGTTAGCACATTGCGATAATTAAACAAATACACATATCCCCCGCTAAACAATTAACACTCTGCAACACATACCTTATTGTTACTTGCTAGTCTGAGAAGAACATGTCCCTGAATTATTATTGTGTAAAAGCAATGAAATAGCTATAAGACAGCTTAGAGGATTCTTGCACTATGAGATTGCAGCAGACATGTAAATAACGGCGGAAAAATCTACGCAGGACCGTTTCTACAGATAATTATAAAATTTACATTGTAAGCAATTATTCCTAAACCTCCTGTACTGTTAGCTGCCACAACAAAGAATGGTATAGATATATGCACTTTATTTAGAACAAACAGAAAATACACTCCTGGAAATGGAAAAAAGAACACATTGACACCGGTGTGTCAGACCCACCATACTTGCTCCGGACACTGCGAGAGGGCTGTACAAGCAATGATCACACGCACGGCACAGCGGACACATCAGGAACCGCGGTGTTGGCCGTCGAATGGCGCTAGCTGCGCAGCATTTGTGCACCGCCGCCGTCAGTGTCAGCCAGTTTGCCGTGGCATACGGAGCTCCATTGCAGTCTTTAACACTGGTAGCATGCCGCGACAGCGTGGACGTGAACCGTATGTGCAGTTGACGGACTTTGAGCGAGGGCGTATAGTGGGCATGCGGGAGGCCGGGTGGACGTACCGCCGAATTGCTCAACACGTGGGGCGTGAGGTCTCCACAGTACATCGATGTTGTCGCCAGTGGTCGGCGGAAGGTGCACGTGCCCGTCGACCTGGGACCGGACCGCAGCGACGCACGGATGCATGCCAAGACCGTAGGATCCTACGCAGCGCCGCAGGGGACCGCACCGCCACTTCCCAGCAAATTAGGGACACTGTTGCTCCTGGGGTATCGGCGAGGACCATTCGCAACCGTCTCCATGAAGCTGGGCTACGGTCCCGCACACCGTTAGGCCGTCTTCCGCTCACGCCCCAACATCGTGCAGCCCGCCTCCAGTGGTGTCGCGACAGGCGTGAATGGAGGGACGAATGGAGACGTGTCGTCCTCAGCGATGAGAGTCGCTTCTGCCTTGGTGCCAATGATGGTCGTATGCGTGTTTGGCGCCGTGCAGGTGAGCGCCACAATCAGGACTGCATACGACCGAGGCACACAGGGCCAACACCCGGCATCATGGTGTGGGGAGCGATCTCCTACACTGGCCGTACACCACTGGTGATCGTCGAGGGGACACTGAATAGTGCACGGTACATCCAAACCGTCATCGAACCCATCGTTCTACCATTCCTAGACCGGCAAGGGAACTTGCTGTTCCAACAGGACAATGCACGTCCGCATGTATCCCGTGCCACCCAACGTGCTCTAGAAGGTGTAAGTCAACTACCCTGGCCAGCAAGATCTCCGGATCTGTCCCCCATTGAGCATGTTTGGGACTGGATGAAGCGTCGTCTCACGCGGTCTGCACGTCCAGCACGAACGCTGGTCCAACTGAGGCGCCAGGTGGAAATGGCATGGAAAGCCGTTCCACAGGACTACATCCAGCATCTCTACGATCGTCTCCATGGGAGAATAGCAGCCTGAATTGCTGCGAAAGGTGGATATACACTGTACTAGGGCCGACATTGTGCATGCTCTGTTGCCTGTGTCTATGTGCCTGTGGTTCTGTCAGTGTGATCATGTGATGTATCTGACTCCAGGAATGTGTCAATAAAGTTTCCCCTTCCTGGGACAATGAATTCACGGTGTTCTTATTTCAATTTCCAGGAGTGTATCTTCGATTATGCACTCCATAAGCGCAAGCGGCCTCTGCACTGTTCGCCCACACAGTACTCCACCGTATCTTAACTGTTGCCGGGGTTGCGATCCTACTGCAACAACACAATATACGCGTATGAGGTGGCGAATGACAGCTCTCAGTCGGCAGGCTGTAACCCGCTGAGCAGCGCTGATGACGTAGACTGCCCAGTAACGTCCCACACGCGACAGGTAATGCTATTGGACAGAGATAGAGAATGGCATCTCGGGGTCTGTCTCACTGTCCACCAACTGTAAAAATTCGCCTACAAATGGCCATGAGACGGCCAAACGATGCGGGATGTCCGTCCCCCCCGCCGCGCCTTGCTCCCGCTGTGGCCGTTAAACGATAGCGGCGGGCTTAAGCTGTGTTGTCAAAGGCGCGACAGCGACAGACCCCCCGCGGTGAAATGGACTGCCTGCACACTCAGGTATACGACGACGCAACGGAATTTCGCCCGCAGTCGCCGCTGTTTCCCAGGGAAACAGGCACAGCTGCGACGCCAGCGGCAATGGAATGGAGAGAAGCACGGTCGAATTGAATCTGACTTTGAACTACTTAGCTATTTCACTACAAGAAAAAATGACACGGTACTATTATCGTGGCTCATCTGGAAAAAGAATAGTATTTTTGCGGACATGACAGTGAAGGTTGTCATAACATTTTGATTAACAGGCGCCCTGTAAACTAAGACACCAGATTCAGACTTTGTTTTAGGCTAGTTTGCGCATGTTTTGCAACTTGTAGAAAAAAAGTCCGAACTGTTCAAGAAACCACTCAGTGCAGCTGCAAAACTCTCATTGACGCATATTTTCTTATGTAATACACACATTTTTGGCTAAAATTATTAAAATACTTTTTCTCTTTGGCGGAGTTCTAATAGTTAACAACTCGTGAAGTTTTAACACATCGTGGAACATTAAGTAATTCGTCGTTTGTTATTGAGAACGAATGTCTTCAGATGGTAATTGAACCCCTACCTGCTACATGCCGTCACATTTCTCCTTTAAGGTGAAAACAGTGAAACGTTTGGAAAATAGCTATTTATTAACACTCTTGCGTCTCATTTAGGTAATAACTTCTGCATTGTGATGAATCACTGTGATAAAATGCCTTATTTACTCTCCCACCATCGACAGGTTTACGGCGACTAAGAGCACTTAATGTTATCCGCATTCATTAAAATAACAAGCTACTTTTAAGAAACAAAACGTAGTAAAAAATTTAAAAACAACTTTAATTTTATTTTAAATGGAAGTACGTTATGCCCCTAAGATCATCATTCTCAAATAATATCACCCTTTTTGACACTTTTAAATTTCTCATTTTTGAATTTTATGTCCATCTTCTTAATTCCTAAATTCCATATGCTTTTTTGACTCAACTAAAATAGTGGGTGGGGTGTTCTTGTAGTCATACTCATGTTCAGTAGAAATAAATTTGTGTATTCCTTCGTAGGCGCCTCTAGGTATTTTATTTTCAATTCTGCGGATGCTTTCTCCTTTTCTGTCTTTTTTTTCCGAGCAGTAGATACATTTTGTCCTCAACACTCGTTTTATTCCTCTTACGTGAACTGGTGCCACTGGGATGAAGAAATTTATCTGCATGGAAGTTGTATGTCCCTTCTCTCTTTCATATTAGGGTCTCCCAGGTTAAATGATACAGATCCAACTTCTGTGTAGTCTCTAGAATCATTCACAATATTTGAAACAATACAGTTGGTCTTTTCTAACGACAAATATTGGAGACAGGTCTGCAACAAAATACAGGGCAATTACAAATGATTGAAGCGATTTCATAAATTCACTGTAGCTCCATTCATTGACATATGGTCACGACACACTACAGATACGTAGAAAAACTCAAAGTTTTGTTCAGCTGAAGCCGCATTTCAGGTTTCTGCCGTCAGAGCGCTCGAGAGCGCAGTGAGACAAAATGGCGACAGGAGCCGAGAAAGCGTATGTCGTGCTTGAAATGCACTCACATCAGTCAGTCATAACAGTGCAACGACACTTCAGGACGAAGTTCAACAAAGATCCACCAACTGCTAACTCCATTCGGCGATGGTATGCGCAGTTTAAAGCTTCTGGATGCCTCTGTAAAGGGAAATCAACGGGTCGGCCTGCAGTGAGCGAAGAAACGGTTGAACGCGTGCGGGCAAGTTTCACGCGTGTATCTGGACATGCTGGAAAATTGGCTCATGCCACAACTGGAGACCGACAGCGCCGACTTCATCTTTCAACAGGATGGTGGTCCACCGCACTTCCATCATGATGTTCGGCATTTCTTAAACAGGAGATTGGAAAACCGATGGATCGGTCGTGGTGGAGATCATGATCAGCAATTCATGTCGTGGCCTTCACGCTCTCCCGACTTAACCCCATGCGATTTCTTTCTGTGGGGTTATGTGAAAGATTCAGTGTTTAAACCTCCTCTACCAAGAAACGTGCCAGAACTGCGAGCTCGCATCAACGATGCTTTCGAGCTCATTGATGGGGACGTGCTGCGCCGAGTGTGGGAGGAACTTGATTATCGGCTTGATGTCTGCCGAATCACTAAAGAGGCACATATCGAATATTTATGAATGCCTAAAAAAACTTTTTGAGTTTTTGTATGTGTGTGCAAAGCATTGTGAAAATATCTCAAATAATAAAGTTATTGTAGAGCTGTGAAATCGCTTCAATCATTTGTAATAACCCTGTATATTCCTGTTTCAGGTGGTAAAATGTATCAATACAGTACTTGCAGAAAGTTTAGGGACTCATCAAAATTTCGTTGAATCCACTTGCCGCGTAACAATATTTGTCAATATTTTACGTGATGTTATTTGAGGTCTGAATTAAGAGTTTATAGTTAAAATTCAAGTGCTCTAGTTCTAATAGTTTTGGAGATTTAAAGTTTTTTCCGTTTTGTATACAAGGCTAAAAAAATTCCTATTTTCCGTTTAAAACGTTTTCTTTCTCCAAATTTGCTATATCTACTGTTATTAAATTTTAAATGCCGCTTCATTACACCATAGCGGTTACAAGAATAATAATGCAATAGGGAAAAAAATCCTACTGATTTGGTTACATCTCAAACAAGATTATTTTTAAGTTACGCTGTATGAAATACTGCCACCAGCCACATGTTTTCTAGAAATGATTGTATTATACCATTAATAGTTTCGGGCATGAGCCTATCGTCAGATGATAGCATTGAATTTTTTTAGATTCGTGTCATCCTTCAAAAGCCCTCGTGTAATATGTAAAGGAGGGCTTTTTAGGATGACACAAACGTAAAAGAAGTCTACTCTACCATCTGACTTTGGTTTTAGGGCTGAAACTGGTAATGTAACAAATTCATTTCAAGAAAACTAGTGGCTAATGACAGTATTTCCTACAGCGTAATTTACGAAAATGACTGCGGTGTTCTCCAACCAGAATAGATAAAATAATAAGATTATTTTTCCCCGGTGAATTCGTTGGCAGAATTCAATTTCGTTCCACGGTAACTACCGATTGGCAACACTTAGATGAATACACTGACCACGCATTTGTTTTCTCTGTGTCTTTCCTATAATGAATCAGCTGTCAAAATGGATACGACTGTTGCCAGTGGGGAGTTATCGCGAAACAAAACTGACTGACTGTGCCACCGAATTTAACAGGGAAAAATTTTGTCCTGAGAGGCGACGAAACGAGTAGGTGGTATTTGTATGATTTCGATGCTGTAATAAAACAGCAGTAAAAATTTCATAGCTGTAGGAGTAGCAGTTTTCGAGAAAGGAAATATTTGTCAGAAAACAGGTTTTTTTAGCTCTGTTTACAAAACGGTAAAACATTCCATTATTAGAGCTACAGCAATGATACGTAACTGGAAACCCGGAATTACGCAACACGTGTAATATCATGTAAAGCACTGACTGAAATGCTGTTACACTAGGGACAAGTGTAGATTAAACGAAGTTTAGACTTGTCCTTAAATTTTAACAGCCCAAATTTATTTTTCCAAAAACGCAAAGATGCGGAAACTCCCTAAAATCAAGAAATTTACTTCTTGTCTTCCGTGTTGAACTGTACCCAGGAAAACCTAGTGATCATACAGAACCCATTTCTTTGGTTTCTCTGAGACATTTGATCCTGTTCCAAGCATTTTCTTCTCTTCTATTTCTACGAAATGGAACCCTAATGTTTCTCTATGGTTCTTGCAAATATGACTTTAAAAGCCATGAAATATAGACATATTAAAAATAAAAGCGTGTGTGTGATGTCGTTAGGTTACGTTTAAGTAGTTCTAAGTTCTAGGGGAGTGATGACCTCAGATTTTAAGTCCCATAGTGCTCAGAGCCATTTGAACCAAAGCGTACTAGTTTAAGTAACCTTTTTTTCAGGCTATTTGCAACAGGCGAATCTTTCCCATCTCTAGTATTTTCCTTCCGAATCTGTACAGAATAAGTCAGGAGAATTGTGAAAGAAGTACTGTCCGCATTTGTCTACAAACTTCCTCCTGTTTATTTCCAGTTCCTTGAACAGAAAAACTTTCGGAAGAAGCAAAAGAATTTTCGACCAAATGCCAGTTTTCCAATTTTGACGTTAGTAGAACAGAGCGCCGTTGTGCTTGCGATGCTTTAAATCTAAAGACACTGAGAGACTAAGTCGGAAAGTATTATTTTCTGTGTCTCATTGGAGTTACTTTGCGTAGACATCGACAATACTAGGTAGAACATGTCATTCGCACGGCTGGCCACTGGTTCAGTGCTGCGACAGCGACCGCGTCAGCCGCGCGTCACAGCCCATACTCGAACTGCGCATGCGTGAGCAGGCAGCCCCTTTCGTCGGTGGCAATCCTGTCGCTGCCGCAAGCCGCTGTTGCACCTTTGGACAACGCAACTTCAGGACGCCAGCAGCCAGCGCCTGGGTTTACTGTTGTCACTCGCTCGCCAATGGAAGTAGTGGAACTCTATGAGGCTGACAGACCGTTAGCTATAGGTCTGTGAAGCACTCTGCAGAAGAGGCGGATGGGTGCCTCTAATTATTTTAATTAGTAGATAATATTTTTAATCTGTACTCGTATGTTTTTAAAAAATGCGTATTATATACTCCTTAATTAGTTAGTGAATTGTTGGAAGAGGGCGGAGAAAGTCAATACCCTGTTGGACACTTCGAACAGAAATCAATATGAAATAGAAAATTAATGTACACTGAAAAAGAGGAGGCGAAAACGCGATGAAAGTAAGAATCTCAGTTACTGATATGGATGAAGACTGACACGGAGCTATTAAAGTAGTGTTGTGATTAAAAGTGGCAGAAGTGGGTGAAGTTAACAATAGCGTGTCATTACCAAGAAACGATGGTGATAAGTTTAAAGTTGAACTGTTTGTCATGTAATGCGGATGGGATCTGTGGTCATTCGCATGCAACACAAAGGTCAGCCTGAGAGCTCTTAGAATATGTACAGCTTCCAGAAGATGCTAGTGTGCGTACCTTACGGTCTGTGGTAGTGTGTAAATGTCACATACACACCGCACAGTGGGCATGCCGGCCGCGGTGGTCTAGCGGTTCTAGGCGCTCCGTCCGGAACCGCGCGACTGCTACGGTCGCAGGTTCGAATCCTGCCTCGGGCATGGATGTGTGTGATGTCCTTAGGTTAGTTAGGTTTAAGTAGTTCTAAGTTCTAGGGGACTGATGACCACAGATGTTAAGTCCCATAGTGCTCAGAGCCATTTGAACCAAAACAGTGGGCATGACTGGAGCCTATTTAGCATTTCCATAACGCACGATGAAACGCGCCAGTCTTCTGTTAATCCAAAGGAATAATAGCCTCACGTTGACGAGTAATACTAAACAAAAGCGGGCAAATATATTACGTGATCAAAAGTATCTGGACACCTGGCCGAAAATGACTTTAAGGTTCGTGGCGCCCTCCATCGGTAATGCTGGAATTCAGTACGGTGTTGGCCCACCCTTAGCCTTGATGATAGCTTACACTCTCGCAAGCATACGTTCAATCAGGTGCTGGAGTGTTTCTTGGGGAATGGCATCCCATTCTTCACGGATTGTTGCTCTGAGGAGAGGCATCGTTGTCGGTCGGTGAGGCCTGGCACGAAGTCGGTGTTCTGTAGCATTCAGGTCAGTTTCCAATTCCTGTATGATGGTCTGGATAGATGTCTGCCTATTACACATTGCGACCCTCTTCAACTGTCGGCGGTCTGTCAGTCAACAGATGAGGTCGGCCTGTACGCTTTTGTGCTGTACGTGTCCCTTCACGTTTACACTTCACTATCACCTCTGAAACAGTGGACCTAGGGACGTTTAGGAATGTGGAAGTCGACACAAGTGACACCAAATCACCTGACCACATTCGAAGTCCATGACTTGCGCGGAGCGCCCCATTCTGCTCTCTGACGATGTGTAATGACTAATGTTGCTGATATGGAGTACCTGGCAGTATGTGGCAGCCCAATGCACCTAATGTAAAAAACGTATGTTTTTGAGGGTGTCCGGATACTTTTGAATACTTAGTGTGGTTCCATTTCGAACCAGGTTTCCTGAGGGATTCCCTTAGTCATCAGGCGAATTCCGGAACTGTAAATCCCCTCCCACTCATTCTCAAATGGGTCTCCTCCTGCTTATCTCCTTAATAACGAAAACAAAAATATATCAAGAGAAGTTCAACTGTGTCATCATCTATGTTCGTGTAGTAGTCTGTGTGTGTGTGTGTGTGTGTGTGTGTGTGTGTGTGTGTGTGTGTGTGTGTGAGTGAGAGAGAGAGAGGAGGGGGGGGGGGAGGTTGGGGTGGCGGTTATGCCATCGCACTAGCGACGTAAACGCCTGTGGCAGCGAGGGTGTGCTATGTCCTCTGTTTGGGCTTTGCGCACTGTAGCCTACGATAGAGGTAATACGTACAGTGTCTCACAACGAGACTAAACAGTGCGCAGTAGAACTAACGCATAGGCTGTTACGAGGCTGCGTTCCACCGCACGACAATCGGTTAATACAAAAGAACGCCGACTGGCCCCACGCAGCGCAGAGTAATTTTTGCCAGTGCTAATCCCGCTCGGTATATAACGAGTCTCCGTATTTCAATCATGTAACTTGATCGTCACAAACAAGAAGTTTTTATTTTCCAACAAAGCAAGAGGAAGAATCTGACGCCAAGTTAAAAAATGTTTGTGTAATTATTTCCTGTTCATGTAATAGGATAAGGACTATAGCGTATAAACCTTTTTATCGTTTTGTAGAGCTATGTTCTCCACGAGTAGACCCTAAGAACTTGAAAGCATTTTTGGGTCAGATGATTCTCTTGAATACGTAGAGTCCGCTTGCTACAAGGTGACTGCTAGTTGCAGTTCTGAGGACAAACTGGCTTGTAAAAAACCGTATAAAGCGACAAAATAATTTTTTGTCCTTCAGACATTAGTAATTATCTGCACAATGGAGCAAATTCATCATCACAGATAAAACAGCGAAGGGCACAGTTGTCACTTGCGTTGTAAGAAAAAAAATGTAGAGGAACAATTTCGAATGAAGTTCACGAGGAAATATATTACACACATTCGAATATAACTTAATGTAATAGAAGATTAGATTATGTTTCTGGTTTGTCGGAGTTAATAGAAAAGTACCATAGAAAGAAATGAAAATGAAAGTAGTTAGACATCTTGATGCGAAATACCACATTGAGCACGAGACAGAAAATTGATACACAAATCCTACGTGGTTTACCATTATGTACAGGAAGTTTGCAGATGTGTAATTAACGTATAGTGCAGCAGAATGTCAACTGCCCTCAGTCAAATGAATGTTGAGAGAGAAGTTTCGCAACAGGCGTCATCATGGTTCGAAGTAGTTTGTAGCCGTGGAATAAAAAATTTACGTGGAACTGTGTCATTGAAGTTACAAGAAGCAGTCGCAGTGTAATTTGTGGAAGAAGACAGACTGACAAATATCCGTCAACTGGTCCGTTAGAGGGAGAGCACACTTTTGGAGGAATTCAGTGTGGAGAGTGCTGATGGAGCAACAGTTACACCTCTCTCTTGACATGTACAAGAAATGGAGCCAAATGAATTGTTCTGCACAGTGCTATAGGGCCAATCTTCATGCGAGCAATATTCTTAACAACGGAGCCACATTCATCCGTAATAGTGTTTTCAACTGCCGTGTCTGGAGAGATGAAAATATATTTAAAAAAAGCCGTATTTTGACCATCTATTTTCATTTGTACCTTAATATCTACCGGATTAGGTCGTGGAACATGTTCGCAGGATATAAGACAGAAACAGAGGGGATAAATACATAGATACTTTTTTCTGGCTAATGGAAAATCCAAAACGTCTTAATGGGTATAAGAAAAGAACGCAAGTTCCACAAAGGTTTAATAGAGATGTGTTCAACGTAACAACAGATAACGTAATTATGTGCAAAGAGCTCGTACCTCTTTGGTGTCTCTTTTTTTCTTTTGTACGTCACTACGTTAACTGTTGTTACAATGAGCACCTCTCTGTTAGGCTTTTGTGGTACATGTTTTGTTCTTTTCTTATGGCTATTATGACGTTTCGGATTTTCTACCAACTAGAAAAGAAAATTATCTATGTATTCACCTGATCTTTTTTTGGTTTATTTACTGCAAAGATGGCCCACGACCGAAAACGGTAGATGTTAAGATACAAGTAAAAATAACTGATGGTTGAAATGCGTTTTTTCAATTACGTAACGGCTGTTGAATGTCAACTAACCAAAACATTAAAAATACAAAAATATATTCGCCACCTCTTACACTTTCCGAAGGATAATTGATGTAATTAGTAGAATAGATTCATAGGGTCCTATCTGGCTGCTTTCTTGTAAAATAGATAACAAGTATATTTTATGGGCTGTAGGAGTGCATGCTTTGTGAGTGTACTAGCAGTTATTGCTTTGAAGAGTTTACTGTGCGGTATAAGTTGTTTATGCCATTAAATACGAAATATTTATTTCTTCTGATTGCGAAGGACGATTATAAAAATTTTTCATTTCAACAAAAGTAAAAGTGTAACTTTTTTAAAAGTATATGTTTGTAGTCCCAGTACACATTGGACGCCGCGCGTTACACACAGTACCGATGCACAGCATTTAGTGGGAGCAAAAAAGAAAAGAAGAAAAACAAGAGACACAGCCCGTTAATGAAGTCTAGTGTATTCCGGTAATTCGTTTCGTCAGCAGCAGAAATTTTATTGGCCTGATCCAGCTGCAACTATTTTACTGCTGCAAAAAATGAATTACTACAAAATACTACAATTTATTAATGAGCTGCGCTATTTTGTTTATGCTCACCCTACTGGCCTGGTATGGTCGTATGGCTCAGGGATTTCTGTGTATACATAGGCTGCACACAGGTACCTGAAAACAAACAAAAATTACGGACTTTGCTTATATGTGGTGATAATAAAAACGTACGCCTAGCTCTTGTAGTTCCACATCTCAAAATAGACAATTCAGCGTCTTGTACCGTACATTTAATTAGTAGGTAGACAGTGCTGATTCTAGTGCATTCTGCAGTGTTGCCAGATTTCCCCCTGCTCATACCTCTACGACATCGTGCACAGTTGTCAGATTTCCACCCTGCGTCCATCCCTTTGACACAGGCGAATTACCCTATGTATAAAATGGTAGGAAATTCAAAAATAGGCCAATTGTAATAATACAGGGTCACCCTCCCCCCCCCTTCCTGTAATGTCACAGTGGAAGTAGAGCTGTTGTCCTAAGTAAAAATCGGCAGGAATGCCAAGATGATGCATTGTCCTACTGGAATTAAAGATGCCTGGATTAGTGACTAGTCTGTATTGTTGACAGATGGCTTGGATTTTCCCGTCGTCATTCACCAACTGTACATTCAAGCGTGTGGTTCTGGGACAAAGGGCATTGTCTCCCAAGGTCATCCCACCCTCCACCTGTATCAGTTCTACCATAAGACAGAGGGCATTGTCTCATGTGATGCAAAGGATCTCTCTTCCTTCCCCCCCCCCCCCAACCCCCCACCCTCACCCCTACAACTTCAAGCCTGTCTTTTAAACATAGGATGCCATTCTGAGCCTGTTGATTAGATAAACATATTTTTCACCCAGTAGTTAGTAACCACTCTGAACTTGGCTGCTAACCTGTTTTAAATCAATTCAAATTCAATTTAAAATTGGAGCCCACTTTCCCTAAGTTTAAAAATGTTACTAGCCGAGATGCCCAAAGTCTAAACAGTTGTGTTCCATGCCCTCCTTCCACACCCCCACTCAGTTGTTACCATAATTTTGAATGTCTTATCCTCAGTTTAAGACCATGTGCACTAAACTTAAACAACTGCCATCACTGCTGGCAGAGTATTCAAAAAATTCACTCATCCTAAATTTAAAATGGTGATAAATGCACTTAAAATGATGATGAACCCTCGGTCAGAATTAGACCAATTATCTTAACTTTAAGACTATAGATCGCTGGTACAATCTTTATGGTTGCCGAACACACATCACTGGCGTGTATGGAAGGTAAGAATGAGAAAGGGATGCACTTGCATTTTATTTACACACATACTACGCTTGGAGGTGGGTCTTTCCGGTGCAGCATAGCACTGGGGCTGGGCACGTGCGGTTCACACATTAAAGATGAGCTTCCACTCCATTGCTGCAAAGTGCTGTCACTGCCAATCCGCTAGCCGCTTGATTGGCGCAGGGCGAGGTCGCGCTACACTGTGTCGCCCTACCTTTAAACTGCCGACAAACTAAAGCAGCCTACCGCCGCAAAGAGCACACAGTGCACCACTACATAGAGGCTGCTTCCATCTGTGGATCTGGACCTGTCAGCGCCGTGTCATCAATTAGGTATTGGACAGTTGTTCGTCATGTGTTGTACTGTACAGGTAGTGTACCCCTACCACAGCCGTCTACCGTATTTCACGCTTAACAATTGTAAGGAATCGTAATGTGGTGTGTGCCATACCTGCTGCCGCCGTTCACTGCGCTCTGACATTGCCTGCATTCACCCAACACTGTACCGTCAAAATCACCTCATCTAGTGTTTTGGGGCATCAGAGACCGTACGGAAGCACACCTTTACTCAATACTCAATTTAAATGTGAAATAGGGTTATTCTTTTCGCGGAACGTTAATGTGAAAAGTTACAGAACATCCAGTTGCGACGATGATCTAACTAATTCTATAGGTACAGTTCGTAAATTTTAAAGTAAAATCAGCCAGGCGGTACTACATAGGTCTGTTTGAGATGCACATAGAGCAGCACTGCATTGGTACCAGACATTTTTCCTCTCGACACGAGATTAATAACTTAACAGAGAATGCTTACTGAAGCATACACTCGTTCAGCCCTCACTACAATATTGTTACTTGATGGCTAAGACTATTGGTCAGACCACTTTATCGTTAATGGTGAAACCTGAAAACATGTGAGATTTACTGCGGGTTCTTGAAAATGAAAATGAACTGTTTAATGGCTAGGATTGGACTGAACAAAGTTGTAAACTGTAACAGTGACAAGATTTTATGACCATCATGGTAATGGTTTTATCTGTTCAGCGTCACCATATGTCTCGAACTGCAACACCCTACATCAAACAGCACGCAGTTAATGTAGTGGGTAATAGAAGTGTCATGACTTCATGTATTAGATTACCATCGTACTGAACTAGGTACCGCCCTCCCCCAACCAATGTAGCAAGATTCATTCTCTGCACCACAGACACCTCTCCTGGGCAGAGGTGCAGACTTGTCGATGTATGGTTAGCATGTTTCTACAGGATTTCTATATCATTTACGATTAATGTAGGAGCGCTTCCTGTAAGAAAGTGCTGGTGTTGGAAGTCTTTTGATGACCATTGTTGTGGATGGTCGTAAAAGTGAGCTGTTCCAACTTACACTACAGTCCACACAACAGCCTTACGATTTTGAATGAAACAACAAGTTTACTGTTACCACGCACTGTTTATTTTTCTCTATGTTTATCTCTACGACTCGTTTCAGAGGTTTAAACCTCCATCATCACGTGGACTTGCATTTGTTAGTATGACGTGTGTAGTAGTAGTAGCTTTATTCATCCGTAGATCTCTTTTTACAAGGATATAGGACATGCCAAAGTATTTACAAGTTTAGACCAATTTAAAATAAACTAATTTGTATAAACATACACTTACAGACTTCTAGTTAGAGACAATCATTAGATATACTCCTGGTATACAAAACTTATTTTACAAATAAGTTATTACATAATGTAATGCCACACTGATCACTTATATCTCACTATCAGTCACTGCACACACTATACACACAGTTTCATACCACTTCACTCGCTACACATACACGCACACTTGTGATCTCTGGGCCATTTTCTGTACCGATTTGCTATCCTGAAAGACTGAGTCGGCATCCCTCTATAATGAGTGAGATGTTGAGCTCAGAAAGAGGAAGAGTTGTTAGTATTGTGCTATGCATAGCATGGGGGTACGTTTTTCTAGAAAAGGAAATAAGAAAGAAAGAAACATAGTGTGAAGGTGTTATGTGGAATGTTGGATGTTTTATAATCATTATTATTATTATTATTTATTTGTATAACTTTTTTTAACCAAACCCATACTCTGTTTTGTCTGCGTAATCCTTCAGTGTATAATATGTATTGCATAACAGGTACCTTTTAGCTGCCTTTTCAAATAAGTGTATTTTAGCAATTTCTTTAATCTCTTCTGGTAATTTATTGTACAGTTTTATTCGTTGGTAGAAAATGTTATTTTTGAGTTTTATGTCTATTTTTTTCTTGTTGAATGTAAGTTGAGCCTAGCTCTTGTTCCATGGTCATGGACAGAGATGTTTGTGCCGTATTTACCAACTTATTTTTGATGATGTGTACAACTGACTGGTAAATGTATTTTCACGGAGCAGTTAAAATCTCCAGTGTTTTGAACAGATCTTTACAATGAGCTTGACTAGTATTTTTGGTTATTATTCTTATGGCACTTTTCTGGAGTTTGAAAATTGTGTTCATATTTTGTGCATTTGTTCCCCAAAAAAGAATGTCTTAGCTATGAACTGAGTATACATATGAATGGTATGTAACCAAAAGACAGTGCATGTTACACACTGATAATAGGATTCTAAGTGCATAACATGCTGATGCCATTCTGTTTGCAAGTACCTTTGTGTGTTCACACCACTTCAACTGAGAATCAATATTCATTCCTAGAAATTTTGCATTTGTTACACAGTCTATAGAGGTACCATCTACATTTAACATAATGAGAAGTTACATTTAACATTGTCATTTTCCCTCTTCAAACTGAAATTTATACCATTAGTTTTCTTCATGTTCAGTGTCATTTTATTGCTTATTGACCAATTGCCGCATGGAACCCCTATATTAATGTATTTTGGTTCTGACAAATGTTTAGATCTATTTGAAGTATGTTTTATCTTTACCCTTTGTACCCTATCTGTTAGGTATGATCGAAACCAATCATTAGCTACCCCTCTTATTCCTAAGGCTTCTAATTTATTTAATAGAATCTTGTGGTAGACTGTATCAAACGCCTTAGAAAGATCCAAAAATACGCTTGTGACAAGAACATCAAGTACAACTTCTGTAAATTTTACTATGGCTGACTCCGTATTTTTACCACTTTGGAAACTAAACTATGATTCGCTTAAAAAATTGTATGTATTCAGGTAATTCATAAATCTGTCTTCCATAATTGCTTCTATTATTATTGAGAACGATGACAGCAGGGAAATGGGCTCGTAATTTTCAATGTCTTCTTTATTACCTTTCTTAAGCAAAGGTACAACTCTTGCCTGTTTCAACTGCTCTGGAAATGCCCCTGATGTGAAGGATTCATTTATTATATTTGTTAAGGGCCCTTCTATAATCACTGTGCATTGTTTCAGTACACACACTGGTACTTCATCTAAGCCTACCGACTTTTTATTTTTTAGTTTTTGAACAGTTTTATTGACTTCAATTCCTGTGGTTGGTAGTAACATCATTGTATTTTGTGCCACATCATTTACATGTGTTATATTTGTTTTGGTGAATTTTTGCTGTAACTTCCCTGCAATACGTGTAAAATGCTTATTTACATAGTTTGCTAAGTCTTGAGGATCATTCATTACTTTATTGCCCTCCCTTAGCAGTATATTATTCTATATTTGTTTGCCTTTCCCCGTTTCCTTTTTTATAACATCCCAGAGTGCTTTGCTTTAATCTCTGCATTGTATATTATTTTGTCATTAAATGACTTGTTTTACAGCAATCAGCACCTTCCTATGGATATTTTTGTATCTAGGATAGAAATGTAAGAATTCTGGATCATTGAGACTCTTTTTCATGGATCTAAGGTATTTAAGAGTTTGGGAGGACTTCTTAATACCTGCTGTTATCCATTTGTTTTTGTGAGATTTTGATACAGACATGCTTACTTTTGGAAATGCCTTTTCAAAGTTTAATTTAAACAATGTGGAGAATTCAGAGAATTTCATATTCACATTGGTTTCCTTATACACTTCTTCCCACCTTTTTTTGCTAGTTCTTTTAAAAATTCTTTTATTTTGATTTCTGGTAGATGTCGTTTGTAGGCAGTGGTGTACACGTTCCGCTTTTAACCCGCCCATGCTTGCCCGGTGGCGAGGCGGGCAGGCCGCCGCGCCTTGTCTACAGAACGGGCAGGCTGCTTCACTCCCAGCCAAGCCAAGCAGAACCCAACCCGGGCGGGCTGCGGGAAACGTGCTTGCCTGCCCCATATTACAGCTGAGCTGCGCTACGCAGCCGTTTAGTCTGCGCGCGTCATTGTAGTAATATGAACGTTAATTAAAAGTTTTTTTTTTACCTGAGCACCAAAAGACAATATATTAATTTAAGGTCAAAAATTATTGGGTTTTATTTGTACATTCTTCCTTTACGCGTATATTTCGGGCTTATTATCTATATAAATAAAAATGAATTGCCAAATGCGTTGATAAGCGTAAAACTCGAGAACGGCTGGACCAATTCGGCAATTTTTTTTTTTTTTTGCTGTGTTCGTAATTCTCAGGACAAGGTTTTTATGAAATAAATTTTTTGGAAAATCGACCGAAAAATTGGAAAATTTGGGAAAAACTGAAAGTGCGTTTTCATTGTGTCCGTGTGTTTGTATTGCATACAATCTTGATGAAATTTTGCACACTATACCTTGAAACCAAGAGGAAGGTCACAGTCTACATAAAATTTCGTAGGGTGCATGGCAGAGGTTACTTTACCTAACGGAATTCGACAAATTGTATGTTTTTATTCCGATCTTGATGAAATTTGGCACACTTGATATTCAAAGCAGGATGAAGGGCGCTGTCTGCTTAAAATTCTGAATGGTGCATGGCGGAGGGTACTTTACTTACTCACTTCTACACCAACCTACAGTTTTATTCCGATCTTGAAGAAATTTTGCACACTTGACCATCAAGAGGAACATCACTGTCTACATAATATTTCGGACAGTGCATGGAATAGAGTACCTTACAAAAGATTTGGACATCGTTTGCGGGTTACCATCAAATCCTTCTCCCTCTATACTGCTAAATGGTCTCAGGTCCTTAGCACAGATTTCGATGCACTTTTCGGCCACTAAATCTTTGTAATCTTTTAAGATATTTACGGAGTGAGGGAACTGCTTGTCAAATTTGCACACATGTCGTAACATACTCGAGGTTCCCGAATAAGTACTTAAGAGCTTTTTACATAGTTTGCATTGAGACACACCTACCGATTTATTTGAAGCGGCCTCATAAACACACTAAAACGTTTCCCATGCGGCACTTGTGCTCTGTTTCGTTACCAGCATGTATTCGCCAGTTGTCAATTTTTTTTAATCTCACTAAAATTCGACCTATTCATTGTGCTGTCCCCACTGTTGCGATAAATGAACTGCGGGCTAACTACCTGGCTACTCTAGTCACGGTAGCTTGACAGCGCAACGTGTTGTCAGGCTCAGCAAGCTGAGCGGGTCCCGTGAAGCTTGGCAGGCCTTCGGGAACCCAGGTAGCCCGGGCTTGCGGGAGCCCAAGTCGGCCGCATTACCCACTATGCCTCAGTACACGCGCACTCTTGCGTGTACGTCGAGGCAGGCTGACCTGCATGAATGGTTGCAGAGGAGCTAGGGGCAAGCAGGCTGCAAGGGGAATTTGTACACCTCTATTTGTAGGCTTGTAGTTTAGGAAATGATTCGATGCCTGATTTTACTGTTGTTGTTTGACAGAGATGGTCTGACAGCCCGAGATCTTTTACAGCTACATCACATTTTTCCCTGTCGATATTTGTGGCCACATGGTCAATTACTGATGCAGTCATTGTAGTAACTCTTGTTGCACTATTGACCAATAAGGACATTCCAAAACTTTGAAGGACATTTATGAGGGTACTGCTGGTTTCATGTATGATATTAGTGTTAATGTTAATGACTCCACACACAATTATGTTGAACTTTGTTCTTGAGACTTTATCTAGAACGTCTGTTAATTTATTTAAACAAGTGTCCACATTTTCAATGGGAGATCTATACACAAAAATTATTAATTTCTTGGTGATATCAAACCCTGTTAATTCAACACCTGGTATTTCAAAGTGTTTGTCTTCAGTTACTGTACTGAGGTCACCTCTTGATTTGAACTGTGTTCCTTTTCTGATATAAATGCATGATTCTCCACCCCTTGAAGCAGCTCTGCAGTGTGTTGTGTTAAGATTTATGGAGGAACTTGTGGCGATGTCTAGTGGAGAAACCAAACACTATTTCAGAACATGGTTTTGGATTTTGTGACAAAAAGCTAAATATATATCTAACGGTAAAAATAAAATAAGTAAAATTGAATATCTCAGTGGTCACGTGAAATATTTATTCTAACGCATCTATTCAAAACCACAAAACAGAGATCTCCAAAATCCTTTAAAACTTATTCCGTAATAATGTTACGATTTACAGTGTTTGTATTTCGTGTTCATGTTTCCCTTTTGCTATATGATCCTTGCATCTAACAATTTCCAAACGTCATCTTTGTTTACAAGATGTGTGTGTGTGATGGCCTTTACCGTTAGATATACGTTAGTTTTTTTCCGAGAAAAACCCAAAACCCTGCTCTGAAATAGTGTTTTGTTTCTCCACTAGAATGTGCCACAAGTTCCTCCAAAAACCGTAACACAACACATACATATTCCATACTAACAAATGTCAATGCACATGGTGATGGAAGTTTAAACCTTCGAAACGCTTCGTGGAGGTAAATAAACAGTGACCTAACAGTGAACTTGTTTCTTCGATGTCAATAACAGTCATGGTAAAGCCTAACCTAAAATGTTAACATTTAAAGACTTCAGACTGTCAGCAGATGTAGCATGCAAACAGATCAGTTCTACAGTAGCGTCTTCATGAGGTATCTGCCATTGTATGTTGACACACAACTCCAGTAATTTGCAGGTATAGAGCTGAAGTCAAATAGCGTCCCAGATGCATCAAAATCGAACTAATTTGAGGGCCCAGACATTAACGTATTTCCCAAACCACATGTCACTGACTCAGAATCGCTACTGCTATGAATCTGTATGAGTCGGTTTATGTCCAAGCTGCTGGTAAGTATACATGTTGCCATAGAGAAGATTGATTGATTGATTTTTATTGCCCAAAAACAAAATGTTTACAGGGATGTAAAGCTTGTATAAGCAACGTCAATAAATGTACGAACAACAATGACAATAAATACACAAATAATTAATCTATGTTAGAAATTATGCTCACAGAAATCTTCCATTGTATAAAAACAATTCTGAATTAATAAAGTTCTTACAAATATCTTAAATTTTTTCAGCTCCAGAACCTTAACTGACTCTGGTAGTTTATTAAATAGCTTTACAGATGTGTGCTTGAAGCAGTTTAGAGTTTTGGTATATGAGCAGTAGTCTTTTCTTACATCATTACAGTGTCGTGTGTTATAACTATGTACATCAGAATTCAGATGAAAACTAGACAAGTTCTTTTTAATGTACAAGAGACATTGAACTATGTATATACATGGCAAGGTCATAATACTAAGTTTAATAAATCATTCTCTACAGTGAGTCCTAGGTGGTACTTTACATATCAGTCTGACAGCTTTTTTCTGGACTGTAAATAAGCATTTTGAGTAGCAGTTATTTCCCCACAAGATTGTCCCATACGTCAAATGAGAGTGAATATAACTATAATAGACAGAAAGCAAAATTTTCTCATCTACTGTTGCTTGTAATTATCTGAGCATAAATATTCCTTTAAAAATTTTTGGTGTTAAATAATTCACATGTGCCTGCCAGCCTAAATTGTTTTGCAAAACAATGCCAAGAAACTTTACAGGAACTGTCTCTAAGGTGATTCTATTGTTATAAGAAATGTTTAATTCCTGTGTTTTATTTATGTTCATAGACAGGCTATTGGCATTGCACCAGTCAGAAAGTATATCTACCTTGAGTGAGGTAGAGTTACTTACGTAATTGTTCGTAGGCACTGTAACACTTAAACTGATATCATCTGCATACAAGCAACAGTTTGTAGTATCATCATATTACAATGCTAGGTAGGTCATTCATATATAATATGAACAACAGAGGACCCAAGATTGACCCTTGAGGAACACCATGGTTAACGGGTAGGAAACTAGAATATTGGTTATTCAAGTAAACAGTTTGAGATCTATTAGATAAGTATGACTGAATAATTTTAACAGCAGAGACTGAGAAACCTACAGTTTTTAATTTCAGCAGCAGAGTGTTGTGGCACACAGTGTCAAATGCTTTTGATAAATCAAAAAACTTTGTACTTACAATAAAGTTTTCTTCTTTTGCTTCAAGACAGTTACATATGTAGCTCATATAGGGTTTTGAAATAGCTTCTCACGGTAGTGCAATCCCGCAGTGCATATATAGATAGCTGCAGAACTCAACACCCAGTAGCACACAAAATGAAATACATCCTTTAACAAGTGTAGCACATTATTCTCCCATAGGCGCAGATCCTACTGTAACTACAATGCATACATACAGCGAATTTTTGTTATCGTCCCCATGCCGATGCAGTGATACACTTTATGGAGGCAGCTTTCAAAAACAGACTTCAAACCCACTGTGTTACAGCCAAAAATGTTATATTTCAAAAGCATTTTAACAAAATATTGCTGTGTTATAGGGAAGCTGTAGCAAATTGTCTCAAAACTGTAAACAAGATGACTTGCTTTAAAAATGCAGACTGCATGGTAAGCAGTCCAAAATAGCAATCCTGAGGGTATTGGCGTAGTCCGCATGATTTTATCTTAAGAATTCAAGATGGCTATCCATGACATCGCCAGTGACGTTAGAATCCAAGATGGCCTACTTGGGGGTACAGAAACAGTTCGAAATAGTTGTTCCAGTTGCATGGCGCTCCACCATACCATCATCTTGTTAGGCAATCGTGGCAGAAGTTCAGTTCACTATAGTGAAAGGTTGATCATCGTAAAGTGTCATAAGATCTGGAGACCCCAGAAAGAAGAAACTGCCTTGCACAATTAATTCATTTGTATGCCTTAGTGTCCATTGTTGTTCATTGTGTGTGTATTTTCATAATCGTTTCATTTATTTCTTCGTCAGCACAACAGCGCCCTAACATGGCTGATGCAATGCCTAATACAGAAATAAACTGAGTATGCACACTGACTCCATGATGCAGTGCGTGATATACACTCCTGGAAATGGAAAAAAGAACACATTGACACCGATGTGTCAGACCCACCATACTTGCTCCGGACACTGTGAGAGGGCTGTACAAGCAATGATCACACGCACGGCACAGCGGACACACCAGGAACCGCGGTGTTGGCCGTCGAATGGCGCTAGCTGCGCAGCATTTGTGCACCGCCGCCGTCAGTGTCAGCCAGTTTGCCGTGGCATACGGAGCTCCATCGCAGTCTTTAACACTGGTAGCATGCCGCGACAGCGTGGACGTGAACCGTATGTGCAGTTGACGGACTTTGAGCGAGGGCGTATAGTGGGCATGCGGGAGGCCGGGTGGACGTACCGCCGAATTGCTCAACACGTGGGGCGTGAGGTCTCCACAGTACATCGATGTTGTCGCCAGTGGTCGGCGGAAGGTGCACGTGCCCGTCGACCTGGGACCGGACCGCAGCGACGCACGGATGCACGCCAAGACCGTAGGATCCTACGCAGTGCCGTAGGGGACCGCACCGCCACTTCCCAGCAAATTAGGGACACTGTTGCTCCTGGGGTATCGGGGAGGACCATTCGCAACCGTCTCCATGAAGCTGGGCTACGGTCCCGCACACCGTTAGGCCGTCTTCCGCTCACGCCCCAACATCGTGCAGCCCGCCTCCAGTGGTGTCGTGACAGGCGTGAATGGAGGGACGAATGGAGACGTGTCGTCTTCAGCGATGAGAGTCGCTTCTGCCTTGGTGCCAATGATGGTCGTATGCGTGTTTGGCGCCGTGCAGGTGAGCGCCACAATCAGGACTGCATACGACCGAGGCACACAGGGCCAACACCCGGCATCATGGTGTGGGGAGCGATCTCCTACACTGGCCGTACACCACTGGTGATCGTCGGGGGACACTGAATAGTGCACGGTACATCCAAACCGTCATCGAACCCATCGTTCTACCATTCCTAGACCGGCAAGGGAACTTGCTGTTCCAACAGGACAATGCACGTCCGCATGTATCCCGTGCCACCCAACGTGCTCTAGAAGGTGTAAGTCAACTACCCTGACCAGCAAGATCTCCGGATCTGTCCCCCATTGAGCATGTTTGGGACTGGATGAAGCGTCGTCTCACGCGGTCTGCACGTCCAGCACGAACGCTGGTCCCACTGAGGCGCCAGGTGGAAATGGCATGGCAAGCCGTTCCACAGGACCACATCCAGCATCTCTACGATCGTCTCCATGGGAGAATAGCAGCCTGCATTGCTGCGAAAGGTTGATATACACTGTACTAGTGCCGACATTGTGCATGCTCTGTTGCCTGTGTCTATGTGTCTGTGGTTCTGTCAGTGTGATCATGTGATGTATCTGACCCCAGGAATGTGTCAATAAAGTTTCCCCTTCCTGGGACAATGAATTCACGGTGTTCTTATTTCAATTTCCAGGAGTGTATTATAGCTGGGCACAAAGTTGTTTCCAGACTTTGTGTGATTCCACAGTTACCAGCATTTGCACCACTTGTCGAGCTGTCACCATGGTATAGTACACCTATGATTGTGATGTTGTTCTCTGTAATGTAGAAGTCGAATGTGACTGACAGTAAACGTGTTGTTATAGGCATAACATCAGACCGAGAGTTCAAAGTGACGGTTACTTTTGAAAATCTGCAATTTAGTGACGTGAAAGTAGTGCTGTCTGACTATGAATGGTACCAATTATGTTAGAATTCAGTATAAATAACTACAATCTTCAAATCTCTAGCACTAACAGTGTTATTGGATTGCCATACAAAGTGTTAGTGACGGCGAATAAATTGTAAAAGTATACAAGATTGAGAATATCTTGCAATTGTCTCACTTTCTCGAATCCTAGAAAATTATGTTTATATTTATTTGTGTATTCTACTATGTTAAGCCAAATTTTAAAAAGTGAAAATAAATGAGTATTTATCTCTTTAAACTGTTTCATTTCAACTGAAAAACTCAGACATGCTGAATAAGATATGCAGTTAAGATGACTAAAGTATAAATGACAATTAGGATGATTGCATGTTCGGTAATATAGTCAGTCAAGACATATCTCTCGAGGAGGATTCGAAACATTTACCTCTGCGCTAGAGCATGTAGAATAACTGTAGCTTAAGGTTAAACGAATAGCTGCCCTTGCACAGGCTACATAAATGTCTAGTGGAACAGTTAAAGATACAAGGGAATATGACTTTACAGTTATCACTATGTTGAATAGACTTAGCACATTTTTACACGAGACCAAACTTAACTGTTGAGCTGTTTTGTAATGTCAGATAGTAAGAGTGACTTAACAGCTGTAACAAAGTACCCTGAGGTACAGTAAAATTGCAACCATGCTACAGTTTCAGATAATCACGTTAATGTTCCACAAAGGTATGCTGGTTTTGTGTACCTTATAGTCTAAAATTGGCCGGCCGCGCTGGTCTCGCGGTTCTAGGCGCTCAGTCCGGAACCGCGCGACTGCTACGGTCGCAGGTTCGAATCCTGCCTCGGGCATGGATGTGTGTGATGTCCTTAGGTTAGTTAGGTTTAAGTAGTTCTAAGTTCTAGGGGACTGATGACCACAGCTGTTAAGTCCCATAGTGCTCCGAGCCATTTGAACCATAGTCTAAAATTATGCTTGTTGTTACAGAACACAAGCCTGTCAGCGAAACAATCCACCTTCATCCGTTCGTGAAAATCAATGCATAATACTGTCTCCATTTTGGTTTATCGGCTCGTTTTGGCACCAGTTACATTTGAATTCTGTAAGCCTTTAACTGTAGATCCTTGGACAATACACTCCATACCGTAGAGCGACACACTCACTTTTCTGCTGGCACGGTATGCGGGTGTTCTGGTGGTTCTTCCATAGATTGTACGAATGTATTCCACCATACCATTCTCGACAGATGGCTGTCTTGTAGTTTTGCATATGTATCTTGTCTCCTGGAACTGCTCTCTCCTTCTAGTTATGTTGTGACGGGTATGGTGCCACTGTACTAAACTTTGTCTGAAAATGTCTTTTGAACAATGATTAGTGATGATTTTGCATATTCCGTGATACAGTATGTATTTTCTGTTGTGAATGCCACCATTTTGAATACTACTACAAGTGATGAACAAAGTCGACTTTCCATTGTTTCATTGCTGCCAACCTAAATTGTGACACTTCATATTTCGATCTAAATGCGTATATCTTTTTAAAAAATTCATTACTGTAGTCGCAGGAATACTTTCTTCTTGAGCATTCACGTTCCAAACACCTTCTGTCACTTCAACTGCTAAGTCTCTCTGACATGGCATCAGTTGACGTGTTCAGTTTCATCTCTATGTAAGCACGTGTTATGTCCTCTCTGGACGTAGCAACAACTTCGACTGTAAGGTCTTCCTCTAGGTGTAGGCTCCTCCTTTATACAGGTATTGTGCAGTGGATGTCTGAGATAGTCTGTTTTGAGAGTTCTCTACTTAAAGCTGTAAAACAGTAAAGTGTGTTGAGAGGCATTTTGTTACACATTTTGCTGTGACATGGAAAATTTTACCATAACGTGGTTTAGTTTTTATTGTAAGGCGCAATTAAATGAAAGCAGGGCAGATGGGAAAAGTAATTAAATTGTTTATTGTTTCACAAATAATCGGAAAACTGTTAATACGTTTACCCCACTGTGAACAAGATGGTCAGTGCCTTCGGGGGAAAAGATTTGCGGTTCTGGGCTGTACCCAGTTGTGCATGTTTTCGTCTGAAGCAAATCAGCCGGTACTAATGCCTTTCATCAGGGCTCAAAAAAATGGAAATTACGTGGGTGATCATAACTGTATGGAGGGGAGGACGTGTAAGTTCCCATATGTTGCCAAAGTTGTGTAGACTGTGCTACAGAAATTTCGCTAGGAAGCCCTTACACATCTCCCATACAGTCTCCTGCCGGTGCGATTTCCATATTTTTGGAGTCCTGAAAAATGACATTCATGGACATCGCTTTGCATTGGACAAAGAGTTGCACACTTCGGTACAGTGCAAACATTTTCCATGAAGGCACTGAGCGTTTTGTATCGCAGTGGGACAAATTTGTTAACAGTTACGCCAATTACTTTTGCAATAATAAAGTTTTTTTCCCTGCCTCTCTCGTTTCCGTTTGACTGCCCCTTATACAATTTTACTGTAACAGAAGAGGGTATTTTGTTAAAACTGTTGAGTCTCTCTCAATCTTTGACATTACTACAGCACAACTGTTAAGTTGCATCTCGTGTAAAAATGTTAGAAACCTCTTCAGTGTAGCAATAACGGGACTGTAAAAATCAGGTCCCTTACAACAAGAACTTTTCGAGTAGACATGGTAGAGGAGCGTTCAGTAAGGAAGGCAATAATTTTTTTCTGAAAGCAGGTTGTTTTTATTCAGGATTTCAGTACAAATATTATATACACTGAAGCACAAAAGAAACTGGTATACACATGCATATTCAAATACAGAGATATGTAAACAGGCAGCATACGGCGCTGCGTTCGGTAACTCCCATATAAAACAAGTGTCTTGCGCAGTTGTTAGATAGGTTATTGCTACTACAATGACTGGTTATGAAAATTAAAGTGAGTTTGAATGTGGTGTTATAGTCGGCGCACGAGCGATGGGACACAGCATCTCCGAGGTAGCGATGAAGTGGGAATTTTCCTTTACAACCATTTCACAAGTGTACCGTCAATATCAGGAATCCAGTAAAACAATCTTAGACATCACTGCGGCCGGAAAAAGATCCTGCAAGAACGGGACCAAAGACGACGGAGGAGAATTGTTCAACGTGACAGAACTGCAACCCTTCCGTAAATTGCTGCGGATTTCAATGCTGGACATCAACTAGTGTCAGCGTGCGAACCATTCAACGAATCATCATCGATATAGGCTTTCAGAGCCAAAGACCCACTTGTGTACCCTTGATGACTGCACGACACAAAGCCTTACGCTCGCCGGGGTCCGTCAACGCCGGCATTGGACTGTTGACTGGAAACATGTTGCCTGGTGTGGCGAGGGTCGTTTCAAATTGTATCGAGCGGATGGACGTGAACAGATATGGAAACCACCTCATGAATTCATGGTCCCTGCTTGTCAGCAGGGGACTGTTCAAATTGGTGGAGACTCTGTAATGGTGTGTGGCGTGTGCAGACGGAGTGATTTGGGACCCCCTGATACGTCTAGATACGACTCTGACAGGTGACACATACTTAAGCATCCTGTCTGATCACCTGCATCCATTCATGTCCATTGTGCATTCCAATGGACTTGGGCAATTCCAGCAACACAATTCCACACCACACGTCCAGAATTGCTACAGAGTGGCTCCAGGAACACTCTTCAGAGTTTAAACACTGGCTGTTGATACACTTTCCGGGATGTGAGGTCGTGGTCCAAGAACTTTTCTGCTCCTAACGTTTCGTCCAAGACTGCGCTGGACTTCCTCAGAGTCAGTCAGTCGGCAAGACTCAGCGGAGCAGCGCCTCTGAGGAAGTCCAGCGCAGTCCTGGACGAAACGTTAGGAGCAGAAAAGTTCTTGGACCACGACCTCACATCCCGGAAAGTATATCAACAGCCATGTCACCCGGTCGTGAAAGCCTTCATTCTACAATCAGTTTAAACACTTCTGCTGGGCACCAGACTCACCAGACATGAACATTATTGAACATACCTTGGATGCCTTGCAACGTGCTGTTCAGAAGAGATCTCCACCCCGTCGTACTTTTTTTGGGCAGCCCTGCAGGATTCATGGTGTCAGTTCCCTCTAGCACTACTTCAGACATAAGTCGAGTCCATGCCACGTCGTGTTATGGTACTTCTGCGTGATCGCAAGCGCCCTGCACGATATTAGGTAGTTTTACCAGGTTATTTGGCTCTTAATGTATTATTCCTCACGCTTTTGACTACAAAACTATGTTTTCAAAATAACCTCTGTACAGTGTGACGACCGTACGATACCTTGCTGGGACAGCTGGTATGTCTGCGTGGTACCGCTATGCTGGTCGACTTCAGAGCCAGCTGCATCAATAACCTCCCCATCATGCACGTACTGCCTTCCTCGTAAGTGATCCTATGTTGGGCCAAACAGATTGCGGCGGCGCGGCTACGTTCGTCCATTACCTGCACCCATCTGTGAACTCGATGCAGCAGATCGCAGGTACCGAAGTCGAGCAGAAACCTACCGTACTGCAACTCGCACCAGGCTGCATACAACGTAACTATTCTAAGAATCGGAAAAAGGTCTCAATTTTGAATGAAAGGTGGAAATACTGGCAAAATTTCAGTATATTCTGAACCTTGAGATGTACACATTCACTGCCAAGCCCGTGCCGGTCTCAACACAGTCATGCACAAACCCTTTCATTCAAATTAGCAAGTTTAGGGTAACGTATTTCCTGAAATCTGAACAGCTACTAAGCACGCATTGTTCTTAAGTGAAAATGCTCACCATAACATTATGTTTATCGGTATCTGATGCACTCATGTTTTTAGTCACCGATCTGCTCAATATGTCACGCTGGATTACGGTCTTTTCTCATACTCATAATTACTTTAAAAATCCGTACTTTCTAAAAAACACACTGGAATAAATGTGCCTTCATTTTAAAACACTTTGAAGTATGTAGCACGACTAAAACCGGCAAATTATAACTTTTTTCGGAGCTCATCCGACACACGACCGTACTATTGAAAGGCTGTGCTCCGATTCCCTTAGACTGCTGTAAGCATTCTATATGTACAAGTGAAAAGACACGCGAAGCATATTCCGTTGTGGTTGGTCAGTTTTCTTTAAGGCCAATAGAAAAACTAGCATTTGTAGACTTACAGAAAGCTTTTGACAATTTGTACAGAAACCAGATGGCAGTTATAAGAGTCTAGGGGCATGAAAGGGAAGCAGCGGTTGGGAAGGGAGTGAGACAGGGTTGTAGCCTCTCCCCGATGCTATTCAATCTGTATATTGAGCAAGCAGTAAAGGAAACAAAAGAAAAATTCGGAGTAGGTATTAAAATCCATGGAGAAGAAATAAAAACGTTAAGGTTCGCCGATGACATTGTAATTCTGTCAGAGGCAGCAAAGGACTTGGAAGAGCAGTTGAATGGAATGGACAGTGTCTTGAAAGGAAGATATAAGATGAACATCAACAAAAGCAAAACTAGGATAATGGAATGCAGTCAAATTAAGTTGGGTGATGCTGAAGGAATTAGATTAGGAAATGAGGCACTTAAAGTAGTAAAGGAGTTTTGTTATTTGGGGAGCAAAATAACTGATGATGGTCGAAGTAGAGAGGATATAAAATGTAGACTGGCAATGGCAAGGAAAGCGTTTCTGAATAAGAGAAATTTGTTAACATAGAGTATAGATTTAAGTGTCAGGAAGTCGTTTCTGAAAGTATTTGTATGGAGTGTAGCCATTTATGGAAGTGAAACATGGACGATAAATAGTTTGGACAAGAAGAGAATAGAAGCTTTCGAAATGTGGTGCTACAGAAGAATGCTGAAGATTAGATGGATAGATCACATAACTAATGAGGAAGTATTGAATAGGATTGAGGAGAAGAGAAGTTTGTGGCACAACTTGACTAGAAGAAGGGATCGGTTGGTAGGACATGTTCTGAGGCATCAAGGGATCACCAATTTAGTATTGGAGGGCAGCGTGAAGGGTAAAAATCGTAGAGGGAGACCAATAGATGAATACACTAAGCAGATTCAGAAGGATGTAGGTTGCAGTAAGTACTGGGAGATGAAGAAGCTGGCACGGGATAGGGTAGCATGGAGAGCTGCATCAAACCAGTATCATGTGAATACAACAACAACAACTACTACTAGACTGAAAGCGCTTCAGACCATCTGTCATTGTGGAAGCATGAGTCATTTTCCCGATACACAGGCTCTAGACAGGAGCGATGCAAAGCGCCACGCCTCTAGATGGAACTGAGGTGGTGTGAGACCTGGGCTGTAAGGTGGATGACGAAGCAGAGTCCACTGAAGTTCTGTGAATTGCTCTTGGGTGCACAGACTTGTCTGCAATGCTGCTTTGTCATGGAGAAGTAGTTCGTTTGCGCTTTTGTGCCAACAAACAGGATAGCTCAATATACTTCATAATTGATCTTTGCACCGTCAGGGAGGACAGGTTTGCGCGACCTTGTTGCAATGATGACAGACGCCTCGCCCAACGACTCAGTGCTTTTGTTGACTGCCAGGTCTCCGTAGCAATAGCCTGTGAATATCTGCGATGCTGTGGTTTCCCGCCAGAAGAAACTCAGTGAAAGCTCTCTGGTTGCAACGCACCTCCGTTACGACATCGTTTTGAAGTCTTCGTGTAGCGCCACCACCTGTTGAAACTTCATGAAACTATAGGGACTGAAGTGAGAATTTTGCACGACGTCCCACAGCAAATTCCAGTCGAAATTGGCAGAGAAGAAAGTGTTGCATTACTTACGAAACGCCCCTCGTATGTAGCCTTGTGCGAGGATAGCTATTCGGTTAACTCAAGATACCGTTCTTGTACATGCTCCTGCCCAGAGGTTAAAGTCTCCAGTTGCTCCTTGAGAGTTATATCTTGACTGACACTTTATCTAGATTACTGAACTTGTAAGTCATTCTAGTTGTAATTTCTACTTTAGTAATCTTAACTGCCTATTTGTATTCAACATGATTGATGAAGTTTAACACAGTCTAAAGGGATCGACAGTAATTTATTGACTTTTTAAATTTAACACACTAGAATATACAAATAAATATAACTACGCACGTAATTGTCGTCTGGTGGTGATGGTGGTGGTGCATCATACACACTGTGTAACGAAACACAACGTTCACCAAAATTAGTGACGGGCTTCCTCTGAAGTGTTCCGACATGCAAGCTTTGAAAGCCCATGCCTTACGAGGTGCATTCAAGTTCTAAGGCCTCCGATTTTTTTTCTCCGGACTGGAGAGAGATAGAAACATGCGCATTGTTTTAAAATGAGGCCGCGTTCATTGTCAATACGTCCCAGAGATGGCAGCACCGTACGGCAGATGGAATTTTACCGCCAGCGGCGAGAATGAGAACTGTTTTAAATACTTAAAATGGCGACGTTTTCCTTACTTGAACAGCGTGCAATCATTCGTTTTCTGAATTTGCGTGGTGTGAAACCAGTTGAAATTCATCGACAGTTGAAGGAGACATGTGGTGATGGAGTTATGGATGTGTCGAAAGTACGTTCGTGGGTGCGACAGTTTAATGAAAGCAGAACATTGTGTGACAACAAACCGAAACAACCTCGGGCTCACACAAGCCCGTCTGACGACATGATCGAGAAAGTGGAGAGAATTGTTTTGGGGGATCGTCGAATGACTGTTGAACAGATCGCCTCCAGAGTTGGTATTTCTGTGGGTTCTGTGCACAAAATCCTGCATGACGACCTGAAAATGCGAAAAGTGTCATCCGGGTGGGTGCCACAAATGCTGACGGACGACCACATGGCTGCCCGTGTGGCATGTTGCCAAGCAATGTTGACGCTCAACGGCAGCCTGAATGGGACTTTCTTTTCGTCGGTTGTGACAATGGATGAAACATGGATGCCATTTTTCAATCCAGAAACAAAGCGCCAGTCAGCTCAATGGAAGCACACAGATTCACCGCCACCAAAAAAATTTCGGGTAACCGCCAGTGCTGAAAAAATGATGGTGTCCATGTTCTGGGACAGCGAGGGCGTAATCCTTACCCATTGCGTTCCAAAGGGCACTATGGTAACAGGTGCATCGTACGAAAATGTTTTGAAGAACAAATTCCTTCCTGCACTGCAACAAAAACGTCCGGGAAGGGCTGGGGCTGCGCGTGTGCTGTTTCACCAAGAAAACGCACCCGCACATCGAGCTAACGTTACGCAACAGTTTCTTCGTGATAACAACTTTGAAGTGATTCCTCATGCTCCCTACTCACCTGACCTGGCTGCTAGTGACTTTTGGCGTTTTCCAACAACGAAAGACACTCTTCGTGGCCGCACATTCACCAGCCGTGCTGCTATTGCCTCAGCTATTTTCCAGTGGTCAAAACAGACTCCTAAAGCAGCCTTCGCCGCTGCCATGGAATCATGGCGTCAGTGTTGTGAAAAATGTGTACGTCTGCAGGGCGATTACGTCGAGAAGTAACGCCAGTTTTATCGATTTCGGGTGAGTAGTTAATTAGAAAAAAAATCGGAGGCCTTAGAACTTGAATGCACCTCGTACGTTGCCAAAAAATTCATACTTCATACCATACTCCCATCTGAGACGCTCGTCCACAGCGCACTGAATGGCTGAACTAGCACACATTAAGTTTCAGATTGTAGATTTTTGTGAGTAAAAGCACTGTCATATTCTCATTGTTGTATATTTTCACTGTTCTTGTGTAGTCCCCAGCAAATATTTTATGGAAATCCAATGACACCGTTGCTGTTGAGAGTTGAATATTTTAAAAAATAACCACTACTTTCAAGTTTCGGTCTGATGCCTTGCATGTAGCGTTACTCGCATTTAGCTTGTACATTACAGAGAGTAACAGCACACACGTATGTGTACTACACCGTGGTAGTGGCTCACCCAGTGCATTCACAGTCTCATAGCACCAGTTTCATGTCACTAAATTGTGAATTTTCAATAATTACCAATACGTTGAATCCTCAATCTGCTGACTTGGCGTATGGCATGTCTGCTGTCACTCGCTTCCAGCTTGTACGTTGCAGTGAAAAACAACACGTTCATTTCAGAATTCGGGTGACTCGACGATCGGTGCAGACGTTCTTTGTAGTGGAAACTCGAACTCCGGAAACAATTGTGTGTCCTCCTCTGATATATCGGACATGCATAATTCGTAGCCGTACTGCGTAATGGAATGTCTCTGCAGGCGGAATTGATTCTTGTTGCTTCTCATATGTATCGAGCACTGTATCAGCTGTGTCAGGGAGATGATATGATGAGGGAGAAGAGAATGAGATAAGCGTGAGAACACAAACGTACATTCATAATCAATTGTGCGAGTCTGTTTCTCTGTCAAGAAGTGCCACATCTCTTGATTACGCTTCATGATGATCAACCTTTCACTATGGTGTATTGAACACGTCTGCCGACCTCGCCTGACAATTTGGCTGTGTGGAAGCATGGTGGGAGGTAAGCGATTGCAGTGCCATGGATATTGGAATATCTATTTTGCACTGTGTCCGTATCGGTAAGTCTGCCATCTTGGATTCTGACGTCATTGATGGAGGGTCCCTGTATTGCTCGCCTGTTGCTGCTACCTATGCCGAGCCGCTATGAAATATGTTTCATTCATTTTTAAGAAAACTATCCTGTGAAAAAATTGATTTTTTTGTGCATCTTAGCGTCTGATACTTTCACTCGATAAAGAACTGAATTTCTTTGTCATTCGCCATAGTTGCCGTTCTGCATCAAATTACGCAAAGCATATCACGAAATTTTAAATTTGGAAATTTGTGTTAAGGTCTTAAGGGACCAAACTGCTTAGGTCATCGGTCCCTAAGCTTACGCACTTCTTAATCTAACTTAAACTAACTTAACGCTAAGAACGACACAACACACACCCAACACAAACTCGAACCTCCGACGGAGGAAACCACGCGGACCGTGACAAGACGCCCCAGATCGCGCGGCTAACGAAATTTTAAAATAGTTTGCAGAGGTGAAAACGCATTGGGTAGAATTTTGTTCATACTTTACTGTGCATGGAACGTTGATGAGCAATAGAAAATTTATTTAAAACTGAGAGCAGAACTATCTCGTTTCGTTTTCGAGACATTGGTTTTTATATCTGGCAGATTGACGCGCGAGTCGTGGCCTGTTCTATCCCTGTGTATCGGGAATCATGCGGTCATAACAATCGTCGTATTTCATAAACAATTAAAGATATCGGAACGAGGTTTATTTGTAAATGATAGCGTACAGAGTAGCATGTATTGTGTATGATAAATACCGCAGCAGTGAGAGGGTTGGCGGATACGTTTCGTAAACGCATCAGAGCATAGCGGGTTCACTCAAAGGGTTAAGGTCAGTCATCTGGGTTATAGTTTTGAGGAATTTGTCACAGTTTCACTATAACATAGAGGTATTTTGTTAAAATTTTTCTGAAATATACGGTGTTTGGCTGTAGCATTGGGGATACAGGTCTTTTCTTGAGTTGTCTACGTAAACCTATGGTGTATCATTGGAGTTACGTGGGGATCGCATTCTTGAAACAAAAAGTCTATGGATACACCTTACTTAATGCTGGTCCCTACTTTGCACACGAGGTTGGGTTCTTCCTACACATTGGCCAGAGGAGGGGCTGAAGATAACGCAATAAAACGCTGAAACTGATCTCATAAACAAATCATATTCAAACTATAGATGGCTAAACGTGGTTTTAATTTTACATTTTGTATTGAGCAGCCTAAGTCTTCTAACAATCTTGTTCAAAGACGGATTTACACAGATGATGTGAAAGGCTATTACAGTAGTGTCTCGTTGAGTGTTTTTAGATTGCATTCTGTAGCACCACTGGAGTGCTGTACGGAACCCTAGATCCTCCATAAGGTGGAAATAACTTTGCTTTCAGGTAATTTCAGCTATCGTACAATTTCGAAATATATCATCGTTTGCGGGCCTGTATGTCAACTTTTTGCTAAAATTGTTCCCCCCGTATCTGCCATTATGCCACATATTTTATTCTCTTCGCTTAAATAACCAGTCGACTCCAAAAAGTAGTTCTGAAATACATTTAGTGTTCCAATTAGCGCGCGCGCGCGCCTCCCTCCCCCCCCCCCCCCCCCCCCCCCACCACACACACACACACACACACACACACACACACACACACAGGCGCGAAAATTTCATACTTTGCGCCATTTGCGATTTAATTAGCGTTGAAGTTAGGCACCTGATCGTAGGCGCGCGCATTTAAGCAGCCTGCCAGAGACAGTGTCGCCAAACGTGTTCGTCGTTTGGTTTCCTCTAACCGAGCAAGTGTAGCTTTTACTCACCTAGCTTAAATTTATCAGTTCGGAAAAGGCACATTTTAATTAGTAATCAGGGTTTCAACAAGTGGTAACTCACAGGTCCACAGATTTCTACGCACTACAGCTTCTTAGCGCGTGCAAGTGTTTGAATTCGCGCGCGCAATGACCTAATTAACTTACGTCAATGCTAATTAAATCGGAAATGGCGCAGCGTATCTAATTTTTTCTTAACAATTATTTATCAGCATAACCTATCCTGCGACACCCATACAAGCAGTTGAGACAATTTCTGACCGCCCTGTATATACACATGGTAGAAGTTAAGTGACATTATGGCGAATCGTATTTGGAAGGATGCCCCATTTTTGCATGTTTGCCTTGAATGGGGGGCACCCATCCTAAGACTATTGAGCAATCTCCAAAATCTTTTAGTCGCGCTAGTGTTCTGCTTTTGCAGTGATATCCGGCAGCAGCTTACTCTTCCATCAGGTAATGCGATGGGGTCTACCACTGTTCTCTCCACTGCTTGAGTCGTAGCGAAGAAGCTCTTTGTAGCTTTCAGTTGACAGACTACAGCTCGATGATCATACAATGGATGATGGGGGTTATTGATCAGTGTCGCCTCCTATGCATTGGCAGCAACTGTCCTTTTGACAGTGGAGAGAGCTATTCCAACAATCTGGTAGTTTGTGAACTGGAAATGGCTTCATACATCCCAACAAGGTTCTGATAGTCTCACTAAATGCAGTACCAACCTGCTTGTTGTGAGCAAATCCACTCCATACAGGTGGGGAACACTCTGCAGCTGACACACACAAAGCAAGAGCAGAAGTTGTCAGAACATGAGGACTAGGTTTCCAGGTATACTGCCAATGAATCCCTTTCATATTCCCACTAATTGGTGCACCCATATATATGTAACAGATGGTTTATTCCAGTTGAAAGTCCTTGATACAGTACTTATAAAACACGTTTTCGTGTTTTTGAAATGCACAGATCTACATTTCTATTCATTTAAAGCAATCTTTGCATGACATTGAATTGTATCGAGATGTGATTGATAATTTGTGTAGTGTTCTATAGAGAGTGGTTCATTATAGATAACTGCATCATCTGCGAAAAGTCTGAGGCTATTACTAGGTTATTAATAAACAATGATCCCAGCACAGAACATACTGAATCCCTGATAACCCAGATGGTGGTCATTTCTTAATAAGCACTTGTTTAGTACGGAATTAAATGCTTTATGGAAGACAAGAAATGTTGCACCCACATAATTGTCTTAATCCATGCCTTTCCTCAAGTAATGTGAAAAAAGTGCTTGTGGGGTTTTGTCATGGAGGACACAATTTTGTTAGAGATAGCTTATTATGTTTGAGCTGCGAGTATCTTCTAGAATGATACAACAGTTTGGTGACAGATATTGGACGATAGTTAATGATCGTCCTGCTAGCGTTCTTGCAGACAGTTGTGGCCTGTTGATTCTTCCAACTACTGAACTTCTTCCAACTACTGAACACAGATTTTTGTTAGAGTTGTCTATGTTATGTAATGGTTAGAATGAGGGCTAATTTGACCGCAAATTCTGTGCAGAATCTGATATGGATTCCCTCGAGTCTTACCACTTTCTTCAATTTAAGCAGTTAAAACAATTTTGCGTCTTGAATTCCCCTTGTAAAGGAACATTTGAAAACCGAATTTGGGGTTTCTGGTTTAGCTTTCCTACCATCAGTTTTAGTTGCTGTCTGGACAGTAACTTTTGGTGCCCCTGGCAGCCTTTACGTATGACCAGAATTTGTTTATCTCTATATGTCTGTCTTTTCAGAGGTGTTTGCAGGAGTTGACAGATGATGGTTGTAGGTATTGCTATAGCAAGCAGAAGTCTATTTATGTCAGTATTGTTGGCCCCCGGTTTGATCAGAACCGAGGTGGAATCTTCCCACATGCCATTCAGGGGCCTGAAGACGGCGTAGTAAGTCGCCGAAACTGATGTTTTCCACAACATAGCATCCTATCACACAAACTTTTTTTCCAAGTCACACAGTGGCTCCGATAAACATGTACCTTAATGTAAGGAGGCATGACTTTGGTGCTCCACAGCAACGGCACATGCCAGAATTTGATGAAGATGTACTGCATCACATTGAAGAGAACATGTCAACGAGTCCTCAAACAGTTGCATGCGCAATGGATGTTAGACACAGTATCAGCTGGGATGTTATGTGTGAGCAACAATTACATTCATACCACTTACAAAGGGTACACACCGTGGATCCAGTTGATTTTCTGCAACGCATTGCTTACTGCATATGGTTTCCGCGCTGCTGCACGCGTTTTCACATTGAGTTCTGTTCACAGAAGAATTTAAGTCCACTAGGGACTGTTCTAAATTTGCAAAACAGCCGTGTTTTGACAGACAAAAATCTTCGTGCCACGCATGTTCATGAATTTCAGAACTGGTTTGGTATTAACATGTTGGCAGTTGTTTTGGGTGGTCATGTGATTGGGCCGTACCTTCTTCAATTCACACTAACTGGTCCTGCATACTTGATGCTCCTAGAAAATGTATTGGGCCTGATTCTGAAGCTGGACCACTGAATATCCATCAGGGAATGTGGTTTCAGCATGATGGTGTACCACTTCACTTCTCATGTGCGGTTCGGAGAAATCATCACAGATAAAAGTGGTCCAAGATGGATAGCCCGATGTGGTCCAACAGCATGGTTGCCACAGTTGCGGATTTATCTCCTGTGGATTACTACTTGTGTGGTTGTATGTAAAGTTTAATTTACAAGACACTCCTGTACATACAGAGGAACATGCGTTCTGAGTGGTGCACTAGAATTTGAAGAGATGCCGGGTGCGATGGACAATGTGTACCAGAACATGCGTCGTAAGTGAAATGTCTCTAATAACATTTGTAGTCATCACATCGAGCAGCTGTTGTAATCCATCAGTACAGTTATGTACAGACAATGTGCTGAATTCATTTTTGTTTTGGAGTAATGTAAACATGTCATGTTTAAGTGTTCATACAAACAAACATACTTAAGTGATAAATGGATATTTCATTATGTTTCCTTTCAAATTGTTACTTAATAATTGTACTACTCCTTGCATAATTCAATTTCTTGAGCAGAAGTGGGTGAGTTACACATCTGAATTGAATTGTTAAGTTTCCAGACATAGGCTCCTGTTCAAAATATTATGTGCTCACTCCCCTCTAAAGATTATGGAATTTTCGAACACTCTGTATAGCACTGTGTTATTGTGCAGTATTCACTGCTTGTTTAGAAATTCCTTGACAGAGACTATACAATGCTTTATCATTTAAATGTTAAATGCTGCTAATAATTGGTCACTGTGTGTGTGTGTGTGTGTGTGTGTGTGTGTGTGTGTGTGTGTGTGTGTGTGTGTCCGTCCGTCCGTCCGTCCGTCCTTTTTCTCATTGAAATGCCAAGCAATGTCACTCTTCCATTGATTTCTTATCACAAAGCCAATGGTTATATTTTCATCACTACACAAATACCACACACTTATTGTACCTGGAAAGATCCAGCACCTTCTTTAATAAGTGACAATTAATCTAGTGTCCTAAATGCATGTGCGATTTGAACAGCAAAACTAACTTATGTTAATTATATCACATCCTGACATTGCAACATTGTTCATCAGTGTGGATGGGAAGATATAACCATGTCACTGACACGAAACTGTTGATCACGGAAGCTTAGTGTGAGATATAGATAATGCATTGTATGTTAGGAAAAGGAAAATCTTTGCTTCTGTGCTCCGAAAAGAGTCTGGACGTTTGATGAGAGTGTGGAGAGAGGCTACAGTGGGTGAGTAGCAAGTGAAGTCAACTATGGGACAACATTGGACATTACAAACAGATACTGTGAACTGACAATGGCTAAGACATGTATGTGGAGGAAATTATTTTTTTGTACCAGCAGATCTGGTATTAAGATTTTATATGGAGTAAGCCAAATGAAGAATTGCAAAACAAAATTCTTACGACCACAGTAAGGTCCAACAAGGATAGTGTACTTTTACTAGGAGCATGTCTCCTAATCTGGTAAGATTGTACTAAAATTTATTGATGACATTGTGTCTACTGACAATTGCTCCACTGTTGAAACAGTGTTTGGAGGGGGGGAGGGGGCGAGCTTAATGTGGGTAAGTCACTGACTGGCATATCTTGAGATAGATGATCTGGAAAAAAATACAGCATTGGGGACATTGTTCAGCGTTTTTACCAGCAGCTGTTAGTGTCATATTACAAAAACATGACTCGTCACAATTACATTTGCTCAAACATTAGGGCCATTTGGTAATGATACAAGGGCACATTATTCTAGCTACTTTGGGAAAATATTAGAATAGTGTTGTTCATTCTCTTATCTTCTCATTAAATTGAACCACAATATTCATTGTAATTTCAAACATCATGAAGATTATGTAGTGACCGTTTACCTAGGTGAATGGGTAGTGCAGAAGCGCACCCAGGTTCGATTCCTGGTACCTCCTCAGATTTTCTCTACAGTAGGGAGATCTGGTACGGTGTTCACTCAGTCCTTGTGAGGCCAGATAAATAGTAAATTGGATAAAGGAGCAGTGGCATCACCAGCTTGAATGGATCATTGTGTGATGATGAAGTGTCCCATGATCATAGATTACTACACGTTCTGCCATGTAGGCAACAGTGGGCCAGTCAGAACAGGTCAGAAGAGTAATCTGTGAGTGACATTTTATATATGTGGTTGTCGAGTTGAAGATGACTGTCTGACAAAAACAAATAACAGTAACAAAAGTGAGAACAAACCTATTCCAAATGAAGTCTCCTGAAAGCAGTGTGACATACTGGAATGTTTTGTAAGTGTGGTAATAAGAGAATTAGTCATGCTTCAGTGTGATGTTCATTGGACTTTCCATTACCCGAACGTGTCTTATGCAGGAAAACTAAGCAATGAATCCATCCCTCTGCCCCTCCCACCTCCACCCCCTCTGTCCAAACAGGTCTCGGAAGTCCCATTGGTACCGACCGACTGCTGTGACATTATCAGCCGAACAGTGTTACTGGATGTGGTCAGCTCACTGCTTTCCCGACTGTTTTCAGTTTCCATGACCAGAACCATTACTTCTCGATCAAGTAGCTCGTCAGGTGGCCTCACAATGGTTGAGTGCATCCTGCTTGCCAACATCTGACCCAAATGGTCACCCATCCAAATGCTAGCTAAACCTGGCAGCACTTAATTTCAGTGATCTGATGGGAACTAGTGTTATCGCTGTGGTAAGGATGTTAGCAGCGAATGCATGGTCTCTTGTAAACTGAAAAGCCATTTGAATAGCGAACATGGATACTTAAGTATTTCTGTAAAAGCAAGTAGCCACTTATAAAACTACCGAAATAATAGCAAAACAAATTCAACCCCACATAATTGCAGAAGACTTAATTTTTCCTGCATCATAAGAAATGGTGAAATTGATGTTAGGTGATGATGCTGAGAAGGCAATATCTTTGGTTCCACTGTCAAATTACACTTGTTTCCCATCAGATTGATGACATGTCTTCAGATATCCAGTGTATTGTCTGTGAAAAACTGAGAAATGGTCATGTTTTTCACTACAGCTCAACGAGTCAACTGATATAAGTAAGAAATCTTGATTACTGAAATACGTTAGATTTTTGATGAAGATTCAGTTATTGAAAAATTCCTTTCTTGTGCTGAACTGTCCTCAGTCAGTCATCAACATAGTAAATTTTGTTAAGTCTAGGGCTCTTACAATAAGACTTCTCAAACAATTGTGTCAATTGAGTGGGATCTGAACATGACACTTTCATGCATACTGAAATTTGCTGGTTATCAATAGGTAGAGCCTTGGAAAGACTTTTTGAATTGAGGGAAGGGCTATTAAATATGTTCAGCATTAAAAAGCCAGACTTCACCACTCAGTTAAATGATGAGGAGTGGTGTGCAAAGGTAGCCTATTTGGCAGACGTTTTCCACCATTTAAATTACCTGAATGAGGGTATGCAAGGAGAAGAAGAAAATGTGCTGATGTCAAGTGATAAACTCGCCAGGTTCTTAAATAAAACTTAAAATATGGAAATCATACACGGAAGGAAAAATCTTAAATAGTTTCTCTTACTTTCAAGGTAGATCCACATGGTGACATAACCTACAAACTCATTTTAAATCAGCTCTTGGTTCTTGAGAATAACAGGGCACAATATTTTCCCTCCGTCACTGTGAACTGGTTGTGCAGTCCGTGTGCTGTCTCCAGAATCCACCACTGATAGATTGAACACTTCAACTGAAATGTGATGTTATCAAGTTTTGGATGCTAGTGAAGAAACAATACCTAGTAAGAGCAGTGAAAGCAGTTAATACCCTGTTGCATTTTTCCACAGCCTGCTTTTGTCAGTTGGGATTTTCTGCTCTAAGCAACATAGAAAACAAAAACAGAAAACACCATAGACCGCTCTTTGAACAGGAAATATCTGTGTGTGTGTGTCTGTCTTAAATTCCAACACAAACTGAGCTTTTGTGTGAGAAGCAACAGCCTCAAGTGTCTCATTGATAACTCTTACTTGTAAGGTGTGAACCAATAAATAACCTGTAACCAAGTTAAAGTTCTACTGGAATATTACTGTATATTCTGTTCATCATTTGTGAAAACAAATATTCTGTGAAATTAGTTCAGTTCCTTTTATTAGCAGTGCTATAAACCTTCAGCCACCTAATTGTGCCATGGCACACCCGCTTAAAACCATTGCGCTGGAGCATTGCGCAACGATGGAAAATCCGAGATGGGATACCAACTAACCAATCTATCCTAATTATCAGACTTCACCCGAAACCAATATTGACCTCTGCCATCTCATATTACTCCTCCACTTAACTGCGATCCACCACACTGCCCCTGAATCATCCCCCGTTTACTTCACAAAATTTACTAACCTCAAACCTTGTCTGACCATCGTTTTCCAAACCCATCAAAGTGCAAACCAACCGGATATCTGCAGGTAAGAACACAATCCACCACCTAAAATCTGGCTTTATCATAATCCTATCTGCTGACAAAAATCACCACCACTGTGGTTGAGAACCACAGGGATTACCTGACTGAGATGCACCACCATCTGTCCGATGTTTCCACCTAAAGGACCTGCCACACTGACCCCACTCCAGAAATCCAGTATGATCACCAACCCTCCACCCCCCTCAAATTCTTAGCTCCATCCCAGAAACTGCCTCCTCAGTAGGCTGTGTGTTTCCTTCCTCACACCCACAACTGTCTGAACTGCTACCATCTACTTCCTTTGTTAAAATATGTAAACATAGTCATTCAGGACACCTCATTGTGGTTGCATATTGTGCGCTCAGAGAGAATCTCCACCCTTGTGGGCCACGATCTTCAGCTGCAACCAACCCTCCTATATAAAAGACACTTAACAATTTGCTTTACTGACACGCCACAGTTCACAGTTCCTGCCCTTCAGTGCCCTGTTAGTCAATTTTAATGCCATCTCCCTCTACACAAACATACCTTAGATTGCCTTCACAATACACTACATATACCTTTGCCCAGCTGACATAAAAGTTACAACCTTCTTCCTGGTTACTATTACCAACTATCTTGTTGCCCACACCTTTGGAGGCATTACCTACAAATAAATATGCAGTGCAGCCATGAGCAACTGTGTGGTCCCATCCTATGCCAACCTATTCATGGGCCATGTAGAGGAGTGCTTCCTATCCAGAATCCCAAACCGTTTGTGTGATTCAGATCCATTGATCATGATTTGGTTTGACAGTGAGGAACCCTAACCACATTCCTCCAAAGCCTCAACATTGTTTCCTCCATTTTCTTCACCTGGTCCTCCTCTGTCCAACAAGCCATATTCCTTGATGTCATGCTCCACCTCGTGGGTGGCTTTGTCTGTACCTCATCCACAATAAACCTTCCAGCAACCAACAATACCTCCATTTTGACAGCTGCTACCATTCCACACCAAGAAGCCTAGTGACCCATAGTTATTGTATCTGCAGTGACAAGCAGACCCTCTCCAAATATATTGAGGGTCTCACTGCTGCCTTCGCAGACTGACATCTTTTATAGTGGTATCCTGCCACCTACTGAACCTGCACAGTATTGTAGTCCATCCCTATCACATCCCTGCTCTCAACACCTTGCCCCATGGCCAATATCTTGGTAACAGCCCTAGATGTAAAACTTGTTTCATACATCCTACCTATACCACCTACTCCACTCCTATCTCAAGTATCTCCTGCACCAGCAAGGGCAGGACCACCTGTGAAAACAGCCACGTGATCTACCAACGTAACTGCAACCACTGTGTTGCATTCTACATGAGCACTAACAAGCTCTATCTTCTAAATGGCCACCACTAAACTATGGTATAGAGACAGCTGGGCCACCTAGTTGCCGAGTATGCTACTGAGAATGGTGTGCTTGACTTCAGTTGCTTCACTGTCTGTGCTATTGGATTCTCCTTACCAACACCAGTTTTCTGAATTGTGCAGGTTGTAACTTTTTCTACAACATATTCTTCTTTCCTACAATGCCCTCTGGCCTTAACCTTCTCTAGTCTCTGTCCCCCAACTGTCTTTACCCCTTCACTGCTCCGTTACATACACCTTCTGTACCCCAAGTGCACCTGCATAGTCCTGCATCTCTCCTCTTCCCTTCGCTACCCTTACAACCCCTTGCGACACAGTGTGTCCATGCAGCATGTCCATGCAGCATCTAGTAGCCCACAATCCTGTCTCTGTACACTCCCATAGGATGTTCCCCACACTTACTCTGCTGTCCCTCTCCTTCCCCATCCCATAACTCTTTCCCACTATCCATCCCAGCAGAGATATCTCTCTCTCTCTCTCTCTCTCTCTCTCTCTCTCTCTCTCTCTCTCTCTCTCTCACACACACACACACACACACACACACACACACACACACACACACACACAGAGAGAGAGAGAGAGAGAGAGAGAGAGAGAGAGAGAGTTGATGAATATTTGCAATATTAAATTTCCAAATTTTATCAGTCATACGACCTATTGACAAGTTCATTTTTGTACGTTGAATAAAATTGTACACATTTTACCTTTTCAGATAAGTAGTGAGTTATCAGTTTTTAAGGATATATTCTACTCCCCCCCCCTCCCCTCCTCTCCTCTTTCTTCTTCTAAACAAGGTCAGATAAATATCCAAATTCAAAACTAATAGGAAATTGAGCCCATGGATTATTGTTTAGTCAAATTATTTTAATCAGTATTATGAAAGTTGGTTCCAGGTTCTGCATCAGCATGCAAATGTTGTATATTACTCAAAAGTGTGTTGTAGAGTGTTTTGTTGGCAGCAAGTGGTTCAGTTATGTACCATAGAAAGACATGTCTTGAGTTTGTTTATATGCTTTCATTTATGTATTATTATTATCGTTATCAACTATATTGCAGTACTTACTGTATTTCATTGGTCTGAACTTTGCTATGTATTTCTTGCTATAGTATCATCACTGTCAAATGTTTCACCTTTGCCAAAAAGAAAATAAGAGATAAGCAGCATGCTGCTAGTTTCTTAAAACAACATACAATGGAGAAATAACAAAGCCAACTAGTTGTTCAATACATTGATCTAAGTTTCGACACCTCTAAGGATAGCTTCAGCAGAATGAAAATTTAAAAGCTGTCTGATGTTTTTCCTTGCAAGGTGTACATACCAAAGACTGGAATGTTTTTAATTTGTGCTTGTCTGGTCTAGACATTTGCTATTGCATTTGTGCAATGTAACTTGAGGCTTTTAAATTTTATATACGGGCACCAAAAGGTAGCCATATTCAAAACTATAAAACAATATACTTAATTTTTCCCTGTCTGTCTTTTATATAGGTTCATTAAGAACTCATATTGCCCATATTGTTTTTCAATCCTTGTTGATGGTATTACGTGCAACCAAATGAAGTTTCTGGATGCTGTAAACAAATGCTATTGTTCTCCATAATCTCTCCCCCCCAAAAAAGAAAGGAAACTGCCCTTGTATTTTTCTCACACTTTTTGTATTAAAGTATCAATTTCTAGAGACCTCATATGTGCTTTGTTGTTACAGGAACCAATGAAGTCAAAAGCACCACAGCTGCATCTGGAATACAGATTCTACAAACTACTTGGATCTCAAGGTAAGCCGTCTTTACTGGCAGCTTTCATTTCCTATGATTGATAATTTGACATCTAATTAAGTGTACACTAATTATAAACAAATAATTGATATGTTCCCAATGAAGTAAAAGAAACCAGATTGACATTTTAAGACCTTTCACTGCAGCTAACCAGAAAGGTTGACCTTTCTTCTTAAAATACTTTATGGATTGTTTAAATATGACATCATAAAACTGACATGTTTACGTAATAATAGGAGTACTTTTGAACAGACATTGGTTGAAACATCGTGTGCAGGTGTAAGCATTGAATAACAGGTCTTTGTTGTAGGTTTATATTTGTGAAAGTAAACAAATATTATTATAGTTATTGTTTCATCCAGGTAGTATGTGTATATATTCTGAAGCTAATTTTTGCAGAAGAATAGTCTGATAAAAAAGAAACGAAACTGTTCACTTTACTAGGGGACTTATTGTCATAGCGTAATAATGTATCATTGGTTTTGAACCTGGAAACATGTTCATAGAATGTGACAAGTGTAATTGAACAACTCACTGATAATGAGAAAATAGTTAACAACAGGTATTTTCTCTCTTGCTCTGCATCAGAAAAAAATGTGCGTGTTGTGTGCCACAAAATATTGAGATTAATACTTCAAATTTGAGCCCATTTAAATCATCATTCATTCCTTACATCACCCAGAACATTTATGCATATAATTTTCCATGAGGATGTGCAGGAAGTCCTCAATGTGTGTGTGTGTGTGTGTGTGTGTGTGTGTGTGTGTGTGTGTGTGTGTGTGTGTCATGTCTGTAGTAAACTGTAAGTTAATTGCCATTGAGTATCTGGATTTTGGCAAAACTTGTGACTGTGTTAGAAAACAGCACAAAGTCAGAAAAGTGTCTTATACTACACAACATTAAATGGTTTCAATGGTTTCATCAGACTTCTTACAGGAAGAAATTTTTCATGTTCTGTATGTTTGTGACATGTTTGTGACATGTTCGTCCAACAGCAAACTGTAAAAGCCCAGTCTGATGACAGTACACCAGGCATTGATCGGATGATGATACTTGATATCGAAACTAGTAGCCAGTACACAAAATAAAAGTATGATTATAGACTAAAGCAAATAATTTTGTTCTGGGGATAGAAAGGCAAGTAGTGAACAAGGATGCTAATTTTATGCATCAGAGTGAGTGGGAGCTGGCTTTCATGTAAGTCATTATCCGGATTGTTTTTCTGCTTGTGTTCATTGTAGTTGTGTGCCTGCCGCTAATCTTCTTAGCATGAAGCCCACTCTACTGCTAATGTGGAAGAAAAATTCAGTGCACTGCAGGAAAGAGTGGAAAAGAAGAATTGTTATAAAAGTTAAAAACTCACATCCATCATCCTTTCATTATTTCCTTGAAATACTGCACAGAGCTGATAAGTGCATTGTGCAAACTTTTCAAGAAACTTCCAACTACAAATCGTATCCACAACAAGATCATTAAATTATGGTTAACAGTACTCGATGGAATACCTTTAGGAATAATGAGGTTGATTTGCTGTTTAAATTAACTGTACATTTTATGTTCAGATATGGGTATCATATGTTACTCCACCACAATTAAAATAATAAATAAATCCATTTTAACTTCTCAGGGCGTAAGCAAAATTATGGACATAAAACTGCTTGTATAACTCTCTACCAGATTTATGTACTCACGCATGTTGTACCTTATTGTTACTTACATTGTGCCTTAAAAAGTAGAGAGAGAAGAAGGAATGCAGCTAAATCTCAGCTGTGGTTTATACCTTGTGTGGCACATCAAACACAGTGCCTTTCTATAACAATCCTTTTTGTCCACCATCTGTGTGTGTGTGTGTGTGTGTGTGTGTGTGTGTGTGTGTGTGTGTATTTGAAATGTTAACAAGCAGTCTATAACTTTTATACTTGTCCAGTGCTGTGAGAACAAGTGGAGTGGACTGTGCAGTATGACATACCTGAAATGGAAATTTTTTAAATCAGATTATGGTTACCATGGCCGTGTGCTCAGTTTCCCCCAGGAAATTTTAAAAGACTGAGTTTCCAAGGTACACACGGGGTTCTGCCTTGTCGGACACTTTTCTCCAGGAAAATGGTGTGCCTCAGGGTTCCATCCTGAGCGTCATCCTCTTTGCTATTGCCATTAACCCTATAATAGACTGTCTCCCACTGGGCATCTCGGGCTCCCTTTTCGTGTATGATTCTGTGATCTATTGCAGTTCTCCATGGACTTGCCTCCTTGAGCAGCATCTTCAGTGATGTCTTGATCATCATTACTCATTGTGCACTGACAATGGCTTTCATTTTTCCACTGACAAAATCAGTTGTATGAATTTCTGGTGGCGTAATTGGTTTCATCCACCGTCTTAACATCTTGGGCCTGTTGCTCCTCCGTTTCTTGAAACTACAAAATTCCTGCGGCTTAGCTAGCTTGATAAGAAACTTTCTTGGTTCTCCCACTGGTCTTATCTGGCCGCCCGCTGCATGCGGTCTCTCAATGTCGTACATGTCCTCATTGGTGCTTCCTGGGGAGCAGATCACACTTCCCTCCGTTTGTACCAGTCCCTTGTCCGTTCAAAACTAGACTATGGGTGTTTCGTTTATGCATCTGCACGTCTGTCCCTGTAACACCATCTGAATACTATTCACCATCATGGCATCAATTTGGTCACAGGTACCTTTTCCACTGGCCCAGTCGAGAGTCTCTATGCAGAAGCTACTGAATTGCTGCTGTCATACCCCCGTGACTTCTCTCATCAGCAGATATGCATGACGTTTGTCTGCCGTACTTGGCCACCCATCTTTTGCCTCCATAGACGAATCCTTTGATTGCTAGTATGAGGCAGGTCCCTCTACTCTGTTACCTCCTGGAGTTCACTTTCGGCTCTTGCTCCAGCAGCTTAACTTCACGCTGCCTGCCACTTTCGTGATGGAATATGAACCCTTCACCATCTTGGCTTTGTGTTGTAGCACTTGTTCACCTTGCCTTTATTTGCTTCCTGAGGACACTACTCCAGCCTCGTTCTATTGTCATAAGTTTCATGACCTTCGCACAGAACTTCGCGATAGTACCTTTGTGTACACTGATGGCTCTTGGACTGACCATTGTGTTGGATGTGCCTTTGTCATTGGAACTGACGTTTTTTGTATTGAATTCTGGAACACTGCTCAGTATTTACAGCAGAGCTCTCCGCCCTGTATTGGGTCATGCAATACATCCAGTGACACAGGCTTTTCAGTTGCGTCATCTGCTCCGACTCTCTCAGTGGCCTTGTCTCTGTGTGCTGTACACTGTCCATCCAGGAAAGCTGTCACTTGCTCACTCTTGATGCAATCACTGTGATGTTTATGAGGGTTCCTGGTCACGTCAGTCTGACAGGAATCGAAGCCGCAGATGCTGCTGGCAAGGCTACAGTCTTCGTACCCCAGCCTGCTAGTTCTTACATTCCCTCCGATGATATCTGTGTTGTCAGGTGGCAGGTTGCAGGTGACATCACTTTGGCATCATCATTGGTCATCCCTTCATGGGAACATGCTCTGGGGAATTGAGCCCCTCCCAGCGTCTTAGGCGACCTCCTCTCAGCCCTGTCACTGTGAGATCATTTTAAATATGTTGTGTATTGGGCCCTCCCTTTTAGCCAACGCCATTTGTTAAGTGGTGCCCCCCCCCACCACCACCACCACCACCACTTTGTTCTCGTTGCCCTCAACCTTTGACAGTTCGTCGTTTCCTAACGGAATGCCCTATTTTTAACCACTTACATTCTCATTTACGTTTACCATCCGAGTTATCGACAATTATAGCGAACAACCGCGTTTACTTTTTGTCCATTGTAGCAGTATGATGAAGGACATTTAATCTTGTGTTCAGGACCTTCGTTTCTCTACGTTGTATTTTATAGACCTTTCCACATACATTTTTTTTAGCTGTCTTTCCTTTTGTTGATTGAGCTTAACATGTAGTCGTTTTTCACTCTCCCCCACCTGCCCCTATTTTGACATGGGCATGTATGACCCTAGTTGTTTTTGCACCCTAAAACAAAACAAAACAGACAAATGAGATTATAGTTATCACAACCTTAAATTTACAGGCGCATGGCTATTGGTACATTGAACCAAAGTGCACAATCTAATCTGTGATTTACACATAAGACAGACTCTCCTCACCCTAATTAATCGTTGGTGCATAAAAATAGCATCACTGTGTAATATGATTTATTTGTTGTGCCACAATTTTGAAGTAAAATGAATACTCAGTTAGGAACTTAAGTGTCAACAGAATAATAGACAAAAATTATCTGTATCTAATGTGCTTCTTCGAAGACAGAAGTTGACTGCATCAAACAGTACAGTGGAATGACTTCTGACTGTATAACGCTTGAATAGTGTACAGTGCAGGTCAAAAGCAGGTACTCGAGAGGCTACATACCTGATTGACTCAATTTTTAATATGGTTGTGCATTATTTTGAAGGCAAGTTTTTCAGTAGATGTAGTAACTACTTTTTCGTGAAGAGATTCACTGGTATCCTCTTTGATTGTTTGTTGTAAATGTAACATGTACATAATAAGCTGTGATTTAAATTGAGCATCTTTTATGGCTTTGATTTCATTATCACATTCCATTACATATAGCTTTCACTCATAACTTACAATAATATTGAATGAATTTGGGACTGATATTACTGTCAAAAGTTGTCTGCTAGATATGAGAAAACTAGTTAAAGAATACTTAGAATTTTATTAATGCCCATGTTATAACAGATATTACTAGAATAAAATCATGGACTTAATAATAAAAACATCTCGATATTGCAGTCCAAAAGATTAGTAGCAGGTATATCAATGTGTTGTTGTTAAGATGATTGAGTACCACATAGCAGATTGTAACATAATTCGTTCTCAATACTAATTGATTCTTCTGATGTTCCATGTGTGGCATCTGATAAATAATTTTTCTGTAGTTTGAAGAAATGCCATAAATTTAAAAAATATCATCTGTGCATTATCTTCCTACGTCACGAGCTTTCGTACCATTGGTTGATGATGCCATGTGTGTCAGATCATCAAACATAATAGTAAAACTTGAATAGTAGAGGCACAAAATATTAGTTGTAAAGATGTGTATTACATTACTGTCTTTTTGCCATAAATTTATGTAACTGAGATAGAAACAATGTTTCATACCTCAACTTGTGATGTCACAACTGGCATATTGCTGTAACAACTTACAAAGATATTTATGCTTGTTGTTAAATTTCGATTATTTCTGTACAAGCTTTGCAAACTTTTTGAAGAAAGAACTTTGCTAGCTTTTACATAAATAAAACTTAAAAGAAGTGTGGGGTGTAGGTGGACAACAGTGAGAGTGAGAGGAGGTCCCCCAAACATTCAGGAGATCAGATGTAATGTATTGCTTTTAGAAGGCATCCCGCAAGTGTACTACTACGGGACGTGCGATGGCCGCTACAATGCCATGGTGATGGAACTGCTGGGCCCCAGTCTGGAGGATCTCTTCGTTCTTTGTAACCGCAAATTCTCGCTGAAATGTGTTCTCATGATAGCCAAACAGGTGGTAAGTATAATCCACCATCACCCCACGCTAATCTGCTATACTCGGTGCTCCACACACCACCTGTTTTGTGGATTGTGGAACACTATCTTTTTGTGTTGTTTACCTCTTACTTTGCAAGGTAATTTCAAACTTGCAAGTGGTAAAGTTTGATTGTTGCATTTTTATGGGTTCTTCGCTTTCTGTGTTGTGGTTTTTGAACTTTCTTATTACTACTTTTACCGCAGCTGCTAGGTATATTTGGCACGTATTGTATTACAAAATATGGGAAGGATTAAAACACTGGAACAAAATGCTTTGTGTAAACCAAGCTAAATTTGTGTTATGACTTCTATAACTAAAGCCAAGTGAAGTGTTTTGATCATATTTCGGGGAGCTACAGTTCCCTTGAATATAACTGAAATTAAATAAGATTGCTTTTGCCTAGATAAATTTCATTGGTTTGCACCCAACATTCTGAGCCCTTTTGCTTGTCTGGAAAGTCATTCATACTTTCTTTATCACTTCTTATCTCCCAATAGTTGCTCCTACAGAAGTATTAAACATTGTTTTTCAAACATTTGTTCTTGTCTCTTCAGTAACATCTCTAATTATATGCCATTACTGCTTATGATGTTATATGTCTGTGCTATATTTGTTTTAAACTGTTGCTTTACCTACCTACATGTCAGATACCCTAACATGCTCCTCTTGGACCAACATTTTCTGTCATCTTTATGTTCATATATTTCCACAATATTAACCGAACATTTACCCCAAGTAATCTGATTATGATGAGGTTTATCTTGTACTTAAGAATGTATGTATGTAAGGAAAGAAAATGGGAAAAAAGGAAAAGAAAACGAGAAAATCGCAACACTGAAAGAGAAGTGTCGTAGTTTATATTCAAATATTTTTTGTGACTTTTTCCCTTTTTTTGTTTCCAAAGGCGATTTCTCATAAGTTTTACATCCATCCCTTCCTTCTATATCTTTCCATTCCTTATCACTAGTGTCATCACTTACTCATCCATATTTTTTCCATTCATTTCGAACTTTTGTAGAAGGAATCCCTGAGGTGTTCTACTTCGGACCTTGTGGGAAGTACAACGCGTTAGTTATGGAGTTATTAGGACCCAGTCTGGAAGATTTGTTTGACCTGTGTGGACGAAGGTTTTCTCTCAAGACAGTCCTTATGATCGCCACTCAGCTTGTAAGTATAAAGGTTGAAAATAAGTAGTTCTGTATCTCCCCAGCAGTATTTCTTTGTATTGTGTGACCATTTCGTAGACTTTGGTATTTTTCGTTTACTTTTCTTTACACTTTATTTTCATATAAAATTTCCTGAATATCAGTGTCCATTTTTCTTTTTTGTATCATTTCAGTTATTATTGCAACAAATGGTACTGTCAGTGAATTTTTAAGGAGATATTGTCAACTAATTCAGCATCAAGACAAACTTTTTTTTTATATGAAGCACATTGCTGGGCTTCCATTGAAACCTACTAAAAACTTGCAAGATGAAGGACGTGTTCTAGCGATTTGCATCAGTTATTTACATTTTCGTTTGGTTTCATTTTCAGCCCAGATGTTTGATGCTGCATTCATTCTTCATTAATCCATTCATTCCACATCACTATTCATGATGGGAAAGTTTCCTTTTAAGCCTAACTCATATGTTGAAACTTTGTTTTCATGTTAGTTGAAGCCCTCACTGTAAAGCTCAGTGAAGTTGAGCACCAATTTCCTTCATACTATGCATGTTTTGAGAATAGCTCTTTTTCCTATGTTAGGAATTGGATATTTAAAAAAGTTCAGAGTAGTTTTGCTAGCCAAACTTCCATGTAACTAAACTTTTCTCAAAATTGGGGCGTTCTTTCTCGACACTTCTGTCATACTCTGAAATTGTGTTTTGGTGCAAGAGGAGCAAGGGTACTCAAACATTCCTTCTTCTGTGTGTCTTTGGTATCTTAGTTTGTTTTTCTTCCTATGTGTAAAATTATACAGATGCATATCTTAGTTTGATTTACTATGTCAACAAATTGTGTCTCAAGTTAATCCCCGTAGTAATTTATGTAATTATTAAAAATCTTTCAGTGTGAAAAACTTTTTCATTACTATTTATTAGGAACATTGAATTTTACATAACATTTTCACGCATATTGTGGGTAATGGAACAGCTACTGCAAGTTTATTGACACCATCATCTGCAAAATGGCAAGGGTCTTAAGAAGATATTTTTTTGAAGTCATTGAAGAAAGACAGAAAAAGTTAAGATATTTGATAAAACACAGACAAGAGGTCTTCGCCATTGCAGAAGCTTCACCTGTGATTCAAGTTAGAGAAAGGGGAGATGATCTAATATTAAGATAAGTAGTGTGGAAATTTGAGATAAAAAGTGAAGTTTTAAGAAGAATGGTCCTGAGGATGGCAATATAAATGTGTTTCAAGGAAGGAGAATGACTGACCACACAGTACATATGCAAATTATAGCAGCAGGGTACTAAGAAGGTTTGAAGTGTTACGTATGTGAAGAAGTACTAGTATAATCGAAGAATGCTTCTTTTATGATTTTTACTTCCAGGCCACATGAGCTGTTCTACACTAATACTAGTGTGCTGGAAATGGTCATGTGACTTGAATACCTGATGTTTATCCAGCCCTTTTGCTTCATTATGTTAAAACATGTTTATTTTTTGGAGGGGGGGGGGGAGGTGGTAGATTAATTTTTTCTTTAGTGATAGTGGAATTTGAGATACCATGAAATATAGTGACACCTATAACTGATAATTATGCAGGTAAATCAAATGTCAGACTAAAAGAGCCATGTCATATCACAAGAATTGGTATTTACTGAAACTGCTGTGAAATGAAAGCTGCTTTTTGACATGAGACGAATACAGTAAGAGAGGCACTTTCATATGTAACATAAAAGTGTTGCACTACACCTGTCTTAAGTTAATGGTTCAGTAACACAGAACTTCAGAGAGCACTGACTACCCATTGTCTTGTGACTGTATGCTTTATGCATCCAGGTATTTATGTATATACGTATTGATGTATATACCAAACAGATATGATAAAAAAAGTATTGTTTCTTGTTGTACTGTGAAGACTGAATAGTGTCTTCATTTAGTGACCACATTTTATTTTTATTGTTATCTGGTGTGTGTATTGTACAAGTGGAAAAACTGCAATAATTCGCATGGAGTGGCTTTTACCGACAAAGACCTTATGGTGTCCATGATTCATTTATGATCTTCAATGCATCATACTTTCTGGTTGTGATAGACTGTCACACTTCAAAGTGAGCACATGAATACTTAAAATCAGATGTGCATTAGCAGCAGGTTACCTTATTTTTTTATTTTGGGGGGTGGGGACGGGGGGGTGAAATCGTCTTCCTTTTCTGGGATTAAAATAATGGCCTATCAGTAAATAAGATGACTGTGTTGTTTCTGCACGAATTTTGGTGTGTACCCTAGAAGGGAGTTGCTAACCTTAATGGCGTGGAGGCCTTGCGTACAGTTACTGACTTGTTTAATAAAAGTGGTGATTGTTCTGTACAGCAAATGCTGTGGATGTGAAAGTCGTTGGTCCATTTCTGCATCTGTTTTACAGCAAGAAAACACATCATACACTTCATAAGTATCAACAGCAGTGAAGATCTTACTGCAGCTTGTAATGTCAGGAAATACCGTTTTCTTGGCAGTGGCATAGTTCCATTAAAATATGACTTTATTAGATATTTGTGACTTCATTATTTCATTGTGTTGCATTTTTCTGACAAGCCACATTATTTTCATCATATTTTATGTCATTCTTTTGGCATTCCCTCATCACTTTCCGAGACTGTAATGTAACAATGAACTATATTCCTTACTGTATTTCTGTTAATGTCAGACATATGCCTGCACTAATAATCATGTCTTTATCTCTTGTCTTCCAGTTGAAATATTAGTCAACAAGTATTACACCTATATTACCCTCTCTTATCATAGTTTACAGGCATCCAGAGCATCAGTTGACAAGTGCAGATTTTCTAAATCTTTTTAAACCATTCTCCCCCCATAGGAAAACTTGATAATTAGGTATTTGTTATTTTCTTCCCTTTATGATTCATCTGCTTTGGTATTAGGCAAGCTCTTTTTCTTTTGTATAATTCACTTTGAGTCAGGGGTAAAGAGTACTTACGTTTATCATTATGCCCAAGGTGAAAACAGTACAAAAATTTGCCATTACATGTAGTTACAGTTCTTCTTCACATTAACTGGAAGTTCAATATTAGATGAAATGATAGCTATATGATACATTTTGCCATTGATATGTTATAAATAATGCAGGGATGAAAGTGTAGCATTACTGTAGTTTATTTCCAATATGTCGCCACCCAACTTGAATTTACTATATCAGTAAATCTTAATTTCTGTCTGCATTCATGATTTTGAAGTTTTTTATTGCAATTTTTATATATAAGACTGTAACATAAGCAAAAAGATTTAGTAAATTATTGAATTTGTATTGATTTCCTCCCTGGTATGTGCTTAACAAAACAAAAATTGTGTTTACAGCTTCATAGGATAGAGTATGTACATAGTCGACACCTGATATATAGAGATGTCAAACCTGAAAACTTCCTCATAGGACGTAGTACTACAAAGAAGGATAAAGTTATACATATTATAGGTATGTATTTGTTGTTTTAATATTGTTATGATCTCTTTTATATTACCTGCAAACTTTATATTGATCCTCCAGAACAATGAGCTCTTTTATTGTGCTAGAATGTTTGGAGAATGCTCCATCACCTGCATGCAAGGGGGGGACAGTTCGAGACAACCACAGCTTGGCACATTTCCTTTGTCTGTCCTCTATAGCAATGGCAATAACAGCTTGGAATCAGAACTGAATATCTTAAGCACCAACATCCTCTGGTGTGGCCTAAGAGGACAAAAAGCATGGACCCCTACCCCCAGAATATGACAGACCTACAAGCCAGTACCACAATTTTGACAGAATGCTACTCTATTCCAAGCAATTATTACTTGTAATAAACTACAAATGGTCAAAGGATTGCTACTGCATGATGGTTCACCCTCCGATTTCCCTGAAAGGACTTAACCACATGTCTTTATCACATTGGCCATATTAGCATTGCCCACAGGTTCATTGCATGGTGCAAGGACCCAACCCACTGTGGTTGTGGTGCTTTCAACCAAGTGGGGTTGTGGTGCACACCTGCAGTTGACTCATATACTTGATGAATCTAGTAACTGAAATAGATGAGAACTTGAGTGACTTACTCACTTCTGTTTTCACAGATGATACTCAAACAGCAAATCAGTTTCTACAAATTTTAAGAGCTGTTGGTTTTTATAAGAAAATTTGACAGTGTTATGTCAGATGTGGGATAAGTGTGGGCAGACTGCCTCTTGCTACAGTTTGGAATTTGAGAAGCCTTTGGCTTTACTTGGCCCTTGAACTGACATAATTTACAGAAATTTTTGTTCATTCTATACATTCTTTCACCCTTGCATCCTTCCTGTTATCTTTTATAAATTTTACCAATGTTTTCTGGAAGCAATGCAGCCATTTACAAAGTGCCTGTCAGATTTAATTAAAACAGGTAAGTGTCATGTAAGCAGTTATTTTATTGTATAAATTTACTACGTCAGTATTTGATATCTCACAGTTATGGCCACTTCTTGCAGGTAACATGTTAACTCTCCATAAATTTCAATAGTGTTTTGACTCAGTAGGTTTTTAGGGTTTGTAGACAATGTAACCACATTTTGGTGAGAGCTTGCACACTTTACTTTGGTGTGAAGAGTATTTAATGCATTCCAATATGAAGAGGTTAGATTTTCATCTTTGGATGTACACTGCATGGTGTGCAGGAAAACATATATGCCTCAACCTTAATCGAATAGTTGATATGTATCATGTCTCCTTGGAACATACAAGATCTGTTCAAAAAATACTGGAACATTCGTAATTTCACACCAATGCTATGATGGAGTGAAATGCAGTTGGCTTGGCTCCACACGCCTGTGTTTGATATGTAACTGCCAGAAGTTTCATTGTCGTATGTCTGTTAGTTATTGTTCAGTGCTGTATTGAATAGAACGTTGTGTCACGCGGTTACCAAATTTCAAGATGGCATAGTTAGAGGAGCAACGTATTTGCATTACTCGAGAATACCTTTACAGAGACACACCAGATGATGCAGGAAGCCTATTGTGACGAGTGCATAAGCCATAATTGGTGTTATCAGTAGTTCACACTGTTTAAAAAGTGGCAGAGCAGACAGAAGTTAAAGGTGATCCTCTGACTGTCTGAGAGATTGAAGAAGAATGTGAACATTTCAGTTGGATCATGCCATGAATTCCTAACACAGCATCTTAGAAAGCTTCTTGTTGCTGCCACGTTTGTCCCATGACTCAAGAGTCAAGATCAGAAAGACCTTTGCCGCGCAATCTGTGAAGAGCTTTTGGATCACACGAATAAGAATGAGATGACCCTTGTGGACTTCGTTTTTGTTTCCAAAATTGAATAGCCCATTGAAAGGATGAAGATTTGTAACTATAGACAAGATAAAAGAAAATTCGCAGATGGGGCTTTACGTGATCCAGCAAGAGGCATATCAAAACTGCTTCTGGAAGTGGAAACAGCATTGGGAGCAGTGTATCAATTGTGGAGGACAGTATTTTGAAGCAACCATGCACATTAAGGTAGGGGTAAAAAATTTTGTGGACAAAGTTGGGGATGTTTTTGAACAAGATGTTGTACACTATGTGATCAAAAGTATCTGGACACCTGGCTGAAAATAACTCCAAAGTTCATGGCGCCCTCCATCGGTAATGCTGGAATTCAATATTGTGTTGGCCCACCCTTAGCCTTGATGACAGCTTACACTCTCGCAGGCATTCATTCAATCAGGTGCTGGAATGTTTCTTGGGGAACGGCAGCCTTTTCTTCACAGAGTGCTGCACTGAAGACTCTGTGTAGGCCAGTCCATTACAGGGATGTTAGTGTCATGTAACCACTCTGCCACAGGCTGTGCATTATGAACAGGTGCTCCATTGTGTTGAAGGATGCAGGTGCTATCCCCGAATTGCTCTTCAACAGTGGGAAGCCAGAAGATGCTTAAAACATCAATGTAGGCCTATGTTGTGATAGTGCCATGCAAAACAACAAGAGATGCAAGCCCCCTCCATGAAAAACACGACCATACCGTAACACCACCGCCTCCGAATTTTACTGCTGGCACTACACACGCTGGCAGATGACGTTCACCAGGCATTTGCCATACCCACACCCAGCCATCGGATCGCCACATTGTGTACTGTGATTTGTCACTCCACACAATGTTTTTCCGCTGTTCAATCGTCCAATGTTTACGCTCCTTACACTAAGTGGGGCGTCGTTTGGCAATTATCAGTGTGATACGTGGCTTATGAGCTGCGTCTTGACCATGAAATAAGTTTTCTCGCCTCCTGCCTAACTGCAGTTTGGAATTCCTGTGTGATGGTCTGGATAGAGGTTGCCTATCTCTCATTACGACACTCTTCAACTGTTGGTGGTCTCTGTCAGTCAGTAGAAAAGGTCGGGCTGTACGCTTTTGTGCTGTATGTGTTCCTTCACATTTCCACTTGCTCTCACGATGTCTAATGATTATTGAGGTCACTGATATGGAGTACCTGGCTGTGGGTGGCAGCATAATGCACCCAATATGAAAAACATATGTTTTTGGGGGTGTCGGGATACCACTTAATTACCAATACATAAGCACAGTTTTGTATTTCGAACTTTTTCACACTGTTCACCATGTTTCACCTTCTTTTTGTGGTGTACTGTTATTCTTTCACCACTTGATACAACTATCCCAGATGTCCAGCATAACTTCCAACCCCTACTCAGACCTGGGGACCCAGAACAGAATTTATCTTCTGGTGAATCCATCTCCTTCCTCACACACACACACACACACACACACACACACACACACACTAAGGGCAAAATCCAAAATGCCACATTTTAGCCGGCTACTGTGCTCCCCCTGAAAGAAAATCCATGTTCATCGACCAACATCTCCAACCAATTGGCTGTAACCAAGCCTCTCATACTAAGGGTGCAAACCACTTCCTGCACCAACCCCTAATCATGCCTATCCCATTACAACCTGGTTCCCTACTTGCTACTGTTCTCACCTTCCTATACACTGACATCTTCCATGCCCATAGCCTTGTCACCATCAAACAGTGTTTCCCCAAGGTGCCTCTTGCTCCAAATTCATCACTGATTTCGCTAATACACCTAACCAATTTCATCCTCGCACATAACTACTAATCCTTTGAGTGTAAGATGTACAAGCAAATCTGCTGCATGGCCATGGACACTGGCAACCTCCTATGCCAATTGGTTTATGGACCTTCTAGAAGAAACCTTCCTAGCCTTCCAAAACATCAAACCCTGTGCCTGTTTCAGTTTTGTCGAAGATATCTTCAAGATTTGGACCCAGAGCCAGGATACCTTATCCCCATTCCTCCACAGCCTCAATACCTTCTCCCTCCCTCACTTCACCTGGCCCCACTTGCACTTTCCTGGTCATCGACCTCCAACCTTGAGGGTTCCATCCAAAGATATGTCTATATCAAGATCACTAAACATCAACAGTACCTGTATGTTGACAGTTGTCATCCCTTACACACCAAAAAATTACTCCCTTATAGACTGACTATCCAAGGGAAGCCCATCTGCAGTGACAAAAATTTTGTAGCCCAATATGCTAAGGCCTGCACTGACAGGACTCTCTCATACATGGCCTGGAGACTGATTTCCTGTGTGATACTGTCAATCCTCCTCCCATCCCCAGGAATCAGTTGCAAAACCCTCTCATTATCCAGTGTCATGCTGTATTGGAAAAACAACCGTAATGCCACACTCGCCTCCAATCTTTTGCCTGGTTCAGCCACCATGTGTGTCCTTCTCCAGTCCTGTCACAGGCTTATCCTACCTCATTAGAGGCAGGACCATCTATGAAAGCAGACAAATGGGCCTTTGTACATCTGCATCCTCTCTGCCGATGACCACACAACCTTTCCCAATGTCCTCCTCATACCAAGCCCACTACCTCTTCCCTGATCCTCCTAGCCAACCAATTGCTGACCTGCAGTTATTTCACTTTCAGCAGCAGAAACTATAAAAAAAATTGTGATACTGCCATGGGTGCTCACATGCCACCATCCCATGGAAACTTACTTGTGAGCCATATGTGAGAATCTGTTCCATCCAATCAACATCTAAAATCCCTTGGCTGGTTCATATTTTGTTAATGGCATTTTCATGATTTGGACATGTGGCAAGGACAATCTATGCTCTTTCCTCTATAACGTCAACACCTACTCCCTAGTTCTTCTCGGCTCAAGATGTTGATCTCCAACTTGCAGATTGCTTCCTCCACTAACAGTACTTCTACTTCGACAGCTGTCACCCATTCCATCTCAAACAGTCCATTCCAGGCATTCAAGCCACATCTGCAGTGGAAAGCAGGAGTGGTTGAAATATACCGATAATCTTCCCAGAGCCATTATTGACAGAAAATATCCTAGTCACCACCATCATAAACAGATCTCTTGTGCCAGATCCTTCTCCAACACCAGTAAACATGTGAACCTGCTACTGGCCAGCAGTTGTCGGATCACCCAGCATCATCCTGGCCTTGAAATGCTCAACCACATCCTTCACAAGTGCTTTGACTATGTCCCATCATGTCCTGAGATGAGGGATACTCTACCCAAAATCCTGCTCCCGTCGCCCGTAGTGTTCTGCCGCACTCCCGTATATCCCTAATCCCGCACCCTGAGAGTCATTCCCTTATTGTTAGCTCAGGTGCAAGACCTATCTCGTACACCCACCCTCCACCTCCAATTGCAGTCCAGTCACAGGCATCTCTTACCCAAAAAACGACAGGGCCACATGTGAAAGCAAACGTGCTATATATCAGCTGTGCTGCAATTACTGTGCAGCACTCTGTATGGGCGTGATAACTAGCTAACCATCTAATTTCATGAATGACAATTGCCAACTATGGTGAACCATAGGCTTTACTATCCTGTTGCCCAACAGGCTGCACAGCTCTACACAAATTATTTCACTAGCTGCTCCACTATACAGGCCATTTGGATACTCCCTTCCAGCGTACTATGTAGGTGGGAATTCTCTCCAACATATCCCACCCTCTCGCAGACCCCCTGGACTAAAATGTCTGAAACGTGTTCCCACTGCCTCCCATTACTTCTCCCATCACTCTTCCCCCTGCTCCATTCACATTCTCTTTCTCCCCATTCCTCCCCTCCCCTCTACCTCCTCCCCTCCCCTCCCCTCTACCTCCTCCCCTCCCCTCTACCTCCTCCCCTCCCCTCTACCTCCTCCCCTCCCCTCTACCTCCTCCCCTCCCCTCTACCTCCTCCCCTCCCCTCCCCTCTACCTCCTCCCCTCTACCTCCTCCCCTCCCCTCTACCTCCTCCCCTCCCCTCTACCTCCTCCCCTCCCCTCTACCTCCTCCCCTCCCCTCTACCTCCTCCCCTCCCCTCTACCTCCTCCCCTCCCCTCTACCTCCTCCCCTCCCCTCTACCTCCTCCCCTCCCCTCTACCTCCTCCCCTCCCCTCTACCTCCTCCCCTCCCCTCTACCTCCTCCCCTCCCCTCCCCTCTACCTCCTCCCCTCTACCTCCTCCCCTCCCCTCCCCTCTACCCCCTCCCCTCCCCTCTACCCCCTCCCCTCCCCTCTACCACCTCCCCTCCCCTCTACCACCTCCCCTCCCCTCTACCACCTCCCCTCCCCCTTCTACCTCCTCCCCTCGCCCTTCTACCTCCTCCCCTCGCCCTTCTACCTCCTCCCCTCGCCCTTCTACCTCCTCCCCTCGCCCCTCTACCTCCTCCCCTCCCCTGCTCCCCCCTACCCTCAACCCTCCCCTTCCCTTATACCCACCCCTTTCTCTACCCTTCTCTTTCCCTCCTCCATTCCCATGCCGCCCTTCCGCCTCCCGCTGACGCCCTTCCGCCTCCCGCTGACGCCCTTCCGCCTCCCGCTGACGCCCTTCCGCCTCCCGCTGACGCCCTTCCGCCCACCGCTGCTACCGATCCACCTCCCCCCTCTACCATACCCTCCTCCCCCCCCTCACCACACCACACACACACTGTCTTGCTCTGTGTTTCCTTCCCTCACTTACACGTTCTTCTATCTGAATTCCTTTCATCTTGTGCAGCCACTGAGTCATCTGTCAGGAGGCCTATCTCGTTCTGTCCTGCAACCTGCTTCATGTGTCCTGTACCCCTCTCCAGCTGCACCACACCAGGCAACTAATTTCAATGATAGAAAATCATTAATCAGTCTTACTGCAGCTGTAGGAGTGTATGTTCCGGTGTTTGTGTGTGTTATGTATTTTCTGTTGCTAGAAAATTAGCATGAGCTCCTGTTTCTAAGCTTCTCTCATTGTTCCATTGTAGGTGAGTGCTTGCATTTCCCTTATTTTATGTATTGTTTCATCCAGGAATTCCATTATTGAAATATTGTGTGAACTTGAGTTGAAGGTCTGGCTTAAAATCTGAGGTGGATTATCTCAAGTTTTCCACTGAGGAGGTTTGGGAATAAGATCACAATTTTATAAGATTGTTCATTACCTTGAGAGACATATCACTGTAATATATGTGGTGTATATTTCATTTTTATACATTTTAATTAGTCACCCTAAAGCATGGGTACATGGAGATTAACAAATCTTCCACAGTGTTGTGCATCAATAATAATAATAATAATAATAATAATAACAATAATAATAATGACTCAAACATCCCAGAGCAAACAAACAAAGAACAGCATGCATAAATTAAACAGTCAGAGGAAAACAAAATCTTAAGGCAGCCACCAGAACAAGCACAAATAGAACACGAAGTGACACACATGTTAAATATAGAAGAAAAAAATCAGCTGACATATAGAATACAAAGACACAAATACAGACATTAGACCATTCTTGCATAGACCGCCAAATAACCCACTAGTCGAAACAACAACAACACAATCATACACAACAAAATAAATGAAAATACAACTATGGAAGAGTTACAACTACTGGTTTATATAGGAGCACTCACTACATAAAATATACACACTAGGCAGAGATCAGAAACAACCAACACACAGAAGAAACCCACAAAACCAGCATGGCAACACAGGCTACAGATCAGAATAGAAAAACTGAGAAAAGACATCGGACAGCTAACAAAATTTATAAGAAATGAAATATCAGACAAAAAATGAAAAAGGTTAGGTAAAATCTCTCAACAAGAAGCGATAGAGCAATTAGATGAAAAGAAGCAGAAATTACAGGCATTGGCCAAACGACTTAGAAGATACAAAAAAAGTGAAAATAGAAAGAAACAAAACCAAACATTGAAGTCACCTGAGCAATTAATTCTACGCACAATTGGAAAGCCCCTGGAAAAGATAAAATAGCAAATTTCTGGCTAAAGTAGTTCACCTCAACACGTTCACATCTAACTAAATTATTTAACAGTTACATTGCAGACCCATACACTTTCCCTGATACACTTACACATGGAATAACTTATCTGAAACCTAAAGATCAAGCAGATACAGCAAACCCAGCTAAGTATCGCCCCATAACATGCCTACCAACAATATACAAAATATTAACTTCAGTAATTACACAAAAATTAATGACACATACAACATGGAACAAAATTATAAATGAAGAACAAAAAGGCTGTTGCAAAGGAGCACGAGGATGTAAAGAGCAACTGGTAATAGATGCAGAGGTGACATATCAAGCTAAAACTAAACAAAGGTTGGCACACTATGCATACATTGATTACCAAAAAAGCTTTTGATAGTGTACCCCACTCATGGTTACTACAAATATTGGAAATATACAAAGTAGATCCTAAATTGATACAGTTCCTAAACATAGTAATGAAAAATTGGAAAACTACACTTAATATCCAAATAAATTCAAATAATATCACATCACAGCCAATACAGATTAAGCGTGGAATATACCAAGGAGACTCATTAAGTCCTTTCTGGTTCTGCCTTGCTCTGAACCCACTATCCAACATGCTAAATAATACAAATTATGGGTATAATATTACTGGAACATACCAACACAAAATCACACATTTGCTATACATGGATTATCTAAAACTACTGGCAGCAACAAATCAGCAACGCAACCAATTACTAAAGATAACAGAAGTATTCAGCAATGATATAAATATGGCTTTTGGAACAGACAAATGTAAGAAAAATAGCATAGTCAAGGGAAACCACACTAAAGAAGAAGATTACATATTGGATAACCACAGCGACTGCATAGAAGCGATGAAAAAACAGATGCCTATAAATATCTAGGATACAGACAAAAAATAGGAATAGATAATACAAATATTAAAGAAGAACTAAAAGAAAAATATAGACAAAGACTAACAAAAATACTGAAAACAGAATTGACAGCAAGAAACAAGACAAAAGCTATAAATACCTATGCTATACCAATATTGACCTACTCATTTGGAGTAGTGAAATGGAGTAACACAGACCTAGAAGCACTCAATACACTTACACGATGACAATGCCACAAATATAGATTACATCACATACATTCAGCAACAGAAAGATTCACATTAAGCAGAAAGGAAGGAGGAAGAGGATTTATCGACATAAAAAACCTACGTTATGAACAGGTAGACAATTTAAGAAAATTCTTTCTAGAAAGAGCAGAAACTAGCAAAATACACAAAGCAATCACTCATATAAATACATCGACTACACCATTGCAATTTCATAACCACTTCTACAACCCTTTAGATCACATAACATCAACAGATACAAAGAAAGTAAATTGGAAAAAGAAAACACTACATGGCAAGCACCCGTATCATCTAACACAGCCACACATCGATCAAGACACATCCAACACATGGCTAAGAAAAGGCAATATATACAGTGAGACGGAAGGATTCATGATTGCAATACAGGATCAAACAATAAACACCAGATATTACAGCAAGCATATTATTAAATATCCCAATACCACAACAGATAAATGCAGACTTTACAAACAACAAATAGAAACAGTAGATCACATCACAAGCGGATGTACAATACTAGCAAATACAGAATACCCTAGAAGAATGACAATGTAGCAAAAATAATACATAAACTACTTGCCATACAACATAAACTAATAAAAACAACACGTTCCCACATACAAGTATCCACCACAAAATGTAGTGGAGAATGATGAATACAAATTATACTGGAACAGAACCATTATAACAGATAAAACAACACCACGTAACAAACCTGACATCGTACTCACCAATAAAAAGAAGAAATTAACACAACTAATCAAAATATCCATACCCAATACAACAAATATACAGAAGAAAACAGTAGAAAAAATTGAAAAATACATCCAACTGGCTGAGGAAGTCAAAGACATGTGGCATCAGGATAAAGTTGACATCATACCAATTATACTATCAACTACAGGAGTCATACCACACAATATTCACCAGTACATCAACGCTATACAGCTACATCCAAACGTATATATACAACTACAGAAATCTGTAATTATTGATACATGTTCAATTACCTGAAAGTTCCTAAATGCAATATAACATATACCATAGAGTTAAAAAGGAAGTCACGCTTGATCAAGGTCCGCGTCACTTTCCATTTTTAACCAGACATAACGTCTGAGACAGGAAAGAGAAATAATAATATTTTGTGCTCTGAAATTCTCATAATAGGCAATAATGATGATTAACTTTGTCTAAAGAACTGCATAATAATACCCTGTTGCAGATATGTTCATAAATATCAGAGGTTTTTCCCAGCTTCCTGTGCCCCTTCTCCAAAGTGTTGACATTGCGAAAATGCAATCTTGCAAAAAGTGATTCAGGTGTATTTGGGGTTGAGTGGACATAAATTCTTACAGAACTAAAGTACTATATCATTGTGTGTATCCTGTATTTACGTATATAGTGCCATAAGGATAAATTATTAAATAATAAGTGCAATTAAACTGTCCTCATAAGAGGTAGAGTTGAATACCATGGTGCTTTACTAGCCCTGTACATATTGGAGGTGTTTGCCCTTGCAATCCTCTGATCTCTGAACTGAAATATCCCCTATAGTTTAACGTGATCTCGGAACCATAGTGGAATGTCATTTTTAACATTAACAAATTGTTGCCAGAAGTCATAAGTGACAGTAAAAAAAAAGTAGGCCCGATTACATTTGTAGTAAAACATAAAAAAAAAGCCACTTAGCCACTGACAATCAGCAATGGTACAAGTAAGGTAGCTAAGTTTTCATTTTCTATGTAATATATTTATCTACAGCTCTCAAAACTATATATGTAAATGGCTCTTATGATTGCAGATTTTGGCTTAGCGAAGGAGTATATAGACTTAGAAACCAACAAGCACATACCATATCGGGAACATAAAAGTCTAACTGGAACTGCAAGGTATATGAGCATCAACACACATTTAGGCAAAGGTAAGCTAAATGTTGCCTGTTGCATACAATTTGAAATTATTTCCTAATCATGTAGGCAGTTTAGAAAAGTAGGAGAATTTTGTTATATCAACAATAACATTAAAAGGATGGATTGCCACTCACTGTGAAGATGACATGTTGAATTGCAGACAGGTACAATGAAAAGACTGTTACAAATGGAGCTTTGGGCCTAACCCTCCTTCAGAAAGGAAAATGCTAACACAAGCAAGCACAAATGACCACTTTGGCCGGAGCAGCCATAGTTAGCGCTCTTGTGTGCATGAGGTGTGATTGCTGTTGCAAATATGTGTGTGTTTTCTTCCTGAAGAAGACTTCGTCTGAAAGCTCAGTGTGTAACAATCTTTTTCATTTTGCTTATCTGCAACTTAGTGTGTCGTATTTATGATGAGTAGTAGTCTGTCCTTCTTATAATAATGTTGATATTCCAATCTGGACTACCCATTGCTGGAATTTTGTTGTGTTTTGTATCCATATTCCAAGAATGTGAGATAATTTGATGATACATAATGTAAATAATAATAACAAAGTTACAGCTTTATCTGGAACCCAAAGTCCATTACAACCATTAAAATATAATCGAAACAGTTGAGAAGAAAACAGCACTTACAGTGGATGAATTAGAATACTTTGTCACTATTATGAATAGTTGCCACATGATGATTTTCTTTTATCTCGGTCTTTTCAATCTATACTATGAAATTGATGTATTGGGTATATTATTTTGAAATATAGCTCGAAAAAAATAATTTCCGTTTAACAACTTGAAAAAGTTTCACACAAGATACTGAACTGTAAAATATGCTGGCTCATAGTCTCTCCCCTACCTCTCCCAACACACTCCCCTCTCCCCCCCCTCCCCCCCCCCCCCCCCACCACCACCACCATCACCACCACCCTCCATAGATGCTGTAACTTACCAAACGAGAGAGCTGCTGGTATGTTGATGGACACAATAAAAAACACACACACAAATTTCAAGCTTTCGCAACCCAAGGTTGCTTCATCAGGAAAGAGGGAAGGAGAGAGAAAGATGAAAGGATGTGGGTTTTAAGGGAGAGCGTAAGGAGTCATTCCAATCCCGGGAGCGGGAAGACTTACCTTAGGGTAACACACATCCATCCGCACATATACAGACACAGATGCAAGATATTCCACTCCGTGACAGAATGGCAATATACTTTAAACATGATAGGTGTCCGGCACATAGCACACGTGCAGTTGAAGTGGTATTAAATAGAATATTTAATTACAGATGGATTGATTGTAGAAGCACCATACCATGGCCTGCTCGTTCACCGGACCTTACATCTCCAGACTTCTTCCTTTGCGGAAAATTGAAAGATATTTGTTATTGTGATCCACTGACAGTGTTTGAAAACGTGTCAGCTCATTGTCAATGCATGTGCGACAATTATTGAAGACATCTACTCGCTGTTGTGAGGAATTTCATTACACATATTGCCAAATGCATTTGAGTTGAAGGAAATCATTTTGAAAATGTGCCAAACTCTTTGCCTTTACAAATGTCTGCTTGTGTCTGTGTATATGAGGATGGATATGTGTGTGTGTGCGAGTGTATACCTGTCCTTTTTCCCCCCTAAGGTAAGTCTTTCCGCTCCCGGGATTGGAATGACTCCTTACCCTCTCCCTTAAAACCCAAATCCTTTTGTCTTTCCCTCTCCTTCCCTCTTTCCTGACGAGGCAACCATTGGTTGCGAAAGCTAGATTTTGTGTGTATGTTTGTGTTTGTGTGTGTGTCTATCGACCCTGCCAGCGCTTTTGTTTGGTAAGTCTCATCATCTTTCTTTTTAAATATATTTTTCCCACGTGGAATGTTTCCCTCTATTATATATATATATATATATATATATATATATATATATATATATATATATTCATTTACACGAACATGAGCCCTAAAAAGAAACATTCATTGTCTTTAGTTCTGAATTAAGCAGTATTTATTAGAAAATATCTTACAGTTAGTTAAATATCTTACAGTTAGTTATAGCTTATGCTTTAACAAGTTCGTTGGATTTTTGTCACTGTGTACACTTAGTGTTAATTTTTTTTTCTTTTATTATTGGAGGAACTGATAAATGAAAAACATACATTATTATGTCTGCTAAATAAACAATATGCAGTTTACTCTTTCCTGATTTAAAATAAAAATTGTTTTCTATTGGTGACTATTATTTCAGAGCAAAGTCGTCGAGATGACCTTGAAGCCTTGGGTCACATGTTCATGTACTTTCTCCGAGGAAGCCTTCCTTGGCAAGGGCTGAAAGCTGATACCCTTAAAGAGCGCTACCAAAAGATTGGTGACACAAAGAGGGCCACACCAATTGAAGTGCTCTGTGAGGGTCACCCAGGTGATTATTCTTTATTTCACATATATTTTCAACATAGGCTGCCCCATCTCACCCTTTCTTGTCCCAACCTTGACCAAACTGTGGATGATAGTGTTGTTTAGGTGAGTCATATCCAGTAATGTTATTTTAGCCTCAGTTTACATGCAGTGTTGTTCTTAATTAGATAAAGATTACACAGTTGTAATATATTCTACAGCTGCACTTAACAAGCTGCCTTATAGTATGTGATAGTGTGTATGTAGTATATTGGCTTTTCTATACTATTTGCAAATGGGGTGTGAGCGTAACTATGGTCTGTAGTATAAAGTACTGTGAGGTACTAAATGTTGGTATAGATAGCCGTTTCCAGTGTCTGTAAAATTGTCCTCTAATACCTTTAACTTGGTGAAGTTAACTAGCTGAATATTCATGGTGACTGATTGATGCTGTCAGAGCTAACCACTATCGACTGCTTACCACCTCTGATGGCCATTGAACTTAGTGTGGTGATTACTTCTGCATGCAGTGGTTGTGCAGTCATCAGTATGACTATTGCTGTGTGTTGAATAAATAGTCAAATCCCAGATAACTAACACTATGTATGTTCTGGGATCTCAAACATATTCAAAGAAAAAGTGCTTCATAAGTAAAGCCAACCAGTTCATAACTTTTACTTGAAAGTTTTGTACTTCAGCTCTTCTCAGAGCCAGGATATTATGAATTAAGATTGCAGCAGATAGAAATTAAAATTTATTGACATAAAATTCTTTGCTCCTCCGTGTGCCAACATACTCAGATTCTGAACACAATGGTTGTGCAAAACTCAATTTGTGCTTTTCTTGCATTACATACTGAAAACAATGTATCAAGACAGTCGTGTAGTGAATGCAGAATTTCTTGATTTCCAAAAAACTATTTGACTCTGTACTCCTCCAACTCTTATTATCAAAAGTACAATTGTATGGATGTCAAATGGAATTTGTGACTGTATTTTAGTTTCTGCATCTACATCTACACTGATACTCTGCAAGCCACTACTAGTTATTTTCTTTCCTGTTCCACTCGCAGGTAGAGCGAGGGAAAAAAGACTGTCTATATGCCTCCGTATGAGCCTTAATTTCTCATATCTTATCTTCATGGCCCTTACATGAAATACATATTGGCAGCAGTAGAATCATTCAGCAGTCAGCTTCAGATGCCGGTTCTTTAAATTTTCTCAATGGTGTTCCTTGAAAAGAATGTCCCTTTCCCTCCATGGATTCCCATTTGAGTTCCCAAAGTGACTCTAACACTTATGTGCTGTTCAGACCCACTGGTAGCAAATATAGCAGCACACCACTGAATTGCTTCGATGACCCCTTCAATCTGACCTGGTATGGATTAAGCACTATTAAAGACTAGGTCGCACCAGTATCCTATATACCGTGACCTTTACTTTCCTAAAATTTTTCCAATAAACCGAAGTTGACAATTCACCTTCCCTACCACAGCCCTCCCATGCTTGTACCATGTAATAGCGTTTAGCAATGTTACGCCCAGATATTTAAGTGACATCACTGTGTCAAGCAGGACACTAGTAATGCTGTATCTGAACATTACAGGTTTGTCTTTCCTACTAACCACATTAACTTACATTTTTCCTCATTAATCATACAAATTAGAAATTTTCTCTAAGTCATCTTTTATCTATCTACAGCACTCGACTTTGACACCTTAACATACATCACAGCATCATCAGCAAGCAACTGCAGATTGCTGCCCGCCCCATTCGCCAAATCATTTATGTATATAGAGAACAACAGTGTTCCTATTGCAATTCCGTGGTGCACTCCTGAAGATCCCTTGTCTCTGATGAACATTGACCTCGGAAGACAGTATACTGGGTTCTATTACTGAAGAAGTCTTCAAGCCACTCACGTATCCTATTCCATATGCTCTTATCATCATTGACAATCTGCAATGGGGCACTGTGTCAAATGCTTTCCGGAAATCTTGAAACAGGGACTCTGCCTGTTGCTCTTCATTCATAGTTCACAGTATATCATGTAAGAAAAGTGCAAACTGAGTTTCACGTGAGTGATGCACTGAAACTGTGCCGATTCATGGACATAAGCTTCTCAGTCTCAAGAAGATTTATTTTATTTGAAACGAGAATATGTTCAAGGATTCTGAAGCAAACTGAAGTTAGGGATATTGGTCTGTAATTTTACCCTTCTTGCGTACAGGTATTGAATGTGCCAAGGACTTTATGCTGAGCGAGACATTCACAATAAATGCAAGCTAGGTAAGGGGCCAGTGCTGCAGAGTATTCTTTGTAAAACCAAACTGGGATTGAATCCAGACCTGGTGACTTACTTGCTTTCAAATCTTTCAGTTGTTTCTCTACACCAGGGATGCTTATTAATGTGTTGTCCACACAGGAGTCTGTCTGATGGTCAAATGACAGCATGTTTGTACAATTCTACTGTGTGAACAATGTCTTGAATGTGAAGTTTAGAACTGCAGCTTTTGTTTTGCTATCTTTAACTGTGACACCAGGCTAATCAACAAGAGATTGAATGTAGCCTTAGGTCTGCTCAGTGATTTTGCATTGGACCAGAATTTTCTTGAGTATTCTGCCAGGTCTTTGGCTAAGGAAGACCAAGTATGTTATTCTGGTTTGAGAGTCATCAGTGGATGCATAAATAACTTCAGGCATCACCCAAGAAAAGAATGCTGTGAACATTGCTGGTCATGTTGTACTTTAAAGATCTGGCAAACAATATGAATAATAACGTTAAACTTTTTGTAGGTTATTCAGTTACCTGTAATGAAATATTTTCTGAAAATAAATAAATAAAATCTGTGAAAATAGCAAGTCACTTCTTTATAAGATTTCAGTGTGTTTTGGACGCTTGCTTTAAATGTTCAGAAATGTGGAATTGTGCAGTTCATAAAATGCAGAAATGTAGTATTGTATGACAACAATATCAATGGGTGCCGGTGAAGCCAGTGAAATATATGGATGCTACTGTATGTGAGAATATGAAACGAATTCATTGGTAGGATACTGCAAAAAATATAATCAGCCTATGAGGAAGATTACTTAAAAAAGGGGGGGGGGGGGGAAGTGACCCATCCTAGAATAGTAAAGTGTTTTGGTTCCATACCAGAGAGTCCTATAGTCCTAATGGAATATTGAAGCTGTACAGAGAAGGCAGCACAAATGGTAAAAGGTTTGTTTGACAGATGGGAGTGTCATAAAAATAGGGGAAACTGCAAACTGGTGTATTATGCTTCTTCCAGTACACCATACACAAATTCACTGGGAAGAAGCACTAATAACAGAGTGGTTTGCAGACTATGAATGTAGATGTAGAGGGAGCATTTTGCTTTATTTCAGTAATTAACCTTACCACTTGTTACTTTATGTATGAGCCAAGCGAAACAGGGAGGAGAGCAGATTGTATTCCCACTGTTATGGGGGACTTTTCAGTAATGCAAGGTTTCCATTTAGTTGGGGAGGGGGGGGGGGGGGTGGGGGGGGGGGCGGGGGTGGGGGTGTAGGAAACTCCCAAAGGTACTACGCATATCTGCATGGTGCTATCAGTGTTTTTCTTTTTGACTTTAACCATGATGTGAAACAAGTTCTAGTGTTATCTTGTGTTGTTAGCATGTTTAGTTACTAACAAACAGGAATATGGAAACATAGATTGGGTTTGGAAATTTATTTGAGAAGCGTGCACACTAGCAAATGTGTGCACCAACATTGCTTACGAATTTTGACTTTTTTTTTAGAGTGATTAAAAGATCTGCAGCATTACACTTCATTCTATATTTCTTGTAGTTTTAAAATATTCATAATTATTTCCTAATCAAATAATCAAGGACTTAGTTCTTTTAGTACCATTGCATTTAACACTGACAAGTCATTGCTCCAGTTTAAGAACATAGAGGTTGAATGAAAATATGGGAACACTAGGACTAGCGCATGTTTCAACATAGATACAGATGGTAACCAAGCCTTCAGATTGTGCTGTTGTATGTGACC